>NW_026974881.1:0-728892 GCF_030014295.1 Loxodonta africana
CTGGGATTCAGTAGGGAAGGGCACAGAAGAATAGAATAGAGTAGAACAGAAGAGAATACCAAGAGTAGAATGGAGTAGAGTTGAGTAGAGTGGAATAGTCAGAGTCGGGTAGTGCAGAATATAGATGAATAGATCCAATTCAAGCCGAATCGATTCGAATGGAGAGGAAAGGAGACAAATCGTGATGAATCGAATCGATTAGAGTAGGGTAGGGTAGAACAGAATAGAATAGAGTAGAAAAGAGTAGAATGGTGTGGAAGGGAGTTGAATGGAGCCAAATAGAGACAAATAAAGTAGAAAGGGTTGAGTAGAGCTGAACAGGGCTGAATAAGGTTCACTCGAGCCTAATTATGCTGAATTGAGCAGAATCGAGACGAATTGACCCAATTCAAGCCAAATAGAGCTAAATCGAGCCGATTCAAGCCTAATCACATGGAATCGCGTCGAAATGCGTTGGATCGAATAGATTAGAGTAGAGGAGGGTACGGCAGGAGAGGCTAGACTACAACACAACAGAACACAATAGAAAGAAGAGAACAGAATTAAGTAGAGTCGGGTCCAGTAGAATAGAGTCAAATTGAGTTGAAGAGAGCCGAAAAGAGCCAAACAGAGCTGAATACAGCCGAATTGACCAAATTCAAGGTGAATCGAGATGAATCATGTCGAGTCGTTTGAAACGTGTCGAATCGAATCAAATAGATTAGTGTGGGGAAGGTAAGGTTAGGGTAGGGTAGAGAAGAATAGAATAGAGTAGAATAGAACAGAACAGAAAGAATCGAGTAGACTAGAGTCAAATAGAGTCGAATACTGCCAAAAAGAGCCGAATAGAGTGGAAAAGAGCCGAATAGAACCGAATCGAGTTTAATGGAGCAGAAAGGAGATGAATCGAGCCGATATGACCCGAATCAGGTCGAATCCCATTCAAGTGTGTCGAATAGCATAGAACAGATTACAGTAGGCTAAGTTAGGGTAGGGTAGGGTAGAATAGAGTGCAGTAGAACAGAACAGAAGAGAACTGAAAGAATAGGGTCGAGACGAGCAGAGTATAGAAGAGTAGAGTAGAGCAGAGTCGAACATTGCCGAATAGAGCCAAATAGAGCCCAAAAGAGCTAAATGGATAGAAACCAAGACGAATCACGCCGAATCCCGTGGAATCGTGCCGTATCGCGTCGAATCCCGTCGAATTGCATTGAATCTGATCAATTCCAATCCAATCAAATAGAATAGACTAGAGTAGGGTAGAGTACAATACAATACACTAGAGAATAGTTTAGGATGGAGTAGAATGGTGTAGCATGGAGTCGAGTGGAGTCGAAAAGAGATAATAGAGTTGAGTGGAGCCTAAAAGAGCCGAATAGAGCTGAATAGAGCCTATTCGAGCTGAATGGAGCCGAATGGAGCCGATTAGAGCTGAATCGAACCGATTTGAGCCGATTGGGGATGAATGGAGTGGAAAGGAGCCGATTTGAGCCGAATCGCATCGAGATGCGTGGAATCGAATCCAGTAGAATAGATTAGATTAGGGTAGGATGGAATAGAGTAGACTTGAACACAGTAGAAGAGAATGGAAAGGATACAATAGAATAGAGTAGAAAAGGGTAGAGCAGAGCAGAATAGTGTAGAGTAGAATAGAGTAGAGTAGAACAGAGTCGAATCAAGCTGAATGGAGACGAAACGAGACAAATCGCGTCGAATGGCGTCGAATCCCATCGAATCAATTACAGTAGGGTATAGTAGAAGAGCGTAGAATGGAGTAGAATGGTGTGCAATGGAATCGAGTAGAGTAGAAAAGAGCTGAAGAGAGCCGAAGAGGGCCAAAGAGGGCCAAATCGAGCTGAATTGAGAGAAATCGAGCCGAATCCAGTGAATCGAGCCTAATGGAGCCAAATCGAGCCTAATCGAGCTGAATCGACACTATTCGAGACAAATGGAGCCGAATGGACATGAATCACACCGATTCGGCCCCTAGTCGCGTCAAAATTTCTCGAATTCAATTGAATAGACTAGAGTAGGGGAGGTTCGGGTAGGCTAGAGTAGGGTAGAATAGAGTAGAATAGAATAAAACAGAACAGAACACAACAAAATAGAACACAACAACACAGAACGAATACAGAAAAGAGTAGGCTAGAGTAGAGTAGAGGGGAATAGAGTAGAGAAGAATAGATTTGAACAGAGCCAAATCGAGGCGAATCGCGTCGAAATGGGTTGAATGAAATCCAATCAAGTGGATTACAATACCTTAGAGTTGGGTAGCATAGGGTAGGGTAGAATAGAGTAGAATAGTACAGAACAGAGTAGAAACAATACAATAGAGTAGAGAAGAGTAGAATAGAGCTGAATAGAGCCAAATGCAGACAAAATGAGAGGAATCGTGTAGAAGTAAGTAGAGTAAATTAGAGTGGTGTTGGGTAGGGTAGAGCAGAATAGAGTAGAATAGTGTGGAATGAATAGAATGGAGTAGAATGGAGTCAAGTAGAAACGAATAGAGTAGAAAAGAGTCGAATAGAGCAGAATAGGGCCGAAGAAGGCCAAATCGAGCAGATTCGAAGCGATTCAAGCCAAAACAAGCTGAATGGAGCCTAACTGAGCCGAATAGAGCCAAATCGAGCCGAATCGAGCCGATTCAAGCTTCATCGCCTCGAATCGCGTTCAACGCGTCAAATCCAATCGAGACGTATAGATTAGAGAAGGGGAGGGGAGGGGAGGGGAGAATAGAACAGAGTAGAGTGGAATAGAAGAGATTAGAACAGAATAGAAGGAATAGAATCGAGTAGAATCGAGTGGAAAAGAGTAGAGTCGAATACAGTCGAATAGAGCCGAATAAGCTGAATAGAGACGAATGGAGCTGAATACAGCCGAAAAGAGCTGTATACTGCCGAATCACACCTAATCGAGCGGAATCAAGCAGAATCGCACTGACTGTCACCGAACAGCGTTGAATCGAATCAGGTCGAATCGAGTCGAGTCACATCCTTTTGATTCAAACAAGGTCAAATTGCTTCATATCGTGTCGAATCCCATCGAATCACGTCGAATAACTTCGAATTGCGTCAAACCTCAGAGAATCCTACTGAATCACGTCGAGTCGCATGGAATCTCATCAAATCCCTTCAGATTTGCCAAATCCAGTCAAGTCCTATCAAATCGCGTTGCACGGAATCGAATTGCATCCAATAGATTAAAGTAGGGAAGGTTCGGGTGGGGTGCCGTTGGGTCGGGTAGGGTAGAATAGAACAGAGTACAACAGAATAGGAGAGAAAAGAACAGAACAGAAAGAATACAACAGAATAGAATAGAGTCAAAGAGAGAGAACATAGCCGAATTGAGCCGAGTGGAGACAAAACGAGACGAATCACGTCCGGTTGCTTCGAATCGCGTCAAATCAAATCGAATCGATTAGAAGAGATTAGGGTAGGGAAGGGTAGAATAGAAGAGAGGAAAATAGTGAGGAATGGAGTTGAACGGAGTCCAATAGAGACGGATAGATATGAATAGAGTACAAAAGAGTCTAATAGAGCAGAATAGGGCCGAATAGGCCCAAATAAGGCCTAATCGAGCAGAATCCAGCAGAATCGATGGAATTCGAGCCTAATCGAGCCGAATGGAGTGAAATGGAGCCAAGTCGAGCCGAATAGAGCCGATTCGAACTGAATCGAGCTGATTCAAGCCTAATCGCGTCAAATCGCGTGGAAATACGTCACATCGAATCTAATCAAATAGATTAGGGAAGGGTAGGGGAGGGGCGGGTGGGTAGACTAGAACAGAATAGTACAGAATAGAATATAGTACAGTAGGGTAGAGTAGAGAGAGTAAAGCAGACAAGAGTAGAGCAGAGTAGAATTGAGTCAAATAGAGTCAAAGAGTGCAGGATATAGCTGAATAGAGCCAATTCTGGCCGAATCGAGTCAAATGGAAACAAAACGAGATGAATCACACCGAATTGCTAAGAATCGCATCCAATCGAATAGATTAGAGTATCGTAGGGTAGAGTAGAACAGAATAGCGTAGAATGGAGAAGAGTGGAGTCAAATGGAGTCGAACAGAGACAAATAGAGTAGAAAAGAGTCGAATCGAGCCAAATAGGGCCGAATAAGGCTGAACCGAGCGGAAACGAGCTGAATTGAAGCGATTCGAGCCAAATCGAGCTGAATCGAGCTGATGTTGCGGAATCGAGCCGACTCAAGCGTGATGGTGTCCGGTCGCATCGAAATGCTTTGAATCGAATCAAATGGAATCGATTAGAATAGGTTAGGGTAGGGTAGTTTAGGATAGGAAGACTAGGGTAGATGCAAGTAGACTACATTAGAGTAGACAAGAGAAGGCTAGAGTAGAAGCCTAGACTAGTAAGCTGGACTAGTCAGCTAGGCTAGTGGCATAGAGCAGTAGCGTAGACAACTAGTCTTGAATAGTACCCTAAGTCAGTAATCTGAACGAGTACCCTTGCCTGAACTCTTAGCCTAATCTAGTACCCTTGCCTTAACTAGTAGTCCTAACAAGTACCCTTGCCTTAACCAGTAGTCTTCACTAGTACCCTTACCTTCACTAGTAGTATGTCCTTAACAAGTAGCCTGAACTGGTACCCTTGCCTTAACCAGTACCCTCAACAAGTACCCATGCCTTAACTAGTAGCCTGGCCTTAACTAGTGCCCTTGCATAACTAGTACCCTGGCCTTAACTAGTAGCCTGAACTAGTACACTTGCCTTAAGGAGTACCCTTGCCCGAACTACTCCCCTTAATTAGGACCCTTATTGAGTAACCCTAAGTAGTAGAGTATGGTACGGTGGGGTAGCATAGGGTAGGGAAGCATACGGTGGAACAGAGAAAATAGAAGGAAATAGAATAGAACAGCATAGGTCAGGGTAGGTTAGCTTAGTGCAGGGTATGGTAGAGTAGCATAGGATGGAATCGAGAAAATAGAAAAGGAGACTAGAAAAGAGCAGACTAGATTAGGATAGGCTAGGGTGGGGGAGGGTTTTGTAGAATACAGTAGTGTAGAATGGAATAGAATGGTGTGGAATGGAGTCAAATGGATTCGAACAGAGATGCAGAGAGTAGAAAAGAGTTGAATAGAGCCGAATAACGCTGAATAGGACCACATATGACCAAAATGAGCCGAATCGAGTCGAGTCGATCAGATTCGGGATGAATGGAGCCTAGTGGAGCTGAAATGAGCCAAATAGAGACAATCTGAACCCAGCAAAATCGAGCCAAAACACACTTAATTGCATCCTATTGCATCGGATCTCGTCGAATTCCATCAAATCCCACCAAAACGCATCAAATCTCGCGGAATCTCACCGAATCCCGTCGAATTGTCTCAAATCGGGTCGAATGGTGTCAAACTGAATGGAATCGAATTAAATTGAATAGATTAGAGTAGTGTAGGTTAGACTGGGATTCAGTAGGGAAGGGCACAGAAGAATAGAATAGAGTAGAACAGAAGAGAATACCAAGAGTAGAATGGAGTAGAGTTGAGTAGAGTGGAATAGTCAGAGTCGGGTAGTGCAGAATATAGATGAATAGATCCAATTCAAGCCGAATCGATTCGAATGGAGAGGAAAGGAGACAAATCGTGATGAATCGAATCGATTAGAATAGATTAGAGTAGGGTAGGGTAGAACAGAATAGAATAGAGTAGAAAAGAGTAGAATGGTGTGGAAGGGAGTTGAATGGAGCCAAATAGAGACAAATAAAGTAGAAAGGGTTGAGTAGAGCTGAACAGGGCTGAATAAGGTTCACTCGAGCCTAATTATGCTGAATTGAGCAGAATCGAGACGAATTGACCCAATTCAAGCCAAATAGAGCTAAATCGAGCCGATTCAAGCCTAATCACATGGAATCGCGTCAAAATGCGTTGGATCGAATAGATTAGAGTAGAGGAGGGTACGGCAGGAGAGGCTAGACTACAACACAACAGAACACAAAAGAAAGAAGAGAATAGAATTAAGTAGAGTCGGGTCCAGTAGAATAGAGTCAAATTGAGTTGAAGAGAGCCGAAAAGAGCCAAACAGAGCTGAATACAGCCGAATTGACCAAATTCAAGGTGAATCGAGATGAATCATGTCGAGTCGTTTGAAACGTGTCGAATCGAATCAAATAGATTAGTGTGGGGAAGGTAAGGTTAGGGTAGGGTAGAGAAGAATAGAATAGAGTAGAATAGAACAGAACAGAAAGAATCGAGTAGACTAGAGTCAAATAGAGTCGAATACTGCCAAAAAGAGCCGAATAGAGTGGAAAAGAGCCGAATAGAACCGAATCGAGTTTAATGGAGCAGAAAGGAGATGAATCGAGCCGATATGACCCGAATCAGGTCGAATCCCATTCAAGTGTGTCGAATAGCATAGAACAGATTACAGTAGGCTAAGTTAGGGTAGGGTAGGGTAGAATAGAGTGCAGTAGAACAGAACAGAACAGAACTGAAAGAATAGGGTCGAGACGAGCAGAGTATAGAAGAGTAGAGTAGAGCAGAGTCGAACATTGCCGAATAGAGCCAAATAGAGCCCAAAAGAGCTAAATGGATAGAAACCAAGACGAATCACGCCGAATCCCGTGGAATCGTGCCGTATCGCGTCGAATCCCGTCGAATTGCATTGAATCTGATCAATTCCAATCCAATCAAATAGAATAGACTAGAGTAGGGTAGAGTACAATACAATACAGTAGAGAATAGTTTAGGATGGAGTAGAATGGTGTAGCATGGAGTCGAGTGGAGTCGAAAAGAGATAATAGAGTTGAGTAGAGCCTAATAGAGCCGGATAGAGCTGAATAGAGCGTATTCGAGCTGACTGGAGCCGAATGGAGCCGATTAGAGCTGAATCGAACCGATTTGAGCCGATTGGGGATGAATGGAGTGGAAAGGAGCCGATTTGAGCCGAATCGCATCGAGATGCGTGGAATCGAATCCAGTAGAATAGATTAGATTAGGGTAGGATGGAATAGAGTAGACTTGAACACAGTAGAAGAGAATGGAAAGGATACAATAGAATAGAGTAGAAAAGGGTAGAGCAGAGCAGAATAGTGTAGAGTAGAATAGAGTAGAGTAGAACAGAGTCGAATCAAGCTGAATGGAGACGAAACGAGACAAATCGCGTCGAATGGCGTCGAATCCCATCGAATCAATTACAGTAGGGTATAGTAGAAGAGCGTAGAATGGAGTAGAATGGTGTGCAATGGAATCGAGTAGAGTAGAAAAGAGCTGAAGAGAGCCGAAGAGGGCCAAAGAGGGCCAAATCGAGCTGAATTGAGCGAAATCGAGCCGAATCCAGTGAATCGAGCCTAATGGAGCCAAATCGAGCCTAATCGAGCTGAATCGACACTATTCGAGACAAATGGAGCCGAATGGACATGAATCACACCGATTCGGCCCCTAGTCGCGTCAAAATTTCTCGAATTCAATTGAATAGACTAGAGTAGGGGAGGTTCGGGTAGGCTAGAGTAGGGTAGAATAGAGTAGAATAGAATAAAACAGAACAGAACACAACAAAATAGAACACAACAACACAGAATGAATACAGAAAAGAGTAGGCTAGAGTAGAGTAGAGGGGAATAGAGTAGAGAAGAATAGATTTGAACAGAGCCAAATCGAGGCGAATCGCGTCGAAATGGGTTGAATGAAATCCAATCAAGTGGATTACAATACCTTAGAGTTGGGTAGCATAGGGTAGGGTAGAATAGAGTAGAATAGTACAGAAAGAGTAGAAACAATACAATAGAGTAGAGAAGAGTAGAATAGAGCTGAATAGAGCCAAATGCAGACAAAATGAGAGGAATCGTGTAGAAGTAAGTAGAGTAAATTAGAGTGGTGTTGGGTAGGGTAGAGCAGAATAGAGTAGAATAGTGTGGAATGAATAGAATGGAGTAGAATGGAGTCAAGTAGAAACGAATAGAGTAGAAAAGAGTCGAATAGAGCAGAATAGGGCCGAAGAAGGCCAAATCGAGCAGATTCGAAGCGATTCAAGCCAAAACAAGCTGAATGGAGCCTAACTGAGCCGAATAGAGCCAAATCGAGCCGAATCGAGCCGATTCAAGCTTCATCGCCTCGAATCGCGTTCAACGCGTCAAATCCAATCGAGACGTATAGATTAGAGAAGGGGAGGGGAGGGGAGGGGAGAATAGAACAGAGTGGAATAGAAGAGATTAGAACAGAATAGAAGGAATAGAATCGAGTAGAATCGAGTGGAAAAGAGTAGAGTCGAATACAGTCGAATAGAGCCGAATAAGCTGAATAGAGACGAATGGAGCTGAATACAGCCGAAAAGAGCTGTATACTGCCGAATCACACCTAATCGAGCGGAATCAAGCAGAATCGCACTGACTGTCACCGAACAGCGTTGAATCGAATCAGGTCGAATCGAGTTGAGTCACATCGTTTTGAATCAAACAAGGTCAAATTGCTTCATATCGTGTCGAATCCCATCGAATCACGTCGAATAACTTCGAATTGCGTCAAACCTCAGAGAATCCTACTGAATCACGTCGAGTCGCATGGAATCTCATCAAATCCCTTCAGATTTGCCGAATCCAGTCAAGTCCTATCAAATCGCGTTGCACGGAATCGAATTGCATCCAATAGATTAAAGTAGGGAAGGTTCGGGTGGGGTGCCGTTGGGTCGGGTAGGGTAGAATAGAACAGAGTACAACAGAATAGGAGAGAAAAGAACAGAACAGAAAGAATACAACAGAATAGAATAGAGTCAAAGAGAGAGAACATAGCCGAATTGAGCCGAATGGAGACAAAACGAGACGAATCACGTCCGGTTGCTTCGAATCGCGTCAAATCAAATCGAATCGATTAGAAGAGATTAGGGTAGGGAAGGGTAGAATAGAAGAGAGGAAAATAGTGAGGAATGGAGTTGAACGGAGTCCAATAGAGACGGATAGATATGAATAGAGTACAAAAGAGTCTAATAGAGCAGAATAGGGCCGAATAGGCCCAAATAAGGCCTAATCGAGCAGAATCCAGCAGAATCGATGGAATTCGAGCCTAATCGAGCCGAATGGAGTGAAATGGAGCCAAGTCGAGCCGAATAGAGCCGATTCGAACTGAATCGAGCTGATTCAAGCCTAATCGCGTCAAATCGCGTGGAAATACGTCACATCGAATCTAATCAAATAGATTAGGGAAGGGTAGGGGAGGGGCGGGTGGGTAGACTAGAACAGAATAGTACAGAATAGAATATAGTACAGTAGGGTAGAGTAGAGAGAGTAAAGCAGACAAGAGTAGAGCAGAGTAGAATTGAGTCAAATAGAGTCAAAGAGTGCAGGATATAGCTGAATAGAGCCAATTCTGGCCGAATCGAGTCAAATGGAAACAAAACGAGATGAATCACACCGAATTGCTAAGAATCGCATCCAATCGAATAGATTAGAGTATCGTAGGGTAGAGTAGAACAGAATAGAGTAGAATAGCATAGAATGGAGAAGAGTGGAGTCAAATGGAGTCGAACAGAGACAAATAGAGTAGAAAAGAGTCGAATCGAGCCAAATAGGGCCGAATAAGGCTGAACCGAGTGGAAACGAGCTGAATTGAAGCGATTCGAGCCAAATCGAGCTGAATCGAGCTGATGTTGCGGAATCGAGCCGACTCAAGCGTGATGGTGTCCGGTCGCATCGAAATGCTTTGAATCGAATCAAATGGAATCGATTAGAATAGGTTAGGGTAGGGTAGTTTATGATAGGAAGACTAGGGTAGATGCAAGTAGACTACATTAGAGTAGACAAGAGAAGGCTAGAGTAGAAGCCTAGACTAGTAAGCTGGACTAGTCAGCTAGGCTAGTGGCATAGAGCAGTAGCCTAGACAACTAGTCTTGAATAGTACCCTAAGTCAGTAATCTGAACGAGTACCCTTGCCTGAACTCTTAGCCTAATCTAGTACCCTTGCCTTAACTAGTAGTCCTAACAAGTACCCTTGCCTTAACCAGTAGTCTTCACTAGTACCCTTGCCTTCACTAGTAGTATGTCCTTAACAAGTAGCCTGAACTGGTACCCTTGCCTTAACCAGTACCCTCAACAAGTACCCATGCCTTAACTAGTAGCCTGGCCTTAACTAGTGCCCTTGCATAACTAGTACCCTGGCCTTAACTAGTAGCCTGAACTAGTACACTTGCCTTAAGGAGTACCCTTGCCCGAACTACTCCCCTTAATTAGGACCCTTATTGAGTAACCCTAAGTAGTAGAGTATGGTACGGTGGGGTAGCATAGGGTAGGGAAGCATACGGTGGAACAGAGAAAATAGAAGGAAATAGAATAGAACAGCATAGGTCAGGGTAGGTTAGCTTAGTGCAGGGTATGGTAGAGTAGCATAGGATGGAATCGAGAAAATAGAAAAGGAGACTAGAAAAGAGCAGACTAGATTAGGATAGGCTAGGGTGGGGGAGGGTTTTGTAGAATACAGTAGTGTAGAATGGAATAGAATGGTGTGGAATGGAGTCAAATGGATTCGAACAGAGATGCAGAGAGTAGAAAAGAGTTGAATAGAGCCGAATAACGCTGAATAGGACCACATATGACCAAAATGAGCCGAATCGAGTCGAGTCGATCAGATTCGGGATGAATGGAGCCTAGTGGAGCTGAAATGAGCCAAATAGAGACAATCTGAACCCAGCAAAATCGAGCCAAAACACACTTAATTGCATCCTATTGCATCGGATCTCGTCGAATTCCATCAAATCCCACCAAAACGCATCAAATCTCGCGGAATCTCACCGAATCCCGTCGAATTGTCTCAAATCGGGTCGAATGGTGTCAAACTGAATGGAATCGAATTAAATTGAATAGATTAGAGTAGTGTAGGTTAGACTGGGATTCAGTAGGGAAGGGCACAGAAGAATAGAATAGAGTAGAACAGAAGAGAATACCAAGAGTAGAATGGAGTAGAGTTGAGTAGAGTGGAATAGTCAGAGTCGGGTAGTGCAGAATATAGATGAATAGATCCAATTCAAGCCGAATCGATTCGAATGGAGAGGAAAGGAGACAAATCGTGATGAATCGAATCGATTAGAATAGATTAGAGTAGGGTAGGGTAGAACAGAATAGAATAGAGTAGAAAAGAGTAGAATGGTGTGGAAGGGAGTTGAATGGAGCCAAATAGAGACAAATAAAGTAGAAAGGGTTGAGTAGAGCTGAACAGGGCTGAATAAGGTTCACTCGAGCCTAATTATGCTGAATTGAGCAGAATCGAGACGAATTGACCCAATTCAAGCCAAATAGAGCTAAATCGAGCCGATTCAAGCCTAATCACATGGAATCGCGTCAAAATGCGTTGGATCGAATAGATTAGAGTAGAGGAGGGTACGGCAGGAGAGGCTAGACTACAACACAACAGAACACAAAAGAAAGAAGAGAATAGAATTAAGTAGAGTCGGGTCCAGTAGAATAGAGTCAAATTGAGTTGAAGAGAGCCGAAAAGAGCCAAACAGAGCTGAATACAGCCGAATTGACCAAATTCAAGGTGAATCGAGATGAATCATGTCGAGTCGTTTGAAACGTGTCGAATCGAATCAAATAGATTAGTGTGGGGAAGGTAAGGTTAGGGTAGGGTAGAGAAGAATAGAATAGAGTAGAATAGAACAGAACAGAAAGAATCGAGTAGACTAGAGTCAAATAGAGTCGAATACTGCCAAAAAGAGCCGAATAGAGTGGAAAAGAGCCGAATAGAACCGAATCGAGTTTAATGGAGCAGAAAGGAGATGAATCGAGCCGATATGACCCGAATCAGGTCGAATCCCATTCAAGTGTGTCGAATAGCATAGAACAGATTACAGTAGGCTAAGTTAGGGTAGGGTAAGGTAGAATAGAGTGCAGTAGAACAGAACAGAACAGAACTGAAAGAATAGGGTCGAGACGAGCAGAGTATAGAAGAGTAGAGTAGAGCAGAGTCGAACATTGCCGAATAGAGCCAAATAGAGCCCAAAAGAGCTAAATGGATAGAAACCAAGACGAATCACGCCGAATCCCGTGGAATCGTGCCGTATCGCGTCGAATCCCGTCGAATTGCATTGAATCTGATCAATTCCAATCCAATCAAATAGAATAGACTAGAGTAGGGTAGAGTACAATACAATACAGTAGAGAATAGTTTAGGATGGAGTAGAATGGTGTAGCATGGAGTCGAGTGGAGTCGAAAAGAGATAATAGAGTTGAGTAGAGCCTAATAGAGCCGAATAGAGCTGAATAGAGCCTATTCGAGCTGACTGGAGCCGAATGGAGCCGATTAGAGCTGAATCGAACCGATTTGAGCCGATTGGGGATGAATGGAGTGGAAAGGAGCCGATTTGAGCCAAATCGCATCGAGATGCGTGGAATCGAATCCAGTAGAATAGATTAGATTAGGGTAGGATGGAATAGAGTAGACTTGAACACAGTAGAAGAGAATGGAAAGGATACAATAGAATAGAGTAGAAAAGGGTAGAGCAGAGCAGAATAGTGTAGAGTAGAATAGAGTAGAGTAGAACAGAGTCGAATCAAGCTGAATGGAGACGAAACGAGACAAATCGCGTCGAATGGCGTCGAATCCCATCGAATCAATTACAGTAGGGTATAGTAGAAGAGCGTAGAATGGAGTAGAATGGTGTGCAATGGAATCGAGTAGAGTAGAAAAGAGCTGAAGAGAGCCGAAGAGGGCCAAAGAGGGCCAAATCGAGCTGAATTGAGCGAAATCGAGCCGAATCCAGTGAATCGAGCCTAATGGAGCCAAATCGAGCCTAATCGAGCTGAATCGACACTATTCGAGACAAATGGAGCCGAATGGACATGAATCACACCGATTCGGCCCCTAGTCGCGTCAAAATTTCTCGAATTCAATTGAATAGACTAGAGTAGGGGAGGTTCGGGTAGGCTAGAGTAGGGTAGAATAGAGTAGAATAGAATAAAACAGAACAGAACACAACAAAATAGAACACAACAACACAGAATGAATACAGAAAAGAGTAGGCTAGAGTAGAGTAGAGGGGAATAGAGTAGAGAAGAATAGATTTGAACAGAGCCAAATCGAGGCGAATCGCGTCGAAATGGGTTGAATCAAATCCAATCAAGTGGATTACAATACCTTAGAGTTGGGTAGCATAGGGTAGGGTAGAATAGAGTAGAATAGTACAGAAAGAGTAGAAACAATACAATAGAGTAGAGAAGAGTAGAATAGAGCTGAATAGAGCCAAATGCAGACAAAATGAGAGGAATCGTGTAGAAGTAAGTAGAGTAAATTAGAGTGGTGTTGGGTAGGGTAGAGCAGAATAGAGTAGAATAGTGTGGAATGAATAGAATGGAGTAGAATGGAGTCAAGTAGAAACGAATAGAGTAGAAAAGAGTCGAATAGAGCAGAATAGGGCCGAAGAAGGCCAAATCGAGCAGATTCGAAGCGATTCAAGCCAAAACAAGCTGAATGGAGCCTAACTGAGCCGAATAGAGCCAAATCGAGCCGAATCGAGCCGATTCAAGCTTCATCGCCTCGAATCGCGTTCAACGCGTCAAATCCAATCGAGACGTATAGATTAGAGAAGGGGAGGGGAGGGGAGGGGAGAATAGAACAGAGTAGAGTGGAATAGAAGAGATTAGAACAGAATAGAAGGAATAGAATCGAGTGGAAAAGAGTAGAGTCGAATACAGTCGAATAGAGCCGAATAAGCTGAATAGAGACGAATGGAGCTGAATACAGCCGAAAAGAGCTGTATACTGCCGAATCACACCTAATCGAGCGGAATCAAGCAGAATCGCACTGACTGTCACCGAACAGCGTTGAATCGAATCAGGTCGAATCGAGTCGAGTCACATCGTTTTGAATCAAACAAGGTCAAATTGCTTCATATCGTGTCGAATCCCATCGAATCACGTCGAATAACTTCGAATTGCGTCAAACCTCAGAGAATCCTACTGAATCACGTCGAGTCGCATGGAATCTCATCAAATCCCTTCAGATTTGCCAAATCCAGTCAAGTCCTATCAAATCGCGTTGCACGGAATCGAATTGCATCCAATAGATTAAAGTAGGGAAGGTTCGGGTGGGGTGCCGTTGGGTCGGGTAGGGTAGAATAGAACAGAGTACAACAGAATAGGAGAGAAAAGAACAGAACAGAAAGAATACAACAGAATAGAATAGAGTCAAAGAGAGAGAACATAGCCGAATTGAGCCGAATGGAGACAAAACGAGACGAATCACGTCCGGTTGCTTCGAATCGCGTCAAATCAAATCGAATCGATTAGAAGAGATTAGGGTAGGGAAGGGTAGAATAGAAGAGAGGAAAATAGTGAGGAATGGAGTTGAACGGAGTCCAATAGAGACGGATAGATATGAATAGAGTACAAAAGAGTCTAATAGAGCAGAATAGGGCCGAATAGGCCCAAATAAGGCCTAATCGAGCAGAATCCAGCAGAATCGATGGAATTCGAGCCTAATCGAGCCGAATGGAGTGAAATGGAGCCAAGTCGAGCCGAATAGAGCCGATTCGAACTGAATCGAGCTGATTCAAGCCTAATCGCGTCAAATCGCGTGGAAATACGTCACATCGAATCTAATCAAATAGATTAGGGAAGGGTAGGGGAGGGGCGGGTGGGTAGACTAGAACAGAATAGTACAGAATAGAATATAGTACAGTAGGGTAGAGTAGAGAGAGTAAAGCAGACAAGAGTAGAGCAGAGTAGAATTGAGTCAAATAGAGTCAAAGAGTGCAGGATATAGCTGAATAGAGCCAATTCTGGCCGAATCGAGTCAAATGGAAACAAAACGAGATGAATCACACCGAATTGCTAAGAATCGCATCCAATCGAATAGATTAGAGTATCGTAGGGTAGAGTAGAACAGAATAGAGTAGAATAGCATAGAATGGAGAAGAGTGGAGTCAAATGGAGTCGAACAGAGACAAATAGAGTAGAAAAGAGTCGAATCGAGCCAAATAGGGCCGAATAAGGCTGAACCGAGTGGAAACGAGCTGAATTGAAGCGATTCGAGCCAAATCGAGCTGAATCGAGCTGATGTTGCGGAATCGAGCCGACTCAAGCGTGATGGTGTCCGGTCGCATCGAAATGCTTTGAATCGAATCAAATGGAATCGATTAGAATAGGTTAGGGTAGGGTAGTTTATGATAGGAAGACTAGGGTAGATGCAAGTAGACTACATTAGAGTAGACAAGAGAAGGCTAGAGTAGAAGCCTAGACTAGTAAGCTGGACTAGTCAGCTAGGCTAGTGGCATAGAGCAGTAGCCTAGACAACTAGTCTTGAATAGTACCCTAAGTCAGTAATCTGAACGAGTACCCTTGCCTGAACTCTTAGCCTAATCTAGTACCCTTGCCTTAACTAGTAGTCCTAACAAGTACCCTTGCCTTAACCAGTAGTCTTCACTAGTACCCTTGCCTTCACTAGTAGTATGTCCTTAACAAGTAGCCTGAACTGGTACCCTTGCCTTAACCAGTACCCTCAACAAGTACCCATGCCTTAACTAGTAGCCTGGCCTTAACTAGTGCCCTTGCATAACTAGTACCCTGGCCTTAACTAGTAGCCTGAACTAGTACACTTGCCTTAAGGAGTACCCTTGCCCGAACTACTCCCCTTAATTAGGACCCTTATTGAGTAACCCTAAGTAGTAGAGTATGGTACGGTGGGGTAGCATAGGGTAGGGAAGCATACGGTGGAACAGAGAAAATAGAAGGAAATAGAATAGAACAGCATAGGTCAGGGTAGGTTAGCTTAGTGCAGGGTATGGTAGAGTAGCATAGGATGGAATCGAGAAAATAGAAAAGGAGACTAGAAAAGAGCAGACTAGATTAGGATAGGCTAGGGTGGGGGAGGGTTTTGTAGAATACAGTAGTGTAGAATGGAATAGAATGGTGTGGAATGGAGTCAAATGGATTCGAACAGAGATGCAGAGAGTAGAAAAGAGTTGAATAGAGCCGAATAACGCTGAATAGGACCACATATGACCAAAATGAGCCGAATCGAGTCGAGTCGATCAGATTCGGGATGAATGGAGCCTAGTGGAGCTGAAATGAGCCAAATAGAGACAATCTGAACCCAGCAAAATCGAGCCAAAACACACTTAATTGCATCCTATTGCATCGGATCTCGTCGAATTCCATCAAATCCCACCAAAACGCATCAAATCTCGCGGAATCTCACCGAATCCCGTCGAATTGTCTCAAATCGGGTCGAATGGTGTCAAACTGAATGGAATCGAATTAAATTGAATAGATTAGAGTAGTGTAGGTTAGACTGGGATTCAGTAGGGAAGGGCACAGAAGAATAGAATAGAGTAGAACAGAAGAGAATACCAAGAGTAGAATGGAGTAGAGTTGAGTAGAGTGGAATAGTCAGAGTCGGGTAGTGCAGAATATAGATGAATAGATCCAATTCAAGCCGAATCGATTCGAATGGAGAGGAAAGGAGACAAATCGTGATGAATCGAATCGATTAGAATAGATTAGAGTAGGGTAGGGTAGAACAGAATAGAATAGAGTAGAAAAGAGTAGAATGGTGTGGAAGGGAGTTGAATGGAGCCAAATAGAGACAAATAAAGTAGAAAGGGTTGAGTAGAGCTGAACAGGGCTGAATAAGGTTCACTCGAGCCTAATTATGCTGAATTGAGCAGAATCGAGACGAATTGACCCAATTCAAGCCAAATAGAGCTAAATCGAGCCGATTCAAGCCTAATCACATGGAATCGCGTCAAAATGCGTTGGATCGAATAGATTAGAGTAGAGGAGGGTACGGCAGGAGAGGCTAGACTACAACACAACAGAACACAAAAGAAAGAAGAGAATAGAATTAAGTAGAGTCGGGTCCAGTAGAATAGAGTCAAATTGAGTTGAAGAGAGCCGAAAAGAGCCAAACAGAGCTGAATACAGCCGAATTGACCAAATTCAAGGTGAATCGAGATGAATCATGTCGAGTCGTTTGAAACGTGTCGAATCGAATCAAATAGATTAGTGTGGGGAAGGTAAGGTTAGGGTAGGGTAGAGAAGAATAGAATAGAGTAGAATAGAACAGAACAGAAAGAATCGAGTAGACTAGAGTCAAATAGAGTCGAATACTGCCAAAAAGAGCCGAATAGAGTGGAAAAGAGCCGAATAGAACCGAATCGAGTTTAATGGAGCAGAAAGGAGATGAATCGAGCCGATATGACCCGAATCAGGTCGAATCCCATTCAAGTGTGTCGAATAGCATAGAACAGATTACAGTAGGCTAAGTTAGGGTAGGGTAGGGTAGAATAGAGTGCAGTAGAACAGAACAGAACAGAACTGAAAGAATAGGGTCGAGACGAGCAGAGTATAGAAGAGTAGAGTAGAGCAGAGTCGAACATTGCCGAATAGAGCCAAATAGAGCCCAAAAGAGCTAAATGGATAGAAACCAAGACGAATCACGCCGAATCCCGTGGAATCGTGCCGTATCGCGTCGAATCCCGTCGAATTGCATTGAATCTGATCAATTCCAATCCAATCAAATAGAATAGACTAGAGTAGGGTAGAGTACAATACAATACAGTAGAGAATAGTTTAGGATGGAGTAGAATGGTGTAGCATGGAGTCGAGTGGAGTCGAAAAGAGATAATAGAGTTGAGTAGAGCCTAATAGAGCCGGATAGAGCTGAATAGAGCGTATTCGAGCTGACTGGAGCCGAATGGAGCCGATTAGAGCTGAATCGAACCGATTTGAGCCGATTGGGGATGAATGGAGTGGAAAGGAGCCGATTTGAGCCGAATCGCATCGAGATGCGTGGAATCGAATCCAGTAGAATAGATTAGATTAGGGTAGGATGGAATAGAGTAGACTTGAACACAGTAGAAGAGAATGGAAAGGATACAATAGAATAGAGTAGAAAAGGGTAGAGCAGAGCAGAATAGTGTAGAGTAGAATAGAGTAGAGTAGAACAGAGTCGAATCAAGCTGAATGGAGACGAAACGAGACAAATCGCGTCGAATGGCGTCGAATCCCATCGAATCAATTACAGTAGGGTATAGTAGAAGAGCGTAGAATGGAGTAGAATGGTGTGCAATGGAATCGAGTAGAGTAGAAAAGAGCTGAAGAGAGCCGAAGAGGGCCAAAGAGGGCCAAATCGAGCTGAATTGAGCGAAATCGAGCCGAATCCAGTGAATCGAGCCTAATGGAGCCAAATCGAGCCTAATCGAGCTGAATCGACACTATTCGAGACAAATGGAGCCGAATGGACATGAATCACACCGATTCGGCCCCTAGTCGCGTCAAAATTTCTCGAATTCAATTGAATAGACTAGAGTAGGGGAGGTTCGGGTAGGCTAGAGTAGGGTAGAATAGAGTAGAATAGAATAAAACAGAACAGAACACAACAAAATAGAACACAACAACACAGAACGAATACAGAAAAGAGTAGGCTAGAGTAGAATAGAGGGGAATAGAGTAGAGAAGAATAGATTTGAACAGAGCCAAATCGAGGCGAATCGCGTCGAAATGGGTTGAATGAAATCCAATCAAGTGGATTACAATACCTTAGAGTTGGGTAGCATAGGGTAGGGTAGAATAGAGTAGAATAGTACAGAACAGAGTAGAAACAATACAATAGAGTAGAGAAGAGTAGAATAGAGCTGAATAGAGCCAAATGCAGACAAAATGAGAGGAATCGTGTAGAAGTAAGTAGAGTAAATTAGAGTGGTGTTGGGTAGGGTAGAGCAGAATAGAGTAGAATAGTGTGGAATGAATAGAATGGAGTAGAATGGAGTCAAGTAGAAACGAATAGAGTAGAAAAGAGTCGAATAGAGCAGAATAGGGCCGAAGAAGGCCAAATCGAGCAGATTCGAAGCGATTCAAGCCAAAACAAGCTGAATGGAGCCTAACTGAGCCGAATAGAGCCAAATCGAGCCGAATCGAGCCGATTCAAGCTTCATCGCCTCGAATCGCGTTCAACGCGTCAAATCCAATCGAGACGTATAGATTAGAGAAGGGGAGGGGAGGGGAGGGGAGAATAGAACAGAGTAGAGTGGAATAGAAGAGATTAGAACAGAATAGAAGGAATAGAATCGAGTGGAAAAGAGTAGAGTCGAATACAGTCGAATAGAGCCGAATAAGCTGAATAGAGACGAATGGAGCTGAATACAGCCGAAAAGAGCTGTATACTGCCGAATCACACCTAATCGAGCGGAATCAAGCAGAATCGCACTGACTGTCACCGAACAGCGCTGAATCGAATCAGGTCGAATCGAGTCGAGTCACATCGTTTTGAATCAAACAAGGTCAAATTGCTTCATATCGTGTCGAATCCCATCGAATCACGTCGAATAACTTCGAATTGCGTCAAACCTCAGAGAATCCTACTGAATCACGTCGAGTCGCATGGAATCTCATCAAATCCCTTCAGATTTGCCAAATCCAGTCAAGTCCTATCAAATCGCGTTGCACGGAATCGAATTGCATCCAATAGATTAAAGTAGGGAAGGTTCGGGTGGGGTGCCGTTGGGTAGGGTAGGGTAGAATAGAACAGAGTACAACAGAATAGGAGAGAAAAGAACAGAACAGAAAGAATACAACAGAATAGAATAGAGTCAAAGAGAGAGAACATAGCCGAATTGAGCCGAATGGAGACAAAACGAGACGAATCACGTCCGGTTGCTTCGAATCGCGTCAAATCAAATCGAATCGATTAGAAGAGATTAGGGTAGGGAAGGGTAGAATAGAAGAGAGGAAAATAGTGAGGAATGGAGTTGAACGGAGTCCAATAGAGACGGATAGATATGAATAGAGTACAAAAGAGTCTAATAGAGCAGAATAGGGCCGAATAGGCCCAAATAAGGCCTAATCGAGCAGAATCCAGCAGAATCGATGGAATTCGAGCCTAATCGAGCCGAATGGAGTGAAATGGAGCCAATTCGAGCCGAATAGAGCCGATTCGAACTGAATCGAGCTGATTCAAGCCTAATCGCGTCAAATCGCGTGGAAATACGTCACATCGAATCTAATCAAATAGATTAGGGAAGGGTAGGGGAGGGGCGGGTGGGTAGACTAGAACAGAATAGTACAGAATAGAATATAGTACAGTAGGGTAGAGTAGAGAGAGTAAAGCAGACAAGAGTAGAGCAGAGTAGAATTGAGTCAAATAGAGTCAAAGAGTGCAGGATATAGCTGAATAGAGCCAATTCTGGCCGAATCGAGTCAAATGGAAACAAAACGAGATGAATCACACCGAATTGCTAAGAATCGCATCCAATCGAATAGATTAGAGTATCGTAGGGTAGAGTAGAACAGAATAGAGTAGAATAGCATAGAATGGAGAAGAGTGGAGTCAAATGGAGTCGAACAGAGACAAATAGAGTAGAAAAGAGTCGAATCGAGCCAAATAGGGCCGAATAAGGCTGAACCGAGTGGAAACGAGCTGAATTGAAGCGATTCGAGCCAAATCGAGCTGAATCGAGCTGATGTTGCGGAATCGAGCCGACTCAAGCGTGATGGTGTCCGGTCGCATCGAAATGCTTTGAATCGAATCAAATGGAATCGATTAGAATAGGTTAGGGTAGGGTAGTTTATGATAGGAAGACTAGGGTAGATGCAAGTAGACTACATTAGAGTAGACAAGAGAAGGCTAGAGTAGAAGCCTAGACTAGTAAGCTGGACTAGTCAGCTAGGCTAGTGGCATAGAGCAGTAGCCTAGACAACTAGTCTTGAATAGTACCCTAAGTCAGTAATCTGAACGAGTACCCTTGCCTGAACTCTTAGCCTAATCTAGTACCCTTGCCTTAACTAGTAGTCCTAACAAGTACCCTTGCCTTAACCAGTAGTCTTCACTAGTACCCTTGCCTTCACTAGTAGTATGTCCTTAACAAGTAGCCTGAACTGGTACCCTTGCCTTAACCAGTACCCTCAACAAGTACCCATGCCTTAACTAGTAGCCTGGCCTTAACTAGTGCCCTTGCATAACTAGTACCCTGGCCTTAACTAGTAGCCTGAACTAGTACACTTGCCTTAAGGAGTACCCTTGCCCGAACTACTCCCCTTAATTAGGACCCTTATTGAGTAACCCTAAGTAGTAGAGTATGGTACGGTGGGGTAGCATAGGGTAGGGAAGCATACGGTGGAACAGAGAAAATAGAAGGAAATAGAATAGAACAGCATAGGTCAGGGTAGGTTAGCTTAGTGCAGGGTATGGTAGAGTAGCATAGGATGGAATCGAGAAAATAGAAAAGGAGACTAGAAAAGAGCAGACTAGATTAGGATAGGCTAGGGTGGGGGAGGGTTTTGTAGAATACAGTAGTGTAGAATGGAATAGAATGGTGTGGAATGGAGTCAAATGGATTCGAACAGAGATGCAGAGAGTAGAAAAGAGTTGAATAGAGCCGAATAACGCTGAATAGGACCACATATGACCAAAATGAGCCGAATCGAGTCGAGTCGATCAGATTCGGGATGAATGGAGCCTAGTGGAGCTGAAATGAGCCAAATAGAGACAATCTGAACCCAGCAAAATCGAGCCAAAACACACTTAATTGCATCCTATTGCATCGGATCTCGTCGAATTCCATCAAATCCCACCAAAACGCATCAAATCTCGCGGAATCTCACCGAATCCCGTCGAATTGTCTCAAATCGGGTCGAATGGTGTCAAACTGAATGGAATCGAATTAAATTGAATAGATTAGAGTAGTGTAGGTTAGACTGGGATTCAGTAGGGAAGGGCACAGAAGAATAGAATAGAGTAGAACAGAAGAGAATACCAAGAGTAGAATGGAGTAGAGTTGAGTAGAGTGGAATAGTCAGAGTCGGGTAGTGCAGAATATAGATGAATAGATCCAATTCAAGCCGAATCGATTCGAATGGAGAGGAAAGGAGACAAATCGTGATGAATCGAATCGATTAGAATAGATTAGAGTAGGGTAGGGTAGAACAGAATAGAATAGAGTAGAAAAGAGTAGAATGGTGTGGAAGGGAGTTGAATGGAGCCAAATAGAGACAAATAAAGTAGAAAGGGTTGAGTAGAGCTGAACAGGGCTGAATAAGGTTCACTCGAGCCTAATTATGCTGAATTGAGCAGAATCGAGACGAATTGACCCAATTCAAGCCAAATAGAGCTAAATCGAGCCGATTCAAGCCTAATCACATGGAATCGCGTCGAAATGCGTTGGATCGAATAGATTAGAGTAGAGGAGGGTACGGCAGGAGAGGCTAGACTACAACACAACAGAACACAATAGAAAGAAGAGAATAGAATTAAGTAGAGTCGGGTCCAGTAGAATAGAGTCAAATTGAGTTGAAGAGAGCCGAAAAGAGCCAAACAGAGCTGAATACAGCCGAATTGACCAAATTCAAGGTGAATCGAGATGAATCATGTCGAGTCGTTTGAAACGTGTCGAATCGAATCAAATAGATTAGTGTGGGGAAGGTAAGGTTAGGGTAGGGTAGAGAAGAATAGAATAGAGTAGAATAGAACAGAACAGAAAGAATCGAGTAGACTAGAGTCAAATAGAGTCGAATACTGCCAAAAAGAGCCGAATAGAGTGGAAAAGAGCCGAATAGAACCGAATCGAGTTTAATGGAGCAGAAAGGAGATGAATCGAGCCAATATGACCCGAATCAGGTCGAATCCCATTCAAGTGTGTCGAATAGCATAGAACAGATTACAGTAGGCTAAGTTAGGGTAGGGTAGGGTAGAATAGAGTGCAGTAGAACAGAACAGAACAGAACTGAAAGAATAGGGTCGAGACGAGCAGAGTATAGAAGAGTAGAGTAGAGCAGAGTCGAACATTGCCGAATAGAGCCAAATAGAGCCCAAAAGAGCTAAATGGATAGAAACCAAGACGAATCACGCCGAATCCCGTGGAATCGTGCCGTATCGCGTCGAATCCCGTCGAATTGCATTGAATCTGATCAATTCCAATCCAATCAAATAGAATAGACTAGAGTAGGGTAGAGTACAATACAATACAGTAGAGAATAGTTTAGGATGGAGTAGAATGGTGTAGCATGGAGTCGAGTGGAGTCGAAAAGAGATAATAGAGTTGAGTAGAGCCTAATAGAGCCGAATAGAGCTGAATAGAGCGTATTCGAGCTGAATGGAGCCGAATGGAGCCGATTAGAGCTGAATCGAACCGATTTGAGCCGATTGGGGATGAATGGAGTGGAAAGGAGCCGATTTGAGCCGAATCGCATCGAGATGCGTGGAATCGAATCCAGTAGAATAGATTAGATGAGGGTAGGATGGAATAGAGTAGACTTGAACACAGTAGAAGAGAATGGAAAGGATACAATAGAATAGAGTAGAAAAGGGTAGAGCAGAGCAGAATAGTGTAGAGTAGAATAGAGTAGAGTAGAACAGAGTCGAATCAAGCTGAATGGAGACGAAACGAGACAAATCGCGTCGAATGGCGTCGAATCCCATCGAATCAATTACAGTAGGGTATAGTAGAAGAGCGTAGAATGGAGTAGAATGGTGTGCAATGGAATCGAGTAGAGTAGAAAAGAGCTGAAGAGAGCCAAAGAGGGCCAAAGAGGGCCAAATCGAGCTGAATTGAGAGAAATCGAGCCGAATCCAGTGAATCGAGCCTAATGGAGCCAAATCGAGCCTAATCGAGCTGAATCGACACTATTCGAGACAAATGGAGCCGAATGGACATGAATCACACCGATTCGGCCCCTAGTCGCGTCAAAATTTCTCGAATTCAATTGAATAGACTAGAGTAGGGGAGGTTCGGGTAGGCTAGAGTAGGGTAGAATAGAGTAGAATAGAATAAAACAGAACAGAACACAACAAAATAGAACACAACAACACAGAACGAATACAGAAAAGAGTAGGCTAGAGTAGAGTAGAGGGGAATAGAGTAGAGAAGAATAGATTTGAACAGAGCCAAATCGAGGCGAATCGCGTCGAAATGGGTTGAATGAAATCCAATCAAGTGGATTACAATACCTTAGAGTTGGGTAGCATAGGGTAGGGTAGAATAGAGTAGAATAGTACAGAACAGAGTAGAAACAATACAATAGAGTAGAGAAGAGTAGAATAGAGCTGAATAGAGCCAAATGCAGACAAAATGAGAGGAATCGTGTAGAAGTAAGTAGAGTAAATTAGAGTGGTGTTGGGTAGGGTAGAGCAGAATAGAGTAGAATAGTGTGGAATGAATAGAATGGAGTAGAATGGAGTCAAGTAGAAAAGAGTCGAATAGAGCAGAATAGGGCCGAAGAAGGCCAAATCGAGCAGATTCGAAGCGATTCAAGCCAAAACAAGCTGAATGGAGCCTAACTGAGCCGAATAGAGCCAAATCGAGCCGAATCGAGCCGATTCAAGCTTCATCGCCTCGAATCGCGTTCAACGCGTCAAATCCAATCGAGACGTATAGATTAGAGAAGGGGAGGGGAGGGGAGGGGAGAATAGAACAGAGTAGAGTGGAATAGAAGAGATTAGAACAGAATAGAAGGAATAGAATCGAGTGGAAAAGAGTAGAGTCGAATACAGTCGAATAGAGCCGAATAAGCTGAATAGAGACGAATGGAGCTGAATACAGCCGAAAAGAGCTGTATACTGCCGAATCACACCTAATCGAGCGGAATCAAGCAGAATCGCACTGACTGTCACCGAACAGCGTTGAATCGAATCAGGTCGAATCGAGTCGAGTCACATCGTTTTGAATCAAACAAGGTCAAATTGCTTCATATCGTGTCGAATCCCATCGAATCACGTCGAATAACTTCGAATTGCGTCAAACCTCAGAGAATCCTACTGAATCACGTCGAGTCGCATGGAATCTCATCAAATCCCTTCAGATTTGCCAAATCCAGTCAAGTCCTATCAAATCGCGTTGCACGGAATCGAATTGCATCCAATAGATTAAAGTAGGGAAGGTTCGGGTGGGGTGCCGTTGGGTCGGGTAGGGTAGAATAGAACAGAGTACAACAGAATAGGAGAGAAAAGAACAGAACAGAAAGAATACAACAGAATAGAATAGAGTCAAAGAGAGAGAACATAGCCGAATTGAGCCGAATGGAGACAAAACGAGACGAATCACGTCCGGTTGCTTCGAATCGCGTCAAATCAAATCGAATCGATTAGAAGAGATTAGGGTAGGGAAGGGTAGAATAGAAGAGAGGAAAATAGTGAGGAATGGAGTTGAACGGAGTCCAATAGAGACGGATAGATATGAATAGAGTACAAAAGAGTCTAATAGAGCAGAATAGGGCCGAATAGGCCCAAATAAGGCCTAATCGAGCAGAATCCAGCAGAATCGATGGAATTCGAGCCTAATCGAGCCGAATGGAGTGAAATGGAGCCAAGTCGAGCCGAATAGAGCCGATTCGAACTGAATCGAGCTGATTCAAGCCTAATCGCGTCAAATCGCGTGGAAATACGTCACATCGAATCTAATCAAATAGATTAGGGAAGGGTAGGGGAGGGGCGGGTGGGTAGACTAGAACAGAATAGTACAGAATAGAATATAGTACAGTAGGGTAGAGTAGAGAGAGTAAAGCAGACAAGAGTAGAGCAGAGTAGAATTGAGTCAAATAGAGTCAAAGAGTGCAGGATATAGCTGAATAGAGCCAATTCTGGCCGAATCGAGTCAAATGGAAACAAAACGAGATGAATCACACCGAATTGCTAAGAATCGCATCCAATCGAATAGATTAGAGTATCGTAGGGTAGAGTAGAACAGAATAGAGTAGAATAGCATAGAATGGAGAAGAGTGGAGTCAAATGGAGTCGAACAGAGACAAATAGAGTAGAAAAGAGTCGAATCGAGCCAAATAGGGCCGAATAAGGCTGAACCGAGTGGAAACGAGCTGAATTGAAGCGATTCGAGCCAAATCGAGCTGAATCGAGCTGATGTTGCGGAATCGAGCCGACTCAAGCGTGATGGTGTCCGGTCGCATCGAAATGCTTTGAATCGAATCAAATGGAATCGATTAGAATAGGTTAGGGTAGGGTAGTTTATGATAGGAAGACTAGGGTAGATGCAAGTAGACTACATTAGAGTAGACAAGAGAAGGCTAGAGTAGAAGCCTAGACTAGTAAGCTGGACTAGTCAGCTAGGCTAGTGGCATAGAGCAGTAGCCTAGACAACTAGTCTTGAATAGTACCCTAAGTCAGTAATCTGAACGAGTACCCTTGCCTGAACTCTTAGCCTAATCTAGTACCCTTGCCTTAACTAGTAGTCCTAACAAGTACCCTTGCCTTAACCAGTAGTCTTCACTAGTACCCTTGCCTTCACTAGTAGTATGTCCTTAACAAGTAGCCTGAACTGGTACCCTTGCCTTAACCAGTACCCTCAACAAGTACCCATGCCTTAACTAGTAGCCTGGCCTTAACTAGTGCCCTTGCATAACTAGTACCCTGGCCTTAACTAGTAGCCTGAACTAGTACACTTGCCTTAAGGAGTACCCTTGCCCGAACTACTCCCCTTAATTAGGACCCTTATTGAGTAACCCTAAGTAGTAGAGTATGGTACGGTGGGGTAGCATAGGGTAGGGAAGCCTACGGTGGAACAGAGAAAATAGAAGGAAATAGAATAGAACAGCATAGGTCAGGGTAGGTTAGCTTAGTGCAGGGTATGGTAGAGTAGCATAGGATGGAACAGAGAAAATAGAAAAGGAGACTAGAAAAGAGCAGACTAGATTAGGATAGGCTAGGATGGGGGAGGGTTTTGTAGAATACAGTAGTGTAGAATGGAATAGAATGGTGTGGAATGGAGTCAAATGGATTCGAACAGAGATGCAGAGAGTAGAAAAGAGTTGAATAGAGCCGAATAACGCTGAATAGGACCACATATGACCAAAATGAGCCGAATCGAGTCGAGTCGATCAGATTCGGGATGAATGGAGCCTAGTGGAGCTGAAATGAGCCAAATAGAGACAATCTGAACCCAGCAAAATCGAGCCAAAACACACTTAATTGCATCCTATTGCATCGGATCTCGTCGAATTCCATCAAATCCCACCAAAACGCATCAAATCTCGCGGAATCTCACCGAATCCCGTCGAATTGTCTCAAATCGGGTCGAATGGTGTCAAACTGAATGGAATCGAATTAAATTGAATAGATTAGAGTAGTGTAGGTTAGACTGGGATTCAGTAGGGAAGGGCACAGAAGAATAGAATAGAGTAGAACAGAAGAGAATACCAAGAGTAGAATGGAGTAGAGTTGAGTAGAGTGGAATAGTCAGAGTCGGGTAGTGCAGAATATAGATGAATAGATCCAATTCAAGCCGAATCGATTCGAATGGAGAGGAAAGGAGACAAATCGTGATGAATCGAATCGATTAGAATAGATTAGAGTAGGGTAGGGTAGAACAGAATAGAATAGAGTAGAAAAGAGTAGAATGGTGTGGAAGGGAGTTGAATGGAGCCAAATAGAGACAAATAAAGTAGAAAGGGTTGAGTAGAGCTGAACAGGGCTGAATAAGGTTCACTCGAGCCTAATTATGCTGAATTGAGCAGAATCGAGACGAATTGACCCAATTCAAGCCAAATAGAGCTAAATCGAGCCGATTCAAGCCTAATCACATGGAATCGCGTCGAAATGCGTTGGATCGAATAGATTAGAGTACAGGAGGGTACGGCAGGAGAGGCTAGACTACAACACAACAGAACACAATAGAAAGAAGAGAATAGAATTAAGTAGAGTCGGGTCCAGTAGAATAGAGTCAAATTGAGTTGAAGAGAGCCGAAAAGAGCCAAACAGAGCTGAATACAGCCGAATTGACCAAATTCAAGGTGAATCGAGATGAATCATGTCGAGTCGTTTGAAACGTGTCGAATCGAATCAAATAGATTAGTGTGGGGAAGGTAAGGTTAGGGTAGGGTAGAGAAGAATAGAATAGAGTAGAATAGAACAGAACAGAAAGAATCGAGTAGACTAGAGTCAAATAGAGTCGAATACTGCCAAAAAGAGCCGAATAGAGTGGAAAAGAGCCGAATAGAACCGAATCGAGTTTAATGGAGCAGAAAGGAGATGAATCGAGCCGATATGACCCGAATCAGGTCGAATCCCATTCAAGTGTGTCGAATAGCATAGAACAGATTACAGTAGGCTAAGTTAGGGTAGGGTAGGGTAGAATAGAGTGCAGTAGAACAGAACAGAACAGAACTGAAAGAATAGGGTCGAGACGAGCAGAGTATAGAAGAGTAGAGTAGAGCAGAGTCGAACATTGCCGAATAGAGCCAAATAGAGCCCAAAAGAGCTAAATGGATAGAAACCAAGACGAATCACGCCGAATCCCGTGGAATCGTGCCGTATCGCGTCGAATCCCGTCGAATTGCATTGAATCTGATCAATTCCAATCCAATCAAATAGAATAGACTAGAGTAGGGTAGAGTACAATACAATACAGTAGAGAATAGTTTAGGATGGAGTAGAATGGTGTAGCATGGAGTCGAGTGGAGTCGAAAAGAGATAATAGAGTTGAGTAGAGCCTAATAGAGCCGAATAGAGCTGAATAGAGCGTATTCGAGCTGAATGGAGCCGAATGGAGCCGATTAGAGCTGAATCGAACCGATTTGAGCCGATTGGGGATGAATGGAGTGGAAAGGAGCCGATTTGAGCCGAATCGCATCGAGATGCGTGGAATCGAATCCAGTAGAATAGATTAGATGAGGGTAGGATGGAATAGAGTAGACTTGAACACAGTAGAAGAGAATGGAAAGGATACAACAGAATAGAGTAGAAAAGGGTAGAGCAGAGCAGAAGAGTGTAGAGTAGAATAGAGTAGAGTAGAACAGAGTCGAATCAAGCTGAATGGAGACGAAACGAGACAAATCGCGCCGAATGGCGTCGAATCCCATCGAATCAATTACAGTAGGGTATAGTAGAAGAGCGTAGAATGGAGTAGAATGGTGTGCAATGGAATCGAGTAGAGTAGAAAAGAGCTGAAGAGAGCCAAAGAGGGCCAAAGAGGGCCAAATCGAGCTGAATTGAGAGAAATCGAGCCGAATCCAGTGAATCGAGCCTAATGGAGCCAAATCGAGCCTAATCGAGCTGAATCGACACTATTCGAGACAAATGGAGCCGAATGGACATGAATCACACCGATTCGGCCCCTAGTCGCGTCAAAATTTCTCGAATTCAATTGAATAGACTAGAGTAGGGGAGGTTCGGGTAGGCTAGAGTAGGGTAGAATAGAGTAGAATAGAATAAAACAGAACAGAACACAACAAAATAGAACACAACAACACAGAACGAATACAGAAAAGAGTAGGCTAGAGTAGAGTAGAGGGGAATAGAGTAGAGAAGAATAGATTTGAACAGAGCCAAATCGAGGCGAATCGCGTCGAAATGGGTTGAATGAAATCCAATCAAGTGGATTACAATACCTTAGAGTTGGGTAGCATAGGGTAGGGTAGAATAGAGTAGAATAGTACAGAACAGAGTAGAAACAATACAATAGAGTAGAGAAGAGTAGAATAGAGCTGAATAGAGCCAAATGCAGACAAAATGAGAGGAATCGTGTAGAAGTAAGTAGAGTAAATTAGAGTGGTGTTGGGTAGGGTAGAGCAGAATAGAGTAGAATAGTGTGGAATGAATAGAATGGAGTAGAATGGAGTCAAGTAGAAAAGAGTCGAATAGAGCAGAATAGGGCCGAAGAAGGCCAAATCGAGCAGATTCGAAGCGATTCAAGCCAAAACAAGCTGAATGGAGCCTAACTGAGCCGAATAGAGCCAAATCGAGCCGAATCGAGCCGATTCAAGCTTCATCGCCTCGAATCGCGTTCAACGCGTCAAATCCAATCGAGACGTATAGATTAGAGAAGGGGAGGGGAGGGGAGGGGAGAATAGAACAGAGTAGAGTGGAATAGAAGAGATTAGAACAGAATAGAAGGAATAGAATCGAGTGGAAAAGAGTAGAGTCGAATACAGTCGAATAGAGCCGAATAAGCTGAATAGAGACGAATGGAGCTGAATACAGCCGAAAAGAGCTGTATACTGCCGAATCACACCTAATCGAGCGGAATCAAGCAGAATCGCACTGACTGTCACCGAACAGCGTTGAATCGAATCAGGTCGAATCGAGTCGAGTCACATCGTTTTGAATCAAACAAGGTCAAATTGCTTCATATCGTGTCGAATCCCATCGAATCACGTCGAATAACTTCGAATTGCGTCAAACCTCAGAGAATCCTACTGAATCACGTCGAGTCGCATGGAATCTCATCAAATCCCTTCAGATTTGCCAAATCCAGTCAAGTCCTATCAAATCGCGTTGCACGGAATCGAATTGCATCCAATAGATTAAAGTAGGGAAGGTTCGGGTGGGGTGCCGTTGGGTCGGGTAGGGTAGAATAGAACAGAGTACAACAGAATAGGAGAGAAAAGAACAGAACAGAAAGAATACAACAGAATAGAATAGAGTCAAAGAGAGAGAACATAGCCGAATTGAGCCGAATGGAGACAAAACGAGACGAATCACGTCCGGTTGCTTCGAATCGCGTCAAATCAAATCGAATCGATTAGAAGAGATTAGGGTAGGGAAGGGTAGAATAGAAGAGAGGAAAATAGTGAGGAATGGAGTTGAACGGAGTCCAATAGAGACGGATAGATATGAATAGAGTACAAAAGAGTCTAATAGAGCAGAATAGGGCCGAATAGGCCCAAATAAGGCCTAATCGAGCAGAATCCAGCAGAATCGATGGAATTCGAGCCTAATCGAGCCGAATGGAGTGAAATGGAGCCAAGTCGAGCCGAATAGAGCCGATTCGAACTGAATCGAGCTGATTCAAGCCTAATCGCGTCAAATCGCGTGGAAATACGTCACATCGAATCTAATCAAATAGATTAGGGAAGGGTAGGGGAGGGGCGGGTGGGTAGACTAGAACAGAATAGTACAGAACAGAATATAGTACAGTAGGGTAGAGTAGAGAGAGTAAAGCAGACAAGAGTAGAGCAGAGTAGAATTGAGTCAAATAGAGTCAAAGAGTGCAGGATATAGCTGAATAGAGCCAATTCTGGCCGAATCGAGTCAAATGGAAACAAAACGAGATGAATCACACCGAATTGCTAAGAATCGCATCCAATCGAATAGATTAGAGTATCGTAGGGTAGAGTAGAACAGAATAGAGTAGAATAGCATAGAATGGAGAAGAGTGGAGTCAAATGGAGTCGAACAGAGACAAATAGAGTAGAAAAGAGTCGAATCGAGCCAAATAGGGCCGAATAAGGCTGAACCGAGTGGAAACGAGCTGAATTGAAGCGATTCGAGCCAAATCGAGCTGAATCGAGCTGATGTTGCGGAATCGAGCCGACTCAAGCGTGATGGTGTCCGGTCGCATCGAAATGCTTTGAATCGAATCAAATGGAATCGATTAGAATAGGTTAGGGTAGGGTAGTTTATGATAGGAAGACTAGGGTAGATGCAAGTAGACTACATTAGAGTAGACAAGAGAAGGCTAGAGTAGAAGCCTAGACTAGTAAGCTGGACTAGTCAGCTAGGCTAGTGGCATAGAGCAGTAGCCTAGACAACTAGTCTTGAATAGTACCCTAAGTCAGTAATCTGAACGAGTACCCTTGCCTGAACTCTTAGCCTAATCTAGTACCCTTGCCTTAACTAGTAGTCCTAACAAGTACCCTTGCCTTAACCAGTAGTCTTCACTAGTACCCTTGCCTTCACTAGTAGTATGTCCTTAACAAGTAGCCTGAACTGGTACCCTTGCCTTAACCAGTACCCTCAACAAGTACCCATGCCTTAACTAGTAGCCTGGCCTTAACTAGTGCCCTTGCATAACTAGTACCCTGGCCTTAACTAGTAGCCTGAACTAGTACACTTGCCTTAAGGAGTACCCTTGCCCGAACTACTCCCCTTAATTAGGACCCTTATTGAGTAACCCTAAGTAGTAGAGTATGGTACGGTGGGGTAGCATAGGGTAGGGAAGCCTACGGTGGAACAGAGAAAATAGAAGGAAATAGAATAGAACAGCATAGGTCAGGGTAGGTTAGCTTAGTGCAGGGTATGGTAGAGTAGCATAGGATGGAACAGAGAAAATAGAAAAGGAGACTAGAAAAGAGCAGACTAGATTAGGATAGGCTAGGATGGGGGAGGGTTTTGTAGAATACAGTAGTGTAGAATGGAATAGAATGGTGTGGAATGGAGTCAAATGGATTCGAACAGAGATGCAGAGAGTAGAAAAGAGTTGAATAGAGCCGAATAACGCTGAATAGGACCACATATGACCAAAATGAGCCGAATCGAGTCGAGTCGATCAGATTCGGGATGAATGGAGCCTAGTGGAGCTGAAATGAGCCAAATAGAGACAATCTGAACCCAGCAAAATCGAGCCAAAACACACTTAATTGCATCCTATTGCATCGGATCTCGTCGAATTCCATCAAATCCCACCAAAACGCATCAAATCTCGCGGAATCTCACCGAATCCCGTCGAATTGTCTCAAATCGGGTCGAATGGTGTCAAACTGAATGGAATCGAATTAAATTGAATAGATTAGAGTAGTGTAGGTTAGACTGGGATTCAGTAGGGAAGGGCACAGAAGAATAGAATAGAGTAGAACAGAAGAGAATACCAAGAGTAGAATGGAGTAGAGTTGAGTAGAGTGGAATAGTCAGAGTCGGGTAGTGCAGAATATAGATGAATAGATCCAATTCAAGCCGAATCGATTCGAATGGAGAGGAAAGGAGACAAATCGTGATGAATCGAATCGATTAGAATAGATTAGAGTAGGGTAGGGTAGAACAGAATAGAATAGAGTAGAAAAGAGTAGAATGGTGTGGAAGGGAGTTGAATGGAGCCAAATAGAGACAAATAAAGTAGAAAGGGTTGAGTAGAGCTGAACAGGGCTGAATAAGGTTCACTCGAGCCTAATTATGCTGAATTGAGCAGAATCGAGACGAATTGACCCAATTCAAGCCAAATAGAGCTAAATCGAGCCGATTCAAGCCTAATCACATGGAATCGCGTCGAAATGCGTTGGATCGAATAGATTAGAGTAGAGGAGGGTACGGCAGGAGAGGCTAGACTACAACACAACAGAACACAATAGAAAGAAGAGAATAGAATTAAGTAGAGTCGGGTCCAGTAGAATAGAGTCAAATTGAGTTGAAGAGAGCCGAAAAGAGCCAAACAGAGCTGAATACAGCCGAATTGACCAAATTCAAGGTGAATCGAGATGAATCATGTCGAGTCGTTTGAAACGTGTCGAATCGAATCAAATAGATTAGTGTGGGGAAGGTAAGGTTAGGGTAGGGTAGAGAAGAATAGAATAGAGTAGAATAGAACAGAACAGAAAGAATCGAGTAGACTAGAGTCAAATAGAGTCGAATACTGCCAAAAAGAGCCGAATAGAGTGGAAAAGAGCCGAATAGAACCGAATCGAGTTTAATGGAGCAGAAAGGAGATGAATCGAGCCGATATGACCCGAATCAGGTCGAATCCCATTCAAGTGTGTCGAATAGCATAGAACAGATTACAGTAGGCTAAGTTAGGGTAGGGTAGGGTAGAATAGAGTGCAGTAGAACAGAACAGAACAGAACTGAAAGAATAGGGTCGAGACGAGCAGAGTATAGAAGAGTAGAGTAGAGCAGAGTCGAACATTGCCGAATAGAGCCAAATAGAGCCCAAAAGAGCTAAATGGATAGAAACCAAGACGAATCACGCCGAATCCCGTGGAATCGTGCCGTATCGCGTCGAATCCCGTCGAATTGCATTGAATCTGATCAATTCCAATCCAATCAAATAGAATAGACTAGAGTAGGGTAGAGTACAATACAATACAGTAGAGAATAGTTTAGGATGGAGTAGAATGGTGTAGCATGGAGTCGAGTGGAGTCGAAAAGAGATAATAGAGTTGAGTAGAGCCTAATAGAGCCGAATAGAGCTGAATAGAGCGTATTCGAGCTGAATGGAGCCGAATGGAGCCGATTAGAGCTGAATCGAACCGATTTGAGCCGATTGGGGATGAATGGAGTGGAAAGGAGCCGATTTGAGCCGAATCGCATCGAGATGCGTGGAATCGAATCCAGTAGAATAGATTAGATGAGGGTAGGATGGAATAGAGTAGACTTGAACACAGTAGAAGAGAATGGAAAGGATACAACAGAATAGAGTAGAAAAGGGTAGAGCAGAGCAGAAGAGTGTAGAGTAGAATAGAGTAGAGTAGAACAGAGTCGAATCAAGCTGAATGGAGACGAAACGAGACAAATCGCGTCGAATGGCGTCGAATCCCATCGAATCAATTACAGTAGGGTATAGTAGAAGAGCGTAGAATGGAGTAGAATGGTGTGCAATGGAATCGAGTAGAGTAGAAAAGAGCTGAAGAGAGCCAAAGAGGGCCAAAGAGGGCCAAATCGAGCTGAATTGAGAGAAATCGAGCCGAATCCAGTGAATCGAGCCTAATGGAGCCAAATCGAGCCTAATCGAGCTGAATCGACACTATTCGAGACAAATGGAGCCGAATGGACATGAATCACACCGATTCGGCCCCTAGTCGCGTCAAAATTTCTCGAATTCAATTGAATAGACTAGAGTAGGGGAGGTTCGGGTAGGCTAGAGTAGGGTAGAATAGAGTAGAATAGAATAAAACAGAACAGAACACAACAACACAGAACGAATACAGAAAAGAGTAGGCTAGAGTAGAGTAGAGGGGAATAGAGTAGAGAAGAATAGATTTGAACAGAGCCAAATCGAGGCGAATCGCGTCGAAATGGGTTGAATGAAATCCAATCAAGTGGATTACAATACCTTAGAGTTGGGTAGCATAGGGTAGGGTAGAATAGAGTAGAATAGTACAGAACAGAGTAGAAACAATACAATAGAGTAGAGAAGAGTAGAATAGAGCTGAATAGAGCCAAATGCAGACAAAATGAGAGGAATCGTGTAGAAGTAAGTAGAGTAAATTAGAGTGGTGTTGGGTAGGGTAGAGCAGAATAGAGTAGAATAGTGTGGAATGAATAGAATGGAGTAGAATGGAGTCAAGTAGAAACGAATAGAGTAGAAAAGAGTCGAATAGAGCAGAATAGGGCCGAAGAAGGCCAAATCGAGCAGATTCGAAGCGATTCAAGCCAAAACAAGCTGAATGGAGCCTAACTGAGCCGAATAGAGCCAAATCGAGCCGAATCGAGCCGATTCAAGCTTCATCGCCTCGAATCGCGTTCAACGCGTCAAATCCAATCGAGACGTATAGATTAGAGAAGGGGAGGGGAGGGGAGGGGAGAATAGAACAGAGTAGAGTGGAATAGAAGAGATTAGAACAGAATAGAAGGAATAGAATCGAGTGGAAAAGAGTAGAGTCGAATACAGTCGAATAGAGCCGAATAAGCTGAATAGAGACGAATGGAGCTGAATACAGCCGAAAAGAGCTGTATACTGCCGAATCACACCTAATCGAGCGGAATCAAGCAGAATCGCACTGACTGTCACCGAACAGCGTTGAATCGAATCAGGTCGAATCGAGTCGAGTCACATCGTTTTGAATCAAACAAGGTCAAATTGCTTCATATCGTGTCGAATCCCATCGAATCACGTCGAATAACTTCGAATTGCGTCAAACCTCAGAGAATCCTACTGAATCACGTCGAGTCGCATGGAATCTCATCAAATCCCTTCAGATTTGCCGAATCCAGTCAAGTCCTATCAAATCGCGTTGCACGGAATCGAATTGCATCCAATAGATTAAAGTAGGGAAGGTTCGGGTGGGGTGCCGTTGGGTCGGGTAGGGTAGAATAGAACAGAGTACAACAGAATAGGAGAGAATAGAACAGAACAGAAAGAATACAACAGAATAGAATAGAGTCAAAGAGAGAGAACATAGCCGAATTGAGCCGAGTGGAGACAAAACGAGACGAATCACGTCCGGTTGCTTCGAATCGCGTCAAATCAAATCGAATCGATTAGAAGAGATTAGGGTAGGGAAGGGTAGAATAGAAGAGAGGAAAATAGTGAGGAATGGAGTTGAACGGAGTCCAATAGAGACGGATAGATATGAATAGAGTACAAAAGAGTCTAATAGAGCAGAATAGGGCCGAATAGGCCCAAATAAGGCCTAATCGAGCAGAATCCAGCAGAATCGATGGAATTCGAGCCTAATCGAGCCGAATGGAGTGAAATGGAGCCAAGTCGAGCCGAATAGAGCCGATTCGAACTGAATCGAGCTGATTCAAGCCTAATCGCGTCAAATCGCGTGGAAATACGTCACATCGAATCTAATCAAATAGATTAGGGAAGGGTAGGGGAGGGGCGGGTGGGTAGACTAGAACAGAATAGTACAGAATAGAATATAGTACAGTAGGGTAGAGTAGAGAGAGTAAAGCAGACAAGAGTAGAGCAGAGTAGAATTGAGTCAAATAGAGTCAAAGAGTGCAGGATATAGCTGAATAGAGCCAATTCTGGCCGAATCGAGTCAAATGGAAACAAAACGAGATGAATCACACCGAATTGCTAAGAATCGCATCCAATCGAATAGATTAGAGTATCGTAGGGTAGAGTAGAACAGAATAGAGTAGAATAGCATAGAATGGAGAAGAGTGGAGTCAAATGGAGTCGAACAGAGACAAATAGAGTAGAAAAGAGTCGAATCGAGCCAAATAGGGCCGAATAAGGCTGAACCGAGTGGAAACGAGCTGAATTGAAGCGATTCGAGCCAAATCGAGCTGAATCGAGCTGATGTTGCGGAATCGAGCCGACTCAAGCGTGATGGTGTCCGGTCGCATCGAAATGCTTTGAATCGAATCAAATGGAATCGATTAGAATAGGTTAGGGTAGGGTAGTTTATGATAGGAAGACTAGGGTAGATGCAAGTAGACTACATTAGAGTAGACAAGAGAAGGCTAGAGTAGAAGCCTAGACTAGTAAGCTGGACTAGTCAGCTAGGCTAGTGGCATAGAGCAGTAGCCTAGACAACTAGTCTTGAATAGTACCCTAAGTCAGTAATCTGAACGAGTACCCTTGCCTGAACTCTTAGCCTAATCTAGTACCCTTGCCTTAACTAGTAGTCCTAACAAGTACCCTTGCCTTAACCAGTAGTCTTCACTAGTACCCTTGCCTTCACTAGTAGTATGTCCTTAACAAGTAGCCTGAACTGGTACCCTTGCCTTAACCAGTACCCTCAACAAGTACCCATGCCTTAACTAGTAGCCTGGCCTTAACTAGTGCCCTTGCATAACTAGTACCCTGGCCTTAACTAGTAGCCTGAACTAGTACACTTGCCTTAAGGAGTACCCTTGCCCGAACTACTCCCCTTAATTAGGACCCTTATTGAGTAACCCTAAGTAGTAGAGTATGGTACGGTGGGGTAGCATAGGGTAGGGAAGCATACGGTGGAACAGAGAAAATAGAAGGAAATAGAATAGAACAGCATAGGTCAGGGTAGGTTAGCTTAGTGCAGGGTATGGTAGAGTAGCATAGGATGGAACAGAGAAAATAGAAAAGGAGACTAGAAAAGAGCAGACTAGATTAGGATAGGCTAGGGTGGGGGAGGGTTTTGTAGAATACAGTAGTGTAGAATGGAATAGAATGGTGTGGGATGGAGTCAAATGGATTGGAACAGAGATGCAGAGAGTAGAAAAGAGTTGAATAGAGCCGAATAACGCTGAATAGGACCACATATGACCAAAATGAGCCGAATCGAGTCGAGTCGATCAGATTCGGGATGAATGGAGCCTAGTGGAGCTGAAATGAGCCAAATAGAGACAATCTGAACCCAGCAAAATCGAGCCAAAACACACTTAATTGCATCCTATTGCATCGGATCTCGTCGAATTCCATCAAATCCCACCAAAACGCATCAAATCTCGCGGAATCTCACCGAATCCCGTCGAATTGTCTCAAATCGGGTCGAATGGTGTCAAACTGAATGGAATCGAATTAAATTGAATAGATTAGAGTAGTGTAGGTTAGACTGGGATTCAGTAGGGAAGGGCACAGAAGAATAGAATAGAGTAGAACAGAAGAGAATACCAAGAGTAGAATGGAGTAGAGTTGAGTAGAGTGGAATAGTCAGAGTCGGGTAGTGCAGAATATAGATGAATAGATCCAATTCAAGCCGAATCGATTCGAATGGAGAGGAAAGGAGACAAATCGTGATGAATCGAATCGATTAGAATAGATTAGAGTAGGGTAGGGTAGAACAGAATAGAATAGAGTAGAAAAGAGTAGAATGGTGTGGAAGGGAGTTGAATGGAGCCAAATAGAGACAAATAAAGTAGAAAGGGTTGAGTAGAGCTGAACAGGGCTGAATAAGGTTCACTCGAGCCTAATTATGCTGAATTGAGCAGAATCGAGACGAATTGACCCAATTCAAGCCAAATAGAGCTAAATCGAGCTGATTCAAGCCTAATCACATGGAATCGCGTCAAAATGCATTGGATCGAATAGATTAGAGTAGAGGAGGGTACGGCAGGAGAGGCTAGACTACAACACAACAGAACACAATAGAAAGAAGAGAATAGAATTAAGTAGAGTCGGGTCCAGTAGAATAGAGTCAAATTGAGTTGAAGAGAGCCGAAAAGAGCCAAACAGAGCTGAATACAGCCGAATTGACCAAATTCAAGGTGAATCGAGATGAATCATGTCGAGTCGTTTGAAACGTGTCGAATCGAATCAAATAGATTAGTGTGGGGAAGGTAAGGTTAGGGTAGGGTAGAGAAGAATAGAATAGAGTAGAATAGAACAGAACAGAAAGAATCGAGTAGACTAGAGTCAAATAGAGTCGAATACTGCCAAAAAGAGCCGAATAGAGTGGAAAAGAGCCGAATAGAACCGAATCGAGTTTAATGGAGCAGAAAGGAGATGAATCGAGCCGATATGACCCGAATCAGGTCGAATCCCATTCAAGTGTGTCGAATAGCATAGAACAGATTACAGTAGGCTAAGTTAGGGTAGGGTAGGGTAGAATAGAGTGCAGTAGAACAGAACAGAACAGAACTGAAAGAATAGGGTCGAGACGAGCAGAGTATAGAAGAGTAGAGTAGAGCAGAGTCGAACATTGCCGAATAGAGCCAAATAGAGCCCAAAAGAGCTAAATGGATAGAAACCAAGACGAATCACGCCGAATCCCGTGGAATCGTGCCGTATCGCGTCGAATCCCGTCGAATTGCATTGAATCTGATCAATTCCAATCCAATCAAATAGAATAGACTAGAGTAGGGTAGAGTACAATACAATACAGTAGAGAATAGTTTAGGATGGAGTAGAATGGTGTAGCATGGAGTCGAGTGGAGTCGAAAAGAGATAATAGAGTTGAGTAGAGCCTAAAAGAGCCGGATAGAGCTGAATAGAGCCTATTCGAGCTGAATGGAGCCGAATGGAGCCGATTAGAGCTGAATCGAACCGATTTGAGCCGATTGGGGATGAATGGAGTGGAAAGGAGCCGATTTGAGCCGAATCGCATCGAGATGCGTGGAATCGAATCCAGTAGAATAGATTAGATTAGGGTAGGATGGAATAGAGTAGACTTGAACACAGTAGAAGAGAATGGAAAGGATACAATAGAATAGAGTAGAAAAGGGTAGAGCAGAGCAGAATAGTGTAGAGTAGAATAGAGTAGAGTAGAACAGAGTCGAATCAAGCTGAATGGAGACGAAACGAGACAAATCGCGTCGAATGGCGTCGAATCCCATCGAATCAATTACAGTAGGGTATAGTATTTATAGTAGAAGAGCGTAGAATGGAGTAGAATGGTGTGCAATGGAATCGAGTAGAGTAGAAAAGAGCTGAAGAGAGCCGAAGAGGGCCAAAGAGGGCCAAATCGAGCTGAATTGAGCGAAATCGAGCCGAATCCAGTGAATCGAGCCTAATGGAGCCAAATCGAGGCTAATCGAGCTGAATCGACACTATTCGAGACAAATGGAGCCGAATGGACATGAATCACACCGATTCGGCCCCTAGTCGCGTCAAAATTTCTCGAATTCAATTGAATAGACTAGAATAGGGGAGGTTCGGGTAGGCTAGAGTAGGGTAGAATAGAGTAGAATAGAATAAAACAGAACAGAACACAACAACACAGAACGAATACAGAAAAGAGTAGGCTAGAGTAGAGTAGAGGGGAATAGAGTAGAGAAGAATAGATTTGAACAGAGCCAAATCGAGGCGAATCGCGTCGAAATGGGTTGAATCAAATCCAATCAAGTGGATTACAATACCTTAGAGTTGGGTAGCATAGGGTAGGGTAGAATAGAGTAGAATAGTACAGAACAGAGTAGAAACAATACAATAGAGTAGAGAAGAGTAGAATAGAGCTGAATAGAGCCAAATGCAGACAAAATGAGAGGAATCGTGTAGAAGTAAGTAGAGTAAATTAGAGTGGTGTTGGGTAGGGTAGAGCAGAATAGAGTAGAATAGTGTGGAATGAATAGAATGGAGTAGAATGGAGTCAAGTAGAAACGAATAGAGTAGAAAAGAGTCGAATAGAGCAGAATAGGGCCGAAGAAGGCCAAATCGAGCAGATTCGAAGCGATTCAAGCCAAAACAAGCTGAATGGAGCCTAACTGAGCCGAATAGAGCCAAATCGAGCCGAATCGAGCCGATTCAAGCTTCATCGCCTCGAATCGCGTTCAACGCGTCAAATCCAATCGAGACGTATAGATTAGAGAAGGGGAGGGGAGGGGAGGGGAGAATAGAACAGAGTAGAGTGGAATAGAAGAGATTAGAACAGAATAGAAGGAATAGAATCGAGTAGAATCGAGTGGAAAAGAGTAGAGTCGAATACAGTCGAATAGAGCCGAATAAGCTGAATAGAGACGAATGGAGCTGAATACAGCCGAAAAGAGCTGTATACTGCCGAATCACACCTAATCGAGCGGAATCAAGCAGAATCGCACTGACTGTCACCGAACAGCGTTGAATCGAATCAGGTCGAATCGAGTTGAGTCACATCGTTTTGAATCAAACAAGGTCAAATTGCTTCATATCGTGTCGAATCCCATCGAATCACGTCGAATAACTTCGAATTGCGTCAAACCTCAGAGAATCCTACTGAATCACGTCGAGTCGCATGGAATCTCATCAAATCCCTTCAGATTTGCCGAATCCAGTCAAGTCCTATCAAATCGCGTTGCACGGAATCGAATTGCATCCAATAGATTAAAGTAGGGAAGGTTCGGGTGGGGTGCCGTTGGGTCGGGTAGGGTAGAATAGAACAGAGTACAACAGAATAGGAGAGAATAGAACAGAACAGAAAGAATACAACAGAATAGAATAGAGTCAAAGAGAGAGAACATAGCCGAATTGAGCCGAGTGGAGACAAAACGAGACGAATCACGTCCGGTTGCTTCGAATCGCGTCAAATCAAATCGAATCGATTAGAAGAGATTAGGGTAGGGAAGGGTAGAATAGAAGAGAGGAAAATAGTGAGGAATGGAGTTGAACGGAGTCCAATAGAGACGGATAGATATGAATAGAGTACAAAAGAGTCTAATAGAGCAGAATAGGGCCGAATAGGCCCAAATAAGGCCTAATCGAGCAGAATCCAGCAGAATCGATGGAATTCGAGCCTAATCGAGCCGAATGGAGTGAAATGGAGCCAAGTCGAGCCGAATAGAGCCGATTCGAACTGAATCGAGCTGATTCAAGCCTAATCGCGTCAAATCGCGTGGAAATACGTCACATCGAATCTAATCAAATAGATTAGGGAAGGGGAGGGGAGGGGCGGGTGGGTAGACTAGAACAGAATAGTACAGAACAGAATATAGTACAGTAGGGTAGAGTAGAGAGAGTAAAGCAGACAAGAGTAGAGCAGAGTAGAATTGAGTCAAATAGAGTCAAAGAGTGCAGGATATAGCTGAATAGAGCCAATTCTGGCCGAATCGAGTCAAATGGAAACAAAACGAGATGAATCACACCGAATTGCTAAGAATCGCATCCAATCGAATAGATTAGAGTATCGTAGGGTAGAGTAGAACAGAATAGAGTAGAATAGCATAGAATGGAGAAGAGTGGAGTCAAATGGAGTCGAACAGAGACAAATAGAGTAGAAAAGAGTCGAATCGAGCCAAATAGGGCCGAATAAGGCTGAACCGAGTGGAAACGAGCTGAATTGAAGCGATTCGAGCCAAATCGAGCTGAATCGAGCTGATGTTGCGGAATCGAGCCGACTCAAGCGTGATGGTGTCCGGTCGCATCGAAATGCTTTGAATCGAATCAAATGGAATCGATTAGAATAGGTTAGGGTAGGGTAGTTTATGATAGGAAGACTAGGGTAGATGCAAGTAGACTACATTAGAGTAGACAAGAGAAGGCTAGAGTAGAAGCCTAGACTAGTAAGCTGGACTAGTCAGCTAGGCTAGTGGCATAGAGCAGTAGCCTAGACAACTAGTCTTGAATAGTACCCTAAGTCAGTAATCTGAACGAGTACCCTTGCCTGAACTCTTAGCCTAATCTAGTACCCTTGCCTTAACTAGTAGTCCTAACAAGTACCCTTGCCTTAACCAGTAGTCTTCACTAGTACCCTTGCCTTCACTAGTAGTATGTCCTTAACAAGTAGCCTGAACTGGTACCCTTGCCTTAACCAGTACCCTCAACAAGTACCCATGCCTTAACTAGTAGCCTGGCCTTAACTAGTGCCCTTGCATAACTAGTACCCTGGCCTTAACTAGTAGCCTGAACTAGTACACTTGCCTTAAGGAGTACCCTTGCCCGAACTACTCCCCTTAATTAGGACCCTTATTGAGTAACCCTAAGTAGTAGAGTATGGTACGGTGGGGTAGCATAGGGTAGGGAAGCCTACGGTGGAACAGAGAAAATAGAAGGAAATAGAATAGAACAGCATAGGTCAGGGTAGGTTAGCTTAGTGCAGGGTATGGTAGAGTAGCATAGGATGGAACAGAGAAAATAGAAAAGGAGACTAGAAAAGAGCAGACTAGATTAGGATAGGCTAGGATGGGGGAGGGTTTTGTAGAATACAGTAGTGTAGAATGGAATAGAATGGTGTGGAATGGAGTCAAATGGATTCGAACAGAGATGCAGAGAGTAGAAAAGAGTTGAATAGAGCCGAATAACGCTGAATAGGACCACATATGACCAAAATGAGCCGAATCGAGTCGAGTCGATCAGATTCGGGATGAATGGAGCCTAGTGGAGCTGAAATGAGCCAAATAGAGACAATCTGAACCCAGCAAAATCGAGCCAAAACACACTTAATTGCATCCTATTGCATCGGATCTCGTCGAATTCCATCAAATCCCACCAAAACGCATCAAATCTCGCGGAATCTCACCGAATCCCGTCGAATTGTCTCAAATCGGGTCGAATGGTGTCAAACTGAATGGAATCGAATTAAATTGAATAGATTAGAGTAGTGTAGGTTAGACTGGGATTCAGTAGGGAAGGGCACAGAAGAATAGAATAGAGTAGAACAGAAGAGAATACCAAGAGTAGAATGGAGTAGAGTTGAGTAGAGTGGAATAGTCAGAGTCGGGTAGTGCAGAATATAGATGAATAGATCCAATTCAAGCCGAATCGATTCGAATGGAGAGGAAAGGAGACAAATCGTGATGAATCGAATCGATTAGAATAGATTAGAGTAGGGTAGGGTAGAACAGAATAGAATAGAGTAGAAAAGAGTAGAATGGTGTGGAAGGGAGTTGAATGGAGCCAAATAGAGACAAATAAAGTAGAAAGGGTTGAGTAGAGCTGAACAGGGCTGAATAAGGTTCACTCGAGCCTAATTATGCTGAATTGAGCAGAATCGAGACGAATTGACCCAATTCAAGCCAAATAGAGCTAAATCGAGCCGATTCAAGCCTAATCACATGGAATCGCGTCGAAATGCGTTGGATCGAATAGATTAGAGTAGAGGAGGGTACGGCAGGAGAGGCTAGACTACAACACAACAGAACACAATAGAAAGAAGAGAATAGAATTAAGTAGAGTCGGGTCCAGTAGAATAGAGTCAAATTGAGTTGAAGAGAGCCGAAAAGAGCCAAACAGAGCTGAATACAGCCGAATTGACCAAATTCAAGGTGAATCGAGATGAATCATGTCGAGTCGTTTGAAACGTGTCGAATCGAATCAAATAGATTAGTGTGGGGAAGGTAAGGTTAGGGTAGGGTAGAGAAGAATAGAATAGAGTAGAATAGAACAGAACAGAAAGAATCGAGTAGACTAGAGTCAAATAGAGTCGAATACTGCCAAAAAGAGCCGAATAGAGTGGAAAAGAGCCGAATAGAACCGAATCGAGTTTAATGGAGCAGAAAGGAGATGAATCGAGCCGATATGACCCGAATCAGGTCGAATCCCATTCAAGTGTGTCGAATAGCATAGAACAGATTACAGTAGGCTAAGTTAGGGTAGGGTAGGGTAGAATAGAGTGCAGTAGAACAGAACAGAACAGAACTGAAAGAATAGGGTCGAGACGAGCAGAGTATAGAAGAGTAGAGTAGAGCAGAGTCGAACATTGCCGAATAGAGCCAAATAGAGCCCAAAAGAGCTAAATGGATAGAAACCAAGACGAATCACGCCGAATCCCGTGGAATCGTGCCGTATCGCGTCGAATCCCGTCGAATTGCATTGAATCTGATCAATTCCAATCCAATCAAATAGAATAGACTAGAGTAGGGTAGAGTACAATACAATACAGTAGAGAATAGTTTAGGATGGAGTAGAATGGTGTAGCATGGAGTCGAGTGGAGTCGAAAAGAGATAATAGAGTTGAGTAGAGCCTAATAGAGCCGAATAGAGCTGAATAGAGCGTATTCGAGCTGAATGGAGCCGAATGGAGCCGATTAGAGCTGAATCGAACCGATTTGAGCCGATTGGGGATGAATGGAGTGGAAAGGAGCCGATTTGAGCCGAATCGCATCGAGATGCGTGGAATCGAATCCAGTAGAATAGATTAGATGAGGGTAGGATGGAATAGAGTAGACTTGAACACAGTAGAAGAGAATGGAAAGGATACAACAGAATAGAGTAGAAAAGGGTAGAGCAGAGCAGAAGAGTGTAGAGTAGAATAGAGTAGAACAGAGTCGAATCAAGCTGAATGGAGACGAAACGAGACAAATCGCGTCGAATGGCGTCGAATCCCATCGAATCAATTACAGTAGGGTATAGTAGAAGAGCGTAGAATGGAGTAGAATGGTGTGCAATGGAATCGAGTAGAGTAGAAAAGAGCTGAAGAGAGCCAAAGAGGGCCAAAGAGGGCCAAATCGAGCTGAATTGAGAGAAATCGAGCCGAATCCAGTGAATCGAGCCTAATGGAGCCAAATCGAGCCTAATCGAGCTGAATCGACACTATTCGAGACAAATGGAGCCGAATGGACATGAATCACACCGATTCGGCCCCTAGTCGCGTCAAAATTTCTCGAATTCAATTGAATAGACTAGAGTAGGGGAGGTTCGGGTAGGCTAGAGTAGGGTAGAATAGAGTAGAATAGAATAAAACAGAACAGAACACAACAAAATAGAACACAACAACACAGAACGAATACAGAAAAGAGTAGGCTAGAGTAGAGTAGAGGGGAATAGAGTAGAGAAGAATAGATTTGAACAGAGCCAAATCGAGGCGAATCGCGTCGAAATGGGTTGAATGAAATCCAATCAAGTGGATTACAATACCTTAGAGTTGGGTAGCATAGGGTAGGGTAGAATAGAGTAGAATAGTACAGAACAGAGTAGAAACAATACAATAGAGTAGAGAAGAGTAGAATAGAGCTGAATAGAGCCAAATGCAGACAAAATGAGAGGAATCGTGTAGAAGTAAGTAGAGTAAATTAGAGTGGTGTTGGGTAGGGTAGAGCAGAATAGAGTAGAATAGTGTGGAATGAATAGAATGGAGTAGAATGGAGTCAAGTAGAAACGAATAGAGTAGAAAAGAGTCGAATAGAGCAGAATAGGGCCGAAGAAGGCCAAATCGAGCAGATTCGAAGCGATTCAAGCCAAAACAAGCTGAATGGAGCCTAACTGAGCCGAATAGAGCCAAATCGAGCCGAATCGAGCCGATTCAAGCTTCATCGCCTCGAATCGCGTTCAACGCGTCAAATCCAATCGAGACGTATAGATTAGAGAAGGGGAGGGGAGGGGAGGGGAGAATAGAACAGAGTAGAGTGGAATAGAAGAGATTAGAACAGAATAGAAGGAATAGAATCGAGTGGAAAAGAGTAGAGTCGAATACAGTCGAATAGAGCCGAATAAGCTGAATAGAGACGAATGGAGCTGAATACAGCCGAAAAGAGCTGTATACTGCCGAATCACACCTAATCGAGCGGAATCAAGCAGAATCGCACTGACTGTCACCGAACAGCGTTGAATCGAATCAGGTCGAATCGAGTCGAGTCACATCGTTTTGAATCAAACAAGGTCAAATTGCTTCATATCGTGTCGAATCCCATCGAATCACGTCGAATAACTTCGAATTGCGTCAAACCTCAGAGAATCCTACTGAATCACGTCGAGTCGCATGGAATCTCATCAAATCCCTTCAGATTTGCCGAATCCAGTCAAGTCCTATCAAATCGCGTTGCACGGAATCGAATTGCATCCAATAGATTAAAGTAGGGAAGGTTCGGGTGGGGTGCCGTTGGGTCGGGTAGGGTAGAATAGAACAGAGTACAACAGAATAGGAGAGAATAGAACAGAACAGAAAGAATACAACAGAATAGAATAGAGTCAAAGAGAGAGAACATAGCCGAATTGAGCCGAGTGGAGACAAAACGAGACGAATCACGTCCGGTTGCTTCGAATCGCGTCAAATCAAATCGAATCGATTAGAAGAGATTAGGGTAGGGAAGGGTAGAATAGAAGAGAGGAAAATAGTGAGGAATGGAGTTGAACGGAGTCCAATAGAGACGGATAGATATGAATAGAGTACAAAAGAGTCTAATAGAGCAGAATAGGGCCGAATAGGCCCAAATAAGGCCTAATCGAGCAGAATCCAGCAGAATCGATGGAATTCGAGCCTAATCGAGCCGAATGGAGTGAAATGGAGCCAAGTCGAGCCGAATAGAGCCGATTCGAACTGAATCGAGCTGATTCAAGCCTAATCGCGTCAAATCGCGTGGAAATACGTCACATCGAATCTAATCAAATAGATTAGGGAAGGGTAGGGGAGGGGCGGGTGGGTAGACTAGAACAGAATAGTACAGAATAGAATATAGTACAGTAGGGTAGAGTAGAGAGAGTAAAGCAGACAAGAGTAGAGCAGAGTAGAATTGAGTCAAATAGAGTCAAAGAGTGCAGGATATAGCTGAATAGAGCCAATTCTGGCCGAATCGAGTCAAATGGAAACAAAACGAGATGAATCACACCGAATTGCTAAGAATCGCATCCAATCGAATAGATTAGAGTATCGTAGGGTAGAGTAGAACAGAATAGAGTAGAATAGCATAGAATGGAGAAGAGTGGAGTCAAATGGAGTCGAACAGAGACAAATAGAGTAGAAAAGAGTCGAATCGAGCCAAATAGGGCCGAATAAGGCTGAACCGAGTGGAAACGAGCTGAATTGAAGCGATTCGAGCCAAATCGAGCTGAATCGAGCTGATGTTGCGGAATCGAGCCGACTCAAGCGTGATGGTGTCCGGTCGCATCGAAATGCTTTGAATCGAATCAAATGGAATCGATTAGAATAGGTTAGGGTAGGGTAGTTTATGATAGGAAGACTAGGGTAGATGCAAGTAGACTACATTAGAGTAGACAAGAGAAGGCTAGAGTAGAAGCCTAGACTAGTAAGCTGGACTAGTCAGCTAGGCTAGTGGCATAGAGCAGTAGCCTAGACAACTAGTCTTGAATAGTACCCTAAGTCAGTAATCTGAACGAGTACCCTTGCCTGAACTCTTAGCCTAATCTAGTACCCTTGCCTTAACTAGTAGTCCTAACAAGTACCCTTGCCTTAACCAGTAGTCTTCACTAGTACCCTTGCCTTCACTAGTAGTATGTCCTTAACAAGTAGCCTGAACTGGTACCCTTGCCTTAACCAGTACCCTCAACAAGTACCCATGCCTTAACTAGTAGCCTGGCCTTAACTAGTGCCCTTGCATAACTAGTACCCTGGCCTTAACTAGTAGCCTGAACTAGTACACTTGCCTTAAGGAGTACCCTTGCCCGAACTACTCCCCTTAATTAGGACCCTTATTGAGTAACCCTAAGTAGTAGAGTATGGTACGGTGGGGTAGCATAGGGTAGGGAAGCATACGGTGGAACAGAGAAAATAGAAGGAAATAGAATAGAACAGCATAGGTCAGGGTAGGTTAGCTTAGTGCAGGGTATGGTAGAGTAGCATAGGATGGAACAGAGAAAATAGAAAAGGAGACTAGAAAAGAGCAGACTAGATTAGGATAGGCTAGGGTGGGGGAGGGTTTTGTAGAATACAGTAGTGTAGAATGGAATAGAATGGTGTGGGATGGAGTCAAATGGATTGGAACAGAGATGCAGAGAGTAGAAAAGAGTTGAATAGAGCCGAATAACGCTGAATAGGACCACATATGACCAAAATGAGCCGAATCGAGTCGAGTCGATCAGATTCGGGATGAATGGAGCCTAGTGGAGCTGAAATGAGCCAAATAGAGACAATCTGAACCCAGCAAAATCGAGCCAAAACACACTTAATTGCATCCTATTGCATCGGATCTCGTCGAATTCCATCAAATCCCACCAAAACGCATCAAATCTCGCGGAATCTCACCGAATCCCGTCGAATTGTCTCAAATCGGGTCGAATGGTGTCAAACTGAATGGAATCGAATTAAATTGAATAGATTAGAGTAGTGTAGGTTAGACTGGGATTCAGTAGGGAAGGGCACAGAAGAATAGAATAGAGTAGAACAGAAGAGAATACCAAGAGTAGAATGGAGTAGAGTTGAGTAGAGTGGAATAGTCAGAGTCGGGTAGTGCAGAATATAGATGAATAGATCCAATTCAAGCCGAATCGATTCGAATGGAGAGGAAAGGAGACAAATCGTGATGAATCGAATCGATTAGAATAGATTAGAGTAGGGTAGGGTAGAACAGAATAGAATAGAGTAGAAAAGAGTAGAATGGTGTGGAAGGGAGTTGAATGGAGCCAAATAGAGACAAATAAAGTAGAAAGGGTTGAGTAGAGCTGAACAGGGCTGAATAAGGTTCACTCGAGCCTAATTATGCTGAATTGAGCAGAATCGAGACGAATTGACCCAATTCAAGCCAAATAGAGCTAAATCGAGCTGATTCAAGCCTAATCACATGGAATCGCGTCAAAATGCATTGGATCGAATAGATTAGAGTAGAGGAGGGTACGGCAGGAGAGGCTAGACTACAACACAACAGAACACAAAAGAAAGAAGAGAATAGAATTAAGTAGAGTCGGGTCCAGTAGAATAGAGTCAAATTGAGTTGAAGAGAGCCGAAAAGAGCCAAACAGAGCTGAATACAGCCGAATTGACCAAATTCAAGGTGAATCGAGATGAATCATGTCGAGTCGTTTGAAACGTGTCGAATCGAATCAAATAGATTAGTGTGGGGAAGGTAAGGTTAGGGTAGGGTAGAGAAGAATAGAATAGAGTAGAATAGAACAGAACAGAAAGAATCGAGTAGACTAGAGTCAAATAGAGTCGAATACTGCCAAAAAGAGCCGAATAGAGTGGAAAAGAGCCGAATAGAACCGAATCGAGTTTAATGGAGCAGAAAGGAGATGAATCGAGCCGATATGACCCGAATCAGGTCGAATCCCATTCAAGTGTGTCGAATAGCATAGAACAGATTACAGTAGGCTAAGTTAGGGTAGGGTAGGGTAGAATAGAGTGCAGTAGAACAGAACAGAACAGAACTGAAAGAATAGGGTCGAGACGAGCAGAGTATAGAAGAGTAGAGTAGAGCAGAGTCGAACATTGCCGAATAGAGCCAAATAGAGCCCAAAAGAGCTAAATGGATAGAAACCAAGACGAATCACGCCGAATCCCGTGGAATCGTGCCGTATCGCGTCGAATCCCGTCGAATTGCATTGAATCTGATCAATTCCAATCCAATCAAATAGAATAGACTAGAGTAGGGTAGAGTACAATACAATACAGTAGAGAATAGTTTAGGATGGAGTAGAATGGTGTAGCATGGAGTCGAGTGGAGTCGAAAAGAGATAATAGAGTTGAGTAGAGCCTAAAAGAGCCGGATAGAGCTGAATAGAGCCTATTCGAGCTGAATGGAGCCGAATGGAGCCGATTAGAGCTGAATCGAACCGATTTGAGCCGATTGGGGATGAATGGAGTGGAAAGGAGCCGATTTGAGCCGAATCGCATCGAGATGCGTGGAATCGAATCCAGTAGAATAGATTAGATTAGGGTAGGATGGAATAGAGTAGACTTGAACACAGTAGAAGAGAATGGAAAGGATACAATAGAATAGAGTAGAAAAGGGTAGAGCAGAGCAGAATAGTGTAGAGTAGAATAGAGTAGAGTAGAACAGAGTCGAATCAAGCTGAATGGAGACGAAACGAGACAAATCGCGTCGAATGGCGTCGAATCCCATCGAATCAATTACAGTAGGGTATAGTATTTATAGTAGAAGAGCGTAGAATGGAGTAGAATGGTGTGCAATGGAATCGAGTAGAGTAGAAAAGAGCTGAAGAGAGCCGAAGAGGGCCAAAGAGGGCCAAATCGAGCTGAATTGAGCGAAATCGAGCCGAATCCAGTGAATCGAGCCTAATGGAGCCAAATCGAGGCTAATCGAGCTGAATCGACACTATTCGAGACAAATGGAGCCGAATGGACATGAATCACACCGATTCGGCCCCTAGTCGCGTCAAAATTTCTCGAATTCAATTGAATAGACTAGAATAGGGGAGGTTCGGGTAGGCTAGAGTAGGGTAGAATAGAGTAGAATAGAATAAAACAGAACAGAACACAACAACACAGAACGAATACAGAAAAGAGTAGGCTAGAGTAGAGTAGAGGGGAATAGAGTAGAGAAGAATAGATTTGAACAGAGCCAAATCGAGGCGAATCGCGTCGAAATGGGTTGAATCAAATCCAATCAAGTGGATTACAATACCTTAGAGTTGGGTAGCATAGGGTAGGGTAGAATAGAGTAGAATAGTACAGAACAGAGTAGAAACAATACAATAGAGTAGAGAAGAGTAGAATAGAGCTGAATAGAGCCAAATGCAGACAAAATGAGAGGAATCGTGTAGAAGTAAGTAGAGTAAATTAGAGTGGTGTTGGGTAGGGTAGAGCAGAATAGAGTAGAATAGTGTGGAATGAATAGAATGGAGTAGAATGGAGTCAAGTAGAAACGAATAGAGTAGAAAAGAGTCGAATAGAGCAGAATAGGGCCGAAGAAGGCCAAATCGAGCAGATTCGAAGCGATTCAAGCCAAAACAAGCTGAATGGAGCCTAACTGAGCCGAATAGAGCCAAATCGAGCCGAATCGAGCCGATTCAAGCTTCATCGCCTCGAATCGCGTTCAACGCGTCAAATCCAATCGAGACGTATAGATTAGAGAAGGGGAGGGGAGGGGAGGGGAGAATAGAACAGAGTAGAGTGGAATAGAAGAGATTAGAACAGAATAGAAGGAATAGAATCGAGTAGAATCGAGTGGAAAAGAGTAGAGTCGAATACAGTCGAATAGAGCCGAATAAGCTGAATAGAGACGAATGGAGCTGAATACAGCCGAAAAGAGCTGTATACTGCCGAATCACACCTAATCGAGCGGAATCAAGCAGAATCGCACTGACTGTCACCGAACAGCGTTGAATCGAATCAGGTCGAATCGAGTTGAGTCACATCGTTTTGAATCAAACAAGGTCAAATTGCTTCATATCGTGTCGAATCCCATCGAATCACGTCGAATAACTTCGAATTGCGTCAAACCTCAGAGAATCCTACTGAATCACGTCGAGTCGCATGGAATCTCATCAAATCCCTTCAGATTTGCCGAATCCAGTCAAGTCCTATCAAATCGCGTTGCACGGAATCGAATTGCATCCAATAGATTAAAGTAGGGAAGGTTCGGGTGGGGTGCCGTTGGGTCGGGTAGGGTAGAATAGAACAGAGTACAACAGAATAGGAGAGAATAGAACAGAACAGAAAGAATACAACAGAATAGAATAGAGTCAAAGAGAGAGAACATAGCCGAATTGAGCCGAGTGGAGACAAAACGAGACGAATCACGTCCGGTTGCTTCGAATCGCGTCAAATCAAATCGAATCGATTAGAAGAGATTAGGGTAGGGAAGGGTAGAATAGAAGAGAGGAAAATAGTGAGGAATGGAGTTGAACGGAGTCCAATAGAGACGGATAGATATGAATAGAGTACAAAAGAGTCTAATAGAGCAGAATAGGGCCGAATAGGCCCAAATAAGGCCTAATCGAGCAGAATCCAGCAGAATCGATGGAATTCGAGCCTAATCGAGCCGAATGGAGTGAAATGGAGCCAAGTCGAGCCGAATAGAGCCGATTCGAACTGAATCGAGCTGATTCAAGCCTAATCGCGTCAAATCGCGTGGAAATACGTCACATCGAATCTAATCAAATAGATTAGGGAAGGGTAGGGGAGGGGCGGGTGGGTAGACTAGAACAGAATAGTACAGAATAGAATATAGTACAGTAGGGTAGAGTAGAGAGAGTAAAGCAGACAAGAGTAGAGCAGAGTAGAATTGAGTCAAATAGAGTCAAAGAGTGCAGGATATAGCTGAATAGAGCCAATTCTGGCCGAATCGAGTCAAATGGAAACAAAACGAGATGAATCACACCGAATTGCTAAGAATCGCATCCAATCGAATAGATTAGAGTATCGTAGGGTAGAGTAGAACAGAATAGAGTAGAATAGTATAGAATGGAGAAGAGTGGAGTCAAATGGAGTCGAACAGAGACAAATAGAGTAGAAAAGAGTCGAATCGAGCCAAATAGGGCCGAATAAGGCTGAACCGAGTGGAAACGAGCTGAATTGAAGCGATTCGAGCCAAATCGAGCTGAATCGAGCTGATGTTGCGGAATCGAGCCGACTCAAGCGTGATGGTGTCCGGTCGCATTGAAATGCTTTGAATCGAATCAAATGGAATCGATTAGAATAGGTTAGGGTAGGGTAGTTTAGGATAGGAAGACTAGGGTAGATGCAAGTAGACTACATTAGAGTAGACAAGAGAAGGCTAGAGTAGAAGCCTAGACTAGTAAGCTGGACTAGTCAGCTAGGCTAGTGGCATAGAGCAGTAGCCTAGACAACTAGTCTTGAATAGTACCCTAAGTCAGTAATCTGAACGAGTACCCTTGCCTGAACTCTTAGCCTAATCTAGTACCCTTGCCTTAACTAGTAGTCCTAACAAGTACCCTTGCCTTAACCAGTAGTCTTCACTAGTACCCTTGCCTTCACTAGTAGTATGTCCTTAACAAGTAGCCTGAACTGGTACCCTTGCCTTAACCAGTACCCTCAATAAGTACCCATGCCTTAACTAGTAGCCTGGCCTTAACTAGTGCCCTTGCATAACTAGTACCCTGGCCTTAACTAGTAGCCTGAACTAGTACACTTGCCTTAAGGAGTACCCTTGCCCGAACTACTCCCCTTAATTAGGACCCTTATTGAGTAACCCTAAGTAGTAGAGTATGGTACGGTGGGGTAGCATAGGGTAGGGAAGCATACGGTGGAACAGAGAAAATAGAAGGAAATAGAATAGAACAGCATAGGTCAGGGTAGGTTAGCTTAGTGCAGGGTATGGTAGAGTAGCATAGGATGGAACAGAGAAAATAGAAAAGGAGACTAGAAAAGAGCAGACTAGATTAGGATAGGCTAGGGTGGGGGAGGGTTTTGTAGAATACAGTAGTGTAGAATGGAATAGAATGGTGTGGAATGGAGTCAAATGGATTGGAACAGAGATGCAGAGAGTAGAAAAGAGTTGAATAGAGCCGAATAACGCTGAATAGGACCACATATGACCAAAATGAGCCGAATCGAGTCGAGTCGATCAGATTCGGGATGAATGGAGCCTAGTGGAGCTGAAATGAGCCAAATAGAGACAATCTGAACCCAGCAAAATCGAGCCAAAACACACTTAATTGCATCCTATTGCATCGGATCTCGTCGAATTCCATCAAATCCCACCAAAACGCATCAAATCTCGCGGAATCTCACCGAATCCCGTCGAATTGTCTCAAATCGGGTCGAATGGTGTCAAACTGAATGGAATCGAATTAAATTGAATAGATTAGAGTAGTGTAGGTTAGACTGGGATTCAGTAGGGAAGGGCACAGAAGAATAGAATAGAGTAGAACAGAAGAGAATACCAAGAGTAGAATGGAGTAGAGTTGAGTAGAGTGGAATAGTCAGAGTCGGGTAGTGCAGAATATAGATGAATAGATCCAATTCAAGCCGAATCAATTCGAATGGAGAGGAAAGGAGACAAATCGTGATGAATCGAATCGATTAGAATAGATTAGAGTAGAGTAGGGTAGAACAGAATAGAATAGAGTAGAAAAGAGTAGAATGGTGTGGAAGGGAGTTGAATGGAGCCAAATAGAGACAAATAAAGTAGAAAGGGTTGAGTAGAGCTGAACAGGGCTGAATAAGGTTCACTCGAGCCTAATTATGCTGAATTGAGCAGAATCGAGACGAATTGACCCAATTCAAGCCAAATAGAGCTAAATCGAGCCGATTCAAGCCTAATCACATGGAATCGCGTCGAAATGCGTTGGATCGAATAGATTAGAGTAGAGGAGGGTACGGCAGGAGAGGCTAGACTACAACACAACAGAACACAATAGAAAGAAGAGAATAGAATTAAGTAGAGTCGGGTCCAGTAGAATAGAGTCAAATTGAGTTGAAGAGAGCCGAAAAGAGCCAAACAGAGCTGAATACAGCCGAATTGACCAAATTCAAGGTGAATCGAGATGAATCATGTCGAGTCGTTTGAAACGTGTCGAATCGAATCAAATAGATTAGTGTGGGGAAGGTAAGGTTAGGGTAGGGTAGAGAAGAATAGAATAGAGTAGAATAGAACAGAACAGAAAGAATCGAGTAGACTAGAGTCAAATAGAGTCGAATACTGCCAAAAAGAGCCGAATAGAGTGGAAAAGAGCCGAATAGAACCGAATCGAGTTTAATGGAGCAGAAAGGAGATGAATCGAGCCGATATGACCCGAATCAGGTCGAATCCCATTCAAGTGTGTCGAATAGCATAGAACAGATTACAGTAGGCTAAGTTAGGGTAGGGTAGGGTAGAATAGAGTGCAGTAGAACAGAACAGAACAGAACTGAAAGAATAGGGTCGAGACGAGCAGAGTATAGAAGAGTAGAGTAGAGCAGAGTCGAACATTGCCGAATAGAGCCAAATAGAGCCCAAAAGAGCTAAATGGATAGAAACCAAGACGAATCACGCCGAATCCCGTGGAATCGTGCCGTATCGCGTCGAATCCCGTCGAATTGCATTGAATCTGATCAATTCCAATCCAATCAAATAGAATAGACTAGAGTAGGGTAGAGTACAATACAATACAGTAGAGAATAGTTTAGGATGGAGTAGAATGGTGTAGCATGGAGTCGAGTGGAGTCGAAAAGAGATAATAGAGTTGAGTAGAGCCTAATAGAGCCGAATAGAGCTGAATAGAGCGTATTCGAGCTGAATGGAGCCGAATGGAGCCGATTAGAGCTGAATCGAACCGATTTGAGCCGATTGGGGATGAATGGAGTGGAAAGGAGCCGATTTGAGCCGAATCGCATCGAGATGCGTGGAATCGAATCCAGTAGAATAGATTAGATGAGGGTAGGATGGAATAGAGTAGACTTGAACACAGTAGAAGAGAATGGAAAGGATACAACAGAATAGAGTAGAAAAGGGTAGAGCAGAGCAGAAGAGTGTAGAGTAGAATAGAGTAGAGTAGAACAGAGTCGAATCAAGCTGAATGGAGACGAAACGAGACAAATCGCGTCGAATGGCGTCGAATCCCATCGAATCAATTACAGTAGGGTATAGTAGAAGAGCGTAGAATGGAGTAGAATGGTGTGCAATGGAATCGAGTAGAGTAGAAAAGAGCTGAAGAGAGCCAAAGAGGGCCAAAGAGGGCCAAATCGAGCTGAATTGAGAGAAATCGAGCCGAATCCAGTGAATCGAGCCTAATGGAGCCAAATCGAGCCTAATCGAGCTGAATCGACACTATTCGAGACAAATGGAGCCGAATGGACATGAATCACACCGATTCGGCCCCTAGTCGCGTCAAAATTTCTCGAATTCAATTGAATAGACTAGAGTAGGGGAGGTTCGGGTAGGCTAGAGTAGGGTAGAATAGAGTAGAATAGAATAAAACAGAACAGAACACAACAAAATAGAACACAACAACACAGAACGAATACAGAAAAGAGTAGGCTAGAGTAGAGTAGAGGGGAATAGAGTAGAGAAGAATAGATTTGAACAGAGCCAAATCGAGGCGAATCGCGTCGAAATGGGTTGAATGAAATCCAATCAAGTGGATTACAATACCTTAGAGTTGGGTAGCATAGGGTAGGGTAGAATAGAGTAGAATAGTACAGAACAGAGTAGAAACAATACAATAGAGTAGAGAAGAGTAGAATAGAGCTGAATAGAGCCAAATGCAGACAAAATGAGAGGAATCGTGTAGAAGTAAGTAGAGTAAATTAGAGTGGTGTTGGGTAGGGTAGAGCAGAATAGAGTAGAATAGTGTGGAATGAATAGAATGGAGTAGAATGGAGTCAAGTAGAAACGAATAGAGTAGAAAAGAGTCGAATAGAGCAGAATAGGGCCGAAGAAGGCCAAATCGAGCAGATTCGAAGCGATTCAAGCCAAAACAAGCTGAATGGAGCCTAACTGAGCCGAATAGAGCCAAATCGAGCCGAATCGAGCCGATTCAAGCTTCATCGCCTCGAATCGCGTTCAACGCGTCAAATCCAATCGAGACGTATAGATTAGAGAAGGGGAGGGGAGGGGAGGGGAGAATAGAACAGAGTAGAGTGGAATAGAAGAGATTAGAACAGAATAGAAGGAATAGAATCGAGTGGAAAAGAGTAGAGTCGAATACAGTCGAATAGAGCCGAATAAGCTGAATAGAGACGAATGGAGCTGAATACAGCCGAAAAGAGCTGTATACTGCCGAATCACACCTAATCGAGCGGAATCAAGCAGAATCGCACTGACTGTCACCGAACAGCGTTGAATCGAATCAGGTCGAATCGAGTCGAGTCACATCGTTTTGAATCAAACAAGGTCAAATTGCTTCATATCGTGTCGAATCCCATCGAATCACGTCGAATAACTTCGAATTGCGTCAAACCTCAGAGAATCCTACTGAATCACGTCGAGTCGCATGGAATCTCATCAAATCCCTTCAGATTTGCCGAATCCAGTCAAGTCCTATCAAATCGCGTTGCACGGAATCGAATTGCATCCAATAGATTAAAGTAGGGAAGGTTCGGGTGGGGTGCCGTTGGGTCGGGTAGGGTAGAATAGAACAGAGTACAACAGAATAGGAGAGAATAGAACAGAACAGAAAGAATACAACAGAATAGAATAGAGTCAAAGAGAGAGAACATAGCCGAATTGAGCCGAGTGGAGACAAAACGAGACGAATCACGTCCGGTTGCTTCGAATCGCGTCAAATCAAATCGAATCGATTAGAAGAGATTAGGGTAGGGAAGGGTAGAATAGAAGAGAGGAAAATAGTGAGGAATGGAGTTGAACGGAGTCCAATAGAGACGGATAGATATGAATAGAGTACAAAAGAGTCTAATAGAGCAGAATAGGGCCGAATAGGCCCAAATAAGGCCTAATCGAGCAGAATCCAGCAGAATCGATGGAATTCGAGCCTAATCGAGCCGAATGGAGTGAAATGGAGCCAAGTCGAGCCGAATAGAGCCGATTCGAACTGAATCGAGCTGATTCAAGCCTAATCGCGTCAAATCGCGTGGAAATACGTCACATCGAATCTAATCAAATAGATTAGGGAAGGGTAGGGGAGGGGCGGGTGGGTAGACTAGAACAGAATAGTACAGAATAGAATATAGTACAGTAGGGTAGAGTAGAGAGAGTAAAGCAGACAAGAGTAGAGCAGAGTAGAATTGAGTCAAATAGAGTCAAAGAGTGCAGGATATAGCTGAATAGAGCCAATTCTGGCCGAATCGAGTCAAATGGAAACAAAACGAGATGAATCACACCGAATTGCTAAGAATCGCATCCAATCGAATAGATTAGAGTATCGTAGGGTAGAGTAGAACAGAATAGAGTAGAATAGCATAGAATGGAGAAGAGTGGAGTCAAATGGAGTCGAACAGAGACAAATAGAGTAGAAAAGAGTCGAATCGAGCCAAATAGGGCCGAATAAGGCTGAACCGAGTGGAAACGAGCTGAATTGAAGCGATTCGAGCCAAATCGAGCTGAATCGAGCTGATGTTGCGGAATCGAGCCGACTCAAGCGTGATGGTGTCCGGTCGCATCGAAATGCTTTGAATCGAATCAAATGGAATCGATTAGAATAGGTTAGGGTAGGGTAGTTTATGATAGGAAGACTAGGGTAGATGCAAGTAGACTACATTAGAGTAGACAAGAGAAGGCTAGAGTAGAAGCCTAGACTAGTAAGCTGGACTAGTCAGCTAGGCTAGTGGCATAGAGCAGTAGCCTAGACAACTAGTCTTGAATAGTACCCTAAGTCAGTAATCTGAACGAGTACCCTTGCCTGAACTCTTAGCCTAATCTAGTACCCTTGCCTTAACTAGTAGTCCTAACAAGTACCCTTGCCTTAACCAGTAGTCTTCACTAGTACCCTTGCCTTCACTAGTAGTACGTCCTTAACAAGTAGCCTGAACTGGTACCCTTGCCTTAACCAGTACCCTCAATAAGTACCCATGCCTTAACTAGTAGCCTGGCCTTAACTAGTGCCCTTGCATAACTAGTACCCTGGCCTTAACTAGTAGCCTGAACTAGTACACTTGCCTTAAGGAGTACCCTTGCCCGAACTACTCCCCTTAATTAGGACCCTTATTGAGTAACCCTAAGTAGTAGAGTATGGTACGGTGGGGTAGCATAGGGTAGGGAAGCATACGGTGGAACAGAGAAAATAGAAGGAAATAGAATAGAACAGCATAGGTCAGGGTAGGTTAGCTTAGTGCAGGGTATGGTAGAGTAGCATAGGATGGAACAGAGAAAATAGAAAAGGAGACTAGAAAAGAGCAGACTAGATTAGGATAGGCTAGGGTGGGGGAGGGTTTTGTAGAATACAGTAGTGTAGAATGGAATAGAATGGTGTGGAATGGAGTCAAATGGATTGGAACAGAGATGCAGAGAGTAGAAAAGAGTTGAATAGAGCCGAATAACGCTGAATAGGACCACATATGACCAAAATGAGCCGAATCGAGTCGAGTCGATCAGATTCGGGATGAATGGAGCCTAGTGGAGCTGAAATGAGCCAAATAGAGACAATCTGAACCCAGCAAAATCGAGCCAAAACACACTTAATTGCATCCTATTGCATCGGATCTCGTCGAATTCCATCAAATCCCACCAAAACGCATCAAATCTCGCGGAATCTCACCGAATCCCGTCGAATTGTCTCAAATCGGGTCGAATGGTGTCAAACTGAATGGAATCGAATTAAATTGAATAGATTAGAGTAGTGTAGGTTAGACTGGGATTCAGTAGGGAAGGGCACAGAAGAATAGAATAGAGTAGAACAGAAGAGAATACCAAGAGTAGAATGGAGTAGAGTTGAGTAGAGTGGAATAGTCAGAGTCGGGTAGTGCAGAATATAGATGAATAGATCCAATTCAAGCCGAATCAATTCGAATGGAGAGGAAAGGAGACAAATCGTGATGAATCGAATCGATTAGAATAGATTAGAGTAGAGTAGGGTAGAACAGAATAGAATAGAGTAGAAAAGAGTAGAATGGTGTGGAAGGGAGTTGAATGGAGCCAAATAGAGACAAATAAAGTAGAAAGGGTTGAGTAGAGCTGAACAGGGCTGAATAAGGTTCACTCGAGCCTAATTATGCTGAATTGAGCAGAATCGAGACGAATTGACCCAATTCAAGCCAAATAGAGCTAAATCGAGCCGATTCAAGCCTAATCACATGGAATCGCGTCGAAATGCGTTGGATCGAATAGATTAGAGTAGAGGAGGGTACGGCAGGAGAGGCTAGACTACAACACAACAGAACACAATAGAAAGAAGAGAATAGAATTAAGTAGAGTCGGGTCCAGTAGAATAGAGTCAAATTGAGTTGAAGAGAGCCGAAAAGAGCCAAACAGAGCTGAATACAGCCGAATTGACCAAATTCAAGGTGAATCGAGATGAATCATGTCGAGTCGTTTGAAACGTGTCGAATCGAATCAAATAGATTAGTGTGGGGAAGGTAAGGTTAGGGTAGGGTAGAGAAGAATAGAATAGAGTAGAATAGAACAGAACAGAAAGAATCGAGTAGACTAGAGTCAAATAGAGTCGAATACTGCCAAAAAGAGCCGAATAGAGTGGAAAAGAGCCGAATAGAACCGAATCGAGTTTAATGGAGCAGAAAGGAGATGAATCGAGCCGATATGACCCGAATCAGGTCGAATCCCATTCAAGTGTGTCGAATAGCATAGAACAGATTACAGTAGGCTAAGTTAGGGTAGGGTAGGGTAGAATAGAGTGCAGTAGAACAGAACAGAACAGAACTGAAAGAATAGGGTCGAGACGAGCAGAGTATAGAAGAGTAGAGTAGAGCAGAGTCGAACATTGCCGAATAGAGCCAAATAGAGCCCAAAAGAGCTAAATGGATAGAAACCAAGACGAATCACGCCGAATCCCGTGGAATCGTGCCGTATCGCGTCGAATCCCGTCGAATTGCATTGAATCTGATCAATTCCAATCCAATCAAATAGAATAGACTAGAGTAGGGTAGAGTACAATACAATACAGTAGAGAATAGTTTAGGATGGAGTAGAATGGTGTAGCATGGAGTCGAGTGGAGTCGAAAAGAGATAATAGAGTTGAGTAGAGCCTAATAGAGCCGAATAGAGCTGAATAGAGCGTATTCGAGCTGAATGGAGCCGAATGGAGCCGATTAGAGCTGAATCGAACCGATTTGAGCCGATTGGGGATGAATGGAGTGGAAAGGAGCCGATTTGAGCCGAATCGCATCGAGATGCGTGGAATCGAATCCAGTAGAATAGATTAGATGAGGGTAGGATGGAATAGAGTAGACTTGAACACAGTAGAAGAGAATGGAAAGGATACAACAGAATAGAGTAGAAAAGGGTAGAGCAGAGCAGAAGAGTGTAGAGTAGAATAGAGTAGAGTAGAACAGAGTCGAATCAAGCTGAATGGAGACGAAACGAGACAAATCGCGTCGAATGGCGTCGAATCCCATCGAATCAATTACAGTAGGGTATAGTAGAAGAGCGTAGAATGGAGTAGAATGGTGTGCAATGGAATCGAGTAGAGTAGAAAAGAGCTGAAGAGAGCCAAAGAGGGCCAAAGAGGGCCAAATCGAGCTGAATTGAGAGAAATCGAGCCGAATCCAGTGAATCGAGCCTAATGGAGCCAAATCGAGCCTAATCGAGCTGAATCGACACTATTCGAGACAAATGGAGCCGAATGGACATGAATCACACCGATTCGGCCCCTAGTCGCGTCAAAATTTCTCGAATTCAATTGAATAGACTAGAGTAGGGGAGGTTCGGGTAGGCTAGAGTAGGGTAGAATAGAGTAGAATAGAATAAAACAGAACAGAACACAACAAAATAGAACACAACAACACAGAACGAATACAGAAAAGAGTAGGCTAGAGTAGAGTAGAGGGGAATAGAGTAGAGAAGAATAGATTTGAACAGAGCCAAATCGAGGCGAATCGCGTCGAAATGGGTTGAATGAAATCCAATCAAGTGGATTACAATACCTTAGAGTTGGGTAGCATAGGGTAGGGTAGAATAGAGTAGAATAGTACAGAACAGAGTAGAAACAATACAATAGAGTAGAGAAGAGTAGAATAGAGCTGAATAGAGCCAAATGCAGACAAAATGAGAGGAATCGTGTAGAAGTAAGTAGAGTAAATTAGAGTGGTGTTGGGTAGGGTAGAGCAGAATAGAGTAGAATAGTGTGGAATGAATAGAATGGAGTAGAATGGAGTCAAGTAGAAACGAATAGAGTAGAAAAGAGTCGAATAGAGCAGAATAGGGCCGAAGAAGGCCAAATCGAGCAGATTCGAAGCGATTCAAGCCAAAACAAGCTGAATGGAGCCTAACTGAGCCGAATAGAGCCAAATCGAGCCGAATCGAGCCGATTCAAGCTTCATCGCCTCGAATCGCGTTCAACGCGTCAAATCCAATCGAGACGTATAGATTAGAGAAGGGGAGGGGAGGGGAGGGGAGAATAGAACAGAGTAGAGTGGAATAGAAGAGATTAGAACAGAATAGAAGGAATAGAATCGAGTGGAAAAGAGTAGAGTCGAATACAGTCGAATAGAGCCGAATAAGCTGAATAGAGACGAATGGAGCTGAATACAGCCGAAAAGAGCTGTATACTGCCGAATCACACCTAATCGAGCGGAATCAAGCAGAATCGCACTGACTGTCACCGAACAGCGTTGAATCGAATCAGGTCGAATCGAGTCGAGTCACATCGTTTTGAATCAAACAAGGTCAAATTGCTTCATATCGTGTCGAATCCCATCGAATCACGTCGAATAACTTCGAATTGCGTCAAACCTCAGAGAATCCTACTGAATCACGTCGAGTCGCATGGAATCTCATCAAATCCCTTCAGATTTGCCGAATCCAGTCAAGTCCTATCAAATCGCGTTGCACGGAATCGAATTGCATCCAATAGATTAAAGTAGGGAAGGTTCGGGTGGGGTGCCGTTGGGTCGGGTAGGGTAGAATAGAACAGAGTACAACAGAATAGGAGAGAATAGAACAGAACAGAAAGAATACAACAGAATAGAATAGAGTCAAAGAGAGAGAACATAGCCGAATTGAGCCGAGTGGAGACAAAACGAGACGAATCACGTCCGGTTGCTTCGAATCGCGTCAAATCAAATCGAATCGATTAGAAGAGATTAGGGTAGGGAAGGGTAGAATAGAAGAGAGGAAAATAGTGAGGAATGGAGTTGAACGGAGTCCAATAGAGACGGATAGATATGAATAGAGTACAAAAGAGTCTAATAGAGCAGAATAGGGCCGAATAGGCCCAAATAAGGCCTAATCGAGCAGAATCCAGCAGAATCGATGGAATTCGAGCCTAATCGAGCCGAATGGAGTGAAATGGAGCCAAGTCGAGCCGAATAGAGCCGATTCGAACTGAATCGAGCTGATTCAAGCCTAATCGCGTCAAATCGCGTGGAAATACGTCACATCGAATCTAATCAAATAGATTAGGGAAGGGTAGGGGAGGGGCGGGTGGGTAGACTAGAACAGAATAGTACAGAATAGAATATAGTACAGTAGGGTAGAGTAGAGAGAGTAAAGCAGACAAGAGTAGAGCAGAGTAGAATTGAGTCAAATAGAGTCAAAGAGTGCAGGATATAGCTGAATAGAGCCAATTCTGGCCGAATCGAGTCAAATGGAAACAAAACGAGATGAATCACACCGAATTGCTAAGAATCGCATCCAATCGAATAGATTAGAGTATCGTAGGGTAGAGTAGAACAGAATAGAGTAGAATAGCATAGAATGGAGAAGAGTGGAGTCAAATGGAGTCGAACAGAGACAAATAGAGTAGAAAAGAGTCGAATCGAGCCAAATAGGGCCGAATAAGGCTGAACCGAGTGGAAACGAGCTGAATTGAAGCGATTCGAGCCAAATCGAGCTGAATCGAGCTGATGTTGCGGAATCGAGCCGACTCAAGCGTGATGGTGTCCGGTCGCATCGAAATGCTTTGAATCGAATCAAATGGAATCGATTAGAATAGGTTAGGGTAGGGTAGTTTATGATAGGAAGACTAGGGTAGATGCAAGTAGACTACATTAGAGTAGACAAGAGAAGGCTAGAGTAGAAGCCTAGACTAGTAAGCTGGACTAGTCAGCTAGGCTAGTGGCATAGAGCAGTAGCCTAGACAACTAGTCTTGAATAGTACCCTAAGTCAGTAATCTGAACGAGTACCCTTGCCTGAACTCTTAGCCTAATCTAGTACCCTTGCCTTAACTAGTAGTCCTAACAAGTACCCTTGCCTTAACCAGTAGTCTTCACTAGTACCCTTGCCTTCACTAGTAGTATGTCCTTAACAAGTAGCCTGAACTGGTACCCTTGCCTTAACCAGTACCCTCAACAAGTACCCATGCCTTAACTAGTAGCCTGGCCTTAACTAGTGCCCTTGCATAACTAGTACCCTGGCCTTAACTAGTAGCCTGAACTAGTACACTTGCCTTAAGGAGTACCCTTGCCCGAACTACTCCCCTTAATTAGGACCCTTATTGAGTAACCCTAAGTAGTAGAGTATGGTACGGTGGGGTAGCATAGGGTAGGGAAGCATACGGTGGAACAGAGAAAATAGAAGGAAATAGAATAGAACAGCATAGGTCAGGGTAGGTTAGCTTAGTGCAGGGTATGGTAGAGTAGCATAGGATGGAACAGAGAAAATAGAAAAGGAGACTAGAAAAGAGCAGACTAGATTAGGATAGGCTAGGGTGGGGGAGGGTTTTGTAGAATACAGTAGTGTAGAATGGAATAGAATGGTGTGGGATGGAGTCAAATGGATTGGAACAGAGATGCAGAGAGTAGAAAAGAGTTGAATAGAGCCGAATAACGCTGAATAGGACCACATATGACCAAAATGAGCCGAATCGAGTCGAGTCGATCAGATTCGGGATGAATGGAGCCTAGTGGAGCTGAAATGAGCCAAATAGAGACAATCTGAACCCAGCAAAATCGAGCCAAAACACACTTAATTGCATCCTATTGCATCGGATCTCGTCGAATTCCATCAAATCCCACCAAAACGCATCAAATCTCGCGGAATCTCACCGAATCCCGTCGAATTGTCTCAAATCGGGTCGAATGGTGTCAAACTGAATGGAATCGAATTAAATTGAATAGATTAGAGTAGTGTAGGTTAGACTGGGATTCAGTAGGGAAGGGCACAGAAGAATAGAATAGAGTAGAACAGAAGAGAATACCAAGAGTAGAATGGAGTAGAGTTGAGTAGAGTGGAATAGTCAGAGTCGGGTAGTGCAGAATATAGATGAATAGATCCAATTCAAGCCGAATCGATTCGAATGGAGAGGAAAGGAGACAAATCGTGATGAATCGAATCGATTAGAATAGATTAGAGTAGGGTAGGGTAGAACAGAATAGAATAGAGTAGAAAAGAGTAGAATGGTGTGGAAGGGAGTTGAATGGAGCCAAATAGAGACAAATAAAGTAGAAAGGGTTGAGTAGAGCTGAACAGGGCTGAATAAGGTTCACTCGAGCCTAATTATGCTGAATTGAGCAGAATCGAGACGAATTGACCCAATTCAAGCCAAATAGAGCTAAATCGAGCTGATTCAAGCCTAATCACATGGAATCGCGTCAAAATGCATTGGATCGAATAGATTAGAGTAGAGGAGGGTACGGCAGGAGAGGCTAGACTACAACACAACAGAACACAAAAGAAAGAAGAGAATAGAATTAAGTAGAGTCGGGTCCAGTAGAATAGAGTCAAATTGAGTTGAAGAGAGCCGAAAAGAGCCAAACAGAGCTGAATACAGCCGAATTGACCAAATTCAAGGTGAATCGAGATGAATCATGTCGAGTCGTTTGAAACGTGTCGAATCGAATCAAATAGATTAGTGTGGGGAAGGTAAGGTTAGGGTAGGGTAGAGAAGAATAGAATAGAGTAGAATAGAACAGAACAGAAAGAATCGAGTAGACTAGAGTCAAATAGAGTCGAATACTGCCAAAAAGAGCCGAATAGAGTGGAAAAGAGCCGAATAGAACCGAATCGAGTTTAATGGAGCAGAAAGGAGATGAATCGAGCCGATATGACCCGAATCAGGTCGAATCCCATTCAAGTGTGTCGAATAGCATAGAACAGATTACAGTAGGCTAAGTTAGGGTAGGGTAGGGTAGAATAGAGTGCAGTAGAACAGAACAGAACAGAACTGAAAGAATAGGGTCGAGACGAGCAGAGTATAGAAGAGTAGAGTAGAGCAGAGTCGAACATTGCCGAATAGAGCCAAATAGAGCCCAAAAGAGCTAAATGGATAGAAACCAAGACGAATCACGCCGAATCCCGTGGAATCGTGCCGTATCGCGTCGAATCCCGTCGAATTGCATTGAATCTGATCAATTCCAATCCAATCAAATAGAATAGACTAGAGTAGGGTAGAGTACAATACAATACAGTAGAGAATAGTTTAGGATGGAGTAGAATGGTGTAGCATGGAGTCGAGTGGAGTCGAAAAGAGATAATAGAGTTGAGTAGAGCCTAAAAGAGCCGGATAGAGCTGAATAGAGCCTATTCGAGCTGAATGGAGCCGAATGGAGCCGATTAGAGCTGAATCGAACCGATTTGAGCCGATTGGGGATGAATGGAGTGGAAAGGAGCCGATTTGAGCCGAATCGCATCGAGATGCGTGGAATCGAATCCAGTAGAATAGATTAGATTAGGGTAGGATGGAATAGAGTAGACTTGAACACAGTAGAAGAGAATGGAAAGGATACAATAGAATAGAGTAGAAAAGGGTAGAGCAGAGCAGAATAGTGTAGAGTAGAATAGAGTAGAGTAGAACAGAGTCGAATCAAGCTGAATGGAGACGAAACGAGACAAATCGCGTCGAATGGCGTCGAATCCCATCGAATCAATTACAGTAGGGTATAGTATTTATAGTAGAAGAGCGTAGAATGGAGTAGAATGGTGTGCAATGGAATCGAGTAGAGTAGAAAAGAGCTGAAGAGAGCCGAAGAGGGCCAAAGAGGGCCAAATCGAGCTGAATTGAGAGAAATCGAGCCGAATCCAGTGAATCGAGCCTAATGGAGCCAAATCGAGGCTAATCGAGCTGAATCGACACTATTCGAGACAAATGGAGCCGAATGGACATGAATCACACCGATTCGGCCCCTAGTCGCGTCAAAATTTCTCGAATTCAATTGAATAGACTAGAGTAGGGGAGGTTCGGGTAGGCTAGAGTAGGGTAGAATAGAGTAGAATAGAATAAAACAGAACAGAACACAACAACACAGAACGAATACAGAAAAGAGTAGGCTAGAGTAGAATAGAGGGGAATAGAGTAGAGTAGAATAGATTTGAACAGAGCCAAATCGAGCCGAATCGCGTAGAAATGGGTTGAATCAAATCCAATCAAGTGGATTACAATTCCTTAGAGTTGGGTAGCATAGGGTAGGGTAGAATAGAGTAGAATAGTACAGAAAGAGTAGAAACAATACAATAGAGTAGAGAAGAGTAGAATAGAGCTGAATAGAGCCAAATGCAGACAAAATGAGAGGAATCGTGTAGAAGCAAGTAGAGTAAATTAGAGTGGTGTTGGGTAGGGTAGAGCAGAATAGAGTAGAATAGTGTGGAATGAATAGAATGGAGTAGAATGGAGTCAAGTAGAAACGAATAGAGTAGAAAAGAGTCGAATAGAGCAGAATAGGGCCGAAGAAGGCCAAATCGAGCAGATTCGAAGCGATTCAAGCCAAAACAAGCTGAATGGAGCCTAACTGAGCCGAATAGAGCCAAATCGAGCCGAATCGAGCCGATTCAAGCTTCATCGCCTCGAATCGCGTTCAACGCGTCAAATCCAATCGAGACGTATAGATTAGAGAAGGGGAGGGGAGGGGAGGGGAGAATAGAACAGAGTAGAGTGGAATAGAAGAGATTAGAACAGAATAGAAGGAATAGAATCGAGTAGAATCGAGTGGAAAAGAGTAGAGTCGAATACAGTCGAATAGAGCCGAATAAGCTGAATAGAGACGAATGGAGCTGAATACAGCCGAAAAGAGCTGTATACTGCCGAATCACACCTAATCGAGCGGAATCAAGCAGAATCGCACTGACTGTCACCGAACAGCGTTGAATCGAATCAGGTCGAATCGAGTCGAGTCACATCGTTTTGAATCAAACAAGGTCAAATTGCTTCATATCGTGTCGAATCCCATCGAATCACGTCGAATAACTTCGAATTGCGTCAAACCTCAGAGAATCCTACTGAATCACGTCGAGTCGCATGGAATCTCATCAAATCCCTTCAGATTTGCCGAATCCAGTCAAGTCCTATCAAATCGCGTTGCACGGAATCGAATTGCATCCAATAGATTAAAGTAGGGAAGGTTCGGGTGGGGTGCCGTTGGGTCGGGTAGGGTAGAATAGAACAGAGTACAACAGAATAGGAGAGAAAAGAACAGAACAGAAAGAATACAACAGAATAGAATAGAGTCAAAGAGAGAGAACATAGCCGAATTGAGCCGAGTGGAGACAAAACGAGACGAATCACGTCCGGTTGCTTCGAATCGCGTCAAATCAAATCGAATCGATTAGAAGAGATTAGGGTAGGGAAGGGTAGAATAGAAGAGAGGAAAATAGTGAGGAATGGAGTTGAACGGAGTCCAATAGAGACGGATAGATATGAATAGAGTACAAAAGAGTCTAATAGAGCAGAATAGGGCCGAATAGGCCCAAATAAGGCCTAATCGAGCAGAATCCAGCAGAATCGATGGAATTCGAGCCTAATCGAGCCGAATGGAGTGAAATGGAGCCAAGTCGAGCCGAATAGAGCCGATTCGAACTGAATCGAGCTGATTCAAGCCTAATCGCGTCAAATCGCGTGGAAATACGTCACATCGAATCTAATCAAATAGATTAGGGAAGGGTAGGGGAGGGGCGGGTGGGTAGACTAGAACAGAATAGTACAGAATAGAATATAGTACAGTAGGGTAGAGTAGAGAGAGTAAAGCAGACAAGAGTAGAGCAGAGTAGAATTGAGTCAAATAGAGTCAAAGAGTGCAGGATATAGCTGAATAGAGCCAATTCTGGCCGAATCGAGTCAAATGGAAACAAAACGAGATGAATCACACCGAATTGCTAAGAATCGCATCCAATCGAATAGATTAGAGTATCGTAGGGTAGAGTAGAACAGAATAGAGTAGAATAGCATAGAATGGAGAAGAGTGGAGTCAAATGGAGTCGAACAGAGACAAATAGAGTAGAAAAGAGTCGAATCGAGCCAAATAGGGCCGAATAAGGCTGAACCGAGTGGAAACGAGCTGAATTGAAGCGATTCGAGCCAAATCGAGCTGAATCGAGCTGATGTTGCGGAATCGAGCCGACTCAAGCGTGATGGTGTCCGGTCGCATCGAAATGCTTTGAATCGAATCAAATGGAATCGATTAGAATAGGTTAGGGTAGGGTAGTTTATGATAGGAAGACTAGGGTAGATGCAAGTAGACTACATTAGAGTAGACAAGAGAAGGCTAGAGTAGAAGCCTAGACTAGTAAGCTGGACTAGTCAGCTAGGCTAGTGGCATAGAGCAGTAGCCTAGACAACTAGTCTTGAATAGTACCCTAAGTCAGTAATCTGAACGAGTACCCTTGCCTGAACTCTTAGCCTAATCTAGTACCCTTGCCTTAACTAGTAGTCCTAACAAGTACCCTTGCCTTAACCAGTAGTCTTCACTAGTACCCTTGCCTTCACTAGTAGTATGTCCTTAACAAGTAGCCTGAACTGGTACCCTTGCCTTAACCAGTACCCTCAACAAGTACCCATGCCTTAACTAGTAGCCTGGCCTTAACTAGTGCCCTTGCATAACTAGTACCCTGGCCTTAACTAGTAGCCTGAACTAGTACACTTGCCTTAAGGAGTACCCTTGCCCGAACTACTCCCCTTAATTAGGACCCTTATTGAGTAACCCTAAGTAGTAGAGTATGGTACGGTGGGGTAGCATAGGGTAGGGAAGCATACGGTGGAACAGAGAAAATAGAAGGAAATAGAATAGAACAGCATAGGTCAGGGTAGGTTAGCTTAGTGCAGGGTATGGTAGAGTAGCATAGGATGGAACAGAGAAAATAGAAAAGGAGACTAGAAAAGAGCAGACTAGATTAGGATAGGCTAGGGTGGGGGAGGGTTTTGTAGAATACAGTAGTGTAGAATGGAATAGAATGGTGTGGAATGGAGTCAAATGGATTGGAACAGAGATGCAGAGAGTAGAAAAGGGTTGAATAGAGCCGAATAACGCTGAATAGGACCACATATGACCAAAATGAGCCGAATCGAGTCGAGTCGATCAGATTCGGGATGAATGGAGCCTAGTGGAGCTGAAATGAGCCAAATAGAGACAATCTGAACCCAGCAAAATCGAGCCAAAACACACTTAATTGCATCCTATTGCATCGGATCTCGTCGAATTCCATCAAATCCCACCAAAACGCATCAAATCTCGCGGAATCTCACCGAATCCCGTCGAATTGTCTCAAATCGGGTCGAATGGTGTCAAACTGAATGGAATCGAATTAAATTGAATAGATTAGAGTAGTGTAGGTTAGACTGGGATTCAGTAGGGAAGGGCACAGAAGAATAGAATAGAGTAGAACAGAAGAGAATACCAAGAGTAGAATGGAGTAGAGTTGAGTAGAGTGGAATAGTCAGAGTCGGGTAGTGCAGAATATAGATGAATAGATCCAATTCAAGCCGAATCGATTCGAATGGAGAGGAAAGGAGACAAATCGTGATGAATCGAATCGATTAGAATAGATTAGAGTAGGGTAGGGTAGAACAGAATAGAATAGAGTAGAAAAGAGTAGAATGGTGTGGAAGGGAGTTGAATGGAGCCAAATAGAGACAAATAAAGTAGAAAGGGTTGAGTAGAGCTGAACAGGGCTGAATAAGGTTCACTCGAGCCTAATTATGCTGAATTGAGCAGAATCGAGACGAATTGACCCAATTCAAGCCAAATAGAGCTAAATCGAGCCGATTCAAGCCTAATCACATGGAATCGCGTCAAAATGCGTTGGATCGAATAGATTAGAGTAGAGGAGGGTACGGCAGGAGAGGCTAGACTACAACACAACAGAACACAAAAGAAAGAAGAGAATAGAATTAAGTAGAGTCGGGTCCAGTAGAATAGAGTCAAATTGAGTTGAAGAGAGCCGAAAAGAGCCAAACAGAGCTGAATACAGCCGAATTGACCAAATTCAAGGTGAATCGAGATGAATCATGTCGAGTCGTTTGAAACGTGTCGAATCGAATCAAATAGATTAGTGTGGGGAAGGTAAGGTTAGGGTAGGGTAGAGAAGAATAGAATAGAGTAGAATAGAACAGAACAGAAAGAATCGAGTAGACTAGAGTCAAATAGAGTCGAATACTGCCAAAAAGAGCCGAATAGAGTGGAAAAGAGCCGAATAGAACCGAATCGAGTTTAATGGAGCAGAAAGGAGATGAATCGAGCCGATATGACCCGAATCAGGTCGAATCCCATTCAAGTGTGTCGAATAGCATAGAACAGATTACAGTAGGCTAAGTTAGGGTAGGGTAGGGTAGAATAGAGTGCAGTAGAACAGAACAGAACAGAACTGAAAGAATAGGGTCGAGACGAGCAGAGTATAGAAGAGTAGAGTAGAGCAGAGTCGAACATTGCCGAATAGAGCCAAATAGAGCCCAAAAGAGCTAAATGGATAGAAACCAAGACGAATCACGCCGAATCCCGTGGAATCGTGCCGTATCGCGTCGAATCCCGTCGAATTGCATTGAATCTGATCAATTCCAATCCAATCAAATAGAATAGACTAGAGTAGGGTAGAGTACAATACAATACAGTAGAGAATAGTTTAGGATGGAGTAGAATGGTGTAGCATGGAGTCGAGTGGAGTCGAAAAGAGATAATAGAGTTGAGTAGAGCCTAATAGAGCCGAATAGAGCTGAATAGAGCCCATTCGAGCTGACTGGAGCCGAATGGAGCCGATTAGAGCTGAATCGAACCGATTTGAGCCGATTGGGGATGAATGGAGTGGAAAGGAGCCGATTTGAGCCGAATCGCATCGAGATGCGTGGAATCGAATCCAGTAGAATAGATTAGATTAGGGTAGGATGGAATAGAGTAGACTTGAACACAGTAGAAGAGAATGGAAAGGATACAATAGAATAGAGTAGAAAAGGGTAGAGCAGAGCAGAATAGTGTAGAGTAGAATAGAGTAGAGTAGAACAGAGTCGAATCAAGCTGAATGGAGACGAAACGAGACAAATCGCGTCGAATGGCGTCGAATCCCATCGAATCAATTACAGTAGGGTATAGTAGAAGAGCGTAGAATGGAGTAGAATGGTGTGCAATGGAATCGAGTAGAGTAGAAAAGAGCTGAAGAGAGCCGAAGAGGGCCAAAGAGGGCCAAATCGAGCTGAATTGAGAGAAATCGAGCCGAATCCAGTGAATCGAGCCTAATGGAGCCAAATCGAGCCTAATCGAGCTGAATCGACACTATTCGAGACAAATGGAGCCGAATGGACATGAATCACACCGATTCGGCCCCTAGTCACGTCAAAATTTCTCGAATTCAATTGAATAGACTAGAGTAGGGGAGGTTCGGGTAGGCTAGAGTAGGGTAGAATAGAGTAGAATAGAATAAAACAGAACAGAACACAACAAAATAGAACACAACAACACAGAACGAATACAGAAAAGAGTAGGCTAGAGTAGAATAGAGGGGAATAGAGTAGAGTAGAATAGATTTGAACAGAGCCAAATCGAGCCGAATCGCGTCGAAATGGGTTGAATCAAATCCAATCAAGTGGATTACAATACCTTAGAGTTGGGTAGCATAGGGTAGGGTAGAATAGAGTAGAATAGTACAGAAAGAGTAGAAACAATACAATAGAGTAGAGAAGAGTAGAATAGAGCTGAATAGAGCCAAATGCAGACAAAATGAGAGGAATCGTGTAGAAGCAAGTAGAGTAAATTAGAGTGGTGTTGGGTAGGGTAGAGCAGAATAGAGTAGAATAGTGTGGAATGAATAGAATGGAGTAGAATGGAGTCAAGTAGAAACGAATAGAGTAGAAAAGAGTCGAATAGAGCAGAATAGGGCCGAAGAAGGCCAAATCGAGCAGATTCGAAGCGATTCAAGCCAAAACAAGCTGAATGGAGCCTAACTGAGCCGAATAGAGCCAAATCGAGCCGAATCGAGCCGATTCAAGCTTCATCGCCTCGAATCGCGTTCAACGCGTCAAATCCAATCGAGACGTATAGATTAGAGAAGGGGAGGGGAGGGGAGGGGAGAATAGAACAGAGTAGAGTGGAATAGAAGAGATTAGAACAGAATAGAAGGAATAGAATCGAGTAGAATCGAGTGGAAAAGAGTAGAGTCGAATACAGTCGAATAGAGCCGAATAAGCTGAATAGAGACGAATGGAGCTGAATACAGCCGAAAAGAGCTGTATACTGCCGAATCACACCTAATCGAGCGGAATCAAGCAGAATCGCACTGACTGTCACCGAACAGCGTTGAATCGAATCAGGTCGAATCGAGTCGAGTCACATCGTTTTGAATCAAACAAGGTCAAATTGCTTCATATCGTGTCGAATCCCATCGAATCACGTCGAATAACTTCGAATTGCGTCAAACCTCAGAGAATCCTACTGAATCACGTCGAGTCGCATGGAATCTCATCAAATCCCTTCAGATTTGCCGAATCCAGTCAAGTCCTATCAAATCGCGTTGCACGGAATCGAATTGCATCCAATAGATTAAAGTAGGGAAGGTTCGGGTGGGGTGCCGTTGGGTCGGGTAGGGTAGAATAGAACAGAGTACAACAGAATAGGAGAGAATAGAACAGAACAGAAAGAATACAACAGAATAGAATAGAGTCAAAGAGAGAGAACATAGCCGAATTGAGCCGAGTGGAGACAAAACGAGACGAATCACGTCCGGTTGCTTCGAATCGCGTCAAATCAAATCGAATCGATTAGAAGAGATTAGGGTAGGGAAGGGTAGAATAGAAGAGAGGAAAATAGTGAGGAATGGAGTTGAACGGAGTCCAATAGAGACGGATAGATATGAATAGAGTACAAAAGAGTCTAATAGAGCAGAATAGGGCCGAATAGGCCCAAATAAGGCCTAATCGAGCAGAATCCAGCAGAATCGATGGAATTCGAGCCTAATCGAGCCGAATGGAGTGAAATGGAGCCAAGTCGAGCCGAATAGAGCCGATTCGAACTGAATCGAGCTGATTCAAGCCTAATCGCGTCAAATCGCGTGGAAATACGTCACATCGAATCTAATCAAATAGATTAGGGAAGGGTAGGGGAGGGGCGGGTGGGTAGACTAGAACAGAATAGTACAGAATAGAATATAGTACAGTAGGGTAGAGTAGAGAGAGTAAAGCAGACAAGAGTAGAGCAGAGTAGAATTGAGTCAAATAGAGTCAAAGAGTGCAGGATATAGCTGAATAGAGCCAATTCTGGCCGAATCGAGTCAAATGGAAACAAAACGAGATGAATCACACCGAATTGCTAAGAATCGCATCCAATCGAATAGATTAGAGTATCGTAGGGTAGAGTAGAACAGAATAGAGTAGAATAGCATAGAATGGAGAAGAGTGGAGTCAAATGGAGTCGAACAGAGACAAATAGAGTAGAAAAGAGTCGAATCGAGCCAAATAGGGCCGAATAAGGCTGAACCGAGTGGAAACGAGCTGAATTGAAGCGATTCGAGCCAAATCGAGCTGAATCGAGCTGATGTTGCGGAATCGAGCCGACTCAAGCGTGATGGTGTCCGGTCGCATCGAAATGCTTTGAATCGAATCAAATGGAATCGATTAGAATAGGTTAGGGTAGGGTAGTTTATGATAGGAAGACTAGGGTAGATGCAAGTAGACTACATTAGAGTAGACAAGAGAAGGCTAGAGTAGAAGCCTAGACTAGTAAGCTGGACTAGTCAGCTAGGCTAGTGGCATAGAGCAGTAGCCTAGACAACTAGTCTTGAATAGTACCCTAAGTCAGTAATCTGAACGAGTACCCTTGCCTGAACTCTTAGCCTAATCTAGTACCCTTGCCTTAACTAGTAGTCCTAACAAGTACCCTTGCCTTAACCAGTAGTCTTCACTAGTACCCTTGCCTTCACTAGTAGTATGTCCTTAACAAGTAGCCTGAACTGGTACCCTTGCCTTAACCAGTACCCTCAATAAGTACCCATGCCTTAACTAGTAGCCTGGCCTTAACTAGTGCCCTTGCATAACTAGTACCCTGGCCTTAACTAGTAGCCTGAACTAGTACACTTGCCTTAAGGAGTACCCTTGCCCGAACTACTCCCCTTAATTAGGACCCTTATTGAGTAACCCTAAGTAGTAGAGTATGGTACGGTGGGGTAGCATAGGGTAGGGAAGCATACGGTGGAACAGAGAAAATAGAAGGAAATAGAATAGAACAGCATAGGTCAGGGTAGGTTAGCTTAGTGCAGGGTATGGTAGAGTAGCATAGGATGGAACAGAGAAAATAGAAAAGGAGACTAGAAAAGAGCAGACTAGATTAGGATAGGCTAGGGTGGGGGAGGGTTTTGTAGAATACAGTAGTGTAGAATGGAATAGAATGGTGTGGAATGGAGTCAAATGGATTCGAACAGAGATGCAGAGAGTAGAAAAGAGTTGAATAGAGCCGAATAACGCTGAATAGGACCACATATGACCAAAATGAGCCGAATCGAGTCGAGTCGATCAGATTCGGGATGAATGGAGCCTAGTGGAGCTGAAATGAGCCAAATAGAGACAATCTGAACCCAGCAAAATCGAGCCAAAACACACTTAATTGCATCCTATTGCATCGGATCTCGTCGAATTCCATCAAATCCCACCAAAACGCATCAAATCTCGCGGAATCTCACCGAATCCCGTCGAATTGTCTCAAATCGGGTCGAATGGTGTCAAACTGAATGGAATCGAATTAAATTGAATAGATTAGAGTAGTGTAGGTTAGACTGGGATTCAGTAGGGAAGGGCACAGAAGAATAGAATAGAGTAGAACAGAAGAGAATACCAAGAGTAGAATGGAGTAGAGTTGAGTAGAGTGGAATAGTCAGAGTCGGGTAGTGCAGAATATAGATGAATAGATCCAATTCAAGCCGAATCAATTCGAATGGAGAGGAAAGGAGACAAATCGTGATGAATCGAATCGATTAGAATAGATTAGAGTAGAGTAGGGTAGAACAGAATAGAATAGAGTAGAAAAGAGTAGAATGGTGTGGAAGGGAGTGGAATGGAGCCAAATAGAGACAAATAAAGTAGAAAGGGTTGAGTAGAGCTGAACAGGGCTGAATAAGGTTCACTCGAGCCTAATTATGCTGAATTGAGCAGAATCGAGACGAATTGACCCAATTCAAGCCAAATAGAGCTAAATCGAGCCGATTCAAGCCTAATCACATGGAATCGCGTCGAAATGCGTTGGATCGAATAGATTAGAGTAGAGGAGGGTACGGCAGGAGAGGCTAGACTACAACACAACAGAACACAATAGAAAGAAGAGAATAGAATTAAGTAGAGTCGGGTCCAGTAGAATAGAGTCAAATTGAGTTGAAGAGAGCCGAAAAGAGCCAAACAGAGCTGAATACAGCCGAATTGACCAAATTCAAGGTGAATCGAGATGAATCATGTCGAGTCGTTTGAAACGTGTCGAATCGAATCAAATAGATTAGTGTGGGGAAGGTAAGGTTAGGGTAGGGTAGAGAAGAATAGAATAGAGTAGAATAGAACAGAACAGAAAGAATCGAGTAGACTAGAGTCAAATAGAGTCGAATACTGCCAAAAAGAGCCGAATAGAGTGGAAAAGAGCCGAATAGAACCGAATCGAGTTTAATGGAGCAGAAAGGAGATGAATCGAGCCGATATGACCCGAATCAGGTCGAATCCCATTCAAGTGTGTCGAATAGCATAGAACAGATTACAGTAGGCTAAGTTAGGGTAGGGTAGGGTAGAATAGAGTGCAGTAGAACAGAACAGAACAGAACTGAAAGAATAGGGTCGAGACGAGCAGAGTATAGAAGAGTAGAGTAGAGCAGAGTCGAACATTGCCGAATAGAGCCAAATAGAGCCCAAAAGAGCTAAATGGATAGAAACCAAGACGAATCACGCCGAATCCCGTGGAATCGTGCCGTATCGCGTCGAATCCCGTCGAATTGCATTGAATCTGATCAATTCCAATCCAATCAAATAGAATAGACTACAGTAGGGTAGAGTACAATACAATACAGTAGAGAATAGTTTAGGATGGAGTAGAATGGTGTAGCATGGAGTCGAGTGGAGTCGAAAAGAGATAATAGAGTTGAGTAGAGCCTAATAGAGCCGAATAGAGCTGAATAGAGCCCATTCGAGCTGACTGGAGCCGAATGGAGCCGATTAGAGCTGAATCGAACCGATTTGAGCCGATTGGGGATGAATGGAGTGGAAAGGAGCCGATTTGAGCCGAATCGCATCGAGATGCGTGGAATCGAATCCAGTAGAATAGATTAGATTAGGGTAGGATGGAATAGAGTAGACTTGAACACAGTAGAAGAGAATGGAAAGGATACAATAGAATAGAGTAGAAAAGGGTAGAGCAGAGCAGAATAGTGTAGAGTAGAATAGAGTAGAGTAGAACAGAGTCGAATCAAGCTGAATGGAGACGAAACGAGACAAATCGCGTCGAATGGCGTCGAATCCCATCGAATCAATTACAGTAGGGTATAGTAGAAGAGCGTAGAATGGAGTAGAATGGTGTGCAATGGAATCGAGTAGAGTAGAAAAGAGCTGAAGAGAGCCGAAGAGGGCCAAAGAGGGCCAAATCGAGCTGAATTGAGAGAAATCGAGCCGAATCCAGTGAATCGAGCCTAATGGAGCCAAATCGAGCCTAATCGAGCTGAATCGACACTATTCGAGACAAATGGAGCCGAATGGACATGAATCACACCGATTCGGCCCCTAGTCGCGTCAAAATTTCTCGAATTCAATTGAATAGACTAGAGTAGGGGAGGTTCGGGTAGGCTAGAGTAGGGTAGAATAGAGTAGAATAGAATAAAACAGAACAGAACACAACAAAATAGAACACAACAACACAGAACGAATACAGAAAAGAGTAGGCTAGAGTAGAATAGAGGGGAATAGAGTAGAGTAGAATAGATTTGAACAGAGCCAAATCGAGCCGAATCGCGTAGAAATGGGTTGAATCAAATCCAATCAAGTGGATTACAATTCCTTAGAGTTGGGTAGCATAGGGTAGGGTAGAATAGAGTAGAATAGTACAGAAAGAGTAGAAACAATACAATAGAGTAGAGAAGAGTAGAATAGAGCTGAATAGAGCCAAATGCAGACAAAATGAGAGGAATCGTGTAGAAGCAAGTAGAGTAAATTAGAGTGGTGTTGGGTAGGGTAGAGCAGAATAGAGTAGAATAGTGTGGAATGAATAGAATGGAGTAGAATGGAGTCAAGTAGAAACGAATAGAGTAGAAAAGAGTCGAATAGAGCAGAATAGGGCCGAAGAAGGCCAAATCGAGCAGATTCGAAGCGATTCAAGCCAAAACAAGCTGAATGGAGCCTAACTGAGCCGAATAGAGCCAAATCGAGCCGAATCGAGCCGATTCAAGCTTCATCGCCTCGAATCGCGTTCAACGCGTCAAATCCAATCGAGACGTATAGATTAGAGAAGGGGAGGGGAGGGGAGGGGAGAATAGAACAGAGTAGAGTGGAATAGAAGAGATTAGAACAGAATAGAAGGAATAGAATCGAGTAGAATCGAGTGGAAAAGAGTAGAGTCGAATACAGTCGAATAGAGCCGAATAAGCTGAATAGAGACGAATGGAGCTGAATACAGCCGAAAAGAGCTGTATACTGCCGAATCACACCTAATCGAGCGGAATCAAGCAGAATCGCACTGACTGTCACCGAACAGCGTTGAATCGAATCAGGTCGAATCGAGTCGAGTCACATCGTTTTGAATCAAACAAGGTCAAATTGCTTCATATCGTGTCGAATCCCATCGAATCACGTCGAATAACTTCGAATTGCGTCAAACCTCAGAGAATCCTACTGAATCACGTCGAGTCGCATGGAATCTCATCAAATCCCTTCAGATTTGCCGAATCCAGTCAAGTCCTATCAAATCGCGTTGCACGGAATCGAATTGCATCCAATAGATTAAAGTAGGGAAGGTTCGGGTGGGGTGCCGTTGGGTCGGGTAGGGTAGAATAGAACAGAGTACAACAGAATAGGAGAGAAAAGAACAGAACAGAAAGAATACAACAGAATAGAATAGAGTCAAAGAGAGAGAACATAGCCGAATTGAGCCGAGTGGAGACAAAACGAGACGAATCACGTCCGGTTGCTTCGAATCGCGTCAAATCAAATCGAATCGATTAGAAGAGATTAGGGTAGGGAAGGGTAGAATAGAAGAGAGGAAAATAGTGAGGAATGGAGTTGAACGGAGTCCAATAGAGACGGATAGATATGAATAGAGTACAAAAGAGTCTAATAGAGCAGAATAGGGCCGAATAGGCCCAAATAAGGCCTAATCGAGCAGAATCCAGCAGAATCGATGGAATTCGAGCCTAATCGAGCCGAATGGAGTGAAATGGAGCCAAGTCGAGCCGAATAGAGCCGATTCGAACTGAATCGAGCTGATTCAAGCCTAATCGCGTCAAATCGCGTGGAAATACGTCACATCGAATCTAATCAAATAGATTAGGGAAGGGTAGGGGAGGGGCGGGTGGGTAGACTAGAACAGAATAGTACAGAATAGAATATAGTACAGTAGGGTAGAGTAGAGAGAGTAAAGCAGACAAGAGTAGAGCAGAGTAGAATTGAGTCAAATAGAGTCAAAGAGTGCAGGATATAGCTGAATAGAGCCAATTCTGGCCGAATCGAGTCAAATGGAAACAAAACGAGATGAATCACACCGAATTGCTAAGAATCGCATCCAATCGAATAGATTAGAGTATCGTAGGGTAGAGTAGAACAGAATAGAGTAGAATAGCATAGAATGGAGAAGAGTGGAGTCAAATGGAGTCGAACAGAGACAAATAGAGTAGAAAAGAGTCGAATCGAGCCAAATAGGGCCGAATAAGGCTGAACCGAGTGGAAACGAGCTGAATTGAAGCGATTCGAGCCAAATCGAGCTGAATCGAGCTGATGTTGCGGAATCGAGCCGACTCAAGCGTGATGGTGTCCGGTCGCATCGAAATGCTTTGAATCGAATCAAATGGAATCGATTAGAATAGGTTAGGGTAGGGTAGTTTATGATAGGAAGACTAGGGTAGATGCAAGTAGACTACATTAGAGTAGACAAGAGAAGGCTAGAGTAGAAGCCTAGACTAGTAAGCTGGACTAGTCAGCTAGGCTAGTGGCATAGAGCAGTAGCCTAGACAACTAGTCTTGAATAGTACCCTAAGTCAGTAATCTGAACGAGTACCCTTGCCTGAACTCTTAGCCTAATCTAGTACCCTTGCCTTAACTAGTAGTCCTAACAAGTACCCTTGCCTTAACCAGTAGTCTTCACTAGTACCCTTGCCTTCACTAGTAGTATGTCCTTAACAAGTAGCCTGAACTGGTACCCTTGCCTTAACCAGTACCCTCAATAAGTACCCATGCCTTAACTAGTAGCCTGGCCTTAACTAGTGCCCTTGCATAACTAGTACCCTGGCCTTAACTAGTAGCCTGAACTAGTACACTTGCCTTAAGGAGTACCCTTGCCCGAACTACTCCCCTTAATTAGGACCCTTATTGAGTAACCCTAAGTAGTAGAGTATGGTACGGTGGGGTAGCATAGGGTAGGGAAGCATACGGTGGAACAGAGAAAATAGAAGGAAATAGAATAGAACAGCATAGGTCAGGGTAGGTTAGCTTAGTGCAGGGTATGGTAGAGTAGCATAGGATGGAACAGAGAAAATAGAAAAGGAGACTAGAAAAGAGCAGACTAGATTAGGATAGGCTAGGGTGGGGGAGGGTTTTGTAGAATACAGTAGTGTAGAATGGAATAGAATGGTGTGGAATGGAGTCAAATGGATTCGAACAGAGATGCAGAGAGTAGAAAAGAGTTGAATAGAGCCGAATAACGCTGAATAGGACCACATATGACCAAAATGAGCCGAATCGAGTCGAGTCGATCAGATTCGGGATGAATGGAGCCTAGTGGAGCTGAAATGAGCCAAATAGAGACAATCTGAACCCAGCAAAATCGAGCCAAAACACACTTAATTGCATCCTATTGCATCGGATCTCGTCGAATTCCATCAAATCCCACCAAAACGCATCAAATCTCGCGGAATCTCACCGAATCCCGTCGAATTGTCTCAAATCGGGTCGAATGGTGTCAAACTGAATGGAATCGAATTAAATTGAATAGATTAGAGTAGTGTAGGTTAGACTGGGATTCAGTAGGGAAGGGCACAGAAGAATAGAATAGAGTAGAACAGAAGAGAATACCAAGAGTAGAATGGAGTAGAGTTGAGTAGAGTGGAATAGTCAGAGTCGGGTAGTGCAGAATATAGATGAATAGATCCAATTCAAGCCGAATCAATTCGAATGGAGAGGAAAGGAGACAAATCGTGATGAATCGAATCGATTAGAATAGATTAGAGTAGAGTAGGGTAGAACAGAATAGAATAGAGTAGAAAAGAGTAGAATGGTGTGGAAGGGAGTTGAATGGAGCCAAATAGAGACAAATAAAGTAGAAAGGGTTGAGTAGAGCTGAACAGGGCTGAATAAGGTTCACTCGAGCCTAATTATGCTGAATTGAGCAGAATCGAGACGAATTGACCCAATTCAAGCCAAATAGAGCTAAATCGAGCCGATTCAAGCCTAATCACATGGAATCGCGTCAAAATGCGTTGGATCGAATAGATTAGAGTAGAGGAGGGTACGGCAGGAGAGGCTAGACTACAACACAACAGAACACAATAGAAAGAAGAGAATAGAATTAAGTAGAGTCGGGTCCAGTAGAATAGAGTCAAATTGAGTTGAAGAGAGCCGAAAAGAGCCAAACAGAGCTGAATACAGCCGAATTGACCAAATTCAAGGTGAATCGAGATGAATCATGTCGAGTCGTTTGAAACGTGTCGAATCGAATCAAATAGATTAGTGTGGGGAAGGTAAGGTTAGGGTAGGGTAGAGAAGAATAGAATAGAGTAGAATAGAACAGAACAGAAAGAATCGAGTAGACTAGAGTCAAATAGAGTCGAATACTGCCAAAAAGAGCCGAATAGAGTGGAAAAGAGCCGAATAGAACCGAATCGAGTTTAATGGAGCAGAAAGGAGATGAATCGAGCCGATATGACCCGAATCAGGTCGAATCCCATTCAAGTGTGTCGAATAGCATAGAACAGATTACAGTAGGCTAAGTTAGGGTAGGGTAGGGTAGAATAGAGTGCAGTAGAACAGAACAGAACAGAACTGAAAGAATAGGGTCGAGACGAGCAGAGTATAGAAGAGTAGAGTAGAGCAGAGTCGAACATTGCCGAATAGAGCCAAATAGAGCCCAAAAGAGCTAAATGGATAGAAACCAAGACGAATCACGCCGAATCCCGTGGAATCGTGCCGTATCGCGTCGAATCCCGTCGAATTGCATTGAATCTGATCAATTCCAATCCAATCAAATAGAATAGACTACAGTAGGGTAGAGTACAATACAATACAGTAGAGAATAGTTTAGGATGGAGTAGAATGGTGTAGCATGGAGTCGAGTGGAGTCGAAAAGAGATAATAGAGTTGAGTAGAGCCTAATAGAGCCGAATAGAGCTGAATAGAGCCCATTCGAGCTGACTGGAGCCGAATGGAGCCGATTAGAGCTGAATCGAACCGATTTGAGCCGATTGGGGATGAATGGAGTGGAAAGGAGCCGATTTGAGCCGAATCGCATCGAGATGCGTGGAATCGAATCCAGTAGAATAGATTAGATTAGGGTAGGATGGAATAGAGTAGACTTGAACACAGTAGAAGAGAATGGAAAGGATACAATAGAATAGAGTAGAAAAGGGTAGAGCAGAGCAGAATAGTGTAGAGTAGAATAGAGTAGAGTAGAACAGAGTCGAATCAAGCTGAATGGAGACGAAACGAGACAAATCGCGTCGAATGGCGTCGAATCCCATCGAATCAATTACAGTAGGGTATAGTAGAAGAGCGTAGAATGGAGTAGAATGGTGTGCAATGGAATCGAGTAGAGTAGAAAAGAGCTGAAGAGAGCCGAAGAGGGCCAAAGAGGGCCAAATCGAGCTGAATTGAGAGAAATCGAGCCGAATCCAGTGAATCGAGCCTAATGGAGCCAAATCGAGCCTAATCGAGCTGAATCGACACTATTCGAGACAAATGGAGCCGAATGGACATGAATCACACCGATTCGGCCCCTAGTCGCGTCAAAATTTCTCGAATTCAATTGAATAGACTAGAGTAGGGGAGGTTCGGGTAGGCTAGAGTAGGGTAGAATAGAGTAGAATAGAATAAAACAGAACAGAACACAACAAAATAGAACACAACAACACAGAACGAATACAGAAAAGAGTAGGCTAGAGTAGAATAGAGGGGAATAGAGTAGAGTAGAATAGATTTGAACAGAGCCAAATCGAGCCGAATCGCGTAGAAATGGGTTGAATCAAATCCAATCAAGTGGATTACAATTCCTTAGAGTTGGGTAGCATAGGGTAGGGTAGAATAGAGTAGAATAGTACAGAAAGAGTAGAAACAATACAATAGAGTAGAGAAGAGTAGAATAGAGCTGAATAGAGCCAAATGCAGACAAAATGAGAGGAATCGTGTAGAAGCAAGTAGAGTAAATTAGAGTGGTGTTGGGTAGGGTAGAGCAGAATAGAGTAGAATAGTGTGGAATGAATAGAATGGAGTAGAATGGAGTCAAGTAGAAACGAATAGAGTAGAAAAGAGTCGAATAGAGCAGAATAGGGCCGAAGAAGGCCAAATCGAGCAGATTCGAAGCGATTCAAGCCAAAACAAGCTGAATGGAGCCTAACTGAGCCGAATAGAGCCAAATCGAGCCGAATCGAGCCGATTCAAGCTTCATCGCCTCGAATCGCGTTCAACGCGTCAAATCCAATCGAGACGTATAGATTAGAGAAGGGGAGGGGAGGGGAGGGGAGAATAGAACAGAGTAGAGTGGAATAGAAGAGATTAGAACAGAATAGAAGGAATAGAATCGAGTAGAATCGAGTGGAAAAGAGTAGAGTCGAATACAGTCGAATAGAGCCGAATAAGCTGAATAGAGACGAATGGAGCTGAATACAGCCGAAAAGAGCTGTATACTGCCGAATCACACCTAATCGAGCGGAATCAAGCAGAATCGCACTGACTGTCACCGAACAGCGTTGAATCGAATCAGGTCGAATCGAGTCGAGTCACATCGTTTTGAATCAAACAAGGTCAAATTGCTTCATATCGTGTCGAATCCCATCGAATCACGTCGAATAACTTCGAATTGCGTCAAACCTCAGAGAATCCTACTGAATCACGTCGAGTCGCATGGAATCTCATCAAATCCCTTCAGATTTGCCGAATCCAGTCAAGTCCTATCAAATCGCGTTGCACGGAATCGAATTGCATCCAATAGATTAAAGTAGGGAAGGTTCGGGTGGGGTGCCGTTGGGTCGGGTAGGGTAGAATAGAACAGAGTACAACAGAATAGGAGAGAAAAGAACAGAACAGAAAGAATACAACAGAATAGAATAGAGTCAAAGAGAGAGAACATAGCCGAATTGAGCCGAGTGGAGACAAAACGAGACGAATCACGTCCGGTTGCTTCGAATCGCGTCAAATCAAATCGAATCGATTAGAAGAGATTAGGGTAGGGAAGGGTAGAATAGAAGAGAGGAAAATAGTGAGGAATGGAGTTGAACGGAGTCCAATAGAGACGGATAGATATGAATAGAGTACAAAAGAGTCTAATAGAGCAGAATAGGGCCGAATAGGCCCAAATAAGGCCTAATCGAGCAGAATCCAGCAGAATCGATGGAATTCGAGCCTAATCGAGCCGAATGGAGTGAAATGGAGCCAAGTCGAGCCGAATAGAGCCGATTCGAACTGAATCGAGCTGATTCAAGCCTAATCGCGTCAAATCGCGTGGAAATACGTCACATCGAATCTAATCAAATAGATTAGGGAAGGGTAGGGGAGGGGCGGGTGGGTAGACTAGAACAGAATAGTACAGAATAGAATATAGTACAGTAGGGTAGAGTAGAGAGAGTAAAGCAGACAAGAGTAGAGCAGAGTAGAATTGAGTCAAATAGAGTCAAAGAGTGCAGGATATAGCTGAATAGAGCCAATTCTGGCCGAATCGAGTCAAATGGAAACAAAACGAGATGAATCACACCGAATTGCTAAGAATCGCATCCAATCGAATAGATTAGAGTATCGTAGGGTAGAGTAGAACAGAATAGAGTAGAATAGCATAGAATGGAGAAGAGTGGAGTCAAATGGAGTCGAACAGAGACAAATAGAGTAGAAAAGAGTCGAATCGAGCCAAATAGGGCCGAATAAGGCTGAACCGAGTGGAAACGAGCTGAATTGAAGCGATTCGAGCCAAATCGAGCTGAATCGAGCTGATGTTGCGGAATCGAGCCGACTCAAGCGTGATGGTGTCCGGTCGCATCGAAATGCTTTGAATCGAATCAAATGGAATCGATTAGAATAGGTTAGGGTAGGGTAGTTTATGATAGGAAGACTAGGGTAGATGCAAGTAGACTACATTAGAGTAGACAAGAGAAGGCTAGAGTAGAAGCCTAGACTAGTAAGCTGGACTAGTCAGCTAGGCTAGTGGCATAGAGCAGTAGCCTAGACAACTAGTCTTGAATAGTACCCTAAGTCAGTAATCTGAACGAGTACCCTTGCCTGAACTCTTAGCCTAATCTAGTACCCTTGCCTTAACTAGTAGTCCTAACAAGTACCCTTGCCTTAACCAGTAGTCTTCACTAGTACCCTTGCCTTCACTAGTAGTATGTCCTTAACAAGTAGCCTGAACTGGTACCCTTGCCTTAACCAGTACCCTCAACAAGTACCCATGCCTTAACTAGTAGCCTGGCCTTAACTAGTGCCCTTGCATAACTAGTACCCTGGCCTTAACTAGTAGCCTGAACTAGTACACTTGCCTTAAGGAGTACCCTTGCCCGAACTACTCCCCTTAATTAGGACCCTTATTGAGTAACCCTAAGTAGTAGAGTATGGTACGGTGGGGTAGCATAGGGTAGGGAAGCATACGGTGGAACAGAGAAAATAGAAGGAAATAGAATAGAACAGCATAGGTCAGGGTAGGTTAGCTTAGTGCAGGGTATGGTAGAGTAGCATAGGATGGAACAGAGAAAATAGAAAAGGAGACTAGAAAAGAGCAGACTAGATTAGGATAGGCTAGGGTGGGGGAGGGTTTTGTAGAATACAGTAGTGTAGAATGGAATAGAATGGTGTGGAATGGAGTCAAATGGATTGGAACAGAGATGCAGAGAGTAGAAAAGGGTTGAATAGAGCCGAATAACGCTGAATAGGACCACATATGACCAAAATGAGCCGAATCGAGTCGAGTCGATCAGATTCGGGATGAATGGAGCCTAGTGGAGCTGAAATGAGCCAAATAGAGACAATCTGAACCCAGCAAAATCGAGCCAAAACACACTTAATTGCATCCTATTGCATCGGATCTCGTCGAATTCCATCAAATCCCACCAAAACGCATCAAATCTCGCGGAATCTCACCGAATCCCGTCGAATTGTCTCAAATCGGGTCGAATGGTGTCAAACTGAATGGAATCGAATTAAATTGAATAGATTAGAGTAGTGTAGGTTAGACTGGGATTCAGTAGGGAAGGGCACAGAAGAATAGAATAGAGTAGAACAGAAGAGAATACCAAGAGTAGAATGGAGTAGAGTTGAGTAGAGTGGAATAGTCAGAGTCGGGTAGTGCAGAATATAGATGAATAGATCCAATTCAAGCCGAATCGATTCGAATGGAGAGGAAAGGAGACAAATCGTGATGAATCGAATCGATTAGAATAGATTAGAGTAGGGTAGGGTAGAACAGAATAGAATAGAGTAGAAAAGAGTAGAATGGTGTGGAAGGGAGTTGAATGGAGCCAAATAGAGACAAATAAAGTAGAAAGGGTTGAGTAGAGCTGAACAGGGCTGAATAAGGTTCACTCGAGCCTAATTATGCTGAATTGAGCAGAATCGAGACGAATTGACCCAATTCAAGCCAAATAGAGCTAAATCGAGCCGATTCAAGCCTAATCACATGGAATCGCGTCAAAATGCGTTGGATCGAATAGATTAGAGTAGAGGAGGGTACGGCAGGAGAGGCTAGACTACAACACAACAGAACACAAAAGAAAGAAGAGAATAGAATTAAGTAGAGTCGGGTCCAGTAGAATAGAGTCAAATTGAGTTGAAGAGAGCCGAAAAGAGCCAAACAGAGCTGAATACAGCCGAATTGACCAAATTCAAGGTGAATCGAGATGAATCATGTCGAGTCGTTTGAAACGTGTCGAATCGAATCAAATAGATTAGTGTGGGGAAGGTAAGGTTAGGGTAGGGTAGAGAAGAATAGAATAGAGTAGAATAGAACAGAACAGAAAGAATCGAGTAGACTAGAGTCAAATAGAGTCGAATACTGCCAAAAAGAGCCGAATAGAGTGGAAAAGAGCCGAATAGAACCGAATCGAGTTTAATGGAGCAGAAAGGAGATGAATCGAGCCGATATGACCCGAATCAGGTCGAATCCCATTCAAGTGTGTCGAATAGCATAGAACAGATTACAGTAGGCTAAGTTAGGGTAGGGTAGGGTAGAATAGAGTGCAGTAGAACAGAACAGAACAGAACTGAAAGAATAGGGTCGAGACGAGCAGAGTATAGAAGAGTAGAGTAGAGCAGAGTCGAACATTGCCGAATAGAGCCAAATAGAGCCCAAAAGAGCTAAATGGATAGAAACCAAGACGAATCACGCCGAATCCCGTGGAATCGTGCCGTATCGCGTCGAATCCCGTCGAATTGCATTGAATCTGATCAATTCCAATCCAATCAAATAGAATAGACTACAGTAGGGTAGAGTACAATACAATACAGTAGAGAATAGTTTAGGATGGAGTAGAATGGTGTAGCATGGAGTCGAGTGGAGTCGAAAAGAGATAATAGAGTTGAGTAGAGCCTAATAGAGCCGAATAGAGCTGAATAGAGCCCATTCGAGCTGACTGGAGCCGAATGGAGCCGATTAGAGCTGAATCGAACCGATTTGAGCCGATTGGGGATGAATGGAGTGGAAAGGAGCCGATTTGAGCCGAATCGCATCGAGATGCGTGGAATCGAATCCAGTAGAATAGATTAGATTAGGGTAGGATGGAATAGAGTAGACTTGAACACAGTAGAAGAGAATGGAAAGGATACAATAGAATAGAGTAGAAAAGGGTAGAGCAGAGCAGAATAGTGTAGAGTAGAATAGAGTAGAGTAGAACAGAGTCGAATCAAGCTGAATGGAGACGAAACGAGACAAATCGCGTCGAATGGCGTCGAATCCCATCGAATCAATTACAGTAGGGTATAGTAGAAGAGCGTAGAATGGAGTAGAATGGTGTGCAATGGAATCGAGTAGAGTAGAAAAGAGCTGAAGAGAGCCGAAGAGGGCCAAAGAGGGCCAAATCGAGCTGAATTGAGAGAAATCGAGCCGAATCCAGTGAATCGAGCCTAATGGAGCCAAATCGAGCCTAATCGAGCTGAATCGACACTATTCGAGACAAATGGAGCCGAATGGACATGAATCACACCGATTCGGCCCCTAGTCGCGTCAAAATTTCTCGAATTCAATTGAATAGACTAGAGTAGGGGAGGTTCGGGTAGGCTAGAGTAGGGTAGAATAGAGTAGAATAGAATAAAACAGAACAGAACACAACAACACAGAACGAATACAGAAAAGAGTAGGCTAGAGTAGAATAGAGGGGAATAGAGTAGAGTAGAATAGATTTGAACAGAGCCAAATCGAGCCGAATCGCGTAGAAATGGGTTGAATCAAATCCAATCAAGTGGATTACAATTCCTTAGAGTTGGGTAGCATAGGGTAGGGTAGAATAGAGTAGAATAGTACAGAAAGAGTAGAAACAATACAATAGAGTAGAGAAGAGTAGAATAGAGCTGAATAGAGCCAAATGCAGACAAAATGAGAGGAATCGTGTAGAAGCAAGTAGAGTAAATTAGAGTGGTGTTGGGTAGGGTAGAGCAGAATAGAGTAGAATAGTGTGGAATGAATAGAATGGAGTAGAATGGAGTCAAGTAGAAACGAATAGAGTAGAAAAGAGTCGAATAGAGCAGAATAGGGCCGAAGAAGGCCAAATCGAGCAGATTCGAAGCGATTCAAGCCAAAACAAGCTGAATGGAGCCTAACTGAGCCGAATAGAGCCAAATCGAGCCGAATCGAGCCGATTCAAGCTTCATCGCCTCGAATCGCGTTCAACGCGTCAAATCCAATCGAGACGTATAGATTAGAGAAGGGGAGGGGAGGGGAGGGGAGAATAGAACAGAGTAGAGTGGAATAGAAGAGATTAGAACAGAATAGAAGGAATAGAATCGAGTAGAATCGAGTGGAAAAGAGTAGAGTCGAATACAGTCGAATAGAGCCGAATAAGCTGAATAGAGACGAATGGAGCTGAATACAGCCGAAAAGAGCTGTATACTGCCGAATCACACCTAATCGAGCGGAATCAAGCAGAATCGCACTGACTGTCACCGAACAGCGTTGAATCGAATCAGGTCGAATCGAGTCGAGTCACATCGTTTTGAATCAAACAAGGTCAAATTGCTTCATATCGTGTCGAATCCCATCGAATCACGTCGAATAACTTCGAATTGCGTCAAACCTCAGAGAATCCTACTGAATCACGTCGAGTCGCATGGAATCTCATCAAATCCCTTCAGATTTGCCGAATCCAGTCAAGTCCTATCAAATCGCGTTGCACGGAATCGAATTGCATCCAATAGATTAAAGTAGGGAAGGTTCGGGTGGGGTGCCGTTGGGTCGGGTAGGGTAGAATAGAACAGAGTACAACAGAATAGGAGAGAAAAGAACAGAACAGAAAGAATACAACAGAATAGAATAGAGTCAAAGAGAGAGAACATAGCCGAATTGAGCCGAGTGGAGACAAAACGAGACGAATCACGTCCGGTTGCTTCGAATCGCGTCAAATCAAATCGAATCGATTAGAAGAGATTAGGGTAGGGAAGGGTAGAATAGAAGAGAGGAAAATAGTGAGGAATGGAGTTGAACGGAGTCCAATAGAGACGGATAGATATGAATAGAGTACAAAAGAGTCTAATAGAGCAGAATAGGGCCGAATAGGCCCAAATAAGGCCTAATCGAGCAGAATCCAGCAGAATCGATGGAATTCGAGCCTAATCGAGCCGAATGGAGTGAAATGGAGCCAAGTCGAGCCGAATAGAGCCGATTCGAACTGAATCGAGCTGATTCAAGCCTAATCGCGTCAAATCGCGTGGAAATACGTCACATCGAATCTAATCAAATAGATTAGGGAAGGGTAGGGGAGGGGCGGGTGGGTAGACTAGAACAGAATAGTACAGAATAGAATATAGTACAGTAGGGTAGAGTAGAGAGAGTAAAGCAGACAAGAGTAGAGCAGAGTAGAATTGAGTCAAATAGAGTCAAAGAGTGCAGGATATAGCTGAATAGAGCCAATTCTGGCCGAATCGAGTCAAATGGAAACAAAACGAGATGAATCACACCGAATTGCTAAGAATCGCATCCAATCGAATAGATTAGAGTATCGTAGGGTAGAGTAGAACAGAATAGAGTAGAATAGCATAGAATGGAGAAGAGTGGAGTCAAATGGAGTCGAACAGAGACAAATAGAGTAGAAAAGAGTCGAATCGAGCCAAATAGGGCCGAATAAGGCTGAACCGAGTGGAAACGAGCTGAATTGAAGCGATTCGAGCCAAATCGAGCTGAATCGAGCTGATGTTGCGGAATCGAGCCGACTCAAGCGTGATGGTGTCCGGTCGCATCGAAATGCTTTGAATCGAATCAAATGGAATCGATTAGAATAGGTTAGGGTAGGGTAGTTTATGATAGGAAGACTAGGGTAGATGCAAGTAGACTACATTAGAGTAGACAAGAGAAGGCTAGAGTAGAAGCCTAGACTAGTAAGCTGGACTAGTCAGCTAGGCTAGTGGCATAGAGCAGTAGCCTAGACAACTAGTCTTGAATAGTACCCTAAGTCAGTAATCTGAACGAGTACCCTTGCCTGAACTCTTAGCCTAATCTAGTACCCTTGCCTTAACTAGTAGTCCTAACAAGTACCCTTGCCTTAACCAGTAGTCTTCACTAGTACCCTTGCCTTCACTAGTAGTATGTCCTTAACAAGTAGCCTGAACTGGTACCCTTGCCTTAACCAGTACCCTCAACAAGTACCCATGCCTTAACTAGTAGCCTGGCCTTAACTAGTGCCCTTGCATAACTAGTACCCTGGCCTTAACTAGTAGCCTGAACTAGTACACTTGCCTTAAGGAGTACCCTTGCCCGAACTACTCCCCTTAATTAGGACCCTTATTGAGTAACCCTAAGTAGTAGAGTATGGTACGGTGGGGTAGCATAGGGTAGGGAAGCATACGGTGGAACAGAGAAAATAGAAGGAAATAGAATAGAACAGCATAGGTCAGGGTAGGTTAGCTTAGTGCAGGGTATGGTAGAGTAGCATAGGATGGAACAGAGAAAATAGAAAAGGAGACTAGAAAAGAGCAGACTAGATTAGGATAGGCTAGGGTGGGGGAGGGTTTTGTAGAATACAGTAGTGTAGAATGGAATAGAATGGTGTGGAATGGAGTCAAATGGATTCGAACAGAGATGCAGAGAGTAGAAAAGAGTTGAATAGAGCCGAATAACGCTGAATAGGACCACATATGACCAAAATGAGCCGAATCGAGTCGAGTCGATCAGATTCGGGATGAATGGAGCCTAGTGGAGCTGAAATGAGCCAAATAGAGACAATCTGAACCCAGCAAAATCGAGCCAAAACACACTTAATTGCATCCTATTGCATCGGATCTCGTCGAATTCCATCAAATCCCACCAAAACGCATCAAATCTCGCGGAATCTCACCGAATCCCGTCGAATTGTCTCAAATCGGGTCGAATGGTGTCAAACTGAATGGAATCGAATTAAATTGAATAGATTAGAGTAGTGTAGGTTAGACTGGGATTCAGTAGGGAAGGGCACAGAAGAATAGAATAGAGTAGAACAGAAGAGAATACCAAGAGTAGAATGGAGTAGAGTTGAGTAGAGTGGAATAGTCAGAGTCGGGTAGTGCAGAATATAGATGAATAGATCCAATTCAAGCCGAATCGATTCGAATGGAGAGGAAAGGAGACAAATCGTGATGAATCGAATCGATTAGAATAGATTAGAGTAGGGTAGGGTAGAACAGAATAGAATAGAGTAGAAAAGAGTAGAATGGTGTGGAAGGGAGTTGAATGGAGCCAAATAGAGACAAATAAAGTAGAAAGGGTTGAGTAGAGCTGAACAGGGCTGAATAAGGTTCACTCGAGCCTAATTATGCTGAATTGAGCAGAATCGAGACGAATTGACCCAATTCAAGCCAAATAGAGCTAAATCGAGCCGATTCAAGCCTAATCACATGGAATCGCGTCAAAATGCGTTGGATCGAATAGATTAGAGTAGAGGAGGGTACGGCAGGAGAGGCTAGACTACAACACAACAGAACACAAAAGAAAGAAGAGAATAGAATTAAGTAGAGTCGGGTCCAGTAGAATAGAGTCAAATTGAGTTGAAGAGAGCCGAAAAGAGCCAAACAGAGCTGAATACAGCCGAATTGACCAAATTCAAGGTGAATCGAGATGAATCATGTCGAGTCGTTTGAAACGTGTCGAATCGAATCAAATAGATTAGTGTGGGGAAGGTAAGGTTAGGGTAGGGTAGAGAAGAATAGAATAGAGTAGAATAGAACAGAACAGAAAGAATCGAGTAGACTAGAGTCAAATAGAGTCGAATACTGCCAAAAAGAGCCGAATAGAGTGGAAAAGAGCCGAATAGAACCGAATCGAGTTTAATGGAGCAGAAAGGAGATGAATCGAGCCGATATGACCCGAATCAGGTCGAATCCCATTCAAGTGTGTCGAATAGCATAGAACAGATTACAGTAGGCTAAGTTAGGGTAGGGTAGGGTAGAATAGAGTGCAGTAGAACAGAACAGAACAGAACTGAAAGAATAGGGTCGAGACAAGCAGAGTATAGAAGAGTAGAGTAGAGCAGAGTCGAACATTGCCGAATAGAGCCAAATAGAGCCCAAAAGAGCTAAATGGATAGAAACCAAGACGAATCACGCCGAATCCCGTGGAATCGTGCCGTATCGCGTTGAATCCCGTCGAATTGCATTGAATCTGATCAATTCCAATCCAATCAAGTAGAATAGACTAGAGTAGGGTAGAGTACAATACAATACAGTAGAGAATAGTTTAGGATGGAGTAGAATGGTGTAGCATGGAGTCGAGTGGAGTCGAAAAGAGATAATAGAGTTGAGTAGAGCCTAATAGAGCCGGATAGAGCTGAATAGAGCCTATTCGACCTGACTGGAGCCGAATGGAGCCGATTAGAGCTGAATCGAACCGATTTGAGCCGATTGGGGATGAATGGAGTGGAAAGGAGCCGATTTGAGCCGAATCGCATCGAGATGCGTGGAATCGAATCCAGTAGAATAGATTAGATTAGGGTAGGATGGAATAGAGTAGACTTGAACACAGTAGAAGAGAATGGAAAGGATACAATAGAATAGAGTAGAAAAGGGTAGAGCAGAGCAGAATAGTGTAGAGTAGAATAGAGTAGAGTAGAACAGAGTCGAATCAAGCTGAATGGAGACGAAACGAGACAAATCGCGTCGAATGGCGTCGAATCCCATCGAATCAATTACAGTAGGGTATAGTAGAAGAGCGTAGAATGGAGTAGAATGGTGTGCAATGGAATCGAGTAGAGTAGAAAAGAGCTGAAGAGAGCCGAAGAGGGCCAAAGAGGGCCAAATCGAGCTGAATTGAGCGAAATCGAGCCGAATCCAGTGAATCGAGCCTAATGGAGCCAAATCGAGGCTAATCGAGCTGAATCGACACTATTCGAGACAAATGGAGCCGAATGGACATGAATCACACCGATTCGGCCCCTAGTCGCGTCAAAATTTCTCGAATTCAATTGAATAGACTAGAGTAGGGGAGGTTCGGGTAGGCTAGAGTAGGGTAGAATAGAGTAGAATAGAATAAAACAGAACAGAACACAACAAAATAGAACAGAACAACACAGAATGAATACAGAAAAGAGTAGGCTAGAGTAGAATAGAGGGGAATAGAGTAGAGTAGAATAGATTTGAACAGAGCCAAATCGAGCCGAATCGCGTCGAAATGGGTTGAATCAAATCCAATCAAGTGGATTACAATACCTTAGAGTTGGGTAGCATAGGGTAGGGTAGAATAGAGTAGAATAGTACAGAAAGAGTAGAAACAATACAATAGAGTAGAGAAGAGTAGAATAGAGCTGAATAGAGCCAAATGCAGACAAAATGAGAGGAATCGTGTAGAAGCAAGTAGAGTAAATTAGAGTGGTGTTGGGTAGGGTAGAGCAGAATAGAGTAGAATAGTGTGGAATGAATAGAATGGAGTAGAATGGAGTCAAGTAGAAACGAATAGAGTAGAAAAGAGTCGAATAGAGCAGAATAGGGCCGAAGAAGGCCAAATCGAGCAGATTCGAAGCGATTCAAGCCAAAACAAGCTGAATGGAGCCTAACTGAGCCGAATAGAGCCAAATCGAGCCGAATCGAGCCGATTCAAGCTTCATCGCCTCGAATCGCGTTCAACGCGTCAAATCCAATCGAGACGTATAGATTAGAGAAGGGGAGGGGAGGGGAGGGGAGAATAGAACAGAGTAGAGTGGAATAGAAGAGATTAGAACAGAATAGAAGGAATAGAATCGAGTAGAATCGAGTGGAAAAGAGTAGAGTCGAATACAGTCGAATAGAGCCGAATAAGCTGAATAGAGACGAATGGAGCTGAATACAGCCGAAAAGAGCTGTATACTGCCGAATCACACCTAATCGAGCGGAATCAAGCAGAATCGCACTGACTGTCACCGAACAGCGTTGAATCGAATCAGGTCGAATCGAGTCGAGTCACATCGTTTTGAATCAAACAAGGTCAAATTGCTTCATATCGTGTCGAATCCCATCGAATCACGTCGAATAACTTCGAATTGCGTCAAACCTCAGAGAATCCTACTGAATCACGTCGAGTCGCATGGAATCTCATCAAATCCCTTCAGATCTTGCCGAATCCAGTCAAGTCCTATCAAATCGCGTTGCACGGAATCGAATTGCATCCAATAGATTAAAGTAGGGAAGGTTCGGGTGGGGTGCCGTTGGGTCGGGTAGGGTAGAATAGAACAGAGTACAACAGAATAGGAGAGAATAGAACAGAACAGAAAGAATACAACAGAATAGAATAGAGTCAAAGAGAGAGAACATAGCCGAATTGAGCCGAGTGGAGACAAAACGAGACGAATCACGTCCGGTTGCTTCGAATCGCGTCAAATCAAATCGAATCGATTAGAAGAGATTAGGGTAGGGAAGGGTAGAATAGAAGAGAGGAAAATAGTGAGGAATGGAGTTGAACGGAGTCCAATAGAGACGGATAGATATGAATAGAGTACAAAAGAGTCTAATAGAGCAGAATAGGGCCGAATAGGCCCAAATAAGGCCTAATCGAGCAGAATCCAGCAGAATCGATGGAATTCGAGCCTAATCGAGCCGAATGGAGTGAAATGGAGCCAAGTCGAGCCGAATAGAGCCGATTCGAACTGAATCGAGCTGATTCAAGCCTAATCGCGTCAAATCGCGTGGAAATAAGTCACATCGAATCTAATCAAATAGATTAGGGAAGGGTAGGGGAGGGGCGGGTGGGTAGACTAGAACAGAATAGTACAGAATAGAATATAGTACAGTAGGGTAGAGTAGAGAGAGTAAAGCAGACAAGAGTAGAGCAGAGTAGAATTGAGTCAAATAGAGTCAAAGAGTGCAGGATATAGCTGAATAGAGCCAATTCTGGCCGAATCGAGTCAAATGGAAACAAAACGAGATGAATCACACCGAATTGCTAAGAATCGCATCCAATCGAATAGATTAGAGTATCGTAGGGTAGAGTAGAACAGAATAGAGTAGAATAGCATAGAATGGAGAAGAGTGGAGTCAAATGGAGTCGAACAGAGACAAATAGAGTAGAAAAGAGTCGAATCGAGCCAAATAGGGCCGAATAAGGCTGAACCGAGTGGAAACGAGCTGAATTGAAGCGATTCGAGCCAAATCGAGCTGAATCGAGCTGATGTTGCGGAATCGAGCCGACTCAAGCGTGATGGTGTCCGGTCGCATCGAAATGCTTTGAATCGAATCAAATGGAATCGATTAGAATAGGTTAGGGTAGGGTAGTTTATGATAGGAAGACTAGGGTAGATGCAAGTAGACTACATTAGAGTAGACAAGAGAAGGCTAGAGTAGAAGCCTAGACTAGTAAGCTGGACTAGTCAGCTAGGCTAGTGGCATAGAGCAGTAGCCTAGACAACTAGTCTTGAATAGTACCCTAAGTCAGTAATCTGAACGAGTACCCTTGCCTGAACTCTTAGCCTAATCTAGTACCCTTGCCTTAACTAGTAGTCCTAACAAGTACCCTTGCCTTAACCAGTAGTCTTCACTAGTACCCTTGCCTTCACTAGTAGTATGTCCTTAACAAGTAGCCTGAACTGGTACCCTTGCCTTAACCAGTACCCTCAACAAGTACCCATGCCTTAACTAGTAGCCTGGCCTTAACTAGTGCCCTTGCATAACTAGTACCCTGGCCTTAACTAGTAGCCTGAACTAGTACACTTGCCTTAAGGAGTACCCTTGCCCGAACTACTCCCCTTAATTAGGACCCTTATTGAGTAACCCTAAGTAGTAGAGTATGGTACGGTGGGGTAGCATAGGGTAGGGAAGCATACGGTGGAACAGAGAAAATAGAAGGAAATAGAATAGAACAGCATAGGTCAGGGTAGGTTAGCTTAGTGCAGGGTATGGTAGAGTAGCATAGGATGGAACAGAGAAAATAGAAAAGGAGACTAGAAAAGAGCAGACTAGATTAGGATAGGCTAGGGTGGGGGAGGGTTTTGTAGAATACAGTAGTGTAGAATGGAATAGAATGGTGTGGAATGGAGTCAAATGGATTCGAACAGAGATGCAGAGAGTAGAAAAGAGTTGAATAGAGCCGAATAACGCTGAATAGGACCACATATGACCAAAATGAGCCGAATCGAGTCGAGTCGATCAGATTCGGGATGAATGGAGCCTAGTGGAGCTGAAATGAGCCAAATAGAGACAATCTGAACCCAGCAAAATCGAGCCAAAACACACTTAATTGCATCCTATTGCATCGGATCTCGTCGAATTCCATCAAATCCCACCAAAACGCATCAAATCTCGCGGAATCTCACCGAATCCCGTCGAATTGTCTCAAATCGGGTCGAATGGTGTCAAACTGAATGGAATCGAATTAAATTGAATAGATTAGAGTAGTGTAGGTTAGACTGGGATTCAGTAGGGAAGGGCACAGAAGAATAGAATAGAGTAGAACAGAAGAGAATACCAAGAGTAGAATGGAGTAGAGTTGAGTAGAGTGGAATAGTCAGAGTCGGGTAGTGCAGAATATAGATGAATAGATCCAATTCAAGCCGAATCGATTCGAATGGAGAGGAAAGGAGACAAATCGTGATGAATCGAATCGATTAGAATAGATTAGAGTAGGGTAGGGTAGAACAGAATAGAATAGAGTAGAAAAGAGTAGAATGGTGTGGAAGGGAGTTGAATGGAGCCAAATAGAGACAAATAAAGTAGAAAGGGTTGAGTAGAGCTGAACAGGGCTGAATAAGGTTCACTCGAGCCTAATTATGCTGAATTGAGCAGAATCGAGACGAATTGACCCAATTCAAGCCAAATAGAGCTAAATCGAGCCGATTCAAGCCTAATCACATGGAATCGCGTCAAAATGCGTTGAATCGAATAGATTAGAGTAGAGGAGGGTACGGCAGGAGAGGCTAGACTACAACACAACAGAACACAATAGAAAGAAGAGAATAGAATTAAGTAGAGTCGGGTCCAGTAGAATAGAGTCAAATTGAGTTGAAGAGAGCCGAAAAGAGCCAAACAGAGCTGAATACAGCCGAAATGACCAAATTCAAGGTGAATCGAGATGAATCATGTCGAGTCGTTTGAAACGTGTCGAATCGAATCAAATAGATTAGTGTGGGGAAGGTAAGGTTAGGGTAGGGTAGAGAAGAATAGAATAGAGTAGAATAGAACAGAACAGAAAGAATCGAGTAGACTAGAGTCAAATAGAGTCGAATACTGCCAAAAAGAGCCGAATAGAGTGGAAAAGAGCCGAATAGAACCGAATCGAGTTTAATGGAGCAGAAAGGAGATGAATCGAGCCGATATGACCCGAATCAGGTCGAATCCCATTCAAGTGTGTCGAATAGCATAGAACAGATTACAGTAGGCTAAGTTAGGGTAGGGTAGGGTAGAATAGAGTGCAGTAGAACAGAACAGAACAGAACTGAAAGAATAGGGTCGAGACGAGCAGAGTATAGAAGAGTAGAGTAGAGCAGAGTCGAACATTGCCGAATAGAGCCAAATAGAGCCCAAAAGAGCTAAATGGATAGAAACCAAGACGAATCACGCCGAATCCCGTGGAATCGTGCCGTATCGCATTGAATCCCGTCGAATTGCATTGAATCTGATCAATTCCAATCCAATCAAGTAGAATAGACTAGAGTAGGGTAGAGTACAATACAATACAGTAGAGAATAGTTTAGGATGGAGTAGAATGGTGTAGCATGGAGTCGAGTGGAGTCGAAAAGAGATAATAGAGTTGAGTAGAGCCTAATAGAGCCGGATAGAGCTGAATAGAGCCTATTCTAGCTGACTGGAGCCGAATGGAGCCGATTAGAGCTGAATCGAACCGATTTGAGCCGATTGGGGATGAATGGAGTGGAAAGGAGCCGATTTGAGCCGAATCGCATCGAGATGCGTGGAATCGAATCCAGTAGAATAGATTAGATTAGGGTAGGATGGAATAGAGTAGACTTGAACACAGTAGAAGAGAATGGAAAGGATACAATAGAATAGAGTAGAAAAGGGTAGAGCAGAGCAGAATAGTGTAGAGTAGAATAGAGTAGAGTAGAACAGAGTCGAATCAAGCTGAATGGAGACGAAACGAGACAAATCGCGTCGAATGGCGTCGAATCCCATCGAATCAATTACAGTAGGGTATAGTAGAAGAGCGTAGAATGGAGTAGAATGGTGTGCAATGGAATCGAGTAGAGTAGAAAAGAGCTGAAGAGAGCTGAAGAGGGCCAAAGAGGGCCAAATCGAGCTGAATTGAGCGAAATCGAGCCGAATCCAGTGAATCGAGCCTAATGGAGCCAAATCGAGGCTAATCGAGCTGAATCGACACTATTCGAGACAAATGGAGCCGAATGGACATGAATCACACCGATTCGGCCCCTAGTCGCGTCAAAATTTCTCGAATTCAATTGAATAGACTAGAGTAGGGGAGGTTCGGGTAGGCTAGAGTAGGGTAGAATAGAGTAGAATAGAATAAAACAGAACAGAACACAACAAAATAGAACAGAACAACACAGAATGAATACAGAAAAGAGTAGGCTAGAGTAGAATAGAGGGGAATAGAGTAGAGTAGAATAGATTTGAACAGAGCCAAATCGAGCCGAATCGCGTCGAAATGGGTTGAATCAAATCCAATCAAGTGGATTACAATACCTTAGAGTTGGGTAGCATAGGGTAGGGTAGAATAGAGTAGAATAGTACAGAAAGAGTAGAAACAATACAATAGAGTAGAGAAGAGTAGAATAGAGCTGAATAGAGCCAAATGCAGACAAAATGAGAGGAATCGTGTAGAAGCAAGTAGAGTAAATTAGAGTGGTGTTGGGTAGGGTAGAGCAGAATAGAGTAGAATAGTGTGGAATGAATAGAATGGAGTAGAATGGAGTCAAGTAGAAACGAATAGAGTAGAAAAGAGTCGAATAGAGCAGAATAGGGCCGAAGAAGGCCAAATCGAGCAGATTCGAAGCGATTCAAGCCAAAACAAGCTGAATGGAGCCTAACTGAGCCGAATAGAGCCAAATCGAGCCGAATCGAGCCGATTCAAGCTTCATCGCCTCGAATCGCGTTCAACGCGTCAAATCCAATCGAGACGTATAGATTAGAGAAGGGGAGGGGAGGGGAGGGGAGAATAGAACAGAGTAGAGTGGAATAGAAGAGATTAGAACAGAATAGAAGGAATAGAATCGAGTAGAATCGAGTGGAAAAGAGTAGAGTCGAATACAGTCGAATAGAGCCGAATAAGCTGAATAGAGACGAATGGAGCTGAATACAGCCGAAAAGAGCTGTATACTGCCGAATCACACCTAATCGAGCGGAATCAAGCAGAATCGCACTGACTGTCACCGAACAGCGTTGAATCGAATCAGGTCGAATCGAGTCGAGTCACATCGTTTTGAATCAAACAAGGTCAAATTGCTTCATATCGTGTCGAATCCCATCGAATCACGTCGAATAACTTCGAATTGCGTCAAACCTCAGAGAATCCTACTGAATCACGTCGAGTCGCATGGAATCTCATCAAATCCCTTCAGATCTTGCCGAATCCAGTCAAGTCCTATCAAATCGCGTTGCACGGAATCGAATTGCATCCAATAGATTAAAGTAGGGAAGGTTCGGGTGGGGTGCCGTTGGGTCGGGTAGGGTAGAATAGAACAGAGTACAACAGAATAGGAGAGAATAGAACAGAACAGAAAGAATACAACAGAATAGAATAGAGTCAAAGAGAGAGAACATAGCCGAATTGAGCCGAGTGGAGACAAAACGAGACGAATCACGTCCGGTTGCTTCGAATCGCGTCAAATCAAATCGAATCGATTAGAAGAGATTAGGGTAGGGAAGGGTAGAATAGAAGAGAGGAAAATAGTGAGGAATGGAGTTGAACGGAGTCCAATAGAGACGGATAGATATGAATAGAGTACAAAAGAGTCTAATAGAGCAGAATAGGGCCGAATAGGCCCAAATAAGGCCTAATCGAGCAGAATCCAGCAGAATCGATGGAATTCGAGCCTAATCGAGCCGAATGGAGTGAAATGGAGCCAAGTCGAGCCGAATAGAGCCGATTCGAACTGAATCGAGCTGATTCAAGCCTAATCGCGTCAAATCGCGTGGAAATACGTCACATCGAATCTAATCAAATAGATTAGGGAAGGGTAGGGGAGGGGCGGGTGGGTAGACTAGAACAGAATAGTACAGAATAGAATATAGTACAGTAGGGTAGAGTAGAGAGAGTAAAGCAGACAAGAGTAGAGCAGAGTAGAATTGAGTCAAATAGAGTCAAAGAGTGCAGGATATAGCTGAATAGAGCCAATTCTGGCCGAATCGAGTCAAATGGAAACAAAACGAGATGAATCACACCGAATTGCTAAGAATCGCATCCAATCGAATAGATTAGAGTATCGTAGGGTAGAGTAGAACAGAATAGAGTAGAATAGCATGGAATGGAGAAGAGTGGAGTCAAATGGAGTCGAACAGAGACAAATAGAGTAGAAAAGAGTCGAATCGAGCCAAATAGGGCCGAATAAGGCTGAACCGAGTGGAAACGAGCTGAATTGAAGCGATTCGAGCCAAATCGAGCTGAATCGAGCTGATGTTGCGGAATCGAGCCGACTCAAGCGTGATGGTGTCCGGTCGCATCGAAATGCTTTGAATCGAATCAAATGGAATCGATTAGAATAGGTTAGGGTAGGGTAGTTTATGATAGGAAGACTAGGGTAGATGCAAGTAGACTACATTAGAGTAGACAAGAGAAGGCTAGAGTAGAAGCCTAGACTAGTAAGCTGGACTAGTCAGCTAGGCTAGTGGCATAGAGCAGTAGCCTAGACAACTAGTCTTGAATAGTACCCTAAGTCAGTAATCTGAACGAGTACCCTTGCCTGAACTCTTAGCCTAATCTAGTACCCTTGCCTTAACTAGTAGTCCTAACAAGTACCCTTGCCTTAACCAGTAGTCTTCACTAGTACCCTTGCCTTCACTAGTAGTATGTCCTTAACAAGTAGCCTGAACTGGTACCCTTGCCTTAACCAGTACCCTCAACAAGTACCCATGCCTTAACTAGTAGCCTGGCCTTAACTAGTGCCCTTGCATAACTAGTACCCTGGCCTTAACTAGTAGCCTGAACTAGTACACTTGCCTTAAGGAGTACCCTTGCCCGAACTACTCCCCTTAATTAGGACCCTTATTGAGTAACCCTAAGTAGTAGAGTATGGTACGGTGGGGTAGCATAGGGTAGGGAAGCATACGGTGGAACAGAGAAAATAGAAGGAAATAGAATAGAACAGCATAGGTCAGGGTAGGTTAGCTTAGTGCAGGGTATGGTAGAGTAGCATAGGATGGAACAGAGAAAATAGAAAAGGAGACTAGAAAAGAGCAGACTAGATTAGGATAGGCTAGGGTGGGGGAGGGTTTTGTAGAATACAGTAGTGTAGAATGGAATAGAATGGTGTGGAATGGAGTCAAATGGATTCGAACAGAGATGCAGAGAGTAGAAAAGAGTTGAATAGAGCCGAATAACGCTGAATAGGACCACATATGACCAAAATGAGCCGAATCGAGTCGAGTCGATCAGATTCGGGATGAATGGAGCCTAGTGGAGCTGAAATGAGCCAAATAGAGACAATCTGAACCCAGCAAAATCGAGCCAAAACACACTTAATTGCATCCTATTGCATCGGATCTCGTCGAATTCCATCAAATCCCACCAAAACGCATCAAATCTCGCGGAATCTCACCGAATCCCGTCGAATTGTCTCAAATCGGGTCGAATGGTGTCAAACTGAATGGAATCGAATTAAATTGAATAGATTAGAGTAGTGTAGGTTAGACTGGGATTCAGTAGGGAAGGGCACAGAAGAATAGAATAGAGTAGAACAGAAGAGAATACCAAGAGTAGAATGGAGTAGAGTTGAGTAGAGTGGAATAGTCAGAGTCGGGTAGTGCAGAATATAGATGAATAGATCCAATTCAAGCCGAATCGATTCGAATGGAGAGGAAAGGAGACAAATCGTGATGAATCGAATCGATTAGAATAGATTAGAGTAGGGTAGGGTAGAACAGAATAGAATAGAGTAGAAAAGAGTAGAATGGTGTGGAAGGGAGTTGAATGGAGCCAAATAGAGACAAATAAAGTAGAAAGGGTTGAGTAGAGCTGAACAGGGCTGAATAAGGTTCACTCGAGCCTAATTATGCTGAATTGAGCAGAATCGAGACGAATTGACCCAATTCAAGCCAAATAGAGCTAAATCGAGCCGATTCAAGCCTAATCACATGGAATCGCGTCAAAATGCGTTGGATCGAATAGATTAGAGTAGAGGAGGGTACGGCAGGAGAGGCTAGACTACAACACAACAGAACACAATAGAAAGAAGAGAATAGAATTAAGTAGAGTCGGGTCCAGTAGAATAGAGTCAAATTGAGTTGAAGAGAGCCGAAAAGAGCCAAACAGAGCTGAATACAGCCGAATTGACCAAATTCAAGGTGAATCGAGATGAATCATGTCGAGTCGTTTGAAACGTGTCGAATCGAATCAAATAGATTAGTGTGGGGAAGGTAAGGTTAGGGTAGGGTAGAGAAGAATAGAATAGAGTAGAATAGAACAGAACAGAAAGAATCGAGTAGACTAGAGTCAAATAGAGTCGAATACTGCCAAAAAGAGCCGAATAGAGTGGAAAAGAGCCGAATAGAACCGAATCGAGTTTAATGGAGCAGAAAGGAGATGAATCGAGCCGATATGACCCGAATCAGGTCGAATCCCATTCAAGTGTGTCGAATAGCATAGAACAGATTACAGTAGGCTAAGTTAGGGTAGGGTAGGGTAGAATAGAGTGCAGTAGAACAGAACAGAACAGAACTGAAAGAATAGGGTCGAGACGAGCAGAGTATAGAAGAGTAGAGTAGAGCAGAGTCGAACATTGCCGAATAGAGCCAAATAGAGCCCAAAAGAGCTAAATGGATAGAAACCAAGACGAATCACGCCGAATCCCGTGGAATCGTGCCGTATCGCGTCGAATCCCGTCGAATTGCATTGAATCTGATCAATTCCAATCCAATCAAGTAGAATAGACTAGAGTAGGGTAGAGTACAATACAATACAGTAGAGAATAGTTTAGGATGGAGTAGAATGGTGTAGCATGGAGTCGAGTGGAGTCGAAAAGAGATAATAGAGTTGAGTAGAGCCTAATAGAGCCGGATAGAGCTGAATAGAGCCTATTCGACCTGACTGGAGCCGAATGGAGCCGATTAGAGCTGAATCGAACCGATTTGAGCCGATTGGGGATGAATGGAGTGGAAAGGAGCCGATTTGAGCCGAATCGCATCGAGATGCGTGGAATCGAATCCAGTAGAATAGATTAGATTAGGGTAGGATGGAATAGAGTAGACTTGAACACAGTAGAAGAGAATGGAAAGGATACAATAGAATAGAGTAGAAAAGGGTAGAGCAGAGCAGAATAGTGTAGAGTAGAATAGAGTAGAGTAGAACAGAGTCGAATCAAGCTGAATGGAGACGAAACGAGACAAATCGCGTCGAATGGCGTCGAATCCCATCGAATCAATTACAGTAGGGTATAGTAGAAGAGCGTAGAATGGAGTAGAATGGTGTGCAATGGAATCGAGTAGAGTAGAAAAGAGCTGAAGAGAGCCGAAGAGGGCCAAAGAGGGCCAAATCGAGCTGAATTGAGTGAAATCGAGCCGAATCCAGTGAATCGAGCCTAATGGAGCCAAATCGAGGCTAATCGAGCTGAATCGACACTATTCGAGACAAATGGAGCCGAATGGACATGAATCACACCGATTCGGCCCCTAGTCGCGTCAAAATTTCTCGAATTCAATTGAATAGACTAGAGTAGGGGAGGTTCGGGTAGGCTAGAGTAGGGTAGAATAGAGTAGAATAGAATAAAACAGAACAGAACACAACAAAATAGAACAGAACAACACAGAACGAATACAGAAAAGAGTAGGCTAGAGTAGAATAGAGGGGAATAGAGTAGAGAAGAATAGATATGAACAGAGCCAAATCGAGCCGAATCGCGTCGAAATGGGTTGAATCAAATCCAATCAAGTGGATTACAATACCTTAGAGTTGGGTAGCATAGGGTAGGGTAGAATAGAGTAGAATAGTACAGAAAGAGTAGAAACAATACAATAGAGTAGAGAAGAGTAGAATAGAGCTGAATAGAGCCAAATGCAGACAAAATGAGAGGAATCGTGTAGAAGCAAGTAGAGTAAATTAGAGTGGTGTTGGGTAGGGTAGAGCAGAATAGAGTAGAATAGTGTGGAATGAATAGAATGGAGTAGAATGGAGTCAAGTAGAAACGAATAGAGTAGAAAAGAGTCGAATAGAGCAGAATAGGGCCGAAGAAGGCCAAATCGAGCAGATTCGAAGCGATTCAAGCCAAAACAAGCTGAATGGAGCCTAACTGAGCCGAATAGAGCCAAATCGAGCCGAATCGAGCCGATTCAAGCTTCATCGCCTCGAATCGCGTTCAACGCGTCAAATCCAATCGAGACGTATAGATTAGAGAAGGGGAGGGGAGGGGAGGGGAGAATAGAACAGAGTAGAGTGGAATAGAAGAGATTAGAACAGAATAGAAGGAATAGAATCGAGTAGAATCGAGTGGAAAAGAGTAGAGTCGAATACAGTCGAATAGAGCCGAATAAACTGAATAGAGACGAATGGAGCTGAATACAGCCGAAAAGAGCTGTATACTGCCGAATCACACCTAATCGAGCAGAATCAAGCAGAATCGCACTGACTGTCACCGAACAGCGTTGAATCGAATCAGGTCGAATCGAGTCGAGTCACATCGTTTTGAATCAAACAAGGTCAAATTGCTTCATATCGTGTCGAATCCCATCGAATCACGTCGAATAACTTCGAATTGCGTCAAACCTCAGAGAATCCTACTGAATCACGTCGAGTCGCATGGAATCTCATCAAATCCCTTCAGATCTTGCCGAATCCAGTCAAGTCCTATCAAATCGCGTTGCACGGAATCGAATTGCATCCAATAGATTAAAGTAGGGAAGGTTCGGGTGGGGTGCCGTTGGGTCGGGCAGGGTAGAATAGAACAGAGTACAACAGAATAGGAGAGAATAGAACAGAACAGAAAGAATACAACAGAATAGAATAGAGTCAAAGAGAGAGAACATAGCCGAATTGAGCCGAGTGGAGACAAAACGAGACGAATCACGTCCGGTTGCTTCGAATCGCGTCAAATCAAATCGAATCGATTAGAAGAGATTAGGGTAGGGAAGGGTAGAATAGAAGAGAGGAAAATAGTGAGGAATGGAGTTGAACGGAGTCCAATAGAGACGGATAGATATGAATAGAGTACAAAAGAGTCTAATAGAGCAGAATAGGGCCGAATAGGCCCAAATAAGGCCTAATCGAGCAGAATCCAGCAGAATCGATGGAATTCGAGCCTAATCGAGCCGAATGGAGTGAAATGGAGCCAAGTCGAGCCGAATAGAGCCGATTCGAACTGAATCGAGCTGATTCAAGCCTAATCGCGTCAAATCGCGTGGAAATACGTCACATCGAATCTAATCAAATAGATTAGGGAAGGGTAGGGGAGGGGCGGGTGGGTAGACTAGAACAGAATAGTACAGAATAGAATATAGTACAGTAGGGTAGAGTAGAGAGAGTAAAGCAGACAAGAGTAGAGCAGAGTAGAATTGAGTCAAATAGAGTCAAAGAGTGCAGGATATAGCTGAATAGAGCCAATTCTGGCCGAATCGAGTCAAATGGAAACAAAACGAGATGAATCACACCGAATTGCTAAGAATCGCATCCAATCGAATAGATTAGAGTATCGTAGGGTAGAGTAGAACAGAATAGAGTAGAATAGCATAGAATGGAGAAGAGTGGAGTCAAATGGAGTCGAACAGAGACAAATAGAGTAGAAAAGAGTCGAATCGAGCCAAATAGGGCCGAATAAGGCTGAACCGAGTGGAAACGAGCTGAATTGAAGCGATTCGAGCCAAATCGAGCTGAATCGAGCTGATGTTGCGGAATCGAGCCGACTCAAGCGTGATGGTGTCCGGTCGCATCGAAATGCTTTGAATCGAATCAAATGGAATCGATTAGAATAGGTTAGGGTAGGGTAGTTTATGATAGGAAGACTAGGGTAGATGCAAGTAGACTACATTAGAGTAGACAAGAGAAGGCTAGAGTAGAAGCCTAGACTAGTAAGCTGGACTAGTCAGCTAGGCTAGTGGCATAGAGCAGTAGCCTAGACAACTAGTCTTGAATAGTACCCTAAGTCAGTAATCTGAACGAGTACCCTTGCCTGAACTCTTAGCCTAATCTAGTACCCTTGCCTTAACTAGTAGTCCTAACAAGTACCCTTGCCTTAACCAGTAGTCTTCACTAGTACCCTTGCCTTCACTAGTAGTATGTCCTTAACAAGTAGCCTGAACTGGTACCCTTGCCTTAACCAGTACCCTCAACAAGTACCCATGCCTTAACTAGTAGCCTGGCCTTAACTAGTGCCCTTGCATAACTAGTACCCTGGCCTTAACTAGTAGCCTGAACTAGTACACTTGCCTTAAGGAGTACCCTTGCCCGAACTACTCCCCTTAATTAGGACCCTTATTGAGTAACCCTAAGTAGTAGAGTATGGTACGGTGGGGTAGCATAGGGTAGGGAAGCATACGGTGGAACAGAGAAAATAGAAGGAAATAGAATAGAACAGCATAGGTCAGGGTAGGTTAGCTTAGTGCAGGGTATGGTAGAGTAGCATAGGATGGAACAGAGAAAATAGAAAAGGAGACTAGAAAAGAGCAGACTAGATTAGGATAGGCTAGGGTGGGGGAGGGTTTTGTAGAATACAGTAGTGTAGAATGGAATAGAATGGTGTGGAATGGAGTCAAATGGATTCGAACAGAGATGCAGAGAGTAGAAAAGAGTTGAATAGAGCCGAATAACGCTGAATAGGACCACATATGACCAAAATGAGCCGAATCGAGTCGAGTCGATCAGATTCGGGATGAATGGAGCCTAGTGGAGCTGAAATGAGCCAAATAGAGACAATCTGAACCCAGCAAAATCGAGCCAAAACACACTTAATTGCATCCTATTGCATCGGATCTCGTCGAATTCCATCAAATCCCACCAAAACGCATCAAATCTCGCGGAATCTCACCGAATCCCGTCGAATTGTCTCAAATCGGGTCGAATGGTGTCAAACTGAATGGAATCGAATTAAATTGAATAGATTAGAGTAGTGTAGGTTAGACTGGGATTCAGTAGGGAAGGGCACAGAAGAATAGAATAGAGTAGAACAGAAGAGAATACCAAGAGTAGAATGGAGTAGAGTTGAGTAGAGTGGAATAGTCAGAGTCGGGTAGTGCAGAATATAGATGAATAGATCCAATTCAAGCCGAATCGATTCGAATGGAGAGGAAAGGAGACAAATCGTGATGAATCGAATCGATTAGAATAGATTAGAGTAGGGTAGGGTAGAACAGAATAGAATAGAGTAGAAAAGAGTAGAATGGTGTGGAAGGGAGTTGAATGGAGCCAAATAGAGACAAATAAAGTAGAAAGGGTTGAGTAGAGCTGAACAGGGCTGAATAAGGTTCACTCGAGCCTAATTATGCTGAATTGAGCAGAATCGAGACGAATTGACCCAATTCAAGCCAAATAGAGCTAAATCGAGCCGATTCAAGCCTAATCACATGGAATCGCGTCAAAATGCGTTGGATCGAATAGATTAGAGTAGAGGAGGGTACGGCAGGAGAGGCTAGACTACAACACAACAGAACACAATAGAAAGAAGAGAATAGAATTAAGTAGAGTCGGGTCCAGTAGAATAGAGTCAAATTGAGTTGAAGAGAGCCGAAAAGAGCCAAACAGAGCTGAATACAGCCGAATTGACCAAATTCAAGGTGAATCGAGATGAATCATGTCGAGTCGTTTGAAACGTGTCGAATCGAATCAAATAGATTAGTGTGGGGAAGGTAAGGTTAGGGTAGGGTAGAGAAGAATAGAATAGAGTAGAATAGAACAGAACAGAAAGAATCGAGTAGACTAGAGTCAAATAGAGTCGAATACTGCCAAAAAGAGCCGAATAGAGTGGAAAAGAGCCGAATAGAACCGAATCGAGTTTAATGGAGCAGAAAGGAGATGAATCGAGCCGATATGACCCGAATCAGGTCGAATCCCATTCAAGTGTGTCGAATAGCATAGAACAGATTACAGTAGGCTAAGTTAGGGTAGGGTAGGGTAGAATAGAGTGCAGTAGAACAGAACAGAACAGAACTGAAAGAATAGGGTCGAGACGAGCAGAGTATAGAAGAGTAGAGTAGAGCAGAGTCGAACATTGCCAAATAGAGCCAAATAGAGCCCAAAAGAGCTAAATGGATAGAAACCAAGACGAATCACGCCGAATCCCGTGGAATCGTGCCGTATCGCGTCGAATCCCGTCGAATTGCATTGAATCTGATCAATTCCAATCCAATCAAGTAGAATAGACTAGAGTAGGGTAGAGTACAATACAATACAGTAGAGAATAGTTTAGGATGGAGTAGAATGGTGTAGCATGGAGTCGAGTGGAGTCGAAAAGAGATAATAGAGTTGAGTAGAGCCTAATAGAGCCGGATAGAGCTGAATAGAGCCTATTCTAACTGACTGGAGCCGAATGGAGCCGATTAGAGCTGAATCGAACCGATTTGAGCCGATTGGGGATGAATGGAGTGGAAAGGAGCCGATTTGAGCCGAATCGCATCGAGATGCGTGGAATCGAATCCAGTAGAATAGATTAGATTAGGGTAGGATGGAATAGAGTAGACTTGAACACAGTAGAAGAGAATGGAAAGGATACAATAGAATAGAGTAGAAAAGGGTAGAGCAGAGCAGAATAGTGTAGAGTAGAATAGAGTAGAGTAGAACAGAGTCGAATCAAGCTGAATGGAGACGAAACGAGACAAATCGCGTCGAATGGCGTCGAATCCCATCGAATCAATTACAGTAGGGTATAGTAGAAGAGCGTAGAATGGAGTAGAATGGTGTGCAATGGAATCGAGTAGAGTAGAAAAGAGCTGAAGAGAGCCGAAGAGGGCCAAAGAGGGCCAAATCGAGCTGAATTGAGTGAAATCGAGCCGAATCCAGTGAATCGAGCCTAATGGAGCCAAATCGAGGCTAATCGAGCTGAATCGACACTATTCGAGACAAATGGAGCCGAATGGACATGAATCACACCGATTCGGCCCCTAGTCGCGTCAAAATTTCTCGAATTCAATTGAATAGACTAGAGTAGGGGAGGTTCGGGTAGGCTAGAGTAGGGTAGAATAGAGTAGAATAGAATAAAACAGAACAGAACACAACAAAATAGAACAGAACAACACAGAACGAATACAGAAAAGAGTAGGCTAGAGTAGAATAGAGGGGAATAGAGTAGAGTAGAATAGATTTGAACAGAGCCAAATCGAGCCGAATCGCGTTGAAATGGGTTGAATCAAATCCAATCAAGTGGATTACAATACCTTAGAGTTGGGTAGCATAGGGTAGGGTAGAATAGAGTAGAATAGTACAGAACAGAGTAGAAACAATACAATAGAGTAGAGAAGAGTAGAATAGAGCTGAATAGAGCCAAATGCAGACAAAATGAGAGGAATCGTGTAGAAGCAAGTAGAGTAAATTAGAGTGGTGTTGGGTAGGGTAGAGCAGAATAGAGTAGAATAGTGTGGAATGAATAGAATGGAGTAGAATGGAGTCAAGTAGAAACGAATAGAGTAGAAAAGAGTCGAATAGAGCAGAATAGGGCCGAAGAAGGCCAAATCGAGCAGATTCGAAGCGATTCAAGCCAAAACAAGCTGAATGGAGCCTAACTGAGCCGAATAGAGCCAAATCGAGCCGAATCGAGCCGATTCAAGCTTCATCGCCTCGAATCGCGTTCAACGCGTCAAATCCAATCGAGACGTATAGATTAGAGAAGGGGAGGGGAGGGGAGGGGAGAATAGAACAGAGTAGAGTGGAATAGAAGAGATTAGAACAGAATAGAAGGAATAGAATCGAGTAGAATCGAGTGGAAAAGAGTAGAGTCGAATACAGTCGAATAGAGCCGAATAAGCTGAATAGAGACGAATGGAGCTGAATACAGCCGAAAAGAGCTGTATACTGCCGAATCACACCTAATCGAGCGGAATCAAGCAGAATCACACTGACTGTCACCGAACAGCATTGAATCGAATCAGGTCGAATCGAGTCGAGTCACATCGTTTTGAATCAAACAAGGTCAAATTGCTTCATATCGTGTCGAATCCCATCGAATCACGTCGAATAACTTCGAATTGCGTCAAACCTCAGAGAATCCTACTGAATCACGTCGAGTCGCATGGAATCTCATCAAATCCCTTCAGATCTTGCCGAATCCAGTCAAGTCCTATCAAATCGCGTTGCACGGAATCGAATTGCATCCAATAGATTAAAGTAGGGAAGGTTCGGGTGGGGTGCCGTTGGGTCGGGCAGGGTAGAATAGAACAGAGTACAACAGAATAGGAGAGAATAGAACAGAACAGAAAGAATACAACAGAATAGAATAGAGTCAAAGAGAGAGAACATAGCCGAATTGAGCCGAGTGGAGACAAAACGAGACGAATCACGTCCGGTTGCTTCGAATCGCGTCAAATCAAATCGAATCGATTAGAAGAGATTAGGGTAGGGAAGGGTAGAATAGAAGAGAGGAAAATAGTGAGGAATGGAGTTGAACGGAGTCCAATAGAGACGGATAGATATGAATAGAGTACAAAAGAGTCTAATAGAGCAGAATAGGGCCGAATAGGCCCAAATAAGGCCTAATCGAGCAGAATCCAGCAGAATCGATGGAATTCGAGCCTAATCGAGCCGAATGGAGTGAAATGGAGCCAAGTCGAGCCGAATAGAGCCGATTCGAACTGAATCGAGCTGATTCAAGCCTAATCGCGTCAAATCGCGTGGAAATACGTCACATCGAATCTAATCAAATAGATTAGGGAAGGGTAGGGGAGGGGCGGGTGGGTAGACTAGAACAGAATAGTACAGAATAGAATATAGTACAGTAGGGTAGAGTAGAGAGAGTAAAGCAGACAAGAGTAGAGCAGAGTAGAATTGAGTCAAATAGAGTCAAAGAGTGCAGGATATAGCTGAATAGAGCCAATTCTGGCCGAATCGAGTCAAATGGAAACAAAACGAGATGAATCACACCGAATTGCTAAGAATCGCATCCAATCGAATAGATTAGAGTATCGTAGGGTAGAGTAGAACAGAATAGAGTAGAATAGCATAGAATGGAGAAGAGTGGAGTCAAATGGAGTCGAACAGAGACAAATAGAGTAGAAAAGAGTCGAATCGAGCCAAATAGGGCCGAATAAGGCTGAACCGAGTGGAAACGAGCTGAATTGAAGCGATTCGAGCCAAATCGAGCTGAATCGAGCTGATGTTGCGGAATCGAGCCGACTCAAGCGTGATGGTGTCCGGTCGCATCGAAATGCTTTGAATCGAATCAAATGGAATCGATTAGAATAGGTTAGGGTAGGGTAGTTTATGATAGGAAGACTAGGGTAGATGCAAGTAGACTACATTAGAGTAGACAAGAGAAGGCTAGAGTAGAAGCCTAGACTAGTAAGCTGGACTAGTCAGCTAGGCTAGTGGCATAGAGCAGTAGCCTAGACAACTAGTCTTGAATAGTACCCTAAGTCAGTAATCTGAACGAGTACCCTTGCCTGAACTCTTAGCCTAATCTAGTACCCTTGCCTTAACTAGTAGTCCTAACAAGTACCCTTGCCTTAACCAGTAGTCTTCACTAGTACCCTTGCCTTCACTAGTAGTATGTCCTTAACAAGTAGCCTGAACTGGTACCCTTGCCTTAACCAGTACCCTCAACAAGTACCCATGCCTTAACTAGTAGCCTGGCCTTAACTAGTGCCCTTGCATAACTAGTACCCTGGCCTTAACTAGTAGCCTGAACTAGTACACTTGCCTTAAGGAGTACCCTTGCCCGAACTACTCCCCTTAATTAGGACCCTTATTGAGTAACCCTAAGTAGTAGAGTATGGTACGGTGGGGTAGCATAGGGTAGGGAAGCATACGGTGGAACAGAGAAAATAGAAGGAAATAGAATAGAACAGCATAGGTCAGGGTAGGTTAGCTTAGTGCAGGGTATGGTAGAGTAGCATAGGATGGAACAGAGAAAATAGAAAAGGAGACTAGAAAAGAGCAGACTAGATTAGGATAGGCTAGGGTGGGGGAGGGTTTTGTAGAATACAGTAGTGTAGAATGGAATAGAATGGTGTGGAATGGAGTCAAATGGATTCGAACAGAGATGCAGAGAGTAGAAAAGAGTTGAATAGAGCCGAATAACGCTGAATAGGACCACATATGACCAAAATGAGCCGAATCGAGTCGAGTCGATCAGATTCGGGATGAATGGAGCCTAGTGGAGCTGAAATGAGCCAAATAGAGACAATCTGAACCCAGCAAAATCGAGCCAAAACACACTTAATTGCATCCTATTGCATCGGATCTCGTCGAATTCCATCAAATCCCACCAAAACGCATCAAATCTCGCGGAATCTCACCGAATCCCGTCGAATTGTCTCAAATCGGGTCGAATGGTGTCAAACTGAATGGAATCGAATTAAATTGAATAGATTAGAGTAGTGTAGGTTAGACTGGGATTCAGTAGGGAAGGGCACAGAAGAATAGAATAGAGTAGAACAGAAGAGAATACCAAGAGTAGAATGGAGTAGAGTTGAGTAGAGTGGAATAGTCAGAGTCGGGTAGTGCAGAATATAGATGAATAGATCCAATTCAAGCCGAATCGATTCGAATGGAGAGGAAAGGAGACAAATCGTGATGAATCGAATCGATTAGAATAGATTAGAGTAGGGTAGGGTAGAACAGAATAGAATAGAGTAGAAAAGAGTAGAATGGTGTGGAAGGGAGTTGAATGGAGCCAAATAGAGACAAATAAAGTAGAAAGGGTTGAGTAGAGCTGAACAGGGCTGAATAAGGTTCACTCGAGCCTAATTATGCTGAATTGAGCAGAATCGAGACGAATTGACCCAATTCAAGCCAAATAGAGCTAAATCGAGCCGATTCAAGCCTAATCACATGGAATCGCGTCAAAATGCGTTGGATCGAATAGATTAGAGTAGAGGAGGGTACGGCAGGAGAGGCTAGACTACAACACAACAGAACACAATAGAAAGAAGAGAATAGAATTAAGTAGAGTCGGGTCCAGTAGAATAGAGTCAAATTGAGTTGAAGAGAGCCGAAAAGAGCCAAACAGAGCTGAATACAGCCGAATTGACCAAATTCAAGGTGAATCGAGATGAATCATGTCGAGTCGTTTGAAACGTGTCGAATCGAATCAAATAGATTAGTGTGGGGAAGGTAAGGTTAGGGTAGGGTAGAGAAGAATAGAATAGAGTAGAATAGAACAGAACAGAAAGAATCGAGTAGACTAGAGTCAAATAGAGTCGAATACTGCCAAAAAGAGCCGAATAGAGTGGAAAAGAGCCGAATAGAACCGAATCGAGTTTAATGGAGCAGAAAGGAGATGAATCGAGCCGATATGACCCGAATCAGGTCGAATCCCATTCAAGTGTGTCGAATAGCATAGAACAGATTACAGTAGGCTAAGTTAGGGTAGGGTAGGGTAGAATAGAGTGCAGTAGAACAGAACAGAAGAGAACTGAAAGAATAGGGTCGAGACGAGCAGAGTATAGAAGAGTAGAGTAGAGCAGAGTCGAACATTGCCGAATAGAGCCAAATAGAGCCCAAAAGAGCTAAATGGATAGAAACCAAGACGAATCACGCCGAATCCCGTGGAATCGTGCCGTATCGCGTCGAATCCCGTCGAATTGCATTGAATCTGATCAATTCCAATCCAATCAAGTAGAATAGACTAGAGTAGGGTAGAGTACAATACAATACAGTAGAGAATAGTTTAGGATGGAGTAGAATGGTGTAGCATGGAGTCGAGTGGAGTCGAAAAGAGATAATAGAGTTGAGTAGAGCCTAATAGAGCCGGATAGAGCTGAATAGAGCCTATTCTAGCTGACTGGAGCCGAATGGAGCCGATTAGAGCTGAATCGAACCGATTTGAGCCGATTGGGGATGAATGGAGTGGAAAGGAGCCGATTTGAGCCGAATCGCATCGAGATGCGTGGAATCGAATCCAGTAGAATAGATTAGATTAGGGTAGGATGGAATAGAGTAGACTTGAACACAGTAGAAGAGAATGGAAAGGATACAATAGAATAGAGTAGAAAAGGGTAGAGCAGAGCAGAATAGTGTAGAGTAGAATAGAGTAGAACAGAGTCGAATCAAGCTGAATGGAGACGAAACGAGACAAATCGCGTCGAATGGCGTCGAATCCCATCGAATCAATTACAGTAGGGTATAGTAGAAGAGCGTAGAATGGAGTAGAATGGTGTGCAATGGAATCGAGTAGAGTAGAAAAGAGCTGAAGAGAGCCGAAGAGGGCCAAAGAGGGCCAAATCGAGCTGAATTGAGTGAAATCGAGCCGAATCCAGTGAATCGAGCCTAATGGAGCCAAATCGAGGCTAATCGAGCTGAATCGACACTATTCGAGACAAATGGAGCCGAATGGACATGAATCACACCGATTCGGCCCCTAGTCGCGTCAAAATTTCTCGAATTCAATTGAATAGACTAGAGTAGGGGAGGTTCGGGTAGGCTAGAGTAGGGTAGAATAGAGTAGAATAGAATAAAACAGAACAGAACACAACAAAATAGAACAGAACAACACAGAACGAATACAGAAAAGAGTAGGCTAGAGTAGAATAGAGGGGAATAGAGTAGAGTAGAATAGATTTGAACAGAGCCAAATCGAGCCGAATCGCGTTGAAATGGGTTGAATCAAATCCAATCAAGTGGATTACAATACCTTAGAGTTGGGTAGCATAGGGTAGGGTAGAATAGAGTAGAATAGTACAGAACAGAGTAGAAACAATACAATAGAGTAGAGAAGAGTAGAATAGAGCTGAATAGAGCCAAATGCAGACAAAATGAGAGGAATCGTGTAGAAGCAAGTAGAGTAAATTAGAGTGGTGTTGGGTAGGGTAGAGCAGAATAGAGTAGAATAGTGTGGAATGAATAGAATGGAGTAGAATGGAGTCAAGTAGAAACGAATAGAGTAGAAAAGAGTCGAATAGAGCAGAATAGGGCCGAAGAAGGCCAAATCGAGCAGATTCGAAGCGATTCAAGCCAAAACAAGCTGAATGGAGCCTAACTGAGCCGAATAGAGCCAAATCGAGCCGAATCGAGCCGATTCAAGCTTCATCGCCTCGAATCGCGTTCAACGCGTCAAATCCAATCGAGACGTATAGATTAGAGAAGGGGAGGGGAGGGGAGGGGAGAATAGAACAGAGTAGAGTGGAATAGAAGAGATTAGAACAGAATAGAAGGAATAGAATCGAGTAGAATCGAGTGGAAAAGAGTAGAGTCGAATACAGTCGAATAGAGCCGAATAAACTGAATAGAGACGAATGGAGCTGAATACAGCCGAAAAGAGCTGTATACTGCCGAATCACACCTAATCGAGCAGAATCAAGCAGAATCGCACTGACTGTCACCGAACAGCGTTGAATCGAATCAGGTCGAATCGAGTCGAGTCACATCGTTTTGAATCAAACAAGGTCAAATTGCTTCATATCGTGTCGAATCCCATCGAATCACGTCGAATAACTTCGAATTGCGTCAAACCTCAGAGAATCCTACTGAATCACGTCGAGTCGCATGGAATCTCATCAAATCCCTTCAGATCTTGCCGAATCCAGTCAAGTCCTATCAAATCGCGTTGCACGGAATCGAATTGCATCCAATAGATTAAAGTAGGGAAGGTTCGGGTGGGGTGCCGTTGGGTCGGGCAGGGTAGAATAGAACAGAGTACAACAGAATAGGAGAGAATAGAACAGAACAGAAAGAATACAACAGAATAGAATAGAGTCAAAGAGAGAGAACATAGCCGAATTGAGCCGAGTGGAGACAAAACGAGACGAATCACGTCCGGTTGCTTCGAATCGCGTCAAATCAAATCGAATCGATTAGAAGAGATTAGGGTAGGGAAGGGTAGAATAGAAGAGAGGAAAATAGTGAGGAATGGAGTTGAACGGAGTCCAATAGAGACGGATAGATATGAATAGAGTACAAAAGAGTCTAATAGAGCAGAATAGGGCCGAATAGGCCCAAATAAGGCCTAATCGAGCAGAATCCAGCAGAATCGATGGAATTCGAGCCTAATCGAGCCGAATGGAGTGAAATGGAGCCAAGTCGAGCCGAATAGAGCCGATTCGAACTGAATCGAGCTGATTCAAGCCTAATCGCGTCAAATCGCGTGGAAATACGTCACATCGAATCTAATCAAATAGATTAGGGAAGGGTAGGGGAGGGGCGGGTGGGTAGACTAGAACAGAATAGTACAGAATAGAATATAGTACAGTAGGGTAGAGTAGAGAGAGTAAAGCAGACAAGAGTAGAGCAGAGTAGAATTGAGTCAAATAGAGTCAAAGAGTGCAGGATATAGCTGAATAGAGCCAATTCTGGCCGAATCGAGTCAAATGGAAACAAAACGAGATGAATCACACCGAATTGCTAAGAATCGCATCCAATCGAATAGATTAGAGTATCGTAGGGTAGAGTAGAACAGAATAGAGTAGAATAGCATAGAATGGAGAAGAGTGGAGTCAAATGGAGTCGAACAGAGACAAATAGAGTAGAAAAGAGTCGAATCGAGCCAAATAGGGCCGAATAAGGCTGAACCGAGTGGAAACGAGCTGAATTGAAGCGATTCGAGCCAAATCGAGCTGAATCGAGCTGATGTTGCGGAATCGAGCCGACTCAAGCGTGATGGTGTCCGGTCGCATCGAAATGCTTTGAATCGAATCAAATGGAATCGATTAGAATAGGTTAGGGTAGGGTAGTTTATGATAGGAAGACTAGGGTAGATGCAAGTAGACTACATTAGAGTAGACAAGAGAAGGCTAGAGTAGAAGCCTAGACTAGTAAGCTGGACTAGTCAGCTAGGCTAGTGGCATAGAGCAGTAGCCTAGACAACTAGTCTTGAATAGTACCCTAAGTCAGTAATCTGAACGAGTACCCTTGCCTGAACTCTTAGCCTAATCTAGTACCCTTGCCTTAACTAGTAGTCCTAACAAGTACCCTTGCCTTAACCAGTAGTCTTCACTAGTACCCTTGCCTTCACTAGTAGTATGTCCTTAACAAGTAGCCTGAACTGGTACCCTTGCCTTAACCAGTACCCTCAACAAGTACCCATGCCTTAACTAGTAGCCTGGCCTTAACTAGTGCCCTTGCATAACTAGTACCCTGGCCTTAACTAGTAGCCTGAACTAGTACACTTGCCTTAAGGAGTACCCTTGCCCGAACTACTCCCCTTAATTAGGACCCTTATTGAGTAACCCTAAGTAGTAGAGTATGGTACGGTGGGGTAGCATAGGGTAGGGAAGCATACGGTGGAACAGAGAAAATAGAAGGAAATAGAATAGAACAGCATAGGTCAGGGTAGGTTAGCTTAGTGCAGGGTATGGTAGAGTAGCATAGGATGGAACAGAGAAAATAGAAAAGGAGACTAGAAAAGAGCAGACTAGATTAGGATAGGCTAGGGTGGGGGAGGGTTTTGTAGAATACAGTAGTGTAGAATGGAATAGAATGGTGTGGAATGGAGTCAAATGGATTCGAACAGAGATGCAGAGAGTAGAAAAGAGTTGAATAGAGCCGAATAACGCTGAATAGGACCACATATGACCAAAATGAGCCGAATCGAGTCGAGTCGATCAGATTCGGGATGAATGGAGCCTAGTGGAGCTGAAATGAGCCAAATAGAGACAATCTGAACCCAGCAAAATCGAGCCAAAACACACTTAATTGCATCCTATTGCATCGGATCTCGTCGAATTCCATCAAATCCCACCAAAACGCATCAAATCTCGCGGAATCTCACCGAATCCCGTCGAATTGTCTCAAATCGGGTCGAATGGTGTCAAACTGAATGGAATCGAATTAAATTGAATAGATTAGAGTAGTGTAGGTTAGACTGGGATTCAGTAGGGAAGGGCACAGAAGAATAGAATAGAGTAGAACAGAAGAGAATACCAAGAGTAGAATGGAGTAGAGTTGAGTAGAGTGGAATAGTCAGAGTCGGGTAGTGCAGAATATAGATGAATAGATCCAATTCAAGCCGAATCGATTCGAATGGAGAGGAAAGGAGACAAATCGTGATGAATCGAATCGATTAGAATAGATTAGAGTAGGGTAGGGTAGAACAGAATAGAATAGAGTAGAAAAGAGTAGAATGGTGTGGAAGGGAGTTGAATGGAGCCAAATAGAGACAAATAAAGTAGAAAGGGTTGAGTAGAGCTGAACAGGGCTGAATAAGGTTCACTCGAGCCTAATTATGCTGAATTGAGCAGAATCGAGACGAATTGACCCAATTCAAGCCAAATAGAGCTAAATCGAGCCGATTCAAGCCTAATCACATGGAATCGCGTCAAAATGCGTTGGATCGAATAGATTAGAGTAGAGGAGGGTACGGCAGGAGAGGCTAGACTACAACACAACAGAACACAATAGAAAGAAGAGAATAGAATTAAGTAGAGTCGGGTCCAGTAGAATAGAGTCAAATTGAGTTGAAGAGAGCCGAAAAGAGCCAAACAGAGCTGAATACAGCCGAATTGACCAAATTCAAGGTGAATCGAGATGAATCATGTCGAGTCGTTTGAAACGTGTCGAATCGAATCAAATAGATTAGTGTGGGGAAGGTAAGGTTAGGGTAGGGTAGAGAAGAATAGAATAGAGTAGAATAGAACAGAACAGAAAGAATCGAGTAGACTAGAGTCAAATAGAGTCGAATACTGCCAAAAAGAGCCGAATAGAGTGGAAAAGAGCCGAATAGAACCGAATCGAGTTTAATGGAGCAGAAAGGAGATGAATCGAGCCGATATGACCCGAATCAGGTCGAATCCCATTCAAGTGTGTCGAATAGCATAGAACAGATTACAGTAGGCTAAGTTAGGGTAGGGTAGGGTAGAATAGAGTGCAGTAGAACAGAACAGAACAGAACTGAAAGAATAGGGTCGAGACGAGCAGAGTATAGAAGAGTAGAGTAGAGCAGAGTCGAACATTGCCAAATAGAGCCAAATAGAGCCCAAAAGAGCTAAATGGATAGAAACCAAGACGAATCACGCCGAATCCCGTGGAATCGTGCCGTATCGCGTCGAATCCCGTCGAATTGCATTGAATCTGATCAATTCCAATCCAATCAAGTAGAATAGACTAGAGTAGGGTAGAGTACAATACAATACAGTAGAGAATAGTTTAGGATGGAGTAGAATGGTGTAGCATGGAGTCGAGTGGAGTCGAAAAGAGATAATAGAGTTGAGTAGAGCCTAATAGAGCCGGATAGAGCTGAATAGAGCCTATTCTAACTGACTGGAGCCGAATGGAGCCGATTAGAGCTGAATCGAACCGATTTGAGCCGATTGGGGATGAATGGAGTGGAAAGGAGCCGATTTGAGCCGAATCGCATCGAGATGCGTGGAATCGAATCCAGTAGAATAGATTAGATTAGGGTAGGATGGAATAGAGTAGACTTGAACACAGTAGAAGAGAATGGAAAGGATACAATAGAATAGAGTAGAAAAGGGTAGAGCAGAGCAGAATAGTGTAGAGTAGAATAGAGTAGAGTAGAACAGAGTCGAATCAAGCTGAATGGAGACGAAACGAGACAAATCGCGTCGAATGGCGTCGAATCCCATCGAATCAATTACAGTAGGGTATAGTAGAAGAGCGTAGAATGGAGTAGAATGGTGTGCAATGGAATCGAGTAGAGTAGAAAAGAGCTGAAGAGAGCCGAAGAGGGCCAAAGAGGGCCAAATCGAGCTGAATTGAGTGAAATCGAGCCGAATCCAGTGAATCGAGCCTAATGGAGCCAAATCGAGGCTAATCGAGCTGAATCGACACTATTCGAGACAAATGGAGCCGAATGGACATGAATCACACCGATTCGGCCCCTAGTCGCGTCAAAATTTCTCGAATTCAATTGAATAGACTAGAGTAGGGGAGGTTCGGGTAGGCTAGAGTAGGGTAGAATAGAGTAGAATAGAATAAAACAGAACAGAACACAACAAAATAGAACAGAACAACACAGAACGAATACAGAAAAGAGTAGGCTAGAGTAGAATAGAGGGGAATAGAGTAGAGTAGAATAGATTTGAACAGAGCCAAATCGAGCCGAATCGCGTTGAAATGGGTTGAATCAAATCCAATCAAGTGGATTACAATACCTTAGAGTTGGGTAGCATAGGGTAGGGTAGAATAGAGTAGAATAGTACAGAACAGAGTAGAAACAATACAATAGAGTAGAGAAGAGTAGAATAGAGCTGAATAGAGCCAAATGCAGACAAAATGAGAGGAATCGTGTAGAAGCAAGTAGAGTAAATTAGAGTGGTGTTGGGTAGGGTAGAGCAGAATAGAGTAGAATAGTGTGGAATGAATAGAATGGAGTAGAATGGAGTCAAGTAGAAACGAATAGAGTAGAAAAGAGTCGAATAGAGCAGAATAGGGCCGAAGAAGGCCAAATCGAGCAGATTCGAAGCGATTCAAGCCAAAACAAGCTGAATGGAGCCTAACTGAGCCGAATAGAGCCAAATCGAGCCGAATCGAGCCGATTCAAGCTTCATCGCCTCGAATCGCGTTCAACGCGTCAAATCCAATCGAGACGTATAGATTAGAGAAGGGGAGGGGAGGGGAGGGGAGAATAGAACAGAGTAGAGTGGAATAGAAGAGATTAGAACAGAATAGAAGGAATAGAATCGAGTAGAATCGAGTGGAAAAGAGTAGAGTCGAATACAGTCGAATAGAGCCGAATAAGCTGAATAGAGACGAATGGAGCTGAATACAGCCGAAAAGAGCTGTATACTGCCGAATCACACCTAATCGAGCGGAATCAAGCAGAATCACACTGACTGTCACCGAACAGCATTGAATCGAATCAGGTCGAATCGAGTCGAGTCACATCGTTTTGAATCAAACAAGGTCAAATTGCTTCATATCGTGTCGAATCCCATCGAATCACGTCGAATAACTTCGAATTGCGTCAAACCTCAGAGAATCCTACTGAATCACGTCGAGTCGCATGGAATCTCATCAAATCCCTTCAGATCTTGCCGAATCCAGTCAAGTCCTATCAAATCGCGTTGCACGGAATCGAATTGCATCCAATAGATTAAAGTAGGGAAGGTTCGGGTGGGATGCCGTTGGGTCGGGCAGGGTAGAATAGAACAGAGTACAACAGAATAGGAGAGAATAGAACAGAACAGAAAGAATACAACAGAATAGAATAGAGTCAAAGAGAGAGAACATAGCCGAATTGAGCCGAGTGGAGACAAAACGAGACGAATCACGTCCGGTTGCTTCGAATCGCGTCAAATCAAATCGAATCGATTAGAAGAGATTAGGGTAGGGAAGGGTAGAATAGAAGAGAGGAAAATAGTGAGGAATGGAGTTGAACGGAGTCCAATAGAGACGGATAGATATGAATAGAGTACAAAAGAGTCTAATAGAGCAGAATAGGGCCGAATAGGCCCAAATAAGGCCTAATCGAGCAGAATCCAGCAGAATCGATGGAATTCGAGCCTAATCGAGCCGAATGGAGTGAAATGGAGCCAAGTCGAGCCGAATAGAGCCGATTCGAACTGAATCGAGCTGATTCAAGCCTAATCGCGTCAAATCGCGTGGAAATACGTCACATCGAATCTAATCAAATAGATTAGGGAAGGGTAGGGGAGGGGCGGGTGGGTAGACTAGAACAGAATAGTACAGAATAGAATATAGTACAGTAGGGTAGAGTAGAGAGAGTAAAGCAGACAAGAGTAGAGCAGAGTAGAATTGAGTCAAATAGAGTCAAAGAGTGCAGGATATAGCTGAATAGAGCCAATTCTGGCCGAATCGAGTCAAATGGAAACAAAACGAGATGAATCACACCGAATTGCTAAGAATCGCATCCAATCGAATAGATTAGAGTATCGTAGGGTAGAGTAGAACAGAATAGAGTAGAATAGCATAGAATGGAGAAGAGTGGAGTCAAATGGAGTCGAACAGAGACAAATAGAGTAGAAAAGAGTCGAATCGAGCCAAATAGGGCCGAATAAGGCTGAACCGAGTGGAAACGAGCTGAATTGAAGCGATTCGAGCCAAATCGAGCTGAATCGAGCTGATGTTGCGGAATCGAGCCGACTCAAGCGTGATGGTGTCCGGTCGCATCGAAATGCTTTGAATCGAATCAAATGGAATCGATTAGAATAGGTTAGGGTAGGGTAGTTTATGATAGGAAGACTAGGGTAGATGCAAGTAGACTACATTAGAGTAGACAAGAGAAGGCTAGAGTAGAAGCCTAGACTAGTAAGCTGGACTAGTCAGCTAGGCTAGTGGCATAGAGCAGTAGCCTAGACAACTAGTCTTGAATAGTACCCTAAGTCAGTAATCTGAACGAGTACCCTTGCCTGAACTCTTAGCCTAATCTAGTACCCTTGCCTTAACTAGTAGTCCTAACAAGTACCCTTGCCTTAACCAGTAGTCTTCACTAGTACCCTTGCCTTCACTAGTAGTATGTCCTTAACAAGTAGCCTGAACTGGTACCCTTGCCTTAACCAGTACCCTCAACAAGTACCCATGCCTTAACTAGTAGCCTGGCCTTAACTAGTGCCCTTGCATAACTAGTACCCTGGCCTTAACTAGTAGCCTGAACTAGTACACTTGCCTTAAGGAGTACCCTTGCCCGAACTACTCCCCTTAATTAGGACCCTTATTGAGTAACCCTAAGTAGTAGAGTATGGTACGGTGGGGTAGCATAGGGTAGGGAAGCATACGGTGGAACAGAGAAAATAGAAGGAAATAGAATAGAACAGCATAGGTCAGGGTAGGTTAGCTTAGTGCAGGGTATGGTAGAGTAGCATAGGATGGAACAGAGAAAATAGAAAAGGAGACTAGAAAAGAGCAGACTAGATTAGGATAGGCTAGGGTGGGGGAGGGTTTTGTAGAATACAGTAGTGTAGAATGGAATAGAATGGTGTGGAATGGAGTCAAATGGATTCGAACAGAGATGCAGAGAGTAGAAAAGAGTTGAATAGAGCCGAATAACGCTGAATAGGACCACATATGACCAAAATGAGCCGAATCGAGTCGAGTCGATCAGATTCGGGATGAATGGAGCCTAGTGGAGCTGAAATGAGCCAAATAGAGACAATCTGAACCCAGCAAAATCGAGCCAAAACACACTTAATTGCATCCTATTGCATCGGATCTCGTCGAATTCCATCAAATCCCACCAAAACGCATCAAATCTCGCGGAATCTCACCGAATCCCGTCGAATTGTCTCAAATCGGGTCGAATGGTGTCAAACTGAATGGAATCGAATTAAATTGAATAGATTAGAGTAGTGTAGGTTAGACTGGGATTCAGTAGGGAAGGGCACAGAAGAATAGAATAGAGTAGAACAGAAGAGAATACCAAGAGTAGAATGGAGTAGAGTTGAGTAGAGTGGAATAGTCAGAGTCGGGTAGTGCAGAATATAGATGAATAGATCCAATTCAAGCCGAATCGATTCGAATGGAGAGGAAAGGAGACAAATCGTGATGAATCGAATCGATTAGAATAGATTAGAGTAGGGTAGGGTAGAACAGAATAGAATAGAGTAGAAAAGAGTAGAATGGTGTGGAAGGGAGTTGAATGGAGCCAAATAGAGACAAATAAAGTAGAAAGGGTTGAGTAGAGCTGAACAGGGCTGAATAAGGTTCACTCGAGCCTAATTATGCTGAATTGAGCAGAATCGAGACGAATTGACCCAATTCAAGCCAAATAGAGCTAAATCGAGCCGATTCAAGCCTAATCACATGGAATCGCGTCAAAATGCGTTGGATCGAATAGATTAGAGTAGAGGAGGGTACGGCAGGAGAGGCTAGACTACAACACAACAGAACACAATAGAAAGAAGAGAATAGAATTAAGTAGAGTCGGGTCCAGTAGAATAGAGTCAAATTGAGTTGAAGAGAGCCGAAAAGAGCCAAACAGAGCTGAATACAGCCGAATTGACCAAATTCAAGGTGAATCGAGATGAATCATGTCGAGTCGTTTGAAACGTGTCGAATCGAATCAAATAGATTAGTGTGGGGAAGGTAAGGTTAGGGTAGGGTAGAGAAGAATAGAATAGAGTAGAATAGAACAGAACAGAAAGAATCGAGTAGACTAGAGTCAAATAGAGTCGAATACTGCCAAAAAGAGCCGAATAGAGTGGAAAAGAGCCGAATAGAACCGAATCGAGTTTAATGGAGCAGAAAGGAGATGAATCGAGCCGATATGACCCGAATCAGGTCGAATCCCATTCAAGTGTGTCGAATAGCATAGAACAGATTACAGTAGGCTAAGTTAGGGTAGGGTAGGGTAGAATAGAGTGCAGTAGAACAGAACAGAAGAGAACTGAAAGAATAGGGTCGAGACGAGCAGAGTATAGAAGAGTAGAGTAGAGCAGAGTCGAACATTGCCGAATAGAGCCAAATAGAGCCCAAAAGAGCTAAATGGATAGAAACCAAGACGAATCACGCCGAATCCCGTGGAATCGTGCCGTATCGCGTCGAATCCCGTCGAATTGCATTGAATCTGATCAATTCCAATCCAATCAAGTAGAATAGACTAGAGTAGGGTAGAGTACAATACAATACAGTAGAGAATAGTTTAGGATGGAGTAGAATGGTGTAGCATGGAGTCGAGTGGAGTCGAAAAGAGATAATAGAGTTGAGTAGAGCCTAATAGAGCCGGATAGAGCTGAATAGAGCCTATTCTAGCTGACTGGAGCCGAATGGAGCCGATTAGAGCTGAATCGAACCGATTTGAGCCGATTGGGGATGAATGGAGTGGAAAGGAGCCGATTTGAGCCGAATCGCATCGAGATGCGTGGAATCGAATCCAGTAGAATAGATTAGATTAGGGTAGGATGGAATAGAGTAGACTTGAACACAGTAGAAGAGAATGGAAAGGATACAATAGAATAGAGTAGAAAAGGGTAGAGCAGAGCAGAATAGTGTAGAGTAGAATAGAGTAGAACAGAGTCGAATCAAGCTGAATGGAGACGAAACGAGACAAATCGCGTCGAATGGCGTCGAATCCCATCGAATCAATTACAGTAGGGTATAGTAGAAGAGCGTAGAATGGAGTAGAATGGTGTGCAATGGAATCGAGTAGAGTAGAAAAGAGCTGAAGAGAGCCGAAGAGGGCCAAAGAGGGCCAAATCGAGCTGAATTGAGTGAAATCGAGCCGAATCCAGTGAATCGAGCCTAATGGAGCCAAATCGAGGCTAATCGAGCTGAATCGACACTATTCGAGACAAATGGAGCCGAATGGACATGAATCACACCGATTCGGCCCCTAGTCGCGTCAAAATTTCTCGAATTCAATTGAATAGACTAGAGTAGGGGAGGTTCGGGTAGGCTAGAGTAGGGTAGAATAGAGTAGAATAGAATAAAACAGAACAGAACACAACAAAATAGAACAGAACAACACAGAACGAATACAGAAAAGAGTAGGCTAGAGTAGAATAGAGGGGAATAGAGTAGAGTAGAATAGATTTGAACAGAGCCAAATCGAGCCGAATCGCGTTGAAATGGGTTGAATCAAATCCAATCAAGTGGATTACAATACCTTAGAGTTGGGTAGCATAGGGTAGGGTAGAATAGAGTAGAATAGTACAGAACAGAGTAGAAACAATACAATAGAGTAGAGAAGAGTAGAATAGAGCTGAATAGAGCCAAATGCAGACAAAATGAGAGGAATCGTGTAGAAGCAAGTAGAGTAAATTAGAGTGGTGTTGGGTAGGGTAGAGCAGAATAGAGTAGAATAGTGTGGAATGAATAGAATGGAGTAGAATGGAGTCAAGTAGAAACGAATAGAGTAGAAAAGAGTCGAATAGAGCAGAATAGGGCCGAAGAAGGCCAAATCGAGCAGATTCGAAGCGATTCAAGCCAAAACAAGCTGAATGGAGCCTAACTGAGCCGAATAGAGCCAAATCGAGCCGAATCGAGCCGATTCAAGCTTCATCGCCTCGAATCGCGTTCAACGCGTCAAATCCAATCGAGACGTATAGATTAGAGAAGGGGAGGGGAGGGGAGGGGAGAATAGAACAGAGTAGAGTGGAATAGAAGAGATTAGAACAGAATAGAAGGAATAGAATCGAGTAGAATCGAGTGGAAAAGAGTAGAGTCGAATACAGTCGAATAGAGCCGAATAAGCTGAATAGAGACGAATGGAGCTGAATACAGCCGAAAAGAGCTGTATACTGCCGAATCACACCTAATCGAGCGGAATCAAGCAGAATCACACTGACTGTCACCGAACAGCGTTGAATCGAATCAGGTCGAATCGAGTCGAGTCACATCGTTTTGAATCAAACAAGGTCAAATTGCTTCATATCGTGTCGAATCCCATCGAATCACGTCGAATAACTTCGAATTGCGTCAAACCTCAGAGAATCCTACTGAATCACGTCGAGTCGCATGGAATCTCATCAAATCCCTTCAGATCTTGCCGAATCCAGTCAAGTCCTATCAAATCGCGTTGCACGGAATCGAATTGCATCCAATAGATTAAAGTAGGGAAGGTTCGGGTGGGGTGCCGTTGGGTCGGGTAGGGTAGAATAGAACAGAGTACAACAGAATAGGAGAGAATAGAACAGAACAGAAAGAATACAACAGAATAGAATAGAGTCAAAGAGAGAGAACATAGCCGAATTGAGCCGAGTGGAGACAAAACGAGACGAATCACGTCCGGTTGCTTCGAATCGCGTCAAATCAAATCGAATCGATTAGAAGAGATTAGGGTAGGGAAGGGTAGAATAGAAGAGAGGAAAATAGTGAGGAATGGAGTTGAACGGAGTCCAATAGAGACGGATAGATATGAATAGAGTACAAAAGAGTCTAATAGAGCAGAATAGGGCCGAATAGGCCCAAATAAGGCCTAATCGAGCAGAATCCAGCAGAATCGATGGAATTCGAGCCTAATCGAGCCGAATGGAGTGAAATGGAGCCAAGTCGAGCCGAATAGAGCCGATTCGAACTGAATCGAGCTGATTCAAGCCTAATCGCGTCAAATCGCGTGGAAATACGTCACATCGAATCTAATCAAATAGATTAGGGAAGGGTAGGGGAGGGGCGGGTGGGTAGACTAGAACAGAATAGTACAGAATAGAATATAGTACAGTAGGGTAGAGTAGAGAGAGTAAAGCAGACAAGAGTAGAGCAGAGTAGAATTGAGTCAAATAGAGTCAAAGAGTGCAGGATATAGCTGAATAGAGCCAATTCTGGCCGAATCGAGTCAAATGGAAACAAAACGAGATGAATCACACCGAATTGCTAAGAATCGCATCCAATCGAATAGATTAGAGTATCGTAGGGTAGAGTAGAACAGAATAGAGTAGAATAGCATAGAATGGAGAAGAGTGGAGTCAAATGGAGTCGAACAGAGACAAATAGAGTAGAAAAGAGTCGAATCGAGCCAAATAGGGCCGAATAAGGCTGAACCGAGTGGAAACGAGCTGAATTGAAGCGATTCGAGCCAAATCGAGCTGAATCGAGCTGATGTTGCGGAATCGAGCCGACTCAAGCGTGATGGTGTCCGGTCGCATCGAAATGCTTTGAATCGAATCAAATGGAATCGATTAGAATAGGTTAGGGTAGGGTAGTTTATGATAGGAAGACTAGGGTAGATGCAAGTAGACTACATTAGAGTAGACAAGAGAAGGCTAGAGTAGAAGCCTAGACTAGTAAGCTGGACTAGTCAGCTAGGCTAGTGGCATAGAGCAGTAGCCTAGACAACTAGTCTTGAATAGTACCCTAAGTCAGTAATCTGAACGAGTACCCTTGCCTGAACTCTTAGCCTAATCTAGTACCCTTGCCTTAACTAGTAGTCCTAACAAGTACCCTTGCCTTAACCAGTAGTCTTCACTAGTACCCTTGCCTTCACTAGTAGTATGTCCTTAACAAGTAGCCTGAACTGGTACCCTTGCCTTAACCAGTACCCTCAACAAGTACCCATGCCTTAACTAGTAGCCTGGCCTTAACTAGTGCCCTTGCATAACTAGTACCCTGGCCTTAACTAGTAGCCTGAACTAGTACACTTGCCTTAAGGAGTACCCTTGCCCGAACTACTCCCCTTAATTAGGACCCTTATTGAGTAACCCTAAGTAGTAGAGTATGGTACGGTGGGGTAGCATAGGGTAGGGAAGCATACGGTGGAACAGAGAAAATAGAAGGAAATAGAATAGAACAGCATAGGTCAGGGTAGGTTAGCTTAGTGCAGGGTATGGTAGAGTAGCATAGGATGGAACAGAGAAAATAGAAAAGGAGACTAGAAAAGAGCAGACTAGATTAGGATAGGCTAGGGTGGGGGAGGGTTTTGTAGAATACAGTAGTGTAGAATGGAATAGAATGGTGTGGAATGGAGTCAAATGGATTCGAACAGAGATGCAGAGAGTAGAAAAGAGTTGAATAGAGCCGAATAACGCTGAATAGGACCACATATGACCAAAATGAGCCGAATCGAGTCGAGTCGATCAGATTCGGGATGAATGGAGCCTAGTGGAGCTGAAATGAGCCAAATAGAGACAATCTGAACCCAGCAAAATCGAGCCAAAACACACTTAATTGCATCCTATTGCATCGGATCTCGTCGAATTCCATCAAATCCCACCAAAACGCATCAAATCTCGCGGAATCTCACCGAATCCCGTCGAATTGTCTCAAATCGGGTCGAATGGTGTCAAACTGAATGGAATCGAATTAAATTGAATAGATTAGAGTAGTGTAGGTTAGACTGGGATTCAGTAGGGAAGGGCACAGAAGAATAGAATAGAGTAGAACAGAAGAGAATACCAAGAGTAGAATGGAGTAGAGTTGAGTAGAGTGGAATAGTCAGAGTCGGGTAGTGCAGAATATAGATGAATAGATCCAATTCAAGCCGAATCGATTCGAATGGAGAGGAAAGGAGACAAATCGTGATGAATCGAATCGATTAGAATAGATTAGAGTAGGGTAGGGTAGAACAGAATAGAATAGAGTAGAAAAGAGTAGAATGGTGTGGAAGGGAGTTGAATGGAGCCAAATAGAGACAAATAAAGTAGAAAGGGTTGAGTAGAGCTGAACAGGGCTGAATAAGGTTCACTCGAGCCTAATTATGCTGAATTGAGCAGAATCGAGACGAATTGACCCAATTCAAGCCAAATAGAGCTAAATCGAGCCGATTCAAGCCTAATCACATGGAATCGCGTCAAAATGCGTTGGATCGAATAGATTAGAGTAGAGGAGGGTACGGCAGGAGAGGCTAGACTACAACACAACAGAACACAATAGAAAGAAGAGAATAGAATTAAGTAGAGTCGGGTCCAGTAGAATAGAGTCAAATTGAGTTGAAGAGAGCCGAAAAGAGCCAAACAGAGCTGAATACAGCCGAATTGACCAAATTCAAGGTGAATCGAGATGAATCATGTCGAGTCGTTTGAAACGTGTCGAATCGAATCAAATAGATTAGTGTGGGGAAGGTAAGGTTAGGGTAGGGTAGAGAAGAATAGAATAGAGTAGAATAGAACAGAACAGAAAGAATCGAGTAGACTAGAGTCAAATAGAGTCGAATACTGCCAAAAAGAGCCGAATAGAGTGGAAAAGAGCCGAATAGAACCGAATCGAGTTTAATGGAGCAGAAAGGAGATGAATCGAGCCGATATGACCCGAATCAGGTCGAATCCCATTCAAGTGTGTCGAATAGCATAGAACAGATTACAGTAGGCTAAGTTAGGGTAGGGTAGGGTAGAATAGAGTGCAGTAGAACAGAACAGAACAGAACTGAAAGAATAGGGTCGAGACGAGCAGAGTATAGAAGAGTAGAGTAGAGCAGAGTCGAACATTGCCGAATAGAGCCAAATAGAGCCCAAAAGAGCTAAATGGATAGAAACCAAGACGAATCACGCCGAATCCCGTGGAATCGTGCCGTATCGCGTCGAATCCCGTCGAATTGCATTGAATCTGATCAATTCCAATCCAATCAAGTAGAATAGACTAGAGTAGGGTAGAGTACAATACAATACAGTAGAGAATAGTTTAGGATGGAGTAGAATGGTGTAGCATGGAGTCGAGTGGAGTCGAAAAGAGATAATAGAGTTGAGTAGAGCCTAATAGAGCCAGATAGAGCTGAATAGAGCCTATTCTAGCTGACTGGAGCCGAATGGAGCCGATTAGAGCTGAATCGAACCGATTTGAGCCGATTGGGGATGAATGGAGTGGAAAGGAGCCGATTTGAGCCGAATCGCATCGAGATGCGTGGAATCGAATCCAGTAGAATAGATTAGATTAGGGTAGGATGGAATAGAGTAGACTTGAACACAGTAGAAGAGAATGGAAAGGATACAATAGAATAGAGTAGAAAAGGGTAGAGCAGAGCAGAATAGTGTAGAGTAGAATAGAGTAGAGTAGAACAGAGTCGAATCAAGCTGAATGGAGACGAAACGAGACAAATCGCGTCGAATGGCGTCGAATCCCATCGAATCAATTACAGTAGGGTATAGTAGAAGAGCGTAGAATGGAGTAGAATGGTGTGCAATGGAATCGAGTAGAGTAGAAGAGAGCCGAAGAGGGCCAAAGAGGGCCAAATCGAGCTGAATTGAGCGAAATCGAGCCGAATCCAGTGAATCGAGCCTAATGGAGCCAAATCGAGGCTAATCGAGCTGAATCGACACTATTCGAGACAAATGGAGCCGAATGGACATGAATCACACCGATTCGGCCCCTAGTCGCGTCAAAATTTCTCGAATTCAATTGAATAGACTAGAGTAGGGGAGGTTCGGGTAGGCTAGAGTAGGGTAGAATAGAGTAGAATAGAATAAAACAGAACAGAACACAACAAAATAGAACAGAACAACACAGAACGAATACAGAAAAGAGTAGGCTAGAGTAGAATAGAGGGGAATAGAGTAGAGTAGAATAGATTTGAACAGAGCCAAATCGAGCCGAATCGCGTTGAAATGGGTTGAATCAAATCCAATCAAGTGGATTACAATACCTTAGAGTTGGGTAGCATAGGGTAGGGTAGAATAGAGTAGAATAGTACAGAACAGAGTAGAAACAATACAATAGAGTAGAGAAGAGTAGAATAGAGCTGAATAGAGCCAAATGCAGACAAAATGAGAGGAATCGTGTAGAAGCAAGTAGAGTAAATTAGAGTGGTGTTGGGTAGGGTAGAGCAGAATAGAGTAGAATAGTGTGGAATGAATAGAATGGAGTAGAATGGAGTCAAGTAGAAACGAATAGAGTAGAAAAGAGTCGAATAGAGCAGAATAGGGCCGAAGAAGGCCAAATCGAGCAGATTCGAAGCGATTCAAGCCAAAACAAGCTGAATGGAGCCTAACTGAGCCGAATAGAGCCAAATCGAGCCGAATCGAGCCGATTCAAGCTTCATCGCCTCGAATCGCGTTCAACGCGTCAAATCCAATCGAGACGTATAGATTAGAGAAGGGGAGGGGAGGGGAGAATAGAACAGAGTAGAGTGGAATAGAAGAGATTAGAACAGAATAGAAGGAATAGAATCGAGTAGAATCGAGTGGAAAAGAGTAGAGTCGAATACAGTCGAATAGAGCCGAATAAGCTGAATAGAGACGAATGGAGCTAAATACAGCCGAAAAGAGCTGTATACTGCCGAATCACACCTAATCGAGCGGAATCAAGCAGAATCACACTGACTGTCACCGAACAGCGTTGAATCGAATCAGGTCGAATCGAGTCGAGTCACATCGTTTTGAATCAAACAAGGTCAAATTGCTTCATATCGTGTCGAATCCCATCGAATCACGTCGAATAACTTCGAATTGCGTCAAACCTCAGAGAATCCTACTGAATCACGTCGAGTCGCATGGAATCTCATCAAATCCCTTCAGATCTTGCCGAATCCAGTCAAGTCCTATCAAATCGCGTTGCACGGAATCGAATTGCATCCAATAGATTAAAGTAGGGAAGGTTCGGGTGGGGTGCCGTTGGGTCGGGCAGGGTAGAATAGAACAGAGTACAACAGAATAGGAGAGAATAGAACAGAACAGAAAGAATACAACAGAATAGAATAGAGTCAAAGAGAGAGAACATAGCCGAATTGAGCCGAGTGGAGACAAAACGAGACGAATCACGTCCGGTTGCTTCGAATCGCGTCAAATCAAATCGAATCGATTAGAAGAGATTAGGGTAGGGAAGGGTAGAATAGAAGAGAGGAAAATAGTGAGGAATGGAGTTGAACGGAGTCCAATAGAGACGGATAGATATGAATAGAGTACAAAAGAGTCTAATAGAGCAGAATAGGGCCGAATAGGCCCAAATAAGGCCTAATCGAGCAGAATCCAGCAGAATCGATGGAATTCGAGCCTAATCGAGCCGAATGGAGTGAAATGGAGCCAAGTCGAGCCGAATAGAGCCGATTCGAACTGAATCGAGCTGATTCAAGCCTAATCGCGTCAAATCGCGTGGAAATACGTCACATCGAATCTAATCAAATAGATTAGGGAAGGGTAGGGGAGGGGCGGGTGGGTAGACTAGAACAGAATAGTACAGAATAGAATATAGTACAGTAGGGTAGAGTAGAGAGAGTAAAGCAGACAAGAGTAGAGCAGAGTAGAATTGAGTCAAATAGAGTCAAAGAGTGCAGGATATAGCTGAATAGAGCCAATTCTGGCCGAATCGAGTCAAATGGAAACAAAACGAGATGAATCACACCGAATTGCTAAGAATCGCATCCAATCGAATAGATTAGAGTATCGTAGGGTAGAGTAGAACAGAATAGAGTAGAATAGCATAGAATGGAGAAGAGTGGAGTCAAATGGAGTCGAACAGAGACAAATAGAGTAGAAAAGAGTCGAATCGAGCCAAATAGGGCCGAATAAGGCTGAACCGAGTGGAAACGAGCTGAATTGAAGCGATTCGAGCCAAATCGAGCTGAATCGAGCTGATGTTGCGGAATCGAGCCGACTCAAGCGTGATGGTGTCCGGTCGCATCGAAATGCTTTGAATCGAATCAAATGGAATCGATTAGAATAGGTTAGGGTAGGGTAGTTTATGATAGGAAGACTAGGGTAGATGCAAGTAGACTACATTAGAGTAGACAAGAGAAGGCTAGAGTAGAAGCCTAGACTAGTAAGCTGGACTAGTCAGCTAGGCTAGTGGCATAGAGCAGTAGCCTAGACAACTAGTCTTGAATAGTACCCTAAGTCAGTAATCTGAACGAGTACCCTTGCCTGAACTCTTAGCCTAATCTAGTACCCTTGCCTTAACTAGTAGTCCTAACAAGTACCCTTGCCTTAACCAGTAGTCTTCACTAGTACCCTTGCCTTCACTAGTAGTATGTCCTTAACAAGTAGCCTGAACTGGTACCCTTGCCTTAACCAGTACCCTCAACAAGTACCCATGCCTTAACTAGTAGCCTGGCCTTAACTAGTGCCCTTGCATAACTAGTACCCTGGCCTTAACTAGTAGCCTGAACTAGTACACTTGCCTTAAGGAGTACCCTTGCCCGAACTACTCCCCTTAATTAGGACCCTTATTGAGTAACCCTAAGTAGTAGAGTATGGTACGGTGGGGTAGCATAGGGTAGGGAAGCATACGGTGGAACAGAGAAAATAGAAGGAAATAGAATAGAACAGCATAGGTCAGGGTAGGTTAGCTTAGTGCAGGGTATGGTAGAGTAGCATAGGATGGAACAGAGAAAATAGAAAAGGAGACTAGAAAAGAGCAGACTAGATTAGGATAGGCTAGGGTGGGGGAGGGTTTTGTAGAATACAGTAGTGTAGAATGGAATAGAATGGTGTGGAATGGAGTCAAATGGATTCGAACAGAGATGCAGAGAGTAGAAAAGAGTTGAATAGAGCCGAATAACGCTGAATAGGACCACATATGACCAAAATGAGCCGAATCGAGTCGAGTCGATCAGATTCGGGATGAATGGAGCCTAGTGGAGCTGAAATGAGCCAAATAGAGACAATCTGAACCCAGCAAAATCGAGCCAAAACACACTTAATTGCATCCTATTGCATCGGATCTCGTCGAATTCCATCAAATCCCACCAAAACGCATCAAATCTCGCGGAATCTCACCGAATCCCGTCGAATTGTCTCAAATCGGGTCGAATGGTGTCAAACTGAATGGAATCGAATTAAATTGAATAGATTAGAGTAGTGTAGGTTAGACTGGGATTCAGTAGGGAAGGGCACAGAAGAATAGAATAGAGTAGAACAGAAGAGAATACCAAGAGTAGAATGGAGTAGAGTTGAGTAGAGTGGAATAGTCAGAGTCGGGTAGTGCAGAATATAGATGAATAGATCCAATTCAAGCCGAATCGATTCGAATGGAGAGGAAAGGAGACAAATCGTGATGAATCGAATCGATTAGAATAGATTAGAGTAGGGTAGGGTAGAACAGAATAGAATAGAGTAGAAAAGAGTAGAATGGTGTGGAAGGGAGTTGAATGGAGCCAAATAGAGACAAATAAAGTAGAAAGGGTTGAGTAGAGCTGAACAGGGCTGAATAAGGTTCACTCGAGCCTAATTATGCTGAATTGAGCAGAATCGAGACGAATTGACCCAATTCAAGCCAAATAGAGCTAAATCGAGCCGATTCAAGCCTAATCACATGGAATCGCGTCAAAATGCGTTGGATCGAATAGATTAGAGTAGAGGAGGGTACGGCAGGAGAGGCTAGACTACAACACAACAGAACACAATAGAAAGAAGAGAATAGAATTAAGTAGAGTCGGGTCCAGTAGAATAGAGTCAAATTGAGTTGAAGAGAGCCGAAAAGAGCCAAACAGAGCTGAATACAGCCGAATTGACCAAATTCAAGGTGAATCGAGATGAATCATGTCGAGTCGTTTGAAACGTGTCGAATCGAATCAAATAGATTAGTGTGGGGAAGGTAAGGTTAGGGTAGGGTAGAGAAGAATAGAATAGAGTAGAATAGAACAGAACAGAAAGAATCGAGTAGACTAGAGTCAAATAGAGTCGAATACTGCCAAAAAGAGCCGAATAGAGTGGAAAAGAGCCGAATAGAACCGAATCGAGTTTAATGGAGCAGAAAGGAGATGAATCGAGCCGATATGACCCGAATCAGGTCGAATCCCATTCAAGTGTGTCGAATAGCATAGAACAGATTACAGTAGGCTAAGTTAGGGTAGGGTAGGGTAGAATAGAGTGCAGTAGAACAGAACAGAACAGAACTGAAAGAATAGGGTCGAGACGAGCAGAGTATAGAAGAGTAGAGTAGAGCAGAGTCGAACATTGCCGAATAGAGCCAAATAGAGCCCAAAAGAGCTAAATGGATAGAAACCAAGACGAATCACGCCGAATCCCGTGGAATCGTGCCGTATCGCGTCGAATCCCGTCGAATTGCATTGAATCTGATCAATTCCAATCCAATCAAGTAGAATAGACTAGAGTAGGGTAGAGTACAATACAATACAGTAGAGAATAGTTTAGGATGGAGTAGAATGGTGTAGCATGGAGTCGAGTGGAGTCGAAAAGAGATAATAGAGTTGAGTAGAGCCTAATAGAGCCGGATAGAGCTGAATAGAGCCTATTCGACCTGACTGGAGCCGAATGGAGCCGATTAGAGCTGAATCGAACCGATTTGAGCCGATTGGGGATGAATGGAGTGGAAAGGAGCCGATTTGAGCCGAATCGCATCGAGATGCGTGGAATCGAATCCAGTAGAATAGATTAGATTAGGGTAGGATGGAATAGAGTAGACTTGAACACAGTAGAAGAGAATGGAAAGGATACAATAGAATAGAGTAGAAAAGGGTAGAGCAGAGCAGAATAGTGTAGAGTAGAATAGAGTAGAGTAGAACAGAGTCGAATCAAGCTGAATGGAGACGAAACGAGACAAATCGCGTCGAATGGCGTCGAATCCCATCGAATCAATTACAGTAGGGTATAGTAGAAGAGCGTAGAATGGAGTAGAATGGTGTGCAATGGAATCGAGTAGAGTAGAAAAGAGCTGAAGAGAGCCGAAGAGGGCCAAAGAGGGCCAAATCGAGCTGAATTGAGTGAAATCGAGCCGAATCCAGTGAATCGAGCCTAATGGAGCCAAATCGAGGCTAATCGAGCTGAATCGACACTATTCGAGACAAATGGAGCCGAATGGACATGAATCACACCGATTCGGCCCCTAGTCGCGTCAAAATTTCTCGAATTCAATTGAATAGACTAGAGTAGGGGAGGTTCGGGTAGGCTAGAGTAGGGTAGAATAGAGTAGAATAGAATAAAACAGAACAGAACACAACAAAATAGAACAGAACAACACAGAACGAATACAGAAAAGAGTAGGCTAGAGTAGAATAGAGGGGAATAGAGTAGAGTAGAATAGATTTGAACAGAGCCAAATCGAGCCGAATCGCGTCGAAATGGGTTGAATCAAATCCAATCAAGTGGATTACAATACCTTAGAGTTGGGTAGCATAGGGTAGGGTAGAATAGAGTAGAATAGTACAGAACAGAGTAGAAACAATACAATAGAGTAGAGAAGAGTAGAATAGAGCTGAATAGAGCCAAATGCAGACAAAATGAGAGGAATCGTGTAGAAGCAAGTAGAGTAAATTAGAGTGGTGTTGGGTAGGGTAGAGCAGAATAGAGTAGAATAGTGTGGAATGAATAGAATGGAGTAGAATGGAGTCAAGTAGAAACGAATAGAGTAGAAAAGAGTCGAATAGAGCAGAATAGGGCCGAAGAAGGCCAAATCGAGCAGATTCGAAGCGATTCAAGCCAAAACAAGCTGAATGGAGCCTAACTGAGCCGAATAGAGCCAAATCGAGCCGAATCGAGCCGATTCAAGCTTCATCGCCTCGAATCGCGTTCAACGCGTCAAATCCAATCGAGACGTATAGATTAGAGAAGGGGAGGGGAGGGGAGGGGAGAATAGAACAGAGTAGAGTGGAATAGAAGAGATTAGAACAGAATAGAAGGAATAGAATCGAGTAGAATCGAGTGGAAAAGAGTAGAGTCGAATACAGTCGAATAGAGCCGAATAAGCTGAATAGAGACGAATGGAGCTGAATACAGCCGAAAAGAGCTGTATACTGCCGAATCACACCTAATCGAGCGGAATCAAGCAGAATCGCACTGACTGTCACCGAACAGCGTTGAATCGAATCAGGTCGAATCGAGTCGAGTCACATCGTTTTGAATCAAACAAGGTCAAATTGCTTCATATCGTGTCGAATCCCATCGAATCACGTTGAATAACTTCGAATTGCGTCAAACCTCAGAGAATCCTACTGAATCACGTCGAGTCGCATGGAATCTCATCAAATCCCTTCAGATCTTGCCGAATCCAGTCAAGTCCTATCAAATCGCGTTGCACGGAATCGAATTGCATCCAATAGATTAAAGTAGGGAAGGTTCGGGTGGGGTGCCGTTGGGTCGGGTAGGGTAGAATAGAACAGAGTACAACAGAATAGGAGAGAATAGAACAGAACAGAAAGAATACAACAGAATAGAATAGAGTCAAAGAGAGAGAACATAGCCGAATTGAGCCGAGTGGAGACAAAACGAGACGAATCACGTCCGGTTGCTTCGAATCGCGTCAAATCAAATCGAATCGATTAGAAGAGATTAGGGTAGGGAAGGGTAGAATAGAAGAGAGGAAAATAGTGAGGAATGGAGTTGAACGGAGTCCAATAGAGACGGATAGATATGAATAGAGTACAAAAGAGTCTAATAGAGCAGAATAGGGCCGAATAGGCCCAAATAAGGCCTAATCGAGCAGAATCCAGCAGAATCGATGGAATTCGAGCCTAATCGAGCCGAATGGAGTGAAATGGAGCCAAGTCGAGCCGAATAGAGCCGATTCGAACTGAATCGAGCTGATTCAAGCCTAATCGCGTCAAATCGCGTGGAAATACGTCACATCGAATCTAATCAAATAGATTAGGGAAGGGTAGGGGAGGGGCGGGTGGGTAGACTAGAACAGAATAGTACAGAATAGAATATAGTACAGTAGGGTAGAGTAGAGAGAGTAAAGCAGACAAGAGTAGAGCAGAGTAGAATTGAGTCAAATAGAGTCAAAGAGTGCAGGATATAGCTGAATAGAGCCAATTCTGGCCGAATCGAGTCAAATGGAAACAAAACGAGATGAATCACACCGAATTGCTAAGAATCGCATCCAATCGAATAGATTAGAGTATCGTAGGGTAGAGTAGAACAGAATAGAGTAGAATAGCATAGAATGGAGAAGAGTGGAGTCAAATGGAGTCGAACAGAGACAAATAGAGTAGAAAAGAGTCGAATCGAGCCAAATAGGGCCGAATAAGGCTGAACCGAGTGGAAACGAGCTGAATTGAAGCGATTCGAGCCAAATCGAGCTGAATCGAGCTGATGTTGCGGAATCGAGCCGACTCAAGCGTGATGGTGTCCGGTCGCATCGAAATGCTTTGAATCGAATCAAATGGAATCGATTAGAATAGGTTAGGGTAGGGTAGTTTATGATAGGAAGACTAGGGTAGATGCAAGTAGACTACATTAGAGTAGACAAGAGAAGGCTAGAGTAGAAGCCTAGACTAGTAAGCTGGACTAGTCAGCTAGGCTAGTGGCATAGAGCAGTAGCCTAGACAACTAGTCTTGAATAGTACCCTAAGTCAGTAATCTGAACGAGTACCCTTGCCTGAACTCTTAGCCTAATCTAGTACCCTTGCCTTAACTAGTAGTCCTAACAAGTACCCTTGCCTTAACCAGTAGTCTTCACTAGTACCCTTGCCTTCACTAGTAGTATGTCCTTAACAAGTAGCCTGAACTGGTACCCTTGCCTTAACCAGTACCCTCAACAAGTACCCATGCCTTAACTAGTAGCCTGGCCTTAACTAGTGCCCTTGCATAACTAGTACCCTGGCCTTAACTAGTAGCCTGAACTAGTACACTTGCCTTAAGGAGTACCCTTGCCCGAACTACTCCCCTTAATTAGGACCCTTATTGAGTAACCCTAAGTAGTAGAGTATGGTACGGTGGGGTAGCATAGGGTAGGGAAGCATACGGTGGAACAGAGAAAATAGAAGGAAATAGAATAGAACAGCATAGGTCAGGGTAGGTTAGCTTAGTGCAGGGTATGGTAGAGTAGCATAGGATGGAATCGAGAAAATAGAAAAGGAGACTAGAAAAGAGCAGACTAGATTAGGATAGGCTAGGGTGGGGGAGGGTTTTGTAGAATACAGTAGTGTAGAATGGAATAGAATGGTGTGGAATGGAGTCAAATGGATTCGAACAGAGATGCAGAGAGTAGAAAAGAGTTGAATAGAGCCGAATAACGCTGAATAGGACCACATATGACCAAAATGAGCCGAATCGAGTCGAGTCGATCAGATTCGGGATGAATGGAGCCTAGTGGAGCTGAAATGAGCCAAATAGAGACAATCTGAACCCAGCAAAATCGAGCCAAAACACACTTAATTGCATCCTATTGCATCGGATCTCGTCGAATTCCATCAAATCCCACCAAAACGCATCAAATCTCGCGGAATCTCACCGAATCCCGTCGAATTGTCTCAAATCGGGTCGAATGGTGTCAAACTGAATGGAATCGAATTAAATTGAATAGATTAGAGTAGTGTAGGTTAGACTGGGATTCAGTAGGGAAGGGCACAGAAGAATAGAATAGAGTAGAACAGAAGAGAATACCAAGAGTAGAATGGAGTAGAGTTGAGTAGAGTGGAATAGTCAGAGTCGGGTAGTGCAGAATATAGATGAATAGATCCAATTCAAGCCGAATCGATTCGAATGGAGAGGAAAGGAGACAAATCGTGATGAATCGAATCGATTAGAATAGATTAGAGTAGGGTAGGGTAGAACAGAATAGAATAGAGTAGAAAAGAGTAGAATGGTGTGGAAGGGAGTTGAATGGAGCCAAATAGAGACAAATAAAGTAGAAAGGGTTGAGTAGAGCTGAACAGGGCTGAATAAGGTTCACTCGAGCCTAATTATGCTGAATTGAGCAGAATCGAGACGAATTGACCCAATTCAAGCCAAATAGAGCTAAATCGAGCCGATTCAAGCCTAATCACATGGAATCGCGTCAAAATGCGTTGGATCGAATAGATTAGAGTAGAGGAGGGTACGGCAGGAGAGGCTAGACTACAACACAACAGAACACAATAGAAAGAAGAGAATAGAATTAAGTAGAGTCGGGTCCAGTAGAATAGAGTCAAATTGAGTTGAAGAGAGCCGAAAAGAGCCAAACAGAGCTGAATACAGCCGAATTGACCAAATTCAAGGTGAATCGAGATGAATCATGTCGAGTCGTTTGAAACGTGTCGAATCGAATCACATAGAGAGATAGTATTAAGGTAAGGTTAGGGTAGGGTAGAGAAGAATAGAATAGAGTAGAATAGAACAGAACAGAAAGAATCGAGTAGACTAGAGTCAAATAGAGTCGAATACTGCCAAAAAGAGCCGAATAGAGTGGAAAAGAGCCGAATAGAACCGAATCGAGTTTAATGGAGCAGAAAGGAGATGAATCGAGCCGATATGACCCGAATCAGGTCGAATCCCATTCAAGTGTGTCGAATAGCATAGAACAGATTACAGTAGGCTAAGTTAGGGTAGGGTAGGGTAGAATAGAGTGCAGTAGAACAGAACAGAACAGAACTGAAAGAATAGGGTCGAGACGAGCAGAGTATAGAAGAGTAGAGTAGAGCAGAGTCGAACATTGCCGAATAGAGCCAAATAGAGCCCAAAAGAGCTAAATGGATAGAAACCAAGACGAATCACGCCGAATCCCGTGGAATCGTGCCGTATCGCGTCGAATCCCGTCGAATTGCATTGAATCTGATCAATTCCAATCCAATCAAGTAGAATAGACTAGAGTAGGGTAGAGTACAATACAATACAGTAGAGAATAGTTTAGGATGGAGTAGAATGGTGTAGCATGGAGTCGAGTGGAGTCGAAAAGAGATAATAGAGTTGAGTAGAGCCTAATAGAGCCGGATAGAGCTGAATAGAGCCTATTCGACCTGACTGGAGCCGAATGGAGCCGATTAGAGCTGAATCGAACCGATTTGAGCCGATTGGGGATGAATGGAGTGGAAAGGAGCCGATTTGAGCCGAATCGCATCGAGATGCGTGGAATCGAATCCAGTAGAATAGATTAGATTAGGGTAGGATGGAATAGAGTAGACTTGAACACAGTAGAAGAGAATGGAAAGGATACAATAGAATAGAGTAGAAAAGGGTAGAGCAGAGCAGAATAGTGTAGAGTAGAATAGAGTAGAGTAGAACAGAGTCGAATCAAGCTGAATGGAGACGAAACGAGACAAATCGCGTCGAATGGCGTCGAATCCCATCGAATCAATTACAGTAGGGTATAGTAGAAGAGCGTAGAATGGAGTAGAATGGTGTGCAATGGAATCGAGTAGAGTAGAAAAGAGCTGAAGAGAGCCGAAGAGGGCCAAAGAGGGCCAAATCGAGCTGAATTGAGTGAAATCGAGCCGAATCCAGTGAATCGAGCCTATATGGAGCCAAATCGAGGCTAATCGAGCTGAATCGACACTATTCGAGACAAATGGAGCCGAATGGACATGAATCACACCGATTCGGCCCCTAGTCGCGTCAAAATTCTCGAATTCAATTGAATAGACTAGAGTAGGGGAGGTTCGGGTAGGCTAGAGTAGGGTAGAATAGAGTAGAATAGAATAAAACAGAACAGAACACAACAAAATAGAACAGAACAACACAGAACGAATACAGAAAAGAGTAGGCTAGAGTAGAATAGAGGGGAATAGAGTAGAGTAGAATAGATTTGAACAGAGCCAAATCGAGCCGAATCGCGTTGAAATGGGTTGAATCAAATCCAATCAAGTGGATTACAATACCTTAGAGTTGGGTAGCATAGGGTAGGGTAGAATAGAGTAGAATAGTACAGAACAGAGTAGAAACAATACAATAGAGTAGAGAAGAGTAGAATAGAGCTGAATAGAGCCAAATGCAGACAAAATGAGAGGAATCGTGTAGAAGCAAGTAGAGTAAATTAGAGTGGTGTTGGGTAGGGTAGAGCAGAATAGAGTAGAATAGTGTGGAATGAATAGAATGGAGTAGAATGGAGTCAAGTAGAAACGAATAGAGTAGAAAAGAGTCGAATAGAGCAGAATAGGGCCGAAGAAGGCCAAATCGAGCAGATTCGAAGCGATTCAAGCCAAAACAAGCTGAATGGAGCCTAACTGAGCCGAATAGAGCCAAATCGAGCCGAATCGAGCCGATTCAAGCTTCATCGCCTTGAATCGCGTTCAACGCGTCAAATCCTATCGAGACGTATAGATTAGAGAAGGGGAGGCGAGGGGAGGGAGAATAGAACAGAGTAGAGTGGAATAGAAGAGATTAGAACAGAATAGAAGGAATAGAATCGAGTAGAATCGAGTGGAAAAGAGTAGAGTCGAATACAGTCGAATAGAGCCGAATAAGCTGAATAGAGACGAATGGAGCTGAATACAGCCGAAAAGAGCTGTATACTGCCGAATCACACCTAATCGAGCGGAATCAAGCAGAATCGCACTGACTGTCACCGAACAGCGTTGAATCGAATCAGGTCGAATCGAGTCGAGTCACATCGTTTTGAATCAAACAAGGTCAAATTGCTTCATATCGTGTCGAATCCCATCGAATCACGTCGAATAACTTCGAATTGCGTCAAACCTCAGAGAATCCTACTGAATCACGTCGAGTCGCATGGAATCTCATCAAATCCCTTCAGATCTTGCCGAATCCAGTCAAGTCCTATCAAATCGCGTTGCACGGAATCGAATTGCATCCAATAGATTAAAGTAGGGAAGGTTCGGGTGGGTGCCGTTGGGTCGGGTAGGGTAGAATAGAACAGAGTACAACAGAATAGGAGAGAATAGAACAGAACAGAAAGAATACAACAGAATAGAATAGAGTCAAAGAGAGAGAACATAGCCGAATTGAGCCGAGTGGAGACAAAACGAGACGAATCACGTCCGGTTGCTTCGAATCGCGTCAAATCAAATCGAATCGATTAGAAGAGATTAGGGTAGGGAAGGGTAGAATAGAAGAGAGGAAAATAGTGAGGAATGGAGTTGAACGGAGTCCAATAGAGACGGATAGATATGAATAGAGTACAAAAGAGTCTAATAGAGCAGAATAGGGCCGAATAGGCCCAAATAAGGCCTAATCGAGCAGAATCCAGCAGAATCGATGGAATTCGAGCCTAATCGAGCCGAATGGAGTGAAATGGAGCCAAGTCGAGCCGAATAGAGCCGATTCGAACTGAATCGAGCTGATTCAAGCCTAATCGCGTCAAATCGCGTGGAAATACGTCACATCGAATCTAATCAAATAGATTAGGGAAGGGTAGGGGAGGGGCGGGTGGGTAGACTAGAACAGAATAGTACAGAATAGAATATAGTACAGTAGGGTAGAGTAGAGAGAGTAAAGCAGACAAGAGTAGAGCAGAGTAGAATTGAGTCAAATAGAGTCAAAGAGTGCAGGATATAGCTGAATAGAGCCAATTCTGGCCGAATCGAGTCAAATGGAAACAAAACGAGATGAATCACACCGAATTGCTAAGAATCGCATCCAATCGAATAGATTAGAGTATCGTAGGGTAGAGTAGAACAGAATAGAGTAGAATAGCATAGAATGGAGAAGAGTGGAGTCAAATGGAGTCGAACAGAGACAAATAGAGTAGAAAAGAGTCGAATCGAGCCAAATAGGGCCGAATAAGGCTGAACCGAGTGGAAACGAGCTGAATTGAAGCGATTCGAGCCAAATCGAGCTGAATCGAGCTGATGTTGCGGAATCGAGCCGACTCAAGCGTGATGGTGTCCGGTCGCATCGAAATGCTTTGAATCGAATCAAATGGAATCGATTAGAATAGGTTAGGGTAGGGTAGTTTATGATAGGAAGACTAGGGTAGATGCAAGTAGACTACATTAGAGTAGACAAGAGAAGGCTAGAGTAGAAGCCTAGACTAGTAAGCTGGACTAGTCAGCTAGGCTAGTGGCATAGAGCAGTAGCCTAGACAACTAGTCTTGAATAGTACCCTAAGTCAGTAATCTGAACGAGTACCCTTGCCTGAACTCTTAGCCTAATCTAGTACCCTTGCCTTAACTAGTAGTCCTAACAAGTACCCTTGCCTTAACCAGTAGTCTTCACTAGTACCCTTGCCTTCACTAGTAGTATGTCCTTAACAAGTAGCCTGAACTGGTACCCTTGCCTTAACCAGTACCCTCAACAAGTACCCATGCCTTAACTAGTAGCCTGGCCTTAACTAGTGCCCTTGCATAACTAGTACCCTGGCCTTAACTAGTAGCCTGAACTAGTACACTTGCCTTAAGGAGTACCCTTGCCCGAACTACTCCCCTTAATTAGGACCCTTATTGAGTAACCCTAAGTAGTAGAGTATGGTACGGTGGGGTAGCATAGGGTAGGGAAGCATACGGTGGAACAGAGAAAATAGAAGGAAATAGAATAGAACAGCATAGGTCAGGGTAGGTTAGCTTAGTGCAGGGTATGGTAGAGTAGCATAGGATGGAACAGAGAAAATAGAAAAGGAGACTAGAAAAGAGCAGACTAGATTAGGATAGGCTAGGGTGGGGGAGGGTTTTGTAGAATACAGTAGTGTAGAATGGAATAGAATGGTGTGGAATGGAGTCAAATGGATTCGAACAGAGATGCAGAGAGTAGAAAAGAGTTGAATAGAGCCGAATAACGCTGAATAGGACCACATATGACCAAAATGAGCCGAATCGAGTCGAGTCGATCAGATTCGGGATGAATGGAGCCTAGTGGAGCTGAAATGAGCCAAATAGAGACAATCTGAACCCAGCAAAATCGAGCCAAAACACACTTAATTGCATCCTATTGCATCGGATCTCGTCGAATTCCATCAAATCCCACCAAAACGCATCAAATCTCGCGGAATCTCACCGAATCCCGTCGAATTGTCTCAAATCGGGTCGAATGGTGTCAAACTGAATGGAATCGAATTAAATTGAATAGATTAGAGTAGTGTAGGTTAGACTGGGATTCAGTAGGGAAGGGCACAGAAGAATAGAATAGAGTAGAACAGAAGAGAATACCAAGAGTAGAATGGAGTAGAGTTGAGTAGAGTGGAATAGTCAGAGTCGGGTAGTGCAGAATATAGATGAATAGATCCAATTCAAGCCGAATCGATTCGAATGGAGAGGAAAGGAGACAAATCGTGATGAATCGAATCGATTAGAATAGATTAGAGTAGGGTAGGGTAGAACAGAATAGAATAGAGTAGAAAAGAGTAGAATGGTGTGGAAGGGAGTTGAATGGAGCCAAATAGAGACAAATAAAGTAGAAAGGGTTGAGTAGAGCTGAACAGGGCTGAATAAGGTTCACTCGAGCCTAATTATGCTGAATTGAGCAGAATCGAGACGAATTGACCCAATTCAAGCCAAATAGAGCTAAATCGAGCCGATTCAAGCCTAATCACATGGAATCGCGTCAAAATGCGTTGGATCGAATAGATTAGAGTAGAGGAGGGTACGGCAGGAGAGGCTAGACTACAACACAACAGAACACAATAGAAAGAAGAGAATAGAATTAAGTAGAGTCGGGTCCAGTAGAATAGAGTCAAATTGAGTTGAAGAGAGCCGAAAAGAGCCAAACAGAGCTGAATACAGCCGAATTGACCAAATTCAAGGTGAATCGAGATGAATCATGTCGAGTCGTTTGAAACGTGTCGAATCGAATCAAATAGATTAGTGTGGGGAAGGTAAGGTTAGGGTAGGGTAGAGAAGAATAGAATAGAGTAGAATAGAACAGAACAGAAAGAATCGAGTAGACTAGAGTCAAATAGAGTCGAATACTGCCAAAAAGAGCCGAATAGAGTGGAAAAGAGCCGAATAGAACCGAATCGAGTTTAATGGAGCAGAAAGGAGATGAATCGAGCCGATATGACCCGAATCAGGTCGAATCCCATTCAAGTGTGTCGAATAGCATAGAACAGATTACAGTAGGCTAAGTTAGGGTAGGGTAGGGTAGAATAGAGTGCAGTAGAACAGAACAGAACAGAACTGAAAGAATAGGGTCGAGACGAGCAGAGTATAGAAGAGTAGAGTAGAGCAGAGTCGAACATTGCCGAATAGAGCCAAATAGAGCCCAAAAGAGCTAAATGGATAGAAACCAAGACGAATCACGCCGAATCCCGTGGAATCGTGCCGTATCGCGTCGAATCCCGTCGAATTGCATTGAATCTGATCAATTCCAATCCAATCAAGTAGAATAGACTAGAGTAGGGTAGAGTACAATACAATACAGTAGAGAATAGTTTAGGATGGAGTAGAATGGTGTAGCATGGAGTCGAGTGGAGTCGAAAAGAGATAATAGAGTTGAGTAGAGCCTAATAGAGCCAGATAGAGCTGAATAGAGCCTATTCTAGCTGACTGGAGCCGAATGGAGCCGATTAGAGCTGAATCGAACCGATTTGAGCCGATTGGGGATGAATGGAGTGGAAAGGAGCCGATTTGAGCCGAATCGCATCGAGATGCGTGGAATCGAATCCAGTAGAATAGATTAGATTAGGGTAGGATGGAATAGAGTAGACTTGAACACAGTAGAAGAGAATGGAAAGGATACAATAGAATAGAGTAGAAAAGGGTAGAGCAGAGCAGAATAGTGTAGAGTAGAATAGAGTAGAGTAGAACAGAGTCGAATCAAGCTGAATGGAGACGAAACGAGACAAATCGCGTCGAATGGCGTCGAATCCCATCGAATCAATTACAGTAGGGTATAGTAGAAGAGCGTAGAATGGAGTAGAATGGTGTGCAATGGAATCGAGTAGAGTAGAAGAGAGCCGAAGAGGGCCAAAGAGGGCCAAATCGAGCTGAATTGAGCGAAATCGAGCCGAATCCAGTGAATCGAGCCTAATGGAGCCAAATCGAGGCTAATCGAGCTGAATCGACACTATTCGAGACAAATGGAGCCGAATGGACATGAATCACACCGATTCGGCCCCTAGTCGCGTCAAAATTTCTCGAATTCAATTGAATAGACTAGAGTAGGGGAGGTTCGGGTAGGCTAGAGTAGGGTAGAATAGAGTAGAATAGAATAAAACAGAACAGAACACAACAAAATAGAACAGAACAACACAGAACGAATACAGAAAAGAGTAGGCTAGAGTAGAATAGAGGGGAATAGAGTAGAGTAGAATAGATTTGAACAGAGCCAAATCGAGCCGAATCGCGTTGAAATGGGTTGAATCAAATCCAATCAAGTGGATTACAATACCTTAGAGTTGGGTAGCATAGGGTAGGGTAGAATAGAGTAGAATAGTACAGAACAGAGTAGAAACAATACAATAGAGTAGAGAAGAGTAGAATAGAGCTGAATAGAGCCAAATGCAGACAAAATGAGAGGAATCGTGTAGAAGCAAGTAGAGTAAATTAGAGTGGTGTTGGGTAGGGTAGAGCAGAATAGAGTAGAATAGTGTGGAATGAATAGAATGGAGTAGAATGGAGTCAAGTAGAAACGAATAGAGTAGAAAAGAGTCGAATAGAGCAGAATAGGGCCGAAGAAGGCCAAATCGAGCAGATTCGAAGCGATTCAAGCCAAAACAAGCTGAATGGAGCCTAACTGAGCCGAATAGAGCCAAATCGAGCCGAATCGAGCCGATTCAAGCTTCATCGCCTCGAATCGCGTTCAACGCGTCAAATCCAATCGAGACGTATAGATTAGAGAAGGGGAGGGGAGGGGAGGGGAGAATAGAACAGAGTAGAGTGGAATAGAAGAGATTAGAACAGAATAGAAGGAATAGAATCGAGTAGAATCGAGTGGAAAAGAGTAGAGTCGAATACAGTCGAATAGAGCCGAATAAGCTGAATAGAGACGAATGGAGCTAAATACAGCCGAAAAGAGCTGTATACTGCCGAATCACACCTAATCGAGCGGAATCAAGCAGAATCACACTGACTGTCACCGAACAGCGTTGAATCGAATCAGGTCGAATCGAGTCGAGTCACATCGTTTTGAATCAAACAAGGTCAAATTGCTTCATATCGTGTCGAATCCCATCGAATCACGTCGAATAACTTCGAATTGCGTCAAACCTCAGAGAATCCTACTGAATCACGTCGAGTCGCATGGAATCTCATCAAATCCCTTCAGATCTTGCCGAATCCAGTCAAGTCCTATCAAATCGCGTTGCACGGAATCGAATTGCATCCAATAGATTAAAGTAGGGAAGGTTCGGGTGGGGTGCCGTTGGGTCGGGCAGGGTAGAATAGAACAGAGTACAACAGAATAGGAGAGAATAGAACAGAACAGAAAGAATACAACAGAATAGAATAGAGTCAAAGAGAGAGAACATAGCCGAATTGAGCCGAGTGGAGACAAAACGAGACGAACATAGAGAGATAGTATTGAATCGCGTCAAATCAAATCGAATCGATTAGAAGAGATTAGGGTAGGGAAGGGTAGAATAGAAGAGAGGAAAATAGTGAGGAATGGAGTTGAACGGAGTCCAATAGAGACGGATAGATATGAATAGAGTACAAAAGAGTCTAATAGAGCAGAATAGGGCCGAATAGGCCCAAATAAGGCCTAATCGAGCAGAATCCAGCAGAATCGATGGAATTCGAGCCTAATCGAGCCGAATGGAGTGAAATGGAGCCAAGTCGAGCCGAATAGAGCCGATTCGAACTGAATCGAGCTGATTCAAGCCTAATCGCGTCAAATCGCGTGGAAATACGTCACATCGAATCTAATCAAATAGATTAGGGAAGGGTAGGGGAGGGGCGGGTGGGTAGACTAGAACAGAATAGTACAGAATAGAATATAGTACAGTAGGGTAGAGTAGAGAGAGTAAAGCAGACAAGAGTAGAGCAGAGTAGAATTGAGTCAAATAGAGTCAAAGAGTGCAGGATATAGCTGAATAGAGCCAATTCTGGCCGAATCGAGTCAAATGGAAACAAAACGAGATGAATCACACCGAATTGCTAAGAATCGCATCCAATCGAATAGATTAGAGTATCGTAGGGTAGAGTAGAACAGAATAGAGTAGAATAGCATAGAATGGAGAAGAGTGGAGTCAAATGGAGTCGAACAGAGACAAATAGAGTAGAAAAGAGTCGAATCGAGCCAAATAGGGCCGAATAAGGCTGAACCGAGTGGAAACGAGCTGAATTGAAGCGATTCGAGCCAAATCGAGCTGAATCGAGCTGATGTTGCGGAATCGAGCCGACTCAAGCGTGATGGTGTCCGGTCGCATCGAAATGCTTTGAATCGAATCAAATGGAATCGATTAGAATAGGTTAGGGTAGGGTAGTTTATGATAGGAAGACTAGGGTAGATGCAAGTAGACTACATTAGAGTAGACAAGAGAAGGCTAGAGTAGAAGCCTAGACTAGTAAGCTGGACTAGTCAGCTAGGCTAGTGGCATAGAGCAGTAGCCTAGACAACTAGTCTTGAATAGTACCCTAAGTCAGTAATCTGAACGAGTACCCTTGCCTGAACTCTTAGCCTAATCTAGTACCCTTGCCTTAACTAGTAGTCCTAACAAGTACCCTTGCCTTAACCAGTAGTCTTCACTAGTACCCTTGCCTTCACTAGTAGTATGTCCTTAACAAGTAGCCTGAACTGGTACCCTTGCCTTAACCAGTACCCTCAACAAGTACCCATGCCTTAACTAGTAGCCTGGCCTTAACTAGTGCCCTTGCATAACTAGTACCCTGGCCTTAACTAGTAGCCTGAACTAGTACACTTGCCTTAAGGAGTACCCTTGCCCGAACTACTCCCCTTAATTAGGACCCTTATTGAGTAACCCTAAGTAGTAGAGTATGGTACGGTGGGGTAGCATAGGGTAGGGAAGCATACGGTGGAACAGAGAAAATAGAAGGAAATAGAATAGAACAGCATAGGTCAGGGTAGGTTAGCTTAGTGCAGGGTATGGTAGAGTAGCATAGGATGGAACAGAGAAAATAGAAAAGGAGACTAGAAAAGAGCAGACTAGATTAGGATAGGCTAGGGTGGGGGAGGGTTTTGTAGAATACAGTAGTGTAGAATGGAATAGAATGGTGTGGAATGGAGTCAAATGGATTCGAACAGAGATGCAGAGAGTAGAAAAGAGTTGAATAGAGCCGAATAACGCTGAATAGGACCACATATGACCAAAATGAGCCGAATCGAGTCGAGTCGATCAGATTCGGGATGAATGGAGCCTAGTGGAGCTGAAATGAGCCAAATAGAGACAATCTGAACCCAGCAAAATCGAGCCAAAACACACTTAATTGCATCCTATTGCATCGGATCTCGTCGAATTCCATCAAATCCCACCAAAACGCATCAAATCTCGCGGAATCTCACCGAATCCCGTCGAATTGTCTCAAATCGGGTCGAATGGTGTCAAACTGAATGGAATCGAATTAAATTGAATAGATTAGAGTAGTGTAGGTTAGACTGGGATTCAGTAGGGAAGGGCACAGAAGAATAGAATAGAGTAGAACAGAAGAGAATACCAAGAGTAGAATGGAGTAGAGTTGAGTAGAGTGGAATAGTCAGAGTCGGGTAGTGCAGAATATAGATGAATAGATCCAATTCAAGCCGAATCGATTCGAATGGAGAGGAAAGGAGACAAATCGTGATGAATCGAATCGATTAGAATAGATTAGAGTAGGGTAGGGTAGAACAGAATAGAATAGAGTAGAAAAGAGTAGAATGGTGTGGAAGGGAGTTGAATGGAGCCAAATAGAGACAAATAAAGTAGAAAGGGTTGAGTAGAGCTGAACAGGGCTGAATAAGGTTCACTCGAGCCTAATTATGCTGAATTGAGCAGAATCGAGACGAATTGACCCAATTCAAGCCAAATAGAGCTAAATCGAGCCGATTCAAGCCTAATCACATGGAATCGCGTCAAAATGCGTTGGATCGAATAGATTAGAGTAGAGGAGGGTACGGCAGGAGAGGCTAGACTACAACACAACAGAACACAATAGAAAGAAGAGAATAGAATTAAGTAGAGTCGGGTCCAGTAGAATAGAGTCAAATTGAGTTGAAGAGAGCCGAAAAGAGCCAAACAGAGCTGAATACAGCCGAATTGACCAAATTCAAGGTGAATCGAGATGAATCATGTCGAGTCGTTTGAAACGTGTCGAATCGAATCAAATAGATTAGTGTGGGGAAGGTAAGGTTAGGGTAGGGTAGAGAAGAATAGAATAGAGTAGAATAGAACAGAACAGAAAGAATCGAGTAGACTAGAGTCAAATAGAGTCGAATACTGCCAAAAAGAGCCGAATAGAGTGGAAAAGAGCCGAATAGAACCGAATCGAGTTTAATGGAGCAGAAAGGAGATGAATCGAGCCGATATGACCCGAATCAGGTCGAATCCCATTCAAGTGTGTCGAATAGCATAGAACAGATTACAGTAGGCTAAGTTAGGGTAGGGTAGGGTAGAATAGAGTGCAGTAGAACAGAACAGAACAGAACTGAAAGAATAGGGTCGAGACGAGCAGAGTATAGAAGAGTAGAGTAGAGCAGAGTCGAACATTGCCGAATAGAGCCAAATAGAGCCCAAAAGAGCTAAATGGATAGAAACCAAGACGAATCACGCCGAATCCCGTGGAATCGTGCCGTATCGCGTCGAATCCCGTCGAATTGCATTGAATCTGATCAATTCCAATCCAATCAAGTAGAATAGACTAGAGTAGGGTAGAGTACAATACAATACAGTAGAGAATAGTTTAGGATGGAGTAGAATGGTGTAGCATGGAGTCGAGTGGAGTCGAAAAGAGATAATAGAGTTGAGTAGAGCCTAATAGAGCCGGATAGAGCTGAATAGAGCCTATTCGACCTGACTGGAGCCGAATGGAGCCGATTAGAGCTGAATCGAACCGATTTGAGCCGATTGGGGATGAATGGAGTGGAAAGGAGCCGATTTGAGCCGAATCGCATCGAGATGCGTGGAATCGAATCCAGTAGAATAGATTAGATTAGGGTAGGATGGAATAGAGTAGACTTGAACACAGTAGAAGAGAATGGAAAGGATACAATAGAATAGAGTAGAAAAGGGTAGAGCAGAGCAGAATAGTGTAGAGTAGAATAGAGTAGAGTAGAACAGAGTCGAATCAAGCTGAATGGAGACGAAACGAGACAAATCGCGTCGAATGGCGTCGAATCCCATCGAATCAATTACAGTAGGGTATAGTAGAAGAGCGTAGAATGGAGTAGAATGGTGTGCAATGGAATCGAGTAGAGTAGAAAAGAGCTGAAGAGAGCCGAAGAGGGCCAAAGAGGGCCAAATCGAGCTGAATTGAGTGAAATCGAGCCGAATCCAGTGAATCGAGCCTAATGGAGCCAAATCGAGGCTAATCGAGCTGAATCGACACTATTCGAGACAAATGGAGCCGAATGGACATGAATCACACCGATTCGGCCCCTAGTCGCGTCAAAATTTCTCGAATTCAATTGAATAGACTAGAGTAGGGGAGGTTCGGGTAGGCTAGAGTAGGGTAGAATAGAGTAGAATAGAATAAAACAGAACAGAACACAACAAAATAGAACAGAACAACACAGAACGAATACAGAAAAGAGTAGGCTAGAGTAGAATAGAGGGGAATAGAGTAGAGTAGAATAGATTTGAACAGAGCCAAATCGAGCCGAATCGCGTCGAAATGGGTTGAATCAAATCCAATCAAGTGGATTACAATACCTTAGAGTTGGGTAGCATAGGGTAGGGTAGAATAGAGTAGAATAGTACAGAACAGAGTAGAAACAATACAATAGAGTAGAGAAGAGTAGAATAGAGCTGAATAGAGCCAAATGCAGACAAAATGAGAGGAATCGTGTAGAAGCAAGTAGAGTAAATTAGAGTGGTGTTGGGTAGGGTAGAGCAGAATAGAGTAGAATAGTGTGGAATGAATAGAATGGAGTAGAATGGAGTCAAGTAGAAACGAATAGAGTAGAAAAGAGTCGAATAGAGCAGAATAGGGCCGAAGAAGGCCAAATCGAGCAGATTCGAAGCGATTCAAGCCAAAACAAGCTGAATGGAGCCTAACTGAGCCGAATAGAGCCAAATCGAGCCGAATCGAGCCGATTCAAGCTTCATCGCCTCGAATCGCGTTCAACGCGTCAAATCCAATCGAGACGTATAGATTAGAGAAGGGGAGGGGAGGGGAGGGGAGAATAGAACAGAGTAGAGTGGAATAGAAGAGATTAGAACAGAATAGAAGGAATAGAATCGAGTAGAATCGAGTGGAAAAGAGTAGAGTCGAATACAGTCGAATAGAGCCGAATAAGCTGAATAGAGACGAATGGAGCTGAATACAGCCGAAAAGAGCTGTATACTGCCGAATCACACCTAATCGAGCGGAATCAAGCAGAATCGCACTGACTGTCACCGAACAGCGTTGAATCGAATCAGGTCGAATCGAGTCGAGTCACATCGTTTTGAATCAAACAAGGTCAAATTGCTTCATATCGTGTCGAATCCCATCGAATCACGTTGAATAACTTCGAATTGCGTCAAACCTCAGAGAATCCTACTGAATCACGTCGAGTCGCATGGAATCTCATCAAATCCCTTCAGATCTTGCCGAATCCAGTCAAGTCCTATCAAATCGCGTTGCACGGAATCGAATTGCATCCAATAGATTAAAGTAGGGAAGGTTCGGGTGGGGTGCCGTTGGGTCGGGTAGGGTAGAATAGAACAGAGTACAACAGAATAGGAGAGAATAGAACAGAACAGAAAGAATACAACAGAATAGAATAGAGTCAAAGAGAGAGAACATAGCCGAATTGAGCCGAGTGGAGACAAAACGAGACGAATCACGTCCGGTTGCTTCGAATCGCGTCAAATCAAATCGAATCGATTAGAAGAGATTAGGGTAGGGAAGGGTAGAATAGAAGAGAGGAAAATAGTGAGGAATGGAGTTGAACGGAGTCCAATAGAGACGGATAGATATGAATAGAGTACAAAAGAGTCTAATAGAGCAGAATAGGGCCGAATAGGCCCAAATAAGGCCTAATCGAGCAGAATCCAGCAGAATCGATGGAATTCGAGCCTAATCGAGCCGAATGGAGTGAAATGGAGCCAAGTCGAGCCGAATAGAGCCGATTCGAACTGAATCGAGCTGATTCAAGCCTAATCGCGTCAAATCGCGTGGAAATACGTCACATCGAATCTAATCAAATAGATTAGGGAAGGGTAGGGGAGGGGCGGGTGGGTAGACTAGAACAGAATAGTACAGAATAGAATATAGTACAGTAGGGTAGAGTAGAGAGAGTAAAGCAGACAAGAGTAGAGCAGAGTAGAATTGAGTCAAATAGAGTCAAAGAGTGCAGGATATAGCTGAATAGAGCCAATTCTGGCCGAATCGAGTCAAATGGAAACAAAACGAGATGAATCACACCGAATTGCTAAGAATCGCATCCAATCGAATAGATTAGAGTATCGTAGGGTAGAGTAGAACAGAATAGAGTAGAATAGCATAGAATGGAGAAGAGTGGAGTCAAATGGAGTCGAACAGAGACAAATAGAGTAGAAAAGAGTCGAATCGAGCCAAATAGGGCCGAATAAGGCTGAACCGAGTGGAAACGAGCTGAATTGAAGCGATTCGAGCCAAATCGAGCTGAATCGAGCTGATGTTGCGGAATCGAGCCGACTCAAGCGTGATGGTGTCCGGTCGCATCGAAATGCTTTGAATCGAATCAAATGGAATCGATTAGAATAGGTTAGGGTAGGGTAGTTTATGATAGGAAGACTAGGGTAGATGCAAGTAGACTACATTAGAGTAGACAAGAGAAGGCTAGAGTAGAAGCCTAGACTAGTAAGCTGGACTAGTCAGCTAGGCTAGTGGCATAGAGCAGTAGCCTAGACAACTAGTCTTGAATAGTACCCTAAGTCAGTAATCTGAACGAGTACCCTTGCCTGAACTCTTAGCCTAATCTAGTACCCTTGCCTTAACTAGTAGTCCTAACAAGTACCCTTGCCTTAACCAGTAGTCTTCACTAGTACCCTTGCCTTCACTAGTAGTATGTCCTTAACAAGTAGCCTGAACTGGTACCCTTGCCTTAACCAGTACCCTCAACAAGTACCCATGCCTTAACTAGTAGCCTGGCCTTAACTAGTGCCCTTGCATAACTAGTACCCTGGCCTTAACTAGTAGCCTGAACTAGTACACTTGCCTTAAGGAGTACCCTTGCCCGAACTACTCCCCTTAATTAGGACCCTTATTGAGTAACCCTAAGTAGTAGAGTATGGTACGGTGGGGTAGCATAGGGTAGGGAAGCATACGGTGGAACAGAGAAAATAGAAGGAAATAGAATAGAACAGCATAGGTCAGGGTAGGTTAGCTTAGTGCAGGGTATGGTAGAGTAGCATAGGATGGAATCGAGAAAATAGAAAAGGAGACTAGAAAAGAGCAGACTAGATTAGGATAGGCTAGGGTGGGGGAGGGTTTTGTAGAATACAGTAGTGTAGAATGGAATAGAATGGTGTGGAATGGAGTCAAATGGATTCGAACAGAGATGCAGAGAGTAGAAAAGAGTTGAATAGAGCCGAATAACGCTGAATAGGACCACATATGACCAAAATGAGCCGAATCGAGTCGAGTCGATCAGATTCGGGATGAATGGAGCCTAGTGGAGCTGAAATGAGCCAAATAGAGACAATCTGAACCCAGCAAAATCGAGCCAAAACACACTTAATTGCATCCTATTGCATCGGATCTCGTCGAATTCCATCAAATCCCACCAAAACGCATCAAATCTCGCGGAATCTCACCGAATCCCGTCGAATTGTCTCAAATCGGGTCGAATGGTGTCAAACTGAATGGAATCGAATTAAATTGAATAGATTAGAGTAGTGTAGGTTAGACTGGGATTCAGTAGGGAAGGGCACAGAAGAATAGAATAGAGTAGAACAGAAGAGAATACCAAGAGTAGAATGGAGTAGAGTTGAGTAGAGTGGAATAGTCAGAGTCGGGTAGTGCAGAATATAGATGAATAGATCCAATTCAAGCCGAATCGATTCGAATGGAGAGGAAAGGAGACAAATCGTGATGAATCGAATCGATTAGAATAGATTAGAGTAGGGTAGGGTAGAACAGAATAGAATAGAGTAGAAAAGAGTAGAATGGTGTGGAAGGGAGTTGAATGGAGCCAAATAGAGACAAATAAAGTAGAAAGGGTTGAGTAGAGCTGAACAGGGCTGAATAAGGTTCACTCGAGCCTAATTATGCTGAATTGAGCAGAATCGAGACGAATTGACCCAATTCAAGCCAAATAGAGCTAAATCGAGCCGATTCAAGCCTAATCACATGGAATCGCGTCAAAATGCGTTGGATCGAATAGATTAGAGTAGAGGAGGGTACGGCAGGAGAGGCTAGACTACAACACAACAGAACACAATAGAAAGAAGAGAATAGAATTAAGTAGAGTCGGGTCCAGTAGAATAGAGTCAAATTGAGTTGAAGAGAGCCGAAAAGAGCCAAACAGAGCTGAATACAGCCGAATTGACCAAATTCAAGGTGAATCGAGATGAATCATGTCGAGTCGTTTGAAACGTGTCGAATCGAATCAAATAGATTAGTGTGGGGAAGGTAAGGTTAGGGTAGGGTAGAGAAGAATAGAATAGAGTAGAATAGAACAGAACAGAAAGAATCGAGTAGACTAGAGTCAAATAGAGTCGAATACTGCCAAAAAGAGCCGAATAGAGTGGAAAAGAGCCGAATAGAACCGAATCGAGTTTAATGGAGCAGAAAGGAGATGAATCGAGCCGATATGACCCGAATCAGGTCGAATCCCATTCAAGTGTGTCGAATAGCATAGAACAGATTACAGTAGGCTAAGTTAGGGTAGGGTAGGGTAGAATAGAGTGCAGTAGAACAGAACAGAACAGAACTGAAAGAATAGGGTCGAGACGAGCAGAGTATAGAAGAGTAGAGTAGAGCAGAGTCGAACATTGCCGAATAGAGCCAAATAGAGCCCAAAAGAGCTAAATGGATAGAAACCAAGACGAATCACGCCGAATCCCGTGGAATCGTGCCGTATCGCGTCGAATCCCGTCGAATTGCATTGAATCTGATCAATTCCAATCCAATCAAGTAGAATAGACTAGAGTAGGGTAGAGTACAATACAATACAGTAGAGAATAGTTTAGGATGGAGTAGAATGGTGTAGCATGGAGTCGAGTGGAGTCGAAAAGAGATAATAGAGTTGAGTAGAGCCTAATAGAGCCGGATAGAGCTGAATAGAGCCTATTCGACCTGACTGGAGCCGAATGGAGCCGATTAGAGCTGAATCGAACCGATTTGAGCCGATTGGGGATGAATGGAGTGGAAAGGAGCCGATTTGAGCCGAATCGCATCGAGATGCGTGGAATCGAATCCAGTAGAATAGATTAGATTAGGGTAGGATGGAATAGAGTAGACTTGAACACAGTAGAAGAGAATGGAAAGGATACAATAGAATAGAGTAGAAAAGGGTAGAGCAGAGCAGAATAGTGTAGAGTAGAATAGAGTAGAGTAGAACAGAGTCGAATCAAGCTGAATGGAGACGAAACGAGACAAATCGCGTCGAATGGCGTCGAATCCCATCGAATCAATTACAGTAGGGTATAGTAGAAGAGCGTAGAATGGAGTAGAATGGTGTGCAATGGAATCGAGTAGAGTAGAAAAGAGCTGAAGAGAGCCGAAGAGGGCCAAAGAGGGCCAAATCGAGCTGAATTGAGTGAAATCGAGCCGAATCCAGTGAATCGAGCCTAATGGAGCCAAATCGAGGCTAATCGAGCTGAATCGACACTATTCGAGACAAATGGAGCCGAATGGACATGAATCACACCGATTCGGCCCCTAGTCGCGTCAAAATTTCTCGAATTCAATTGAATAGACTAGAGTAGGGGAGGTTCGGGTAGGCTAGAGTAGGGTAGAATAGAGTAGAATAGAATAAAACAGAACAGAACACAACAAAATAGAACAGAACAACACAGAACGAATACAGAAAAGAGTAGGCTAGAGTAGAATAGAGGGGAATAGAGTAGAGTAGAATAGATTTGAACAGAGCCAAATCGAGCCGAATCGCGTTGAAATGGGTTGAATCAAATCCAATCAAGTGGATTACAATACCTTAGAGTTGGGTAGCATAGGGTAGGGTAGAATAGAGTAGAATAGTACAGAACAGAGTAGAAACAATACAATAGAGTAGAGAAGAGTAGAATAGAGCTGAATAGAGCCAAATGCAGACAAAATGAGAGGAATCGTGTAGAAGCAAGTAGAGTAAATTAGAGTGGTGTTGGGTAGGGTAGAGCAGAATAGAGTAGAATAGTGTGGAATGAATAGAATGGAGTAGAATGGAGTCAAGTAGAAACGAATAGAGTAGAAAAGAGTCGAATAGAGCAGAATAGGGCCGAAGAAGGCCAAATCGAGCAGATTCGAAGCGATTCAAGCCAAAACAAGCTGAATGGAGCCTAACTGAGCCGAATAGAGCCAAATCGAGCCGAATCGAGCCGATTCAAGCTTCATCGCCTTGAATCGCGTTCAACGCGTCAAATCCAATCGAGACGTATAGATTAGAGAAGGGGAGGGGAGGGGAGGGGAGAATAGAACAGAGTAGAGTGGAATAGAAGAGATTAGAACAGAATAGAAGGAATAGAATCGAGTAGAATCGAGTGGAAAAGAGTAGAGTCGAATACAGTCGAATAGAGCCGAATAAGCTGAATAGAGACGAATGGAGCTGAATACAGCCGAAAAGAGCTGTATACTGCCGAATCACACCTAATCGAGCGGAATCAAGCAGAATCGCACTGACTGTCACCGAACAGCGTTGAATCGAATCAGGTCGAATCGAGTCGAGTCACATCGTTTTGAATCAAACAAGGTCAAATTGCTTCATATCGTGTCGAATCCCATCGAATCACGTCGAATAACTTCGAATTGCGTCAAACCTCAGAGAATCCTACTGAATCACGTCGAGTCGCATGGAATCTCATCAAATCCCTTCAGATCTTGCCGAATCCAGTCAAGTCCTATCAAATCGCGTTGCACGGAATCGAATTGCATCCAATAGATTAAAGTAGGGAAGGTTCGGGTGGGGTGCCGTTGGGTCGGGTAGGGTAGAATAGAACAGAGTACAACAGAATAGGAGAGAATAGAACAGAACAGAAAGAATACAACAGAATAGAATAGAGTCAAAGAGAGAGAACATAGCCGAATTGAGCCGAGTGGAGACAAAACGAGACGAATCACGTCCGGTTGCTTCGAATCGCGTCAAATCAAATCGAATCGATTAGAAGAGATTAGGGTAGGGAAGGGTAGAATAGAAGAGAGGAAAATAGTGAGGAATGGAGTTGAACGGAGTCCAATAGAGACGGATAGATATGAATAGAGTACAAAAGAGTCTAATAGAGCAGAATAGGGCCGAATAGGCCCAAATAAGGCCTAATCGAGCAGAATCCAGCAGAATCGATGGAATTCGAGCCTAATCGAGCCGAATGGAGTGAAATGGAGCCAAGTCGAGCCGAATAGAGCCGATTCGAACTGAATCGAGCTGATTCAAGCCTAATCGCGTCAAATCGCGTGGAAATACGTCACATCGAATCTAATCAAATAGATTAGGGAAGGGTAGGGGAGGGGCGGGTGGGTAGACTAGAACAGAATAGTACAGAATAGAATATAGTACAGTAGGGTAGAGTAGAGAGAGTAAAGCAGACAAGAGTAGAGCAGAGTAGAATTGAGTCAAATAGAGTCAAAGAGTGCAGGATATAGCTGAATAGAGCCAATTCTGGCCGAATCGAGTCAAATGGAAACAAAACGAGATGAATCACACCGAATTGCTAAGAATCGCATCCAATCGAATAGATTAGAGTATCGTAGGGTAGAGTAGAACAGAATAGAGTAGAATAGCATAGAATGGAGAAGAGTGGAGTCAAATGGAGTCGAACAGAGACAAATAGAGTAGAAAAGAGTCGAATCGAGCCAAATAGGGCCGAATAAGGCTGAACCGAGTGGAAACGAGCTGAATTGAAGCGATTCGAGCCAAATCGAGCTGAATCGAGCTGATGTTGCGGAATCGAGCCGACTCAAGCGTGATGGTGTCCGGTCGCATCGAAATGCTTTGAATCGAATCAAATGGAATCGATTAGAATAGGTTAGGGTAGGGTAGTTTATGATAGGAAGACTAGGGTAGATGCAAGTAGACTACATTAGAGTAGACAAGAGAAGGCTAGAGTAGAAGCCTAGACTAGTAAGCTGGACTAGTCAGCTAGGCTAGTGGCATAGAGCAGTAGCCTAGACAACTAGTCTTGAATAGTACCCTAAGTCAGTAATCTGAACGAGTACCCTTGCCTGAACTCTTAGCCTAATCTAGTACCCTTGCCTTAACTAGTAGTCCTAACAAGTACCCTTGCCTTAACCAGTAGTCTTCACTAGTACCCTTGCCTTCACTAGTAGTATGTCCTTAACAAGTAGCCTGAACTGGTACCCTTGCCTTAACCAGTACCCTCAACAAGTACCCATGCCTTAACTAGTAGCCTGGCCTTAACTAGTGCCCTTGCATAACTAGTACCCTGGCCTTAACTAGTAGCCTGAACTAGTACACTTGCCTTAAGGAGTACCCTTGCCCGAACTACTCCCCTTAATTAGGACCCTTATTGAGTAACCCTAAGTAGTAGAGTATGGTACGGTGGGGTAGCATAGGGTAGGGAAGCATACGGTGGAACAGAGAAAATAGAAGGAAATAGAATAGAACAGCATAGGTCAGGGTAGGTTAGCTTAGTGCAGGGTATGGTAGAGTAGCATAGGATGGAACAGAGAAAATAGAAAAGGAGACTAGAAAAGAGCAGACTAGATTAGGATAGGCTAGGGTGGGGGAGGGTTTTGTAGAATACAGTAGTGTAGAATGGAATAGAATGGTGTGGAATGGAGTCAAATGGATTCGAACAGAGATGCAGAGAGTAGAAAAGAGTTGAATAGAGCCGAATAACGCTGAATAGGACCACATATGACCAAAATGAGCCGAATCGAGTCGAGTCGATCAGATTCGGGATGAATGGAGCCTAGTGGAGCTGAAATGAGCCAAATAGAGACAATCTGAACCCAGCAAAATCGAGCCAAAACACACTTAATTGCATCCTATTGCATCGGATCTCGTCGAATTCCATCAAATCCCACCAAAACGCATCAAATCTCGCGGAATCTCACCGAATCCCGTCGAATTGTCTCAAATCGGGTCGAATGGTGTCAAACTGAATGGAATCGAATTAAATTGAATAGATTAGAGTAGTGTAGGTTAGACTGGGATTCAGTAGGGAAGGGCACAGAAGAATAGAATAGAGTAGAACAGAAGAGAATACCAAGAGTAGAATGGAGTAGAGTTGAGTAGAGTGGAATAGTCAGAGTCGGGTAGTGCAGAATATAGATGAATAGATCCAATTCAAGCCGAATCGATTCGAATGGAGAGGAAAGGAGACAAATCGTGATGAATCGAATCGATTAGAATAGATTAGAGTAGGGTAGGGTAGAACAGAATAGAATAGAGTAGAAAAGAGTAGAATGGTGTGGAAGGGAGTTGAATGGAGCCAAATAGAGACAAATAAAGTAGAAAGGGTTGAGTAGAGCTGAACAGGGCTGAATAAGGTTCACTCGAGCCTAATTATGCTGAATTGAGCAGAATCGAGACGAATTGACCCAATTCAAGCCAAATAGAGCTAAATCGAGCCGATTCAAGCCTAATCACATGGAATCGCGTCAAAATGCGTTGGATCGAATAGATTAGAGTAGAGGAGGGTACGGCAGGAGAGGCTAGACTACAACACAACAGAACACAATAGAAAGAAGAGAATAGAATTAAGTAGAGTCGGGTCCAGTAGAATAGAGTCAAATTGAGTTGAAGAGAGCCGAAAAGAGCCAAACAGAGCTGAATACAGCCGAATTGACCAAATTCAAGGTGAATCGAGATGAATCATGTCGAGTCGTTTGAAACGTGTCGAATCGAATCAAATAGATTAGTGTGGGGAAGGTAAGGTTAGGGTAGGGTAGAGAAGAATAGAATAGAGTAGAATAGAACAGAACAGAAAGAATCGAGTAGACTAGAGTCAAATAGAGTCGAATACTGCCAAAAAGAGCCGAATAGAGTGGAAAAGAGCCGAATAGAACCGAATCGAGTTTAATGGAGCAGAAAGGAGATGAATCGAGCCGATATGACCCGAATCAGGTCGAATCCCATTCAAGTGTGTCGAATAGCATAGAACAGATTACAGTAGGCTAAGTTAGGGTAGGGTAGGGTAGAATAGAGTGCAGTAGAACAGAACAGAAGAGAACTGAAAGAATAGGGTCGAGACGAGCAGAGTATAGAAGAGTAGAGTAGAGCAGAGTCGAACATTGCCGAATAGAGCCAAATAGAGCCCAAAAGAGCTAAATGGATAGAAACCAAGACGAATCACGCCGAATCCCGTGGAATCGTGCCGTATCGCGTCGAATCCCGTCGAATTGCATTGAATCTGATCAATTCCAATCCAATCAAGTAGAATAGACTAGAGTAGGGTAGAGTACAATACAATACAGTAGAGAATAGTTTAGGATGGAGTAGAATGGTGTAGCATGGAGTCGAGTGGAGTCGAAAAGAGATAATAGAGTTGAGTAGAGCCTAATAGAGCCGGATAGAGCTGAATAGAGCCTATTCTAGCTGACTGGAGCCGAATGGAGCCGATTAGAGCTGAATCGAACCGATTTGAGCCGATTGGGGATGAATGGAGTGGAAAGGAGCCGATTTGAGCCGAATCGCATCGAGATGCGTGGAATCGAATCCAGTAGAATAGATTAGATTAGGGTAGGATGGAATAGAGTAGACTTGAACACAGTAGAAGAGAATGGAAAGGATACAATAGAATAGAGTAGAAAAGGGTAGAGCAGAGCAGAATAGTGTAGAGTAGAATAGAGTAGAGTAGAACAGAGTCGAATCAAGCTGAATGGAGACGAAACGAGACAAATCGCGTCGAATGGCGTCGAATCCCATCGAATCAATTACAGTAGGGTATAGTAGAAGAGCGTAGAATGGAGTAGAATGGTGTGCAATGGAATCGAGTAGAGTAGAAAAGAGCCGAAGAGGGCCAAAGAGGGCCAAATCGAGCTGAATTGAGTGAAATCGAGCCGAATCCAGTGAATCGAGCCTAATGGAGCCAAATCGAGGCTAATCGAGCTGAATCGACACTATTCGAGACAAATGGAGCCGAATGGACATGAATCACACCGATTCGGCCCCTAGTCGCGTCAAAATTTCTCGAATTCAATTGAATAGACTAGAGTAGGGGAGGTTCGGGTAGGCTAGAGTAGGGTAGAATAGAGTAGAATAGAATAAAACAGAACAGAACACAACAAAATAGAACAGAACAACACAGAACGAATACAGAAAAGAGTAGGCTAGAGTAGAATAGAGGGGAATAGAGTAGAGTAGAATAGATTTGAACAGAGCCAAATCGAGCCGAATCGCGTTGAAATGGGTTGAATCAAATCCAATCAAGTGGATTACAATACCTTAGAGTTGGGTAGCATAGGGTAGGGTAGAATAGAGTAGAATAGTACAGAACAGAGTAGAAACAATACAATAGAGTAGAGAAGAGTAGAATAGAGCTGAATAGAGCCAAATGCAGACAAAATGAGAGGAATCGTGTAGAAGCAAGTAGAGTAAATTAGAGTGGTGTTGGGTAGGGTAGAGCAGAATAGAGTAGAATAGTGTGGAATGAATAGAATGGAGTAGAATGGAGTCAAGTAGAAACGAATAGAGTAGAAAAGAGTCGAATAGAGCAGAATAGGGCCGAAGAAGGCCAAATCGAGCAGATTCGAAGCGATTCAAGCCAAAACAAGCTGAATGGAGCCTAACTGAGCCGAATAGAGCCAAATCGAGCCGAATCGAGCCGATTCAAGCTTCATCGCCTCGAATCGCGTTCAACGCGTCAAATCCAATCGAGACGTATAGATTAGAGAAGGGGAGGGGAGGGGAGGGGAGAATAGAACAGAGTAGAGTGGAATAGAAGAGATTAGAACAGAATAGAAGGAATAGAATCGAGTAGAATCGAGTGGAAAAGAGTAGAGTCGAATACAGTCGAATAGAGCCGAATAAGCTGAATAGAGACGAATGGAGCTGAATACAGCCGAAAAGAGCTGTATACTGCCGAATCACACCTAATCGAGCGGAATCAAGCAGAATCGCACTGACTGTCACCGAACAGCGTTGAATCGAATCAGGTCGAATCGAGTCGAGTCACATCGTTTTGAATCAAACAAGGTCAAATTGCTTCATATCGTGTCGAATCCCATCGAATCACGTCGAATAACTTCGAATTGCGTCAAACCTCAGAGAATCCTACTGAATCACGTCGAGTCGCATGGAATCTCATCAAATCCCTTCAGATCTTGCCGAATCCAGTCAAGTCCTATCAAATCGCGTTGCACGGAATCGAATTGCATCCAATAGATTAAAGTAGGGAAGGTTCGGGTGGGGTGCCGTTGGGTCGGGTAGGGTAGAATAGAACAGAGTACAACAGAATAGGAGAGAATAGAACAGAACAGAAAGAATACAACAGAATAGAATAGAGTCAAAGAGAGAGAACATAGCCGAATTGAGCCGAGTGGAGACAAAACGAGACGAATCACGTCCGGTTGCTTCGAATCGCGTCAAATCAAATCGAATCGATTAGAAGAGATTAGGGTAGGGAAGGGTAGAATAGAAGAGAGGAAAATAGTGAGGAATGGAGTTGAACGGAGTCCAATAGAGACGGATAGATATGAATAGAGTACAAAAGAGTCTAATAGAGCAGAATAGGGCCGAATAGGCCCAAATAAGGCCTAATCGAGCAGAATCCAGCAGAATCGATGGAATTCGAGCCTAATCGAGCCGAATGGAGTGAAATGGAGCCAAGTCGAGCCGAATAGAGCCGATTCGAACTGAATCGAGCTGATTCAAGCCTAATCGCGTCAAATCGCGTGGAAATACGTCACATCGAATCTAATCAAATAGATTAGGGAAGGGTAGGGGAGGGGCGGGTGGGTAGACTAGAACAGAATAGTACAGAATAGAATATAGTACAGTAGGGTAGAGTAGAGAGAGTAAAGCAGACAAGAGTAGAGCAGAGTAGAATTGAGTCAAATAGAGTCAAAGAGTGCAGGATATAGCTGAATAGAGCCAATTCTGGCCGAATCGAGTCAAATGGAAACAAAACGAGATGAATCACACCGAATTGCTAAGAATCGCATCCAATCGAATAGATTAGAGTATCGTAGGGTAGAGTAGAACAGAATAGAGTAGAATAGCATAGAATGGAGAAGAGTGGAGTCAAATGGAGTCGAACAGAGACAAATAGAGTAGAAAAGAGTCGAATCGAGCCAAATAGGGCCGAATAAGGCTGAACCGAGTGGAAACGAGCTGAATTGAAGCGATTCGAGCCAAATCGAGCTGAATCGAGCTGATGTTGCGGAATCGAGCTGACTCAAGCGTGATGGTGTCCGGTCGCATCGAAATGCTTTGAATCGAATCAAATGGAATCGATTAGAATAGGTTAGGGTAGGGTAGTTTATGATAGGAAGACTAGGGTAGATGCAAGTAGACTACATTAGAGTAGACAAGAGAAGGCTAGAGTAGAAGCCTAGACTAGTAAGCTGGACTAGTCAGCTAGGCTAGTGGCATAGAGCAGTAGCCTAGACAACTAGTCTTGAATAGTACCCTAAGTCAGTAATCTGAACGAGTACCCTTGCCTGAACTCTTAGCCTAATCTAGTACCCTTGCCTTAACTAGTAGTCCTAACAAGTACCCTTGCCTTAACCAGTAGTCTTCACTAGTACCCTTGCCTTCACTAGTAGTATGTCCTTAACAAGTAGCCTGAACTGGTACCCTTGCCTTAACCAGTACCCTCAACAAGTACCCATGCCTTAACTAGTAGCCTGGCCTTAACTAGTGCCCTTGCATAACTAGTACCCTGGCCTTAACTAGTAGCCTGAACTAGTACACTTGCCTTAAGGAGTACCCTTGCCCGAACTACTCCCCTTAATTAGGACCCTTATTGAGTAACCCTAAGTAGTAGAGTATGGTACGGTGGGGTAGCATAGGGTAGGGAAGCATACGGTGGAACAGAGAAAATCGAAGGAAATAGAATAGAACAGCATAGGTCAGGGTAGGTTAGCTTAGTGCAGGGTATGGTAGAGTAGCATAGGATGGAACAGAGAAAATAGAAAAGGAGACTAGAAAAGAGCAGACTAGATTAGGATAGGCTAGGGTGGGGGAGGGTTTTGTAGAATACAGTAGTGTAGAATGGAATAGAATGGTGTGGAATGGAGTCAAATGGATTCAAACAGAGATGCAGAGAGTAGAAAAGAGTTGAATAGAGCCGAATAACGCTGAATAGGACCACATATGACCAAAATGAGCCGAATCGAGTCGAGTCGATCAGATTCGGGATGAATGGAGCCTAGTGGAGCTGAAATGAGCCAAATAGAGACAATCTGAACCCAGCAAAATCGAGCCAAAACACACTTAATTGCATCCTATTGCATCGGATCTCGTCGAATTCCATCAAATCCCACCAAAACGCATCAAATCTCGCGGAATCTCACCGAATCCCGTCGAATTGTCTCAAATCGGGTCGAATGGTGTCAAACTGAATGGAATCGAATTAAATTGAATAGATTAGAGTAGTGTAGGTTAGACTGGGATTCAGTAGGGAAGGGCACAGAAGAATAGAATAGAGTAGAACAGAAGAGAATACCAAGAGTAGAATGGAGTAGAGTTGAGTAGAGTGGAATAGTCAGAGTCGGGTAGTGCAGAATATAGATGAATAGATCCAATTCAAGCCGAATCGATTCGAATGGAGAGGAAAGGAGACAAATCGTGATGAATCGAATCGATTAGAATAGATTAGAGTAGGGTAGGGTAGAACAGAATAGAATAGAGTAGAAAAGAGTAGAATGGTGTGGAAGGGAGTTGAATGGAGCCAAATAGAGACAAATAAAGTAGAAAGGGTTGAGTAGAGCTGAACAGGGCTGAATAAGGTTCACTCGAGCCTAATTATGCTGAATTGAGCAGAATCGAGACGAATTGACCCAATTCAAGCCAAATAGAGCTAAATCGAGCCGATTCAAGCCTAATCACATGGAATCGCGTCAAAATGCGTTGGATCGAATAGATTAGAGTAGAGGAGGGTACGGCAGGAGAGGCTAGACTACAACACAACAGAACACAATAGAAAGAAGAGAATAGAATTAAGTAGAGTCGGGTCCAGTAGAATAGAGTCAAATTGAGTTGAAGAGAGCCGAAAAGAGCCAAACAGAGCTGAATACAGCCGAATTGACCAAATTCAAGGTGAATCGAGATGAATCATGTCGAGTCGTTTGAAACGTGTCGAATCGAATCAAATAGATTAGTGTGGGGAAGGTAAGGTTAGGGTAGGGTAGAGAAGAATAGAATAGAGTAGAATAGAACAGAACAGAAAGAATCGAGTAGACTAGAGTCAAATAGAGTCGAATACTGCCAAAAAGAGCCGAATAGAGTGGAAAAGAGCCGAATAGAACCGAATCGAGTTTAATGGAGCAGAAAGGAGATGAATCGAGCCGATATGACCCGAATCAGGTCGAATCCCATTCAAGTGTGTCGAATAGCATAGAACAGATTACAGTAGGCTAAGTTAGGGTAGGGTAGGGTAGGATAGAGTGCAGTAGAACAGAACAGAACAGAACTGAAAGAATAGGGTCGAGACGAGCAGAGTATAGAAGAGTAGAGTAGAGCAGAGTCGAACATTGCCGAATAGAGCCAAATAGAGCCCAAAAGAGCTAAATGGATAGAAACCAAGACGAATCACGCCGAATCCCGTGGAATCGTGCCGTATCGCGTTGAATCCCGTCGAATTGCATTGAATCTGATCAATTCCAATCCAATCAAGTAGAATAGACTAGAGTAGGGTAGAGTACAATACAATACAGTAGAGAATAGTTTAGGATGGAGTAGAATGGTGTAGCATGGAGTCGAGTGGAGTCGAAAAGAGATAATAGAGTTGAGTAGAGCCTAATAGAGCCGGATAGAGCTGAATAGAGCCTATTCGACCTGACTGGAGCCGAATGGAGCCGATTAGAGCTGAATCGAACCGATTTGAGCCGATTGGGGATGAATGGAGTGGAAAGGAGCCGATTTGAGCCGAATCGCATCGAGATGCGTGGAATCGAATCCAGTAGAATAGATTAGATTAGGGTAGGATGGAATAGAGTAGACTTGAACACAGTAGAAGAGAATGGAAAGGATACAATAGAATAGAGTAGAAAAGGGTAGAGCAGAGCAGAATAGTGTAGAGTAGAATAGAGTAGAGTAGAACAGAGTCGAATCAAGCTGAATGGAGACGAAACGAGACAAATCGCGTCGAATGGCGTCGAATCCCATCGAATCAATTACAGTAGGGTATAGTAGAAGAGCGTAGAATGGAGTAGAATGGTGTGCAATGGAATCGAGTAGAGTAGAAAAGAGCTGAAGAGAGCCGAAGAGGGCCAAAGAGGGCCAAATCGAGCTGAATTGAGTGAAATCGAGCCGAATCCAGTGAATCGAGCCTAATGGAGCCAAATCGAGGCTAATCGAGCTGAATCGACACTATTCGAGACAAATGGAGCCGAATGGACATGAATCACACCGATTCGGCCCCTAGTCGCGTCAAAATTTCTCGAATTCAATTGAATAGACTAGAATAGGGGAGGTTCGGGTAGGCTAGAGTAGGGTAGAATAGAGTAGAATAGAATAAAACAGAACAGAACACAACAAAATAGAACAGAACAACACAGAACGAATACAGAAAAGAGTAGGCTAGAGTAGAATAGAGGGGAATAGAGTAGAGTAGAATAGATTTGAACAGAGCCAAATCGAGCCGAATCGCGTTGAAATGGGTTGAATCAAATCCAATCAAGTGGATTACAATACCTTAGAGTTGGGTAGCATAGGGTAGGGTAGAATAGAGTAGAATAGTACAGAAAGAGTAGAAACAATACAATAGAGTAGAGAAGAGTAGAATAGAGCTGAATAGAGCCAAATGCAGACAAAATGAGAGGAATCGTGTAGAAGCAAGTAGAGTAAATTAGAGTGGTGTTGGGTAGGGTAGAGCAGAATAGAGTAGAATAGTGTGGAATGAATAGAATGGAGTAGAATGGAGTCAAGTAGAAACGAATAGAGTAGAAAAGAGTCGAATAGAGCAGAATAGGGCCGAAGAAGGCCAAATCGAGCAGATTCGAAGCGATTCAAGCCAAAACAAGCTGAATGGAGCCTAACTGAGCCGAATAGAGCCAAATCGAGCCGAATCGAGCCGATTCAAGCTTCATCGCCTCGAATCGCGTTCAACGCGTCAAATCCAATCGAGACGTATAGATTAGAGAAGGGGAGGGGAGGGGAGGGGAGAACAGAACAGAGTAGAGTGGAATAGAAGAGATTAGAACAGAATAGAAGGAATAGAATCGAGTAGAATCGAGTGGAAAAGAGTAGAGTCGAATACAGTCGAATAGAGCCGAATAAGCTGAATAGAGACGAATGGAGCTGAATACAGCCGAAAAGAGCTGTATACTGCCGAATCACACCTAATCGAGCGGAATCAAGCAGAATCGCACTGACTGTCACCGAACAGCGTTGAATCGAATCAGGTCGAATCGAGTCGAGTCACATCGTTTTGAATCAAACAAGGTCAAATTGCTTCATATCGTGTCGAATCCCATCGAATCACGTCGAATAACTTCGAATTGCGTCAAACCTCAGAGAATCCTACTGAATCACGTCGAGTCGCATGGAATCTCATCAAATCCCTTCAGATCTTGCCGAATCCAGTCAAGTCCTATCAAATCGCGTTGCACGGAATCGAATTGCATCCAATAGATTAAAGTAGGGAAGGTTCGGGTGGGGTGCCGTTGGGTCGGGTAGGGTAGAATAGAACAGAGTACAACAGAATAGGAGAGAATAGAACAGAACAGAAAGAATACAACAGAATAGAATAGAGTCAAAGAGAGAGAACATAGCCGAATTGAGCCGAGTGGAGACAAAACGAGACGAATCACGTCCGGTTGCTTCGAATCGCGTCAAATCAAATCGAATCGATTAGAAGAGATTAGGGTAGGGAAGGGTAGAATAGAAGAGAGGAAAATAGTGAGGAATGGAGTTGAACGGAGTCCAATAGAGACGGATAGATATGAATAGAGTACAAAAGAGTCTAATAGAGCAGAATAGGGCCGAATAGGCCCAAATAAGGCCTAATCGAGCAGAATCCAGCAGAATCGATGGAATTCGAGCCTAATCGAGCCGAATGGAGTGAAATGGAGCCAAGTCGAGCCGAATAGAGCCGATTCGAACTGAATCGAGCTGATTCAAGCCTAATCGCGTCAAATCGCGTGGAAATACGTCACATCGAATCTAATCAAATAGATTAGGGAAGGGTAGGGGAGGGGCGGGTGGGTAGACTAGAACAGAATAGTACAGAATAGAATATAGTACAGTAGGGTAGAGTAGAGAGAGTAAAGCAGACAAGAGTAGAGCAGAGTAGAATTGAGTCAAATAGAGTCAAAGAGTGCAGGATATAGCTGAATAGAGCCAATTCTGGCCGAATCGAGTCAAATGGAAACAAAACGAGATGAATCACACCGAATTGCTAAGAATCGCATCCAATCGAATAGATTAGAGCATCGTAGGGTAGAGTAGAACAGAATAGAGTAGAATAGTGTAGAATGGAGAAGAGTGGAGTCAAATGGAGTCGAACAGAGACAAATAGAGTAGAAAAGAGTCGAATCGAGCCAAATAGGGCCGAATAAGGCTGAACCGAGTGGAAACGAGCTGAATTGAAGCGATTCGAGCCAAATCGAGCTGATGTTGCGGAATCGAGCCGACTCAAGCGTGATGGTGTCCGGTCGCATCGAAATGCTTTGAATCGAATCAAATGGAATCGATTAGAATAGGTTAGGGTAGGGTAGTTTAGGATAGGAAGACTAGGGTAGATGCAAGTAGACTACATTAGAGTAGACAAGAGAAGGCTAGAGTAGAAGCCTAGACTAGTAAGCTGGACTAGTCAGCTAGACTAGTGGCATAGAGCAGTAGCCTAGACAACTAGTCTTGAATAGTACCCTAAGTCAGTAATCTGAACGAGTACCCTTGCCTGAACTCTTAGCCTAATTAGTACCCTTGCCTTAACTAGTAGTCCTAACAAGTACCCTTGCCTTAACCAGTAGTCTTCACTAGTACCCTTGCCTTCACTAGTAGTATGTCCTTAACAAGTAGCCTGAACTGGTACCCTTGCCTTAACCAGTACCCTCAACAAGTACCCATGCCTTAACTAGTAGCCTGGCCTTAACTAGTGCCCTTGCATAACTAGTACCCTGGCCTTAACTAGTAGCCTGAACTAGTACACTTGCCTTAAGGAGTACCCTTGCCCGAACTACTCCCCTTAATTAGGACCCTTATTGAGTAACCCTAAGTAGTAGAGTATGGTACGGTGGGGTAGCATAGGGTAGGGAAGCATACGGTGGAACAGAGAAAATAGAAGGAAATAGAATAGAACAGCATAGGTCAGGGTAGGTTAGCTTAGTGCAGGGTATGGTAGAGTAGCATAGGATGGAATCGAGAAAATAGAAAAGGAGACTAGAAAAGAGCAGACTAGATTAGGATAGGCTAGGGTGGGGGAGGGTTTTGTAGAATACAGTAGTGTAGAATGGAATAGAATGGTGTGGAATGGAGTCAAATGGATTCGAACAGAGATGCAGAGAGTAGAAAAGAGTTGAATAGAGCCGAATAACGCTGAATAGGACCACATATGACCAAAATGAGCCGAATCGAGTCGAGTCGATCAGATTCGGGATGAATGGAGCCTAGTGGAGCTGAAATGAGCCAAATAGAGACAATCTGAACCCAGCAAAATCGAGCCAAAACACACTTAATTGCATCCTATTGCATCGGATCTCGTCGAATTCCATCAAATCCCACCAAAACGCATCAAATCTCGCGGAATCTCACCGAATCCCGTCGAATTGTCTCAAATCGGGTCGAATGGTGTCAAACTGAATGGAATCGAATTAAATTGAATAGATTAGAGTAGTGTAGGTTAGACTGGGATTCAGTAGGGAAGGGCACAGAAGAATAGAATAGAGTAGAACAGAAGAGAATACCAAGAGTAGAATGGAGTAGAGTTGAGTAGAGTGGAATAGTCAGAGTCGGGTAGTGCAGAATATAGATGAATAGATCCAATTCAAGCCGAATCGATTCGAATGGAGAGGAAAGGAGACAAATCGTGATGAATCGAATCGATTAGAATAGATTAGAGTAGGGTAGGGTAGAACAGAATAGAATAGAGTAGAAAAGAGTAGAATGGTGTGGAAGGGAGTTGAATGGAGCCAAATAGAGACAAATAAAGTAGAAAGGGTTGAGTAGAGCTGAACAGGGCTGAATAAGGTTCACTCGAGCCTAATTATGCTGAATTGAGCAGAATCGAGACGAATTGACCCAATTCAAGCCAAATAGAGCTAAATCGAGCCGATTCAAGCCTAATCACATGGAATCGCGTCAAAATGCGTTGAATCGAATAGATTAGAGTAGAGGAGGGTACGGCAGGAGAGGCTAGACTACAACACAACAGAACACAATAGAAAGAAGAGAATAGAATTAAGTAGAGTCGGGTCCAGTAGAATAGAGTCAAATTGAGTTGAAGAGAGCCGAAAAGAGCCAAACAGAGCTGAATACAGCCGAATTGACCAAATTCAAGGTGAATCGAGATGAATCATGTCGAGTCGTTTGAAACGTGTCGAATCGAATCAAATAGATTAGTGTGGGGAAGGTAAGGTTAGGGTAGGGTAGAGAAGAATAGAATAGAGTAGAATAGAACAGAACAGAAAGAATCGAGTAGACTAGAGTCAAATAGAGTCGAATACTGCCAAAAAGAGCCGAATAGAGTGGAAAAGAGCCGAATAGAACCGAATCGAGTTTAATGGAGCAGAAAGGAGATGAATCGAGCCGATATGACCCGAATCAGGTCGAATCCCATTCAAGTGTGTCGAATAGCATAGAACAGATTACAGTAGGCTAAGTTAGGGTAGGGTAGGGTAGAATAGAGTGCAGTAGAACAGAACAGAACAGAACTGAAAGAATAGGGTCGAGACGAGCAGAGTATAGAAGAGTAGAGTAGAGCAGAGTCGAACATTGCCGAATAGAGCCAAATAGAGCCCAAAAGAGCTAAATGGATAGAAACCAAGACGAATCACGCCGAATCCCGTGGAATCGTGCCGTATCGCGTTGAATCCCGTCGAATTGCATTGAATCTGATCAATTCCAATCCAATCAAGTAGAATAGACTAGAGTAGGGTAGAGTACAATACAATACAGTAGAGAATAGTTTAGGATGGAGTAGAATGGTGTAGCATGGAGTCGAGTGGAGTCGAAAAGAGATAATAGAGTTGAGTAGAGCCTAATAGAGCCGGATAGAGCTGAATAGAGCCTATTCGACCTGACTGGAGCCGAATGGAGCCGATTAGAGCTGAATCGAACCGATTTGAGCCGATTGGGGATGAATGGAGTGGAAAGGAGCCGATTTGAGCCGAATCGCATCGAGATGCGTGGAATCGAATCCAGTAGAATAGATTAGATTAGGGTAGGATGGAATAGAGTAGACTTGAACACAGTAGAAGAGAATGGAAAGGATACAATAGAATAGAGTAGAAAAGGGTAGAGCAGAGCAGAATAGTGTAGAGTAGAATAGAGTAGAGTAGAACAGAGTCGAATCAAGCTGAATGGAGACGAAACGAGACAAATCGCGTCGAATGGCGTCGAATCCCATCGAATCAATTACAGTAGGGTATAGTAGAAGAGCGTAGAATGGAGTAGAATGGTGTGCAATGGAATCGAGTAGAGTAGAAAAGAGCTGAAGAGAGCCGAAGAGGGCCAAAGAGGGCCAAATCGAGCTGAATTGAGTGAAATCGAGCCGAATCCAGTGAATCGAGCCTAATGGAGCCAAATCGAGGCTAATCGAGCTGAATCGACACTATTCGAGACAAATGGAGCCGAATGGACATGAATCACACCGATTCGGCCCCTAGTCGCGTCAAAATTTCTCGAATTCAATTGAATAGACTAGAATAGGGGAGGTTCGGGTAGGCTAGAGTAGGGTAGAATAGAGTAGAATAGAATAAAACAGAACAGAACACAACAAAATAGAACAGAACAACACAGAACGAATACAGAAAAGAGTAGGCTAGAGTAGAATAGAGGGGAATAGAGTAGAGTAGAATAGATTTGAACAGAGCCAAATCGAGCCGAATCGCGTTGAAATGGGTTGAATCAAATCCAATCAAGTGGATTACAATACCTTAGAGTTGGGTAGCATAGGGTAGGGTAGAATAGAGTAGAATAGTACAGAAAGAGTAGAAACAATACAATAGAGTAGAGAAGAGTAGAATAGAGCTGAATAGAGCCAAATGCAGACAAAATGAGAGGAATCGTGTAGAAGCAAGTAGAGTAAATTAGAGTGGTGTTGGGTAGGGTAGAGCAGAATAGAGTAGAATAGTGTGGAATGAATAGAATGGAGTAGAATGGAGTCAAGTAGAAACGAATAGAGTAGAAAAGAGTCGAATAGAGCAGAATAGGGCCGAAGAAGGCCAAATCGAGCAGATTCGAAGCGATTCAAGCCAAAACAAGCTGAATGGAGCCTAACTGAGCCGAATAGAGCCAAATCGAGCCGAATCGAGCCGATTCAAGCTTCATCGCCTCGAATCGCGTTCAACGCGTCAAATCCAATCGAGACGTATAGATTAGAGAAGGGGAGGGGAGGGGAGGGGAGAACAGAACAGAGTAGAGTGGAATAGAAGAGATTAGAACAGAATAGAAGGAATAGAATCGAGTAGAATCGAGTGGAAAAGAGTAGAGTCGAATACAGTCGAATAGAGCCGAATAAGCTGAATAGAGACGAATGGAGCTGAATACAGCCGAAAAGAGCTGTATACTGCCGAATCACACCTAATCGAGCGGAATCAAGCAGAATCGCACTGACTGTCACCGAACAGCGTTGAATCGAATCAGGTCGAATCGAGTCGACTCACATCGTTTTGAATCAAACAAGGTCAAATTGCTTCATATCGTGTCGAATCCCATCGAATCACGTCGAATAACTTCGAATTGCGTCAAACCTCAGAGAATCCTACTGAATCACGTCGAGTCGCATGGAATCTCATCAAATCCCTTCAGATCTTGCCGAATCCAGTCAAGTCCTATCAAATCGCGTTGCACGGAATCGAATTGCATCCAATAGATTAAAGTAGGGAAGGTTCGGGTGGGGTGCCGTTGGGTCGGGTAGGGTAGAATAGAACAGAGTACAACAGAATAGGAGAGAATAGAACAGAACAGAAAGAATACAACAGAATAGAATAGAGTCAAAGAGAGAGAACATAGCCGAATTGAGCCGAGTGGAGACAAAACGAGACGAATCACGTCCGGTTGCTTCGAATCGCGTCAAATCAAATCGAATCGATTAGAAGAGATTAGGGTAGGGAAGGGTAGAATAGAAGAGAGGAAAATAGTGAGGAATGGAGTTGAACGGAGTCCAATAGAGACGGATAGATATGAATAGAGTACAAAAGAGTCTAATAGAGCAGAATAGGGCCGAATAGGCCCAAATAAGGCCTAATCGAGCAGAATCCAGCAGAATCGATGGAATTCGAGCCTAATCGAGCCGAATGGAGTGAAATGGAGCCAAGTCGAGCCGAATAGAGCCGATTCGAACTGAATCGAGCTGATTCAAGCCTAATCGCGTCAAATCGCGTGGAAATACGTCACATCGAATCTAATCAAATAGATTAGGGAAGGGTAGGGGAGGGGCGGGTGGGTAGACTAGAACAGAATAGTACAGAATAGAATATAGTACAGTAGGGTAGAGTAGAGAGAGTAAAGCAGACAAGAGTAGAGCAGAGTAGAATTGAGTCAAATAGAGTCAAAGAGTGCAGGATATAGCTGAATAGAGCCAATTCTGGCCGAATCGAGTCAAATGGAAACAAAACGAGATGAATCACACCGAATTGCTAAGAATCGCATCCAATCGAATAGATTAGAGTATCGTAGGGTAGAGTAGAACAGAATAGAGTAGAATAGCATAGAATGGAGAAGAGTGGAGTCAAATGGAGTCGAACAGAGACAAATAGAGTAGAAAAGAGTCGAATCGAGCCAAATAGGGCCGAATAAGGCTGAACCGAGTGGAAACGAGCTGAATTGAAGCGATTCGAGCCAAATCGAGCTGAATCGAGCTGATGTTGCGGAATCGAGCCGACTCAAGCGTGATGGTGTCCGGTCGCATCGAAATGCTTTGAATCGAATCAAATGGAATCGATTAGAATAGGTTAGGGTAGGGTAGTTTATGATAGGAAGACTAGGGTAGATGCAAGTAGACTACATTAGAGTAGACAAGAGAAGGCTAGAGTAGAAGCCTAGACTAGTAAGCTGGACTAGTCAGCTAGGCTAGTGGCATAGAGCAGTAGCCTAGACAACTAGTCTTGAATAGTACCCTAAGTCAGTAATCTGAACGAGTACCCTTGCCTGAACTCTTAGCCTAATCTAGTACCCTTGCCTTAAAGAGTAGTCCTAACAAGTACCCTTGCCTTAACCAGTAGTCTTCACTAGTACCCTTGCCTTCACTAGTAGTACGTCCTTAACAAGTAGCCTGAACTGGTACCCTTGCCTTAACCAGTACCCTCAACAAGTACCCATGCCTTAACTAGTAGCCTGGCCTTAACTAGTGCCCTTGCATAACTAGTACCCTGGCCTTAACTAGTAGCCTGAACTAGTACACTTGCCTTAAGGAGTACCCTTGCCCGAACTACTCCCCTTAATTAGGACCCTTATTGAGTAACCCTAAGTAGTAGAGTATGGTACGGTGGGGTAGCATAGGGTAGGGAAGCATACGGTGGAACAGAGAAAATCGAAGGAAATAGAATAGAACAGCATAGGTCAGGGTAGGTTAGCTTAGTGCAGGGTATGGTAGAGTAGCATAGGATGGAACAGAGAAAATAGAAAAGGAGACTAGAAAAGAGAAGACTAGATTAGGATAGGCTAGGGTGGGGGAGGGTTTTGTAGAATACAGTAGTGTAGAATGGAATAGAATGGTGTGGAATGGAGTCAAATGGATTGGAACAGAGATGCAGAGAGTAGAAAAGAGTTGAATAGAGCCGAATAACGCTGAATAGGACCACATATGACCAAAATGAGCCGAATCGAGTCGAGTCGATCAGATTCGGGATGAATGGAGCCTAGTGGAGCTGAAATGAGCCAAATAGAGACAATCTGAACCCAGCAAAATCGAGCCAAAACACACTTAATTGCATCCTATTGCATCGGATCTCGTCGAATTCCATCAAATCCCACCAAAACGCATCAAATCTCGCGGAATCTCACCGAATCCCGTCGAATTGTCTCAAATCGGGTCGAATGGTGTCAAACTGAATGGAATCGAATTAAATTGAATAGATTAGAGTAGTGTAGGTTAGACTGGGATTCAGTAGGGAAGGGCACAGAAGAATAGAATAGAGTAGAACAGAAGAGAATACCAAGAGTAGAATGGAGTAGAGTTGAGTAGAGTGGAATAGTCAGAGTCGGGTAGTGCAGAATATAGATGAATAGATCCAATTCAAGCCGAATCGATTCGAATGGAGAGGAAAGGAGACAAATCGTGATGAATCGAATCGATTAGAATAGATTAGAGTAGGGTAGGGTAGAACAGAATAGAATAGAGTAGAAAAGAGTAGAATGGTGTGGAAGGGAGTTGAATGGAGCCAAATAGAGACAAATAAAGTAGAAAGGGTTGAGTAGAGCTGAACAGGGCTGAATAAGGTTCACTCGAGCCTAATTATGCTGAATTGAGCAGAATCGAGACGAATTGACCCAATTCAAGCCAAATAGAGCTAAATCGAGCCGATTCAAGCCTAATCACATGGAATCGCGTCAAAATGCGTTGAATCGAATAGATTAGAGTAGAGGAGGGTACGGCAGGAGAGGCTAGACTACAACACAACAGAACACAATAGAAAGAAGAGAATAGAATTAAGTAGAGTCGGGTCCAGTAGAATAGAGTCAAATTGAGTTGAAGAGAGCCGAAAAGAGCCAAACAGAGCTGAATACAGCCGAATTGACCAAATTCAAGGTGAATCGAGATGAATCATGTCGAGTCGTTTGAAACGTGTCGAATCGAATCAAATAGATTAGTGTGGGGAAGGTAAGGTTAGGGTAGGGTAGAGAAGAATAGAATAGAGTAGAATAGAACAGAACAGAAAGAATCGAGTAGACTAGAGTCAAATAGAGTCGAATACTGCCAAAAAGAGCCGAATAGAGTGGAAAAGAGCCGAATAGAACCGAATCGAGTTTAATGGAGCAGAAAGGAGATGAATCGAGCCGATATGACCCGAATCAGGTCGAATCCCATTCAAGTGTGTCGAATAGCATAGAACAGATTACAGTAGGCTAAGTTAGGGTAGGGTAGGGTAGAATAGAGTGCAGTAGAACAGAACAGAACAGAACTGAAAGAATAGGGTCGAGACGAGCAGAGTATAGAAGAGTAGAGTAGAGCAGAGTCGAACATTGCCGAATAGAGCCAAATAGAGCCCAAAAGAGCTAAATGGATAGAAACCAAGACGAATCACGCCGAATCCCGTGGAATCGTGCCGTATCGCGTTGAATCCCGTCGAATTGCATTGAATCTGATCAATTCCAATCCAATCAAGTAGAATAGACTAGAGTAGGGTAGAGTACAATACAATACAGTAGAGAATAGTTTAGGATGGAGTAGAATGGTGTAGCATGGAGTCGAGTGGAGTCGAAAAGAGATAATAGAGTTGAGTAGAGCCTAATAGAGCCGGATAGAGCTGAATAGAGCCTATTCGACCTGACTGGAGCCGAATGGAGCCGATTAGAGCTGAATCGAACCGATTTGAGCCGATTGGGGATGAATGGAGTGGAAAGGAGCCGATTTGAGCCGAATCGCATCGAGATGCGTGGAATCGAATCCAGTAGAATAGATTAGATTAGGGTAGGATGGAATAGAGTAGACTTGAACACAGTAGAAGAGAATGGAAAGGATACAATAGAATAGAGTAGAAAAGGGTAGAGCAGAGCAGAATAGTGTAGAGTAGAATAGAGTAGAGTAGAACAGAGTCGAATCAAGCTGAATGGAGACGAAACGAGACAAATCGCGTCGAATGGCGTCGAATCCCATCGAATCAATTACAGTAGGGTATAGTAGAAGAGCGTAGAATGGAGTAGAATGGTGTGCAATGGAATCGAGTAGAGTAGAAAAGAGCTGAAGAGAGCCGAAGAGGGCCAAAGAGGGCCAAATCGAGCTGAATTGAGTGAAATCGAGCCGAATCCAGTGAATCGAGCCTAATGGAGCCAAATCGAGGCTAATCGAGCTGAATCGACACTATTCGAGACAAATGGAGCCGAATGGACATGAATCACACCGATTCGGCCCCTAGTCGCGTCAAAATTTCTCGAATTCAATTGAATAGACTAGAGTAGGGGAGGTTCGGGTAGGCTAGAGTAGGGTAGAATAGAGTAGAATAGAATAAAACAGAACAGAACACAACAAAATAGAACAGAACAACACAGAACGAATACAGAAAAGAGTAGGCTAGAGTAGAATAGAGGGGAATAGAGTAGAGTAGAATAGATTTGAACAGAGCCAAATCGAGCCGAATCGCGTCGAAATGGGTTGAATCAAATCCAATCAAGTGGATTACAATACCTTAGAGTTGGGTAGCATAGGGTAGGGTAGAATAGAGTAGAATAGTACAGAACAGAGTAGAAACAATACAATAGAGTAGAGAAGAGTAGAATAGAGCTGAATAGAGCCAAATGCAGACAAAATGAGAGGAATCGTGTAGAAGCAAGTAGAGTAAATTAGAGTGGTGTTGGGTAGGGTAGAGCAGAATAGAGTAGAATAGTGTGGAATGAATAGAATGGAGTAGAATGGAGTCAAGTAGAAACGAATAGAGTAGAAAAGAGTCGAATAGAGCAGAATAGGGCCGAAGAAGGCCAAATCGAGCAGATTCGAAGCGATTCAAGCCAAAACAAGCTGAATGGAGCCTAACTGAGCCGAATAGAGCCAAATCGAGCCGAATCGAGCCGATTCAAGCTTCATCGCCTCGAATCGCGTTCAACGCGTCAAATCCAATCGAGACGTATAGATTAGAGAAGGGGAGGGGAGGGGAGGGGAGAACAGAACAGAGTAGAGTGGAATAGAAGAGATTAGAACAGAATAGAAGGAATAGAATCGAGTAGAATCGAGTGGAAAAGAGTAGAGTCGAATACAGTCGAATAGAGCCGAATAAGCTGAATAGAGACGAATGGAGCTGAATACAGCCGAAAAGAGCTGTATACTGCCGAATCACACCTAATCGAGCGGAATCAAGCAGAATCGCACTGACTGTCACCGAACAGCGTTGAATCGAATCAGGTCGAATCGAGTCGAGTCACATCGTTTTGAATCAAACAAGGTCAAATTGCTTCATATCGTGTCGAATCCCATCGAATCACGTCGAATAACTTCGAATTGCGTCAAACCTCAGAGAATCCTACTGAATCACGTCGAGTCGCATGGAATCTCATCAAATCCCTTCAGATCTTGCCGAATCCAGTCAAGTCCTATCAAATCGCGTTGCACGGAATCGAATTGCATCCAATAGATTAAAGTAGGGAAGGTTCGGGTGGGGTGCCGTTGGGTCGGGTAGGGTAGAATAGAACAGAGTACAACAGAATAGGAGAGAATAGAACAGAACAGAAAGAATACAACAGAATAGAATAGAGTCAAAGAGAGAGAACATAGCCGAATTGAGCCGAGTGGAGACAAAACGAGACGAATCACGTCCGGTTGCTTCGAATCGCGTCAAATCAAATCGAATCGATTAGAAGAGATTAGGGTAGGGAAGGGTAGAATAGAAGAGAGGAAAATAGTGAGGAATGGAGTTGAACGGAGTCCAATAGAGACGGATAGATATGAATAGAGTACAAAAGAGTCTAATAGAGCAGAATAGGGCCGAATAGGCCCAAATAAGGCCTAATCGAGCAGAATCCAGCAGAATCGATGGAATTCGAGCCTAATCGAGCCGAATGGAGTGAAATGGAGCCAAGTCGAGCCGAATAGAGCCGATTCGAACTGAATCGAGCTGATTCAAGCCTAATCGCGTCAAATTGCGTGGAAATACGTCACATCGAATCTAATCAAATAGATTAGGGAAGGGTAGGGGAGGGGCGGGTGGGTAGACTAGAACAGAATAGTACAGAATAGAATATAGTACAGTAGGGTAGAGTAGAGAGAGTAAAGCAGACAAGAGTAGAGCAGAGTAGAATTGAGTCAAATAGAGTCAAAGAGTGCAGGATATAGCTGAATAGAGCCAATTCTGGCCGAATCGAGTCAAATGGAAACAAAACGAGATGAATCACACCGAATTGCTAAGAATCGCATCCAATCGAATAGATTAGAGTATCGTAGGGTAGAGTAGAACAGAATAGAGTAGAATAGCATAGAATGGAGAAGAGTGGAGTCAAATGGAGTCGAACAGAGACAAATAGAGTAGAAAAGAGTCGAATCGAGCCAAATAGGGCCGAATAAGGCTGAACCGAGTGGAAACGAGCTGAATTGAAGCGATTCGAGCCAAATCGAGCTGAATCGAGCTGATGTTGCGGAATCGAGCCGACTCAAGCGTGATGGTGTCCGGTCGCATCGAAATGCTTTGAATCGAATCAAATGGAATCGATTAGAATAGGTTAGGGTAGGGTAGTTTATGATAGGAAGACTAGGGTAGATGCAAGTAGACTACATTAGAGTAGACAAGAGAAGGCTAGAGTAGAAGCCTAGACTAGTAAGCTGGACTAGTCAGCTAGGCTAGTGGCATAGAGCAGTAGCCTAGACAACTAGTCTTGAATAGTACCCTAAGTCAGTAATCTGAACGAGTACCCTTGCCTGAACTCTTAGCCTAATCTAGTACCCTTGCCTTAACTAGTAGTCCTAACAAGTACCCTTGCCTTAACCAGTAGTCTTCACTAGTACCCTTGCCTTCACTAGTAGTATGTCCTTAACAAGTAGCCTGAACTGGTACCCTTGCCTTAACCAGTACCCTCAACAAGTACCCATGCCTTAACTAGTAGCCTGGCCTTAACTAGTGCCCTTGCATAACTAGTACCCTGGCCTTAACTAGTAGCCTGAACTAGTACACTTGCCTTAAGGAGTACCCTTGCCCGAACTACTCCCCTTAATTAGGACCCTTATTGAGTAACCCTAAGTAGTAGAGTATGGTACGGTGGGGTAGCATAGGGTAGGGAAGCATACGGTGGAACAGAGAAAATAGAAGGAAATAGAATAGAACAGCATAGGTCAGGGTAGGTTAGCTTAGTGCAGGGTATGGTAGAGTAGCATAGGATGGAACAGAGAAAATAGAAAAGGAGACTAGAAAAGAGCAGACTAGATTAGGATAGGCTAGGGTGGGGGAGGGTTTTGTAGAATACAGTAGTGTAGAATGGAATAGAATGGTGTGGAATGGAGTCAAATGGATTCGAACAGAGATGCAGAGAGTAGAAAAGAGTTGAATAGAGCCGAATAACGCTGAATAGGACCACATATGACCAAAATGAGCCGAATCGAGTCGAGTCGATCAGATTCGGGATGAATGGAGCCTAGTGGAGCTGAAATGAGCCAAATAGAGACAATCTGAACCCAGCAAAATCGAGCCAAAACACACTTAATTGCATCCTATTGCATCGGATCTCGTCGAATTCCATCAAATCCCACCAAAACGCATCAAATCTCGCGGAATCTCACCGAATCCCGTCGAATTGTCTCAAATCGGGTCGAATGGTGTCAAACTGAATGGAATCGAATTAAATTGAATAGATTAGAGTAGTGTAGGTTAGACTGGGATTCAGTAGGGAAGGGCACAGAAGAATAGAATAGAGTAGAACAGAAGAGAATACCAAGAGTAGAATGGAGTAGAGTTGAGTAGAGTGGAATAGTCAGAGTCGGGTAGTGCAGAATATAGATGAATAGATCCAATTCAAGCCGAATCGATTCGAATGGAGAGGAAAGGAGACAAATCGTGATGAATCGAATCGATTAGAATAGATTAGAGTAGGGTAGGGTAGAACAGAATAGAATAGAGTAGAAAAGAGTAGAATGGTGTGGAAGGGAGTTGAATGGAGCCAAATAGAGACAAATAAAGTAGAAAGGGTTGAGTAGAGCTGAACAGGGCTGAATAAGGTTCACTCGAGCCTAATTATGCTGAATTGAGCAGAATCGAGACGAATTGACCCAATTCAAGCCAAATAGAGCTAAATCGAGCCGATTCAAGCCTAATCACATGGAATCGCGTCAAAATGCGTTGAATCGAATAGATTAGAGTAGAGGAGGGTACGGCAGGAGAGGCTAGACTACAACACAACAGAACACAATAGAAAGAAGAGAATAGAATTAAGTAGAGTCGGGTCCAGTAGAATAGAGTCAAATTGAGTTGAAGAGAGCCGAAAAGAGCCAAACAGAGCTGAATACAGCCGAATTGACCAAATTCAAGGTGAATCGAGATGAATCATGTCGAGTCGTTTGAAACGTGTCGAATCGAATCAAATAGATTAGTGTGGGGAAGGTAAGGTTAGGGTAGGGTAGAGAAGAATAGAATAGAGTAGAATAGAACAGAACAGAAAGAATCGAGTAGACTAGAGTCAAATAGAGTCGAATACTGCCAAAAAGAGCCGAATAGAGTGGAAAAGAGCCGAATAGAACCGAATCGAGTTTAATGGAGCAGAAAGGAGATGAATCGAGCCGATATGACCCGAATCAGGTCGAATCCCATTCAAGTGTGTCGAATAGCATAGAACAGATTACAGTAGGCTAAGTTAGGGTAGGGTAGGGTAGAATAGAGTGCAGTAGAACAGAACAGAACAGAACTGAAAGAATAGGGTCGAGACGAGCAGAGTATAGAAGAGTAGAGTAGAGCAGAGTCGAACATTGCCGAATAGAGCCAAATAGAGCCCAAAAGAGCTAAATGGATAGAAACCAAGACGAATCACGCCGAATCCCGTGGAATCGTGCCGTATCGCGTTGAATCCCGTCGAATTGCATTGAATCTGATCAATTCCAATCCAATCAAGTAGAATAGACTAGAGTAGGGTAGAGTACAATACAATACAGTAGAGAATAGTTTAGGATGGAGTAGAATGGTGTAGCATGGAGTCGAGTGGAGTCGAAAAGAGATAATAGAGTTGAGTAGAGCCTAATAGAGCCGGATAGAGCTGAATAGAGCCTATTCGACCTGACTGGAGCCGAATGGAGCCGATTAGAGCTGAATCGAACCGATTTGAGCCGATTGGGGATGAATGGAGTGGAAAGGAGCCGATTTGAGCCGAATCGCATCGAGATGCGTGGAATCGAATCCAGTAGAATAGATTAGATTAGGGTAGGATGGAATAGAGTAGACTTGAACACAGTAGAAGAGAATGGAAAGGATACAATAGAATAGAGTAGAAAAGGGTAGAGCAGAGCAGAATAGTGTAGAGTAGAATAGAGTAGAGTAGAACAGAGTCGAATCAAGCTGAATGGAGACGAAACGAGACAAATCGCGTCGAATGGCGTCGAATCCCATCGAATCAATTACAGTAGGGTATAGTAGAAGAGCGTAGAATGGAGTAGAATGGTGTGCAATGGAATCGAGTAGAGTAGAAAAGAGCTGAAGAGAGCTGAAGAGGGCCAAAGAGGGCCAAATCGAGCTGAATTGAGTGAAATCGAGCCGAATCCAGTGAATCGAGCCTAATGGAGCCAAATCGAGGCTAATCGAGCTGAATCGACACTATTCGAGACAAATGGAGCCGAATGGACATGAATCACACCGATTCGGCCCCTAGTCGCGTCAAAATTTCTCGAATTCAATTGAATAGACTAGAGTAGGGGAGGTTCGGGTAGGCTAGAGTAGGGTAGAATAGAGTAGAATAGAATAAAACAGAACAGAACACAACAAAATAGAACAGAACAACACAGAACGAATACAGAAAAGAGTAGGCTAGAGTAGAATAGAGGGGAATAGAGTAGAGTAGAATAGATTTGAACAGAGCCAAATCGAGCCGAATCGCGTCGAAATGGGTTGAATCAAATCCAATCAAGTGGATTACAATACCTTAGAGTTGGGTAGCATAGGGTAGGGTAGAATAGAGTAGAATAGTACAGAACAGAGTAGAAACAATACAATAGAGTAGAGAAGAGTAGAATAGAGCTGAATAGAGCCAAATGCAGACAAAATGAGAGGAATCGTGTAGAAGCAAGTAGAGTAAATTAGAGTGGTGTTGGGTAGGGTAGAGCAGAATAGAGTAGAATAGTGTGGAATGAATAGAATGGAGTAGAATGGAGTCAAGTAGAAACGAATAGAGTAGAAAAGAGTCGAATAGAGCAGAATAGGGCCGAAGAAGGCCAAATCGAGCAGATTCGAAGCGATTCAAGCCAAAACAAGCTGAATGGAGCCTAACTGAGCCGAATAGAGCCAAATCGAGCCGAATCGAGCCGATTCAAGCTTCATCGCCTCGAATCGCGTTCAACGCGTCAAATCCAATCGAGACGTATAGATTAGAGAAGGGGAGGGGAGGGGAGGGGAGAACAGAACAGAGTAGAGTGGAATAGAAGAGATTAGAACAGAATAGAAGGAATAGAATCGAGTAGAATCGAGTGGAAAAGAGTAGAGTCGAATACAGTCGAATAGAGCCGAATAAGCTGAATAGAGACGAATGGAGCTGAATACAGCCGAAAAGAGCTGTATACTGCCGAATCACACCTAATCGAGCGGAATCAAGCAGAATCGCACTGACTGTCACCGAACAGCGTTGAATCGAATCAGGTCGAATCGAGTCGAGTCACATCGTTTTGAATCAAACAAGGTCAAATTGCTTCATATCGTGTCGAATCCCATCGAATCACGTCGAATAACTTCGAATTGCGTCAAACCTCAGAGAATCCTACTGAATCACGTCGAGTCGCATGGAATCTCATCAAATCCCTTCAGATCTTGCCGAATCCAGTCAAGTCCTATCAAATCGCGTTGCACGGAATCGAATTGCATCCAATAGATTAAAGTAGGGAAGGTTCGGGTGGGGTGCCGTTGGGTCGGGTAGGGTAGAATAGAACAGAGTACAACAGAATAGGAGAGAATAGAACAGAACAGAAAGAATACAACAGAATAGAATAGAGTCAAAGAGAGAGAACATAGCCGAATTGAGCCGAGTGGAGACAAAACGAGACGAATCACGTCCGGTTGCTTCGAATCGCGTCAAATCAAATCGAATCGATTAGAAGAGATTAGGGTAGGGAAGGGTAGAATAGAAGAGAGGAAAATAGTGAGGAATGGAGTTGAACGGAGTCCAATAGAGACGGATAGATATGAATAGAGTACAAAAGAGTCTAATAGAGCAGAATAGGGCCGAATAGGCCCAAATAAGGCCTAATCGAGCAGAATCCAGCAGAATCGATGGAATTCGAGCCTAATCGAGCCGAATGGAGTGAAATGGAGCCAAGTCGAGCCGAATAGAGCCGATTCGAACTGAATCGAGCTGATTCAAGCCTAATCGCGTCAAATTGCGTGGAAATACGTCACATCGAATCTAATCAAATAGATTAGGGAAGGGTAGGGGAGGGGCGGGTGGGTAGACTAGAACAGAATAGTACAGAATAGAATATAGTACAGTAGGGTAGAGTAGAGAGAGTAAAGCAGACAAGAGTAGAGCAGAGTAGAATTGAGTCAAATAGAGTCAAAGAGTGCAGGATATAGCTGAATAGAGCCAATTCTGGCTGAATCGAGTCAAATGGAAACAAAACGAGATGAATCACACCGAATTGCTAAGAATCGCATCCAATCGAATAGATTAGAGTATCGTAGGGTAGAGTAGAACAGAATAGAGTAGAATAGCATAGAATGGAGAAGAGTGGAGTCAAATGGAGTCGAACAGAGACAAATAGAGTAGAAAAGAGTCGAATCGAGCCAAATAGGGCCGAATAAGGCTGAACCGAGTGGAAACGAGCTGAATTGAAGCGATTCGAGCCAAATCGAGCTGAATCGAGCTGATGTTGCGGAATCGAGCCGACTCAAGCGTGATGGTGTCCGGTCGCATCGAAATGCTTTGAATCGAATCAAATGGAATCGATTAGAATAGGTTAGGGTAGGGTAGTTTATGATAGGAAGACTAGGGTAGATGCAAGTAGACTACATTAGAGTAGACAAGAGAAGGCTAGAGTAGAAGCCTAGACTAGTAAGCTGGACTAGTCAGCTAGGCTAGTGGCATAGAGCAGTAGCCTAGACAACTAGTCTTGAATAGTACCCTAAGTCAGTAATCTGAACGAGTACCCTTGCCTGAACTCTTAGCCTAATCTAGTACCCTTGCCTTAACTAGTAGTCCTAACAAGTACCCTTGCCTTAACCAGTAGTCTTCACTAGTACCCTTGCCTTCACTAGTAGTATGTCCTTAACAAGTAGCCTGAACTGGTACCCTTGCCTTAACCAGTACCCTCAACAAGTACCCATGCCTTAACTAGTAGCCTGGCCTTAACTAGTGCCCTTGCATAACTAGTACCCTGGCCTTAACTAGTAGCCTGAACTAGTACACTTGCCTTAAGGAGTACCCTTGCCCGAACTACTCCCCTTAATTAGGACCCTTATTGAGTAACCCTAAGTAGTAGAGTATGGTACGGTGGGGTAGCATAGGGTAGGGAAGCATACGGTGGAACAGAGAAAATAGAAGGAAATAGAATAGAACAGCATAGGTCAGGGTAGGTTAGCTTAGTGCAGGGTATGGTAGAGTAGCATAGGATGGAACAGAGAAAATAGAAAAGGAGACTAGAAAAGAGCAGACTAGATTAGGATAGGCTAGGGTGGGGGAGGGTTTTGTAGAATACAGTAGTGTAGAATGGAATAGAATGGTGTGGAATGGAGTCAAATGGATTCGAACAGAGATGCAGAGAGTAGAAAAGAGTTGAATAGAGCCGAATAACGCTGAATAGGACCACATATGACCAAAATGAGCCGAATCGAGTCGAGTCGATCAGATTCGGGATGAATGGAGCCTAGTGGAGCTGAAATGAGCCAAATAGAGACAATCTGAACCCAGCAAAATCGAGCCAAAACACACTTAATTGCATCCTATTGCATCGGATCTCGTCGAATTCCATCAAATCCCACCAAAACGCATCAAATCTCGCGGAATCTCACCGAATCCCGTCGAATTGTCTCAAATCGGGTCGAATGGTGTCAAACTGAATGGAATCGAATTAAATTGAATAGATTAGAGTAGTGTAGGTTAGACTGGGATTCAGTAGGGAAGGGCACAGAAGAATAGAATAGAGTAGAACAGAAGAGAATACCAAGAGTAGAATGGAGTAGAGTTGAGTAGAGTGGAATAGTCAGAGTCGGGTAGTGCAGAATATAGATGAATAGATCCAATTCAAGCCGAATCGATTCGAATGGAGAGGAAAGGAGACAAATCGTGATGAATCGAATCGATTAGAATAGATTAGAGTAGGGTAGGGTAGAACAGAATAGAATAGAGTAGAAAAGAGTAGAATGGTGTGGAAGGGAGTTGAATGGAGCCAAATAGAGACAAATAAAGTAGAAAGGGTTGAGTAGAGCTGAACAGGGCTGAATAAGGTTCACTCGAGCCTAATTATGCTGAATTGAGCAGAATCGAGACGAATTGACCCAATTCAAGCCAAATAGAGCTAAATCGAGCCGATTCAAGCCTAATCACATGGAATCGCGTCAAAATGCGTTGGATCGAATAGATTAGAGTAGAGGAGGGTACGGCAGGAGAGGCTAGACTACAACACAACAGAACACAATAGAAAGAAGAGAATAGAATTAAGTAGAGTCGGGTCCAGTAGAATAGAGTCAAATTGAGTTGAAGAGAGCCGAAAAGAGCCAAACAGAGCTGAATACAGCCGAATTGACCAAATTCAAGGTGAATCGAGATGAATCATGTCGAGTCGTTTGAAACGTGTCGAATCGAATCAAATAGATTAGTGTGGGGAAGGTAAGGTTAGGGTAGGGTAGAGAAGAATAGAATAGAGTAGAATAGAACAGAACAGAAAGAATCGAGTAGACTAGAGTCAAATAGAGTCGAATACTGCCAAAAAGAGCCGAATAGAGTGGGAAAGAGCCGAATAGAACCGAATCGAGTTTAATGGAGCAGAAAGGAGATGAATCGAGCCGATATGACCCGAATCAGGTCGAATCCCATTCAGGTGTGTCGAATAGCATAGAACAGATTACAGTAGGCTAAGTTAGGGTAGGGTAGGGTAGAATAGAGTGCAGTAGAACAGAACAGAACAGAACTGAAAGAATAGGGTCGAGACGAGCAGAGTATAGAAGAGTAGAGTAGAGCAGAGTCGAACATTGCCGAATAGAGCCAAATAGAGCCCAAAAGAGCTAAATGGATAGAAACCAAGACGAATCACGCCGAATCCCGTGGAATCGTGCCGTATCGCGTCGAATCCCGTCGAATTGCATTGAATCTGATCAATTCCAATCCAATCAAGTAGAATAGACTAGAGTAGGGTAGAGTACAATACAATACAGTAGAGAATAGTTTAGGATGGAGTAGAATGGTGTAGCATGGAGTCGAGTGGAGTCGAAAAGAGATAATAGAGTTGAGTAGAGCCTAATAGAGCCGGATAGAGCTGAATAGAGCCTATTCGACCTGACTGGAGCCGAATGGAGCCGATTAGAGCTGAATCGAACCGATTTGAGCCGATTGGGGATGAATGGAGTGGAAAGGAGCCGATTTGAGCCGAATCGCATCGAGATGCGTGGAATCGAATCCAGTAGAATAGATTAGATTAGGGTAGGATGGAATAGAGTAGACTTGAACACAGTAGAAGAGAATGGAAAGGATACAATAGAATAGAGTAGAAAAGGGTAGAGCAGAGCAGAATAGTGTAGAGTAGAATAGAGTAGAGTAGAACAGAGTCGAATCAAGCTGAATGGAGAGGAAACGAGACAAATCGCGTCGAATGGCGTCGAATCCCATCGAATCAATTACAGTAGGGTATAGTAGAAGAGCGTAGAATGGAGTAGAATGGTGTGCAATGGAATCGAGTAGAGTAGAAAAGAGCTGAAGAGAGCCGAAGAGGGCCAAAGAGGGCCAAATCGAGCTGAATTGAGTGAAATCGAGCCGAATCCAGTGAATCGAGCCTAATGGAGCCAAATCGAGGCTAATCGAGCTGAATCGACACTATTCGAGACAAATGGAGCCGAATGGACATGAATCACACCGATTCGGCCCCTAGTCGCGTCAAAATTTCTCGAATTCAATTGAATAGACTAGAGTAGGGGAGGTTCGGGTAGGCTAGAGTAGGGTAGAATAGAGTAGAATAGAATAAAACAGAACAGAACACAACAAAATAGAACAGAACAACACAGAACGAATACAGAAAAGAGTAGGCTAGAGTAGAATAGAGGGGAATAGAGTAGAGTAGAATAGATTTGAACAGAGCCAAATCGAGCCGAATCGCGTCGAAATGGGTTGAATCAAATCCAATCAAGTGGATTACAATACCTTAGAGTTGGGTAGCATAGGGTAGGGTAGAATAGAGTAGAATAGTACAGAACAGAGTAGAAACAATACAATAGAGTAGAGAAGAGTAGAATAGAGCTGAATAGAGCCAAATGCAGACAAAATGAGAGGAATCGTGTAGAAGCAAGTAGAGTAAATTAGAGTGGTGTTGGGTAGGGTAGAGCAGAATAGAGTAGAATAGTGTGGAATGAATAGAATGGAGTAGAATGGAGTCAAGTAGAAACGAATAGAGTAGAAAAGAGTCGAATAGAGCAGAATAGGGCCGAAGAAGGCCAAATCGAGCAGATTCGAAGCGATTCAAGCCAAAACAAGCTGAATGGAGCCTAACTGAGCCGAATAGAGCCAAATCGAGCCGAATCGAGCCGATTCAAGCTTCATCGCCTCGAATCGCGTTCAACGCGTCAAATCCAATCGAGACGTATAGATTAGAGAAGGGGAGGGGAGGGGAGGGGAGAACAGAACAGAGTAGAGTGGAATAGAAGAGATTAGAACAGAATAGAAGGAATAGAATGGAGTAGAATCGAGTGGAAAAGAGTAGAGTCGAATACAGTCGAATAGAGCCGAATAAACTGAATAGAGACGAATGGAGCTGAATACAGCCGAAAAGAGCTGTATACTGCCGAATCACACCTAATCGAGCGGAATCAAGCAGAATCGCACTGACTGTCACCGAACAGCGTTGAATCGAATCAGGTCGAATCGAGTCGAGTCACATCGTTTTGAATCAAACAAGGTCAAATTGCTTCATATCGTGTCGAATCCCATCGAATCACGTCGAATAACTTCGAATTGCGTCAAACCTCAGAGAATCCTACTGAATCACGTCGAGTCGCATGGAATCTCATCAAATCCCTTCAGATCTTGCCGAATCCAGTCAAGTCCTATCAAATCGCGTTGCACGGAATCGAATTGCATCCAATAGATTAAAGTAGGGAAGGTTCGGGTGGGGTGCCGTTGGGTCGGGCAGGGTAGAATAGAACAGAGTACAACAGAATAGGAGAGAATAGAACAGAACAGAAAGAATACAACAGAATAGAATAGAGTCAAAGAGAGAGAACATAGCCGAATTGAGCCGAGTGGAGACAAAACGAGACGAATCACGTCCGGTTGCTTCGAATCGCGTCAAATCAAATCGAATCGATTAGAAGAGATTAGGGTAGGGAAGGGTAGAATAGAAGAGAGGAAAATAGTGAGGAATGGAGTTGAACGGAGTCCAATAGAGACGGATAGATATGAATAGAGTACAAAAGAGTCTAATAGAGCAGAATAGGGCCGAATAGGCCCAAATAAGGCCTAATCGAGCAGAATCCAGCAGAATCGATGGAATTCGAGCCTAATCGAGCCGAATGGAGTGAAATGGAGCCAAGTCGAGCCGAATAGAGCCGATTCGAACTGAATCGAGCTGATTCAAGCCTAATCGCGTCAAATCGCGTGGAAATACGTCACATCGAATCTAGTCAAATAGATTAGGGAAGGGTAGGGGAGGGGCGGGTGGGTAGACTAGAACAGAATAGTACAGAATAGAATATAGTACAGTAGGGTAGAGTAGAGAGAGTAAAGCAGACAAGAGTAGAGCAGAGTAGAATTGAGTCAAATAGAGTCAAAGAGTGCAGGATATAGCTGAATAGAGCCAATTCTGGCCGAATCGAGTCAAATGGAAACAAAACGAGATGAATCACACCGAATTGCTAAGAATCGCATCCAATCGAATAGATTAGAGTATCGTAGGGTAGAGTAGAACAGAATAGAGTAGAATAGCATAGAATGGAGAAGAGTGGAGTCAAATGGAGTCGAACAGAGACAAATAGAGTAGAAAAGAGTCGAATCGAGCCAAATAGGGCCGAATAAGGCTGAACCGAGTGGAAACGAGCTGAATTGAAGCGATTCGAGCCAAATCGAGCTGAATCGAGCTGATGTTGCGGAATCGAGCCGACTCAAGCGTGATGGTGTCCGGTCGCATCGAAATGCTTTGAATCGAATCAAATGGAATCGATTAGAATAGGTTAGGGTAGGGTAGTTTATGATAGGAAGACTAGGGTAGATGCAAGTAGACTACATTAGAGTAGACAAGAGAAGGCTAGAGTAGAAGCCTAGACTAGTAAGCTGGACTAGTCAGCTAGGCTAGTGGCATAGAGCAGTAGCCTAGACAACTAGTCTTGAATAGTACCCTAAGTCAGTAATCTGAACGAGTACCCTTGCCTGAACTCTTAGCCTAATCTAGTACCCTTGCCTTAACTAGTAGTCCTAACAAGTACCCTTGCCTTCACTAGTAGTATGTCCTTAACAAGTAGCCTGAACTGGTACCCTTGCCTTAACCAGTACCCTCAACAAGTACCCATGCCTTAACTAGTAGCCTGGCCTTAACTAGTGCCCTTGCATAACTAGTACCCTGGCCTTAACTAGTAGCCTGAACTAGTACACTTGCCTTAAGGAGTACCCTTGCCCGAACTACTCCCCTTAATTAGGACCCTTATTGAGTAACCCTAAGTAGTAGAGTATGGTACGGTGGGGTAGCATAGGGTAGGGAAGCATACGGTGGAACAGAGAAAATCGAAGGAAATAGAATAGAACAGCATAGGTCAGGGTAGGTTAGCTTAGTGCAGGGTATGGTAGAGTAGCATAGGATGGAACAGAGAAAATAGAAAAGGAGACTAGAAAAGAGCAGACTAGATTAGGATAGGCTAGGGTGGGGGAGGGTTTTGTAGAATACAGTAGTGTAGAATGGAATAGAATGGTGTGGAATGGAGTCAAATGGATTCGAACAGAGATGCAGAGAGTAGAAAAGAGTTGAATAGAGCCGAATAACGCTGAATAGGACCACATATGGCCAAAACGAGCCGAATCGAGTCGAGTCGACCAGATTCGGGATGAATGGAGCCTAGTGGAGCTGAAATGAGCCAAATAGAGACAAACTGAACCCAGCAAAATCGAGCCAAAACACACTTAATTGCATCCTATTGCATCGGATCTCGTCGAATTCCATCAAATCCCACCAAAACGCATCAAATCTCGCGGAATCTCACCGAATCCCGTCGAATTGTCTCAAATCGGGTCGAATGGTGTCAAACTGAATGGAATCGAATTAAATTGAATAGATTAGAGTAGTGTAGGTTAGACTGGGATTCAGTAGGGAAGGGCACAGAAGAATAGAATAGAGTAGAACAGAAGAGAATACCAAGAGTAGAATGGAGTAGAGTTGAGTAGAGTGGAATAGTCAGAGTCGGGTAGTGCAGAATATAGATGAATAGATCCAATTCAAGCCGAATCGATTCGAATGGAGAGGAAAGGAGACAAATCGTGATGAATCGAATCGATTAGAATAGATTAGAGTAGGGTAGGGTAGAACAGAATAGAATAGAGTAGAAAAGAGTAGAATGGTGTGGAAGGGAGTTGAATGGAGCCAAATAGAGACAAATAAAGTAGAAAGGGTTGAGTAGAGCTGAACAGGGCTGAATAAGGTTCACTCGAGCCTAATTATGCTGAATTGAGCAGAATCGAGACGAATTGACCCAATTCAAGCCAAATAGAGCTAAATCGAGCCGATTCAAGCCTAATCACATGGAATCGCGTCAAAATGCGTTGGATCGAATAGATTAGAGTAGAGGAGGGTACGGCAGGAGAGGCTAGACTACAACACAACAGAACACAATAGAAAGAAGAGAATAGAATTAAGTAGAGTCGGGTCCAGTAGAATAGAGTCAAATTGAGTTGAAGAGAGCCGAAAAGAGCCAAACAGAGCTGAATACAGCCGAATTGACCAAATTCAAGGTGAATCGAGATGAATCATGTCGAGTCGTTTGAAACGTGTCGAATCGAATCAAATAGATTAGTGTGGGGAAGGTAAGGTTAGGGTAGGGTAGAGAAGAATAGAATAGAGTAGAATAGAACAGAACAGAAAGAATCGAGTAGACTAGAGTCAAATAGAGTCGAATACTGCCAAAAAGAGCCGAATAGAGTGGGAAAGAGCCGAATAGAACCGAATCGAGTTTAATGGAGCAGAAAGGAGATGAATCGAGCCGATATGACCCGAATCAGGTCGAATCCCATTCAGGTGTGTCGAATAGCATAGAACAGATTACAGTAGGCTAAGTTAGGGTAGGGTAGGGTAGAATAGAGTGCAGTAGAACAGAACAGAACAGAACAGAACTGAAAGAATAGGGTCGAGACGAGCAGAGTATAGAAGAGTAGAGTAGAGCAGAGTCGAACATTGCCGAATAGAGCCAAATAGAGCCCAAAAGAGCTAAATGGATAGAAACCAAGACGAATCACGCCGAATCCCGTGGAATCGTGCCGTATCGCGTTGAATCCCGTCGAATTGCATTGAATCTGATCAATTCCAATCCAATCAAGTAGAATAGACTAGAGTAGGGTAGAGTACAATACAATACAGTAGAGAATAGTTTAGGATGGAGTAGAATGGTGTAGCATGGAGTCGAGTGGAGTCGAAAAGAGATAATAGAGTTGAGTAGAGCCTAATAGAGCCGGATAGAGCTGAATAGAGCCTATTCGACCTGACTGGAGCCGAATGGAGCCGATTAGAGCTGAATCGAACCGATTTGAGCCGATTGGGGATGAATGGAGTGGAAAGGAGCCGATTTGAGCCGAATCGCATCGAGATGCGTGGAATCGAATCCAGTAGAATAGATTAGATTAGGGTAGGATGGAATAGAGTAGACTTGAACACAGTAGAAGAGAATGGAAAGGATACAATAGAATAGAGTAGAAAAGGGTAGAGCAGAGCAGAATAGTGTAGAGTAGAATAGAGTAGAGTAGAACAGAGTCGAATCAAGCTGAATGGAGACGAAACGAGACAAATCGCGTCGAATGGCGTCGAATCCCATCGAATCAATTACAGTAGGGTATAGTAGAAGAGCGTAGAATGGAGTAGAATGGTGTGCAATGGAATCGAGTAGAGTAGAAAAGAGCTGAAGAGAGCCGAAGAGGGCCAAAGAGGGCCAAATCGAGCTGAATTGAGCGAAATCGAGCCGAATCCAGTGAATCGAGCCTAATGGAGCCAAATCGAGGCTAATCGAGCTGAATCGACACTATTCGAGACAAATGGAGCCGAATGGACATGAATCACACCGATTCGGCCCCTAGTCGCGTCAAAATTTCTCGAATTCAATTGAATAGACTAGAGTAGGGGAGGTTCGGGTAGGCTAGAGTAGGGTAGAATAGAGTAGAATAGAATAAAACAGAACAGAACACAACAAAATAGAACAGAACAACACAGAACGAATACAGAAAAGAGTAGGCTAGAGTAGAGCAGAGGGGAATAGAGTAGAGTAGAATAGATTTGAACAGAGCCAAATCGAGCCGAATCGCGTCGAAATGGGTTGAATCAAATCCAATCAAGTGGATTACAATACCTTAGAGTTGGGTAGCATAGGGTAGGGTAGAATAGAGTAGAATAGTACAGAACAGAGTAGAAACAATACAATAGAGTAGAGAAGAGTAGAATAGAGCTGAATAGAGCCAAATGCAGACAAAATGAGAGGAATCGTGTAGAAGCAAGTAGAGTAAATTAGAGTGGTGTTGGGTAGGGTAGAGCAGAATAGAGTAGAATAGTGTGGAATGAATAGAATGGAGTAGAATGGAGTCAAGTAGAAACGAATAGAGTAGAAAAGAGTCGAATAGAGCAGAATAGGGCCGAAGAAGGCCAAATCGAGCAGATTCGAAGCGATTCAAGCCAAAACAAGCTGAATGGAGCCTAACTGAGCCGAATAGAGCCAAATCGAGCCGAATCGAGCCGATTCAAGCTTCATCGCCTCGAATCGCGTTCAACGCGTCAAATCCAATCGAGACGTATAGATTAGAGAAGGGGAGGGGAGGGGAGAATAGAACAGAGTAGAGTGGAATAGAAGAGATTAGAACAGAATAGAAGGAATAGAATCGAGTAGAATCGAGTGGAAAAGAGTAGAGTCGAATACAGTCGAATAGAGCCGAATAAGCTGAATAGAGACGATTGGAGCTGAATACAGCCGAAAAGAGCTGTATACTGCCGAATCACACCTAATCGAGCGGAATCAAGCAGAATCGCACTGACTGTCACCGAACAGCGTTGAATCGAATCAGGTCGAATCGAGTCGAGTCACATCGTTTTGAATCAAACAAGGTCAAATTGCTTCATATCGTGTCGAATCCCATCGAATCACGTCGAATAACTTCGAATTGCGTCAAACCTCAGAGAATCCTACTGAATCACGTCGAGTCGCATGGAATCTCATCAAATCCCTTCAGATTTGCCGAATCCAGTCAAGTCCTATCAAATCGCGTTGCACGGAATCGAATTGCATCCAATAGATTAAAGTAGGGAAGGTTCGGGTGGGGTGCCGTTGGGTCGGGCAGGGTAGAATAGAACAGAGTACAACAGAATAGGAGAGAATAGAACAGAACAGAAAGAATACAACAGAATAGAATAGAGTCAAAGAGAGAGAACATAGCCGAATTGAGCCGAGTGGAGACAAAACGAGACGAATCACGTCCGGTTGCTTCGAATCGCGTCAAATCAAATCGAATCGATTAGAAGAGATTAGGGTAGGGAAGGGTAGAATAGAAGAGAGGAAAATAGTGAGGAATGGAGTTGAACGGAGTCCAATAGAGACGGATAGATATGAATAGAGTACAAAAGAGTCTAATAGAGCAGAATAGGGCCGAATAGGCCCAAATAAGGCCTAATCGAGCAGAATCCAGCAGAATCGATGGAATTCGAGCCTAATCGAGCCGAATGGAGTGAAATGGAGCCAAGTCGAGCCGAATAGAGCCGATTCGAACTGAATCGAGCTGATTCAAGCCTAATCGCGTCAAATCGCGTGGAAATACGTCACATCGAATCTAATCAAATAGATTAGGGAAGGGTAGGGGAGGGGCGGGTGGGTAGAATAGAACAGAATAGTACAGAATAGAATATAGTACAGTAGGGTAGAGTAGAGAGAGTAAAGCAGACAAGAGTAGAGCAGAGTAGAATTGAGTCAAATAGAGTCAAAGAGTGCAGGATATAGCTGAATAGAGCCAATTCTGGCCGAATCGAGTCAAATGGAAACAAAACGAGATGAATCACACCGAATTGCTAAGAATCGCATCCAATCGAATAGATTAGAGTATCGTAGGGTAGAGTAGAACAGAATAGAGTAGAATAGCATAGAATGGAGAAGAGTGGAGTCAAATGGAGTCGAACAGAGACAAATAGAGTAGAAAAGAGTCGAATCGAGCCAAATAGGGCCGAATAAGGCTGAACCGAGTGGAAACGAGCTGAATTGAAGCGATTCGAGCCAAATCGAGCTGAATCGAGCTGATGTTGCGGAATCGAGCCGACTCAAGCGTGATGGTGTCCGGTCGCATCGAAATGCTTTGAATCGAATCAAATGGAATCGATTAGAATAGGTTAGGGTAGGGTAGTTTATGATAGGAAGACTAGGGTAGATGCAAGTAGACTACATTAGAGTAGACAAGAGAAGGCTAGAGTAGAAGCCTAGACTAGTAAGCTGGACTAGTCAGCTAGGCTAGTGGCATAGAGCAGTAGCCTAGACAACTAGTCTTGAATAGTACCCTAAGTCAGTAATCTGAACGAGTACCCTTGCCTGAACTCTTAGCCTAATCTAGTACCCTTGCCTTAACTAGTAGTCCTAACAAGTACCCTTGCCTTCACTAGTAGTATGTCCTTAACAAGTAGCCTGAACTGGTACCCTTGCCTTAACCAGTACCCTCAACAAGTACCCATGCCTTAACTAGTAGCCTGGCCTTAACTAGTGCCCTTGCATAACTAGTACCCTGGCCTTAACTAGTAGCCTGAACTAGTACACTTGCCTTAAGGAGTACCCTTGCCCGAACTACTCCCCTTAATTAGGACCCTTATTGAGTAACCCTAAGTAGTAGAGTATGGTACGGTGGGGTAGCATAGGGTAGGGAAGCATACGGTGGAACAGAGAAAATCGAAGGAAATAGAATAGAACAGCATAGGTCAGGGTAGGTTAGCTTAGTGCAGGGTATGGTAGAGTAGCATAGGATGGAACAGAGAAAATAGAAAAGGAGACTAGAAAAGAGCAGACTAGATTAGGATAGGCTAGGGTGGGGGAGGGTTTTGTAGAATACAGTAGTGTAGAATGGAATAGAATGGTGTGGAATGGAGTCAAATGGATTCGAACAGAGATGCAGAGAGTAGAAAAGAGTTGAATAGAGCCGAATAACGCTGAATAGGACCACATATGGCCAAAATGAGCCGAATCGAGTCGAGTCGACCAGATTCGGGATGAATGGAGCCTAGTGGAGCTGAAATGAGCCAAATAGAGACAAACTGAACCCAGCAAAATCGAGCCAAAACACACTTAATTGCATCCTATTGCATCGGATCTCGTCGAATTCCATCAAATCCCACCAAAACGCATCAAATCTCGCGGAATCTCACCGAATCCCGTCGAATTGTCTCAAATCGGGTCGAATGGTGTCAAACTGAATGGAATCGAATTAAATTGAATAGATTAGAGTAGTGTAGGTTAGACTGGGATTCAGTAGGGAAGGGCACAGAAGAATAGAATAGAGTAGAACAGAAGAGAATACCAAGAGTAGAATGGAGTAGAGTTGAGTAGAGTGGAATAGTCAGAGTCGGGTAGTGCAGAATATAGATGAATAGATCCAATTCAAGCCGAATCGATTCGAATGGAGAGGAAAGGAGACAAATCGTGATGAATCGAATCGATTAGAATAGATTAGAGTAGGGTAGGGTAGAACAGAATAGAATAGAGTAGAAAAGAGTAGAATGGTGTGGAAGGGAGTTGAATGGAGCCAAATAGAGACAAATAAAGTAGAAAGGGTTGAGTAGAGCTGAACAGGGCTGAATAAGGTTCACTCGAGCCTAATTATGCTGAATTGAGCAGAATCGAGACGAATTGACCCAATTCAAGCCAAATAGAGCTAAATCGAGCCGATTCAAGCCTAATCACATGGAATCGCGTCAAAATGCGTTGGATCGAATAGATTAGAGTAGAGGAGGGTACGGCAGGAGAGGCTAGACTACAACACAACAGAACACAATAGAAAGAAGAGAATAGAATTAAGTAGAGTCGGGTCCAGTAGAATAGAGTCAAATTGAGTTGAAGAGAGCCGAAAAGAGCCAAACAGAGCTGAATACAGCCGAATTGACCAAATTCAAGGTGAATCGAGATGAATCATGTCGAGTCGTTTGAAACGTGTCGAATCGAATCAAATAGATTAGTGTGGGGAAGGTAAGGTTAGGGTAGGGTAGAGAAGAATAGAATAGAGTAGAATAGAACAGAACAGAAAGAATCGAGTAGACTAGAGTCAAATAGAGTCGAATACTGCCAAAAAGAGCCGAATAGAGTGGGAAAGAGCCGAATAGAACCGAATCGAGTTTAATGGAGCAGAAAGGAGATGAATCGAGCCGATATGACCCGAATCAGGTCGAATCCCATTCAGGTGTGTCGAATAGCATAGAACAGATTACAGTAGGCTAAGTTAGGGTAGGGTAGGGTAGAATAGAGTGCAGTAGAACAGAACAGAACAGAACAGAACTGAAAGAATAGGGTCGAGACGAGCAGAGTATAGAAGAGTAGAGTAGAGCAGAGTCGAACATTGCCGAATAGAGCCAAATAGAGCCCAAAAGAGCTAAATGGATAGAAACCAAGACGAATCACGCCGAATCCCGTGGAATCGTGCCGTATCGCGTTGAATCCCGTCGAATTGCATTGAATCTGATCAATTCCAATCCAATCAAGTAGAATAGACTAGAGTAGGGTAGAGTACAATACAATACAGTAGAGAATAGTTTAGGATGGAGTAGAATGGTGTAGCATGGAGTCGAGTGGAGTCGAAAAGAGATAATAGAGTTGAGTAGAGCCTAATAGAGCCGGATAGAGCTGAATAGAGCCTATTCGACCTGACTGGAGCCGAATGGAGCCGATTAGAGCTGAATCGAACCGATTTGAGCCGATTGGGGATGAATGGAGTGGAAAGGAGCCGATTTGAGCCGAATCGCATCGAGATGCGTGGAATCGAATCCAGTAGAATAGATTAGATTAGGGTAGGATGGAATAGAGTAGACTTGAACACAGTAGAAGAGAATGGAAAGGATACAATAGAATAGAGTAGAAAAGGGTAGAGCAGAGCAGAATAGTGTAGAGTAGAATAGAGTAGAGTAGAACAGAGTCGAATCAAGCTGAATGGAGACGAAACGAGACAAATCGCGTCGAATGGCGTCGAATCCCATCGAATCAATTACAGTAGGGTATAGTAGAAGAGCGTAGAATGGAGTAGAATGGTGTGCAATGGAATCGAGTAGAGTAGAAAAGAGCTGAAGAGAGCCGAAGAGGGCCAAAGAGGGCCAAATCGAGCTGAATTGAGCGAAATCGAGCCGAATCCAGTGAATCGAGCCTAATGGAGCCAAATCGAGGCTAATCGAGCTGAATCGACACTATTCGAGACAAATGGAGCCGAATGGACATGAATCACACCGATTCGGCCCCTAGTCGCGTCAAAATTTCTCGAATTCAATTGAATAGACTAGAGTAGGGGAGGTTCGGGTAGGCTAGAGTAGGGTAGAATAGAGTAGAATAGAATAAAACAGAACAGAACACAACAAAATAGAACAGAACAACACAGAACGAATACAGAAAAGAGTAGGCTAGAGTAGAGCAGAGGGGAATAGAGTAGAGTAGAATAGATTTGAACAGAGCCAAATCGAGCCGAATCGCGTCGAAATGGGTTGAATCAAATCCAATCAAGTGGATTACAATACCTTAGAGTTGGGTAGCATAGGGTAGGGTAGAATAGAGTAGAATAGTACAGAACAGAGTAGAAACAATACAATAGAGTAGAGAAGAGTAGAATAGAGCTGAATAGAGCCAAATGCAGACAAAATGAGAGGAATCGTGTAGAAGCAAGTAGAGTAAATTAGAGTGGTGTTGGGTAGGGTAGAGCAGAATAGAGTAGAATAGTGTGGAATGAATAGAATGGAGTAGAATGGAGTCAAGTAGAAACGAATAGAGTAGAAAAGAGTCGAATAGAGCAGAATAGGGCCGAAGAAGGCCAAATCGAGCAGATTCGAAGCGATTCAAGCCAAAACAAGCTGAATGGAGCCTAACTGAGCCGAATAGAGCCAAATCGAGCCGAATCGAGCCGATTCAAGCTTCATCGCCTCGAATCGCGTTCAACGCGTCAAATCCAATCGAGACGTATAGATTAGAGAAGGGGAGGGGAGGGGAGAATAGAACAGAGTAGAGTGGAATAGAAGAGATTAGAACAGAATAGAAGGAATAGAATCGAGTAGAATCGAGTGGAAAAGAGTAGAGTCGAATACAGTCGAATAGAGCCGAATAAGCTGAATAGAGACGATTGGAGCTGAATACAGCCGAAAAGAGCTGTATACTGCCGAATCACACCTAATCGAGCGGAATCAAGCAGAATCGCACTGACTGTCACCGAACAGCGTTGAATCGAATCAGGTCGAATCGAGTCGAGTCACATCGTTTTGAATCAAACAAGGTCAAATTGCTTCATATCGTGTCGAATCCCATCGAATCACGTCGAATAACTTCGAATTGCGTCAAACCTCAGAGAATCCTACTGAATCACGTCGAGTCGCATGGAATCTCATCAAATCCCTTCAGATTTGCCGAATCCAGTCAAGTCCTATCAAATCGCGTTGCACGGAATCGAATTGCATCCAATAGATTAAAGTAGGGAAGGTTCGGGTGGGGTGCCGTTGGGTCGGGCAGGGTAGAATAGAACAGAGTACAACAGAATAGGAGAGAATAGAACAGAACAGAAAGAATACAACAGAATAGAATAGAGTCAAAGAGAGAGAACATAGCCGAATTGAGCCGAGTGGAGACAAAACGAGACGAATCACGTCCGGTTGCTTCGAATCGCGTCAAATCAAATCGAATCGATTAGAAGAGATTAGGGTAGGGAAGGGTAGAATAGAAGAGAGGAAAATAGTGAGGAATGGAGTTGAACGGAGTCCAATAGAGACGGATAGATATGAATAGAGTACAAAAGAGTCTAATAGAGCAGAATAGGGCCGAATAGGCCCAAATAAGGCCTAATCGAGCAGAATCCAGCAGAATCGATGGAATTCGAGCCTAATCGAGCCGAATGGAGTGAAATGGAGCCAAGTCGAGCCGAATAGAGCCGATTCGAACTGAATCGAGCTGATTCAAGCCTAATCGCGTCAAATCGCGTGGAAATACGTCACATCGAATCTAATCAAATAGATTAGGGAAGGGTAGGGGAGGGGCGGGTGGGTAGACTAGAACAGAATAGTACCGAACAGAATATAGTACAGTAGGGTAGAGTAGAGAGAGTAAAGCAGACAAGAGTAGAGCAGAGTAGAATTGAGTCAAATAGAGTCAAAGAGTGCAGGATATAGCTGAATAGAGCCAATTCTGGCCGAATCGAGTCAAATGGAAACAAAACGAGATGAATCACACCGAATTGCTAAGAATCGCATCCAATCGAATAGATTAGAGTATCGTAGGGTAGAGTAGAACAGAATAGAGTAGAATAGCATAGAATGGAGAAGAGTGGAGTCAAATGGAGTCGAACAGAGACAAATAGAGTAGAAAAGAGTCGAATCGAGCCAAATAGGGCCGAATAAGGCTGAACCGAGTGGAAACGAGCTGAATTGAAGCGATTCGAGCCAAATCGAGCTGAATCGAGCTGATGTTGCGGAATCGAGCCGACTCAAGCGTGATGGTGTCCGGTCGCATCGAAATGCTTTGAATCGAATCAAATGGAATCGATTAGAATAGGTTAGGGTAGGGTAGTTTATGATAGGAAGACTAGGGTAGATGCAAGTAGACTACATTAGAGTAGACAAGAGAAGGCTAGAGTAGAAGCCTAGACTAGTAAGCTGGACTAGTCAGCTAGGCTAGTGGCATAGAGCAGTAGCCTAGACAACTAGTCTTGAATAGTACCCTAAGTCAGTAATCTGAACGAGTACCCTTGCCTGAACTCTTAGCCTAATCTAGTACCCTTGCCTTAACTAGTAGTCCTAACAAGTACCCTTGCCTTCACTAGTAGTATGTCCTTAACAAGTAGCCTGAACTGGTACCCTTGCCTTAACCAGTACCCTCAACAAGTACCCATGCCTTAACTAGTAGCCTGGCCTTAACTAGTGCCCTTGCATAACTAGTACCCTGGCCTTAACTAGTAGCCTGAACTAGTACACTTGCCTTAAGGAGTACCCTTGCCCGAACTACTCCCCTTAATTAGGACCCTTATTGAGTAACCCTAAGTAGTAGAGTATGGTACGGTGGGGTAGCATAGGGTAGGGAAGCATACGGTGGAACAGAGAAAATCGAAGGAAATAGAATAGAACAGCATAGGTCAGGGTAGGTTAGCTTAGTGCAGGGTATGGTAGAGTAGCATAGGATGGAACAGAGAAAATAGAAAAGGAGACTAGAAAAGAGCAGACTAGATTAGGATAGGCTAGGGTGGGGGAGGGTTTTGTAGAATACAGTAGTGTAGAATGGAATAGAATGGTGTGGAATGGAGTCAAATGGATTCGAACAGAGATGCAGAGAGTAGAAAAGAGTTGAATAGAGCCGAATAACGCTGAATAGGACCACATATGGCCAAAATGAGCCGAATCGAGTCGAGTCGACCAGATTCGGGATGAATGGAGCCTAGTGGAGCTGAAATGAGCCAAATAGAGACAAACTGAACCCAGCAAAATCGAGCCAAAACACACTTAATTGCATCCTATTGCATCGGATCTCGTCGAATTCCATCAAATCCCACCAAAACGCATCAAATCTCGCGGAATCTCACCGAATCCCGTCGAATTGTCTCAAATCGGGTCGAATGGTGTCAAACTGAATGGAATCGAATTAAATTGAATAGATTAGAGTAGTGTAGGTTAGACTGGGATTCAGTAGGGAAGGGCACAGAAGAATAGAATAGAGTAGAACAGAAGAGAATACCAAGAGTAGAATGGAGTAGAGTTGAGTAGAGTGGAATAGTCAGAGTCGGGTAGTGCAGAATATAGATGAATAGATCCAATTCAAGCCGAATCGATTCGAATGGAGAGGAAAGGAGACAAATCGTGATGAATCGAATCGATTAGAATAGATTAGAGTAGGGTAGGGTAGAACAGAATAGAATAGAGTAGAAAAGAGTAGAATGGTGTGGAAGGGAGTTGAATGGAGCCAAATAGAGACAAATAAAGTAGAAAGGGTTGAGTAGAGCTGAACAGGGCTGAATAAGGTTCACTCGAGCCTAATTATGCTGAATTGAGCAGAATCGAGACGAATTGACCCAATTCAAGCCAAATAGAGCTAAATCGAGCCGATTCAAGCCTAATCACATGGAATCGCGTCAAAATGCGTTGGATCGAATAGATTAGAGTAGAGGAGGGTACGGCAGGAGAGGCTAGACTACAACACAACAGAACACAATAGAAAGAAGAGAATAGAATTAAGTAGAGTCGGGTCCAGTAGAATAGAGTCAAATTGAGTTGAAGAGAGCCGAAAAGAGCCAAACAGAGCTGAATACAGCCGAATTGACCAAATTCAAGGTGAATCGAGATGAATCATGTCGAGTCGTTTGAAACGTGTCGAATCGAATCAAATAGATTAGTGTGGGGAAGGTAAGGTTAGGGTAGGGTAGAGAAGAATAGAATAGAGTAGAATAGAACAGAACAGAAAGAATCGAGTAGACTAGAGTCAAATAGAGTCGAATACTGCCAAAAAGAGCCGAATAGAGTGGGAAAGAGCCGAATAGAACCGAATCGAGTTTAATGGAGCAGAAAGGAGATGAATCGAGCCGATATGACCCGAATCAGGTCGAATCCCATTCAGGTGTGTCGAATAGCATAGAACAGATTACAGTAGGCTAAGTTAGGGTAGGGTAGGGTAGAATAGAGTGCAGTAGAACAGAACAGAACAGAACTGAAAGAATAGGGTCGAGACGAGCAGAGTATAGAAGAGTAGAGTAGAGCAGAGTCGAACATTGCCGAATAGAGCCAAATAGAGCCCAAAAGAGCTAAATGGATAGAAACCAAGACGAATCACGCCGAATCCCGTGGAATCGTGCCGTATCGCGTTGAATCCCGTCGAATTGCATTGAATCTGATCAATTCCAATCCAATCAAGTAGAATAGACTAGAGTAGGGTAGAGTACAATACAATACAGTAGAGAATAGTTTAGGATGGAGTAGAATGGTGTAGCATGGAGTCGAGTGGAGTCGAAAAGAGATAATAGAGTTGAGTAGAGCCTAATAGAGCCGGATAGAGCTGAATAGAGCCTATTCGACCTGACTGGAGCCGAATGGAGCCGATTAGAGCTGAATCGAACCGATTTGAGCCGATTGGGGATGAATGGAGTGGAAAGGAGCCGATTTGAGCCGAATCGCATCGAGATGCGTGGAATCGAATCCAGTAGAATAGATTAGATTAGGGTAGGATGGAATAGAGTAGACTTGAACACAGTAGAAGAGAATGGAAAGGATACAATAGAATAGAGTAGAAAAGGGTAGAGCAGAGCAGAATAGTGTAGAGTAGAATAGAGTAGAGTAGAACAGAGTCGAATCAAGCTGAATGGAGACGAAACGAGACAAATCGCGTCGAATGGCGTCGAATCCCATCGAATCAATTACAGTAGGGTATAGTAGAAGAGCGTAGAATGGAGTAGAATGGTGTGCAATGGAATCGAGTAGAGTAGAAAAGAGCTGAAGAGAGCCGAAGAGGGCCAAAGAGGGCCAAATCGAGCTGAATTGAGCGAAATCGAGCCGAATCCAGTGAATCGAGCCTAATGGAGCCAAATCGAGGCTAATCGAGCTGAATCGACACTATTCGAGACAAATGGAGCCGAATGGACATGAATCACACCGATTCGGCCCCTAGTCGCGTCAAAATTTCTCGAATTCAATTGAATAGACTAGAGTAGGGGAGGTTCGGGTAGGCTAGAGTAGGGTAGAATAGAGTAGAATAGAATAAAACAGAACAGAACACAACAAAATAGAACAGAACAACACAGAACGAATACAGAAAAGAGTAGGCTAGAGTAGAGCAGAGGGGAATAGAGTAGAGTAGAATAGATTTGAACAGAGCCAAATCGAGCCGAATCGCGTCGAAATGGGTTGAATCAAATCCAATCAAGTGGATTACAATACCTTAGAGTTGGGTAGCATAGGGTAGGGTAGAATAGAGTAGAATAGTACAGAACAGAGTAGAAACAATACAATAGAGTAGAGAAGAGTAGAATAGAGCTGAATAGAGCCAAATGCAGACAAAATGAGAGGAATCGTGTAGAAGCAAGTAGAGTAAATTAGAGTGGTGTTGGGTAGGGTAGAGCAGAATAGAGTAGAATAGTGTGGAATGAATAGAATGGAGTAGAATGGAGTCAAGTAGAAACGAATAGAGTAGAAAAGAGTCGAATAGAGCAGAATAGGGCCGAAGAAGGCCAAATCGAGCAGATTCGAAGCGATTCAAGCCAAAACAAGCTGAATGGAGCCTAACTGAGCCGAATAGAGCCAAATCGAGCCGAATCGAGCCGATTCAAGCTTCATCGCCTCGAATCGCGTTCAACGCGTCAAATCCAATCGAGACGTATAGATTAGAGAAGGGGAGGGGAGGGGAGAATAGAACAGAGTAGAGTGGAATAGAAGAGATTAGAACAGAATAGAAGGAATAGAATCGAGTAGAATCGAGTGGAAAAGAGTAGAGTCGAATACAGTCGAATAGAGCCGAATAAGCTGAATAGAGACGATTGGAGCTGAATACAGCCGAAAAGAGCTGTATACTGCCGAATCACACCTAATCGAGCGGAATCAAGCAGAATCGCACTGACTGTCACCGAACAGCGTTGAATCGAATCAGGTCGAATCGAGTCGAGTCACATCGTTTTGAATCAAACAAGGTCAAATTGCTTCATATCGTGTCGAATCCCATCGAATCACGTCGAATAACTTCGAATTGCGTCAAACCTCAGAGAATCCTACTGAATCACGTCGAGTCGCATGGAATCTCATCAAATCCCTTCAGATTTGCCGAATCCAGTCAAGTCCTATCAAATCGCGTTGCACGGAATCGAATTGCATCCAATAGATTAAAGTAGGGAAGGTTCGGGTGGGGTGCCGTTGGGTCGGGCAGGGTAGAATAGAACAGAGTACAACAGAATAGGAGAGAATAGAACAGAACAGAAAGAATACAACAGAATAGAATAGAGTCAAAGAGAGAGAACATAGCCGAATTGAGCCGAGTGGAGACAAAACGAGACGAATCACGTCCGGTTGCTTCGAATCGCGTCAAATCAAATCGAATCGATTAGAAGAGATTAGGGTAGGGAAGGGTAGAATAGAAGAGAGGAAAATAGTGAGGAATGGAGTTGAACGGAGTCCAATAGAGACGGATAGATATGAATAGAGTACAAAAGAGTCTAATAGAGCAGAATAGGGCCGAATAGGCCCAAATAAGGCCTAATCGAGCAGAATCCAGCAGAATCGATGGAATTCGAGCCTAATCGAGCCGAATGGAGTGAAATGGAGCCAAGTCGAGCCGAATAGAGCCGATTCGAACTGAATCGAGCTGATTCAAGCCTAATCGCGTCAAATCGCGTGGAAATACGTCACATCGAATCTAATCAAATAGATTAGGGAAGGGTAGGGGAGGGGCGGGTGGGTAGACTAGAACAGAATAGTACCGAACAGAATATAGTACAGTAGGGTAGAGTAGAGAGAGTAAAGCAGACAAGAGTAGAGCAGAGTAGAATTGAGTCAAATAGAGTCAAAGAGTGCAGGATATAGCTGAATAGAGCCAATTCTGGCCGAATCGAGTCAAATGGAAACAAAACGAGATGAATCACACCGAATTGCTAAGAATCGCATCCAATCGAATAGATTAGAGTATCGTAGGGTAGAGTAGAACAGAATAGAGTAGAATAGCATAGAATGGAGAAGAGTGGAGTCAAATGGAGTCGAACAGAGACAAATAGAGTAGAAAAGAGTCGAATCGAGCCAAATAGGGCCGAATAAGGCTGAACCGAGTGGAAACGAGCTGAATTGAAGCGATTCGAGCCAAATCGAGCTGAATCGAGCTGATGTTGCGGAATCGAGCCGACTCAAGCGTGATGGTGTCCGGTCGCATCGAAATGCTTTGAATCGAATCAAATGGAATCGATTAGAATAGGTTAGGGTAGGGTAGTTTATGATAGGAAGACTAGGGTAGATGCAAGTAGACTACATTAGAGTAGACAAGAGAAGGCTAGAGTAGAAGCCTAGACTAGTAAGCTGGACTAGTCAGCTAGGCTAGTGGCATAGAGCAGTAGCCTAGACAACTAGTCTTGAATAGTACCCTAAGTCAGTAATCTGAACGAGTACCCTTGCCTGAACTCTTAGCCTAATCTAGTACCCTTGCCTTAACTAGTAGTCCTAACAAGTACCCTTGCCTTCACTAGTAGTATGTCCTTAACAAGTAGCCTGAACTGGTACCCTTGCCTTAACCAGTACCCTCAACAAGTACCCATGCCTTAACTAGTAGCCTGGCCTTAACTAGTGCCCTTGCATAACTAGTACCCTGGCCTTAACTAGTAGCCTGAACTAGTACACTTGCCTTAAGGAGTACCCTTGCCCGAACTACTCCCCTTAATTAGGACCCTTATTGAGTAACCCTAAGTAGTAGAGTATGGTACGGTGGGGTAGCATAGGGTAGGGAAGCATACGGTGGAACAGAGAAAATAGAAGGAAATAGAATAGAACAGCATAGGTCAGGGTAGGTTAGCTTAGTGCAGGGTATGGTAGAGTAGCATAGGATGGAACAGAGAAAATAGAAAAGGAGACTAGAAAAGAGCAGACTAGATTAGGATAGGCTAGGGTGGGGGAGGGTTTTGTAGAATACAGTAGTGTAGAATGGAATAGAATGGTGTGGAATGGAGTCAAATGGATTCGAACAGAGATGCAGAGAGTAGAAAAGAGTTGAATAGAGCCGAATAACGCTGAATAGGACCACATATGGCCAAAATGAGCCGAATCGAGTCGAGTCGACCAGATTCGGGATGAATGGAGCCTAGTGGAGCTGAAATGAGCCAAATAGAGACAAACTGAACCCAGCAAAATCGAGCCAAAACACACTTAATTGCATCCTATTGCATCGGATCTCGTCGAATTCCATCAAATCCCACCAAAACGCATCAAATCTCGCGGAATCTCACCGAATCCCGTCGAATTGTCTCAAATCGGGTCGAATGGTGTCAAACTGAATGGAATCGAATTAAATTGAATAGATTAGAGTAGTGTAGGTTAGACTGGGATTCAGTAGGGAAGGGCACAGAAGAATAGAATAGAGTAGAACAGAAGAGAATACCAAGAGTAGAATGGAGTAGAGTTGAGTAGAGTGGAATAGTCAGAGTCGGGTAGTGCAGAATATAGATGAATAGATCCAATTCAAGCCGAATCGATTCGAATGGAGAGGAAAGGAGACAAATCGTGATGAATCGAATCGATTAGAATAGATTAGAGTAGGGTAGGGTAGAACAGAATAGAATAGAGTAGAAAAGAGTAGAATGGTGTGGAAGGGAGTTGAATGGAGCCAAATAGAGACAAATAAAGTAGAAAGGGTTGAGTAGAGCTGAACAGGGCTGAATAAGGTTCACTCGAGCCTAATTATGCTGAATTGAGCAGAATCGAGACGAATTGACCCAATTCAAGCCAAATAGAGCTAAATCGAGCCGATTCAAGCCTAATCACATGGAATCGCGTCAAAATGCGTTGGATCGAATAGATTAGAGTAGAGGAGGGTACGGCAGGAGAGGCTAGACTACAACACAACAGAACACAATAGAAAGAAGAGAATAGAATTAAGTAGAGTCGGGTCCAGTAGAATAGAGTCAAATTGAGTTGAAGAGAGCCGAAAAGAGCCAAACAGAGCTGAATACAGCCGAATTGACCAAATTCAAGGTGAATCGAGATGAATCATGTCGAGTCGTTTGAAACGTGTCGAATCGAATCAAATAGATTAGTGTGGGGAAGGTAAGGTTAGGGTAGGGTAGAGAAGAATAGAATAGAGTAGAATAGAACAGAACAGAAAGAATCGAGTAGACTAGAGTCAAATAGAGTCGAATACTGCCAAAAAGAGCCGAATAGAGTGGGAAAGAGCCGAATAGAACCGAATCGAGTTTAATGGAGCAGAAAGGAGATGAATCGAGCCGATATGACCCGAATCAGGTCGAATCCCATTCAGGTGTGTCGAATAGCATAGAACAGATTACAGTAGGCTAAGTTAGGGTAGGGTAGGGTAGAATAGAGTGCAGTAGAACAGAACAGAACAGAACTGAAAGAATAGGGTCGAGACGAGCAGAGTATAGAAGAGTAGAGTAGAGCAGAGTCGAACATTGCCGAATAGAGCCAAATAGAGCCCAAAAGAGCTAAATGGATAGAAACCAAGACGAATCACGCCGAATCCCGTGGAATCGTGCCGTATCGCGTTGAATCCCGTCGAATTGCATTGAATCTGATCAATTCCAATCCAATCAAGTAGAATAGACTAGAGTAGGGTAGAGTACAATACAATACAGTAGAGAATAGTTTAGGATGGAGTAGAATGGTGTAGCATGGAGTCGAGTGGAGTCGAAAAGAGATAATAGAGTTGAGTAGAGCCTAATAGAGCCGGATAGAGCTGAATAGAGCCTATTCGACCTGACTGGAGCCGAATGGAGCCGATTAGAGCTGAATCGAACCGATTTGAGCCGATTGGGGATGAATGGAGTGGAAAGGAGCCGATTTGAGCCGAATCGCATCGAGATGCGTGGAATCGAATCCAGTAGAATAGATTAGATTAGGGTAGGATGGAATAGAGTAGACTTGAACACAGTAGAAGAGAATGGAAAGGATACAATAGAATAGAGTAGAAAAGGGTAGAGCAGAGCAGAATAGTGTAGAGTAGAATAGAGTAGAGTAGAACAGAGTCGAATCAAGCTGAATGGAGACGAAACGAGACAAATCGCGTCGAATGGCGTCGAATCCCATCGAATCAATTACAGTAGGGTATAGTAGAAGAGCGTAGAATGGAGTAGAATGGTGTGCAATGGAATCGAGTAGAGTAGAAAAGAGCTGAAGAGAGCCGAAGAGGGCCAAAGAGGGCCAAATCGAGCTGAATTGAGCGAAATCGAGCCGAATCCAGTGAATCGAGCCTAATGGAGCCAAATCGAGGCTAATCGAGCTGAATCGACACTATTCGAGACAAATGGAGCCGAATGGACATGAATCACACCGATTCGGCCCCTAGTCGCGTCAAAATTTCTCGAATTCAATTGAATAGACTAGAGTAGGGGAGGTTCGGGTAGGCTAGAGTAGGGTAGAATAGAGTAGAATAGAATAAAACAGAACAGAACACAACAAAATAGAACACAACAACACAGAACGAATACAGAAAAGAGTAGGCTAGAGTAGAATAGAGGGGAATAGAGTAGAGTAGAATAGATTTGAACAGAGCCAAATCGAGCCGAATCGCGTCGAAATGGGTTGAATCAAATCCAATCAAGTGGATTACAATACCTTAGAGTTGGGTAGCATAGGGTAGGGTAGAATAGAGTAGAATAGTACAGAACAGAGTAGAAACAATACAATAGAGTAGAGAAGAGTAGAATAGAGCTGAATAGAGCCAAATGCAGACAAAATGAGAGGAATCGTGTAGAAGCAAGTAGAGTAAATTAGAGTGGTGTTGGGTAGGGTAGAGCAGAATAGAGTAGAATAGTGTGGAATGAATAGAATGGAGTAGAATGGAGTCAAGTAGAAACGAATAGAGTAGAAAAGAGTCGAATAGAGCAGAATAGGGCCGAAGAAGGCCAAATCGAGCAGATTCGAAGCGATTCAAGCCAAAACAAGCTGAATGGAGCCTAACTGAGCCGAATAGAGCCAAATCGAGCCGAATCGAGCCGATTCAAGCTTCATCGCCTCGAATCGCGTTCAACGCGTCAAATCCAATCGAGACGTATAGATTAGAGAAGGGGAGGGGAGGGGAGAATAGAACAGAGTAGAGTGGAATAGAAGAGATTAGAACAGAATAGAAGGAATAGAATCGAGTAGAATCGAGTGGAAAAGAGTAGAGTCGAATACAGTCGAATAGAGCCGAATAAGCTGAATAGAGACGATTGGAGCTGAATACAGCCGAAAAGAGCTGTATACTGCCGAATCACACCTAATCGAGCGGAATCAAGCAGAATCGCACTGACTGTCACCGAACAGCGTTGAATCGAATCAGGTCGAATCGAGTCGAGTCACATCGTTTTGAATCAAACAAGGTCAAATTGCTTCATATCGTGTCGAATCCCATCGAATCACGTCGAATAACTTCGAATTGCGTCAAACCTCAGAGAATCCTACTGAATCACGTCGAGTCGCATGGAATCTCATCAAATCCCTTCAGATTTGCCGAATCCAGTCAAGTCCTATCAAATCGCGTTGCACGGAATCGAATTGCATCCAATAGATTAAAGTAGGGAAGGTTCGGGTGGGGTGCCGTTGGGTCGGGCAGGGTAGAATAGAACAGAGTACAACAGAATAGGAGAGAATAGAACAGAACAGAAAGAATACAACAGAATAGAATAGAGTCAAAGAGAGAGAACATAGCCGAATTGAGCCGAGTGGAGACAAAACGAGACGAATCACGTCCGGTTGCTTCGAATCGCGTCAAATCAAATCGAATCGATTAGAAGAGATTAGGGTAGGGAAGGGTAGAGTAGAAGAGAGGAAAATAGTGAGGAATGGAGTTGAACGGAGTCCAATAGAGACGGATAGATATGACTAGAGTACAAAAGAGTCTAATAGAGCAGAATAGGGCCGAATAGGCCCAAATAAGGCCTAATCGAGCAGAATCCAGCAGAATCGATGGAATTCGAGCCTAATCGAGCCGAATGGAGTGAAATGGAGCCAAGTCGAGCCGAATAGAGCCGATTCGAACTGAATCGAGCTGATTCAAGCCTAATCGCGTCAAATCGCGTGGAAATACGTCACATCGAATCTAATCAAATAGATTAGGGAAGGGTAGGGGAGGGGCGGGTGGGTAGACTAGAACAGAATAGTACCGAACAGAATATAGTACAGTAGGGTAGAGTAGAGAGAGTAAAGCAGACAAGAGTAGAGCAGAGTAGAATTGAGTCAAATAGAGTCAAAGAGTGCAGGATATAGCTGAATAGAGCCAATTCTGGCCGAATCGAGTCAAATGGAAACAAAACGAGATGAATCACACCGAATTGCTAAGAATCGCATCCAATCGAATAGATTAGAGTATCGTAGGGTAGAGTAGAACAGAATAGAGTAGAATAGCATAGAATGGAGAAGAGTGGAGTCAAATGGAGTCGAACAGAGACAAATAGAGTAGAAAAGAGTCGAATCGAGCCAAATAGGGCCGAATAAGGCTGAACCGAGTGGAAACGAGCTGAATTGAAGCGATTCGAGCCAAATCGAGCTGAATCGAGCTGATGTTGCGGAATCGAGCCGACTCAAGCGTGATGGTGTCCGGTCGCATCGAAATGCTTTGAATCGAATCAAATGGAATCGATTAGAATAGGTTAGGGTAGGGTAGTTTATGATAGGAAGACTAGGGTAGATGCAAGTAGACTACATTAGAGTAGACAAGAGAAGGCTAGAGTAGAAGCCTAGACTAGTAAGCTGGACTAGTCAGCTAGGCTAGTGGCATAGAGCAGTAGCCTAGACAACTAGTCTTGAATAGTACCCTAAGTCAGTAATCTGAACGAGTACCCTTGCCTGAACTCTTAGCCTAATCTAGTACCCTTGCCTTAACTAGTAGTCCTAACAAGTACCCTTGCCTTCACTAGTAGTATGTCCTTAACAAGTAGCCTGAACTGGTACCCTTGCCTTAACCAGTACCCTCAACAAGTACCCATGCCTTAACTAGTAGCCTGGCCTTAACTAGTGCCCTTGCATAACTAGTACCCTGGCCTTAACTAGTAGCCTGAACTAGTACACTTGCCTTAAGGAGTACCCTTGCCCGAACTACTCCCCTTAATTAGGACCCTTATTGAGTAACCCTAAGTAGTAGAGTATGGTACGGTGGGGTAGCATAGGGTAGGGAAGCATACGGTGGAACAGAGAAAATCGAAGGAAATAGAATAGAACAGCATAGGTCAGGGTAGGTTAGCTTAGTGCAGGGTATGGTAGAGTAGCATAGGATGGAACAGAGAAAATAGAAAAGGAGACTAGAAAAGAGCAGACTAGATTAGGATAGGCTAGGGTGGGGGAGGGTTTTGTAGAATACAGTAGTGTAGAATGGAATAGAATGGTGTGGAATGGAGTCAAATGGATTCGAACAGAGATGCAGAGAGTAGAAAAGAGTTGAATAGAGCCGAATAACGCTGAATAGGACCACATATGGCCAAAATGAGCCGAATCGAGTCGAGTCGACCAGATTCGGGATGAATGGAGCCTAGTGGAGCTGAAATGAGCCAAATAGAGACAAACTGAACCCAGCAAAATCGAGCCAAAACACACTTAATTGCATCCTATTGCATCGGATCTCGTCGAATTCCATCAAATCCCACCAAAACGCATCAAATCTCGCGGAATCTCACCGAATCCCGTCGAATTGTCTCAAATCGGGTCGAATGGTGTCAAACTGAATGGAATCGAATTAAATTGAATAGATTAGAGTAGTGTAGGTTAGACTGGGATTCAGTAGGGAAGGGCACAGAAGAATAGAATAGAGTAGAACAGAAGAGAATACCAAGAGTAGAATGGAGTAGAGTTGAGTAGAGTGGAATAGTCAGAGTCGGGTAGTGCAGAATATAGATGAATAGATCCAATTCAAGCCGAATCGATTCGAATGGAGAGGAAAGGAGACAAATCGTGATGAATCGAATCGATTAGAATAGATTAGAGTAGGGTAGGGTAGAACAGAATAGAATAGAGTAGAAAAGAGTAGAATGGTGTGGAAGGGAGTTGAATGGAGCCAAATAGAGACAAATAAAGTAGAAAGGGTTGAGTAGAGCTGAACAGGGCTGAATAAGGTTCACTCGAGCCTAATTATGCTGAATTGAGCAGAATCGAGACGAATTGACCCAATTCAAGCCAAATAGAGCTAAATCGAGCCGATTCAAGCCTAATCACATGGAATCGCGTCAAAATGCGTTGGATCGAATAGATTAGAGTAGAGGAGGGTACGGCAGGAGAGGCTAGACTACAACACAACAGAACACAATAGAAAGAAGAGAATAGAATTAAGTAGAGTCGGGTCCAGTAGAATAGAGTCAAATTGAGTTGAAGAGAGCCGAAAAGAGCCAAACAGAGCTGAATACAGCCGAATTGACCAAATTCAAGGTGAATCGAGATGAATCATGTCGAGTCGTTTGAAACGTGTCGAATCGAATCAAATAGATTAGTGTGGGGAAGGTAAGGTTAGGGTAGGGTAGAGAAGAATAGAATAGAGTAGAATAGAACAGAACAGAAAGAATCGAGTAGACTAGAGTCAAATAGAGTCGAATACTGCCAAAAAGAGCCGAATAGAGTGGGAAAGAGCCGAATAGAACCGAATCGAGTTTAATGGAGCAGAAAGGAGATGAATCGAGCCGATATGACCCGAATCAGGTCGAATCCCATTCAGGTGTGTCGAATAGCATAGAACAGATTACAGTAGGCTAAGTTAGGGTAGGGTAGGGTAGAATAGAGTGCAGTAGAACAGAACAGAACAGAACAGAACTGAAAGAATAGGGTCGAGACGAGCAGAGTATAGAAGAGTAGAGTAGAGCAGAGTCGAACATTGCCGAATAGAGCCAAATAGAGCCCAAAAGAGCTAAATGGATAGAAACCAAGACGAATCACGCCGAATCCCGTGGAATCGTGCCGTATCGCGTTGAATCCCGTCGAATTGCATTGAATCTGATCAATTCCAATCCAATCAAGTAGAATAGACTAGAGTAGGGTAGAGTACAATACAATACAGTAGAGAATAGTTTAGGATGGAGTAGAATGGTGTAGCATGGAGTCGAGTGGAGTCGAAAAGAGATAATAGAGTTGAGTAGAGCCTAATAGAGCCGGATAGAGCTGAATAGAGCCTATTCGACCTGACTGGAGCCGAATGGAGCCGATTAGAGCTGAATCGAACCGATTTGAGCCGATTGGGGATGAATGGAGTGGAAAGGAGCCGATTTGAGCCGAATCGCATCGAGATGCGTGGAATCGAATCCAGTAGAATAGATTAGATTAGGGTAGGATGGAATAGAGTAGACTTGAACACAGTAGAAGAGAATGGAAAGGATACAATAGAATAGAGTAGAAAAGGGTAGAGCAGAGCAGAATAGTGTAGAGTAGAATAGAGTAGAGTAGAACAGAGTCGAATCAAGCTGAATGGAGACGAAACGAGACAAATCGCGTCGAATGGCGTCGAATCCCATCGAATCAATTACAGTAGGGTATAGTAGAAGAGCGTAGAATGGAGTAGAATGGTGTGCAATGGAATCGAGTAGAGTAGAAAAGAGCTGAAGAGAGCCGAAGAGGGCCAAAGAGGGCCAAGTCGAGCTGAATTGAGTGAAATCGAGCCGAATCCAGTGAATCGAGCCTAATGGAGCCAAATCGAGGCTAATCGAGCTGAATCGACACTATTCGAGACAAATGGAGCCGAATGGACATGAATCACACCGATTCGGCCCCTAGTCGCGTCAAAATTTCTCGAATTCAATTGAATAGACTAGAGTAGGGGAGGTTCGGGTAGGCTAGAGTAGGGTAGAATAGAGTAGAATAGAATAAAACAGAACAGAACACAACAAAATAGAACACAACAACACAGAACGAATACAGAAAAGAGTAGGCTAGAGTAGAATAGAGGGGAATAGAGTAGAGTAGAATAGATTTGAACAGAGCCAAATCGAGCCGAATCGCGTCGAAATGGGTTGAATCAAATCCAATCAAGTGGATTACAATACCTTAGAGTTGGGTAGCATAGGGTAGGGTAGAATAGAGTAGAATAGTACAGAACAGAGTAGAAACAATACAATAGAGTAGAGAAGAGTAGAATAGAGCTGAATAGAGCCAAATGCAGACAAAATGAGAGGAATCGTGTAGAAGCAAGTAGAGTAAATTAGAGTGGTGTTGGGTAGGGTAGAGCAGAATAGAGTAGAATAGTGTGGAATGAATAGAATGGAGTAGAATGGAGTCAAGTAGAAACGAATAGAGTAGAAAAGAGTCGAATAGAGCAGAATAGGGCCGAAGAAGGCCAAATCGAGCAGATTCGAAGCGATTCAAGCCAAAACAAGCTGAATGGAGCCTAACTGAGCCGAATAGAGCCAAATCGAGCCGAATCGAGCCGATTCAAGCTTCATCGCCTCGAATCGCGTTCAACGCGTCAAATCCAATCGAGACGTATAGATTAGAGAAGGGGAGGGGAGGGGAGAATAGAACAGAGTAGAGTGGAATAGAAGAGATTAGAACAGAATAGAAGGAATAGAATCGAGTAGAATCGAGTGGAAAAGAGTAGAGTCGAATACAGTCGAATAGAGCCGAATAAGCTGAATAGAGACGATTGGAGCTGAATACAGCCGAAAAGAGCTGTATACTGCCGAATCACACCTAATCGAGCGGAATCAAGCAGAATCGCACTGACTGTCACCGAACAGCGTTGAATCGAATCAGGTCGAATCGAGTCGAGTCACATCGTTTTGAATCAAACAAGGTCAAATTGCTTCATATCGTGTCGAATCCCATCGAATCACGTCGAATAACTTCGAATTGCGTCAAACCTCAGAGAATCCTACTGAATCACGTCGAGTCGCATGGAATCTCATCAAATCCCTTCAGATTTGCCGAATCCAGTCAAGTCCTATCAAATCGCGTTGCACGGAATCGAATTGCATCCAATAGATTAAAGTAGGGAAGGTTCGGGTGGGGTGCCGTTGGGTCGGGTAGGGTAGAATAGAACAGAGTACAACAGAATAGGAGAGAATAGAACAGAACAGAAAGAATACAACAGAATAGAATAGAGTCAAAGAGAGAGAACATAGCCGAATTGAGCCGAGTGGAGACAAAACGAGACGAATCACGTCCGGTTGCTTCGAATCGCGTCAAATCAAATCGAATCGATTAGAAGAGATTAGGGTAGGGAAGGGTAGAGTAGAAGAGAGGAAAATAGTGAGGAATGGAGTTGAACGGAGTCCAATAGAGACGGATAGATATGACTAGAGTACAAAAGAGTCTAATAGAGCAGAATAGGGCCGAATAGGCCCAAATAAGGCCTAATCGAGCAGAATCCAGCAGAATCGATGGAATTCGAGCCTAATCGAGCCGAATGGAGTGAAATGGAGCCAAGTCGAGCCGAATAGAGCCGATTCGAACTGAATCGAGCTGATTCAAGCCTAATCGCGTCAAATCGCGTGGAAATACGTCACATCGAATCTAATCAAATAGATTAGGGAAGGGTAGGGGAGGGGCGGGTGGGTAGACTAGAACAGAATAGTACCGAACAGAATATAGTACAGTAGGGTAGAGTAGAGAGAGTAAAGCAGACAAGAGTAGAGCAGAGTAGAATTGAGTCAAATAGAGTCAAAGAGTGCAGGATATAGCTGAATAGAGCCAATTCTGGCCGAATCGAGTCAAATGGAAACAAAACGAGATGAATCACACCGAATTGCTAAGAATCGCATCCAATCGAATAGATTAGAGTATCGTAGGGTAGAGTAGAACAGAATAGAGTAGAATAGCATAGAATGGAGAAGAGTGGAGTCAAATGGAGTCGAACAGAGACAAATAGAGTAGAAAAGAGTCGAATCGAGCCAAATAGGGCCGAATAAGGCTGAACCGAGTGGAAACGAGCTGAATTGAAGCGATTCGAGCCAAATCGAGCTGAATCGAGCTGATGTTGCGGAATCGAGCCGACTCAAGCGTGATGGTGTCCGGTCGCATCGAAATGCTTTGAATCGAATCAAATGGAATCGATTAGAATAGGTTAGGGTAGGGTAGTTTATGATAGGAAGACTAGGGTAGATGCAAGTAGACTACATTAGAGTAGACAAGAGAAGGCTAGAGTAGAAGCCTAGACTAGTAAGCTGGACTAGTCAGCTAGACTAGTGGCATAGAGCAGTAGCCTAGACAACTAGTCTTGAATAGTACCCTAAGTCAGTAATCTGAACGAGTACCCTTGCCTGAACTCTTAGCCTAATCTAGTACCCTTGCCTTAACTAGTAGTCCTAACAAGTACCCTTGCCTTCACTAGTAGTATGTCCTTAACAAGTAGCCTGAACTGGTACCCTTGCCTTAACCAGTACCCTCAACAAGTACCCATGCCTTAACTAGTAGCCTGGCCTTAACTAGTGCCCTTGCATAACTAGTACCCTGGCCTTAACTAGTAGCCTGAACTAGTACACTTGCCTTAAGGAGTACCCTTGCCCGAACTACTCCCCTTAATTAGGACCCTTATTGAGTAACCCTAAGTAGTAGAGTATGGTACGGTGGGGTAGCATAGGGTAGGGAAGCATACGGTGGAACAGAGAAAATCGAAGGAAATAGAATAGAACAGCATAGGTCAGGGTAGGTTAGCTTAGTGCAGGGTATGGTAGAGTAGCATAGGATGGAACAGAGAAAATAGAAAAGGAGACTAGAAAAGAGCAGACTAGATTAGGATAGGCTAGGGTGGGGGAGGGTTTTGTAGAATACAGTAGTGTAGAATGGAATAGAATGGTGTGGAATGGAGTCAAATGGATTCGAACAGAGATGCAGAGAGTAGAAAAGAGTTGAATAGAGCCGAATAACGCTGAATAGGACCACATATGGCCAAAATGAGCCGAATCGAGTCGAGTCGACCAGATTCGGGATGAATGGAGCCTAGTGGAGCTGAAATGAGCCAAATAGAGACAAACTGAACCCAGCAAAATCGAGCCAAAACACACTTAATTGCATCCTATTGCATCGGATCTCGTCGAATTCCATCAAATCCCACCAAAACGCATCAAATCTCGCGGAATCTCACCGAATCCCGTCGAATTGTCTCAAATCGGGTCGAATGGTGTCAAACTGAATGGAATCGAATTAAATTGAATAGATTAGAGTAGTGTAGGTTAGACTGGGATTCAGTAGGGAAGGGCACAGAAGAATAGAATAGAGTAGAACAGAAGAGAATACCAAGAGTAGAATGGAGTAGAGTTGAGTAGAGTGGAATAGTCAGAGTCGGGTAGTGCAGAATATAGATGAATAGATCCAATTCAAGCCGAATCGATTCGAATGGAGAGGAAAGGAGACAAATCGTGATGAATCGAATCGATTAGAATAGATTAGAGTAGGGTAGGGTAGAACAGAATAGAATAGAGTAGAAAAGAGTAGAATGGTGTGGAAGGGAGTTGAATGGAGCCAAATAGAGACAAATAAAGTAGAAAGGGTTGAGTAGAGCTGAACAGGGCTGAATAAGGTTCACTCGAGCCTAATTATGCTGAATTGAGCAGAATCGAGACGAATTGACCCAATTCAAGCCAAATAGAGCTAAATCGAGCCGATTCAAGCCTAATCACATGGAATCGCGTCAAAATGCGTTGGATCGAATAGATTAGAGTAGAGGAGGGTACGGCAGGAGAGGCTAGACTACAACACAACAGAACACAATAGAAAGAAGAGAATAGAATTAAGTAGAGTCGGGTCCAGTAGAATAGAGTCAAATTGAGTTGAAGAGAGCCGAAAAGAGCCAAACAGAGCTGAATACAGCCGAATTGACCAAATTCAAGGTGAATCGAGATGAATCATGTCGAGTCGTTTGAAACGTGTCGAATCGAATCAAATAGATTAGTGTGGGGAAGGTAAGGTTAGGGTAGGGTAGAGAAGAATAGAATAGAGTAGAATAGAACAGAACAGAAAGAATCGAGTAGACTAGAGTCAAATAGAGTCGAATACTGCCAAAAAGAGCCGAATAGAGTGGGAAAGAGCCGAATAGAACCGAATCGAGTTTAATGGAGCAGAAAGGAGATGAATCGAGCCGATATGACCCGAATCAGGTCGAATCCCATTCAGGTGTGTCGAATAGCATAGAACAGATTACAGTAGGCTAAGTTAGGGTAGGGTAGGGTAGAATAGAGTGCAGTAGAACAGAACAGAACAGAACTGAAAGAATAGGGTCGAGACGAGCAGAGTATAGAAGAGTAGAGTAGAGCAGAGTCGAACATTGCCGAATAGAGCCAAATAGAGCCCAAAAGAGCTAAATGGATAGAAACCAAGACGAATCACGCCGAATCCCGTGGAATCGTGCCGTATCGCGTTGAATCCCGTCGAATTGCATTGAATCTGATCAATTCCAATCCAATCAAGTAGAATAGACTAGAGTAGGGTAGAGTACAATACAATACAGTAGAGAATAGTTTAGGATGGAGTAGAATGGTGTAGCATGGAGTCGAGTGGAGTCGAAAAGAGATAATAGAGTTGAGTAGAGCCTAATAGAGCCGGATAGAGCTGAATAGAGCCTATTCGACCTGACTGGAGCCGAATGGAGCTGATTAGAGCTGAATCGAACCGATTTGAGCCGATTGGGGATGAATGGAGTGGAAAGGAGCCGATTTGAGCCGAATCGCATCGAGATGCGTGGAATCGAATCCAGTAGAATAGATTAGATTTGGGTAGGATGGAATAGAGTAGACTTGAACACAGTAGAAGAGAATGGAAAGGATACAATAGAATAGAGTAGAAAAGGGTAGAGCAGAGCAGAATAGTGTAGAGTAGAATAGAGTAGAGTAGAACAGAGTCGAATCAAGCTGAATGGAGACGAAACGAGACAAATCGCGTCGAATGGCGTTGAATCCCATCGAATCAATTACAGTAGGGTATAGTAGAAGAGCGTAGAATGGAGTAGAATGGTGTGCAATGGAATCGAGTAGAGTAGAAAAGAGCTGAAGAGAGCCGAAGAGGGCCAAATCGAGCTGAATTGAGCGAAATCGAGCCGAATCCAGTGAATCGAGCCTAATGGAGCCAAATCGAGGCTAATCGAGCTGAATCGACACTATTCGAGACAAATGGAGCCGAATGGACATGAATCACACCGATTCGGCCCCTAGTCGCGTCAAAATTTCTCGAATTCAATTGAATAGACTAGAGTAGGGGAGGTTCGGGTAGGCTAGAGTAGGGTAGAATAGAGTAGAATAGAATAAAACAGAACAGAACACAACAAAATAGAACAGAACAACACAGAACGAATACAGAAAAGAGTAGGCTAGAGTAGAGCAGAGGGGAATAGAGTAGAGTAGAATAGATTTGAACAGAGCCAAATCGAGCCGAATCGCGTTGAAATGGGTTGAATCAAATCCAATCAAGTGGATTACAATACCTTAGAGTTGGGTAGCATAGGGTAGGGTAGAATAGAGTAGAATAGTACAGAACAGAGTAGAAACAATACAATAGAGTAGAGAAGAGTAGAATAGAGCTGAATAGAGCCAAATGCAGACAAAATGAGAGGAATCGTGTAGAAGCAAGTAGAGTAAATTAGAGTGGTGTTGGGTAGGGTAGAGCAGAATAGAGTAGAATAGTGTGGAATGAATAGAATGGAGTAGAATGGAGTCAAGTAGAAACGAATAGAGTAGAAAAGAGTCGAATAGAGCAGAATAGGGCCGAAGAAGGCCAAATCGAGCAGATTCGAAGCGATTCAAGCCAAAACAAGCTGAATGGAGCCTAACTGAGCCGAATAGAGCCAAATCGAGCCGAATCGAGCCGATTCAAGCTTCATCGCCTCGAATCGCGTTCAACGCGTCAAATCCAATCGAGACGTATAGATTAGAGAAGGGGAGGGGAGGGGAGAATAGAACAGAGTAGAGTGGAATAGAAGAGATTAGAACAGAATAGAAGGAATAGAATCGAGTAGAATCGAGTGGAAAAGAGTAGAGTCGAATACAGTCGAATAGAGCCGAATAAGCTGAATAGAGACGATTGGAGCTGAATACAGCCGAAAAGAGCTGTATACTGCCGAATCACACCTAATCGAGCGGAATCAAGCAGAATCGCACTGACTGTCACCGAACAGCGTTGAATCGAATCAGGTCGAATCGAGTCGAGTCACATCGTTTTGAATCAAACAAGGTCAAATTGCTTCATATCGTGTCGAATCCCATCGAATCACGTCGAATAACTTCGAATTGCGTCAAACCTCAGAGAATCCTACTGAATCACGTCGAGTCGCATGGAATCTCATCAAATCCCTTCAGATTTGCCGAATCCAGTCAAGTCCTATCAAATCGCGTTGCACGGAATCGAATTGCATCCAATAGATTAAAGTAGGGAAGGTTCGGGTGGGGTGCCGTTGGGTCGGGTAGGGTAGAATAGAACAGAGTACAACAGAATAGGAGAGAATAGAACAGAACAGAAAGAATACAACAGAATAGAATAGAGTCAAAGAGAGAGAACATAGCCGAATTGAGCCGAGTGGAGACAAAACGAGACGAATCACGTCCGGTTGCTTCGAATCGCGTCAAATCAAATCGAATCGATTAGAAGAGATTAGGGTAGGGAAGGGTAGAGTAGAAGAGAGGAAAATAGTGAGGAATGGAGTTGAACGGAGTCCAATAGAGACGGATAGATATGACTAGAGTACAAAAGAGTCTAATAGAGCAGAATAGGGCCGAATAGGCCCAAATAAGGCCTAATCGAGCAGAATCCAGCAGAATCGATGGAATTCGAGCCTAATCGAGCCGAATGGAGTGAAATGGAGCCAAGTCGAGCCGAATAGAGCCGATTCGAACTGAATCGAGCTGATTCAAGCCTAATCGCGTCAAATCGCGTGGAAATACGTCACATCGAATCTAATCAAATAGATTAGGGAAGGGTAGGGGAGGGGCGGGTGGGTAGACTAGAACAGAATAGTACCGAACAGAATATAGTACAGTAGGGTAGAGTAGAGAGAGTAAAGCAGACAAGAGTAGAGCAGAGTAGAATTGAGTCAAATAGAGTCAAAGAGTGCAGGATATAGCTGAATAGAGCCAATTCTGGCCGAATCGAGTCAAATGGAAACAAAACGAGATGAATCACACCGAATTGCTAAGAATCGCATCCAATCGAATAGATTAGAGTATCGTAGGGTAGAGTAGAACAGAATAGAGTAGAATAGCATAGAATGGAGAAGAGTGGAGTCAAATGGAGTCGAACAGAGACAAATAGAGTAGAAAAGAGTCGAATCGAGCCAAATAGGGCCGAATAAGGCTGAACCGAGTGGAAACGAGCTGAATTGAAGCGATTCGAGCCAAATCGAGCTGAATCGAGCTGATGTTGCGGAATCGAGCCGACTCAAGCGTGATGGTGTCCGGTCGCATCGAAATGCTTTGAATCGAATCAAATGGAATCGATTAGAATAGGTTAGGGTAGGGTAGTTTATGATAGGAAGACTAGGGTAGATGCAAGTAGACTACATTAGAGTAGACAAGAGAAGGCTAGAGTAGAAGCCTAGACTAGTAAGCTGGACTAGTCAGCTAGACTAGTGGCATAGAGCAGTAGCCTAGACAACTAGTCTTGAATAGTACCCTAAGTCAGTAATCTGAACGAGTACCCTTGCCTGAACTCTTAGCCTAATCTAGTACCCTTGCCTTAACTAGTAGTCCTAACAAGTACCCTTGCCTTCACTAGTAGTATGTCCTTAACAAGTAGCCTGAACTGGTACCCTTGCCTTAACCAGTACCCTCAACAAGTACCCATGCCTTAACTAGTAGCCTGGCCTTAACTAGTGCCCTTGCATAACTAGTACCCTGGCCTTAACTAGTAGCCTCAACTAGTACACTTGCCTTAAGGAGTACCCTTGCCCGAACTACTCCCCTTAATTAGGACCCTTATTGAGTAACCCTAAGTAGTAGAGTATGGTACGGTGGGGTAGCATAGGGTAGGGAAGCATACGGTGGAACAGAGAAAATAGAAGGAAATAGAATAGAACAGCATAGGTCAGGGTAGGTTAGCTTAGTGCAGGGTATGGTAGAGTAGCATAGGATGGAACAGAGAAAATAGAAAAGGAGACTAGAAAAGAGCAGACTAGATTAGGATAGGCTAGGGTGGGGGAGGGTTTTGTAGAATACAGTAGTGTAGAATGGAATAGAATGGTGTGGAATGGAGTCAAATGGATTCGAACAGAGATGCAGAGAGTAGAAAAGAGTTGAATAGAGCCGAATAACGCTGAATAGGACCACATATGGCCAAAATGAGCCGAATCGAGTCGAGTCGACCAGATTCGGGATGAATGGAGCCTAGTGGAGCTGAAATGAGCCAAATAGAGACAAACTGAACCCAGCAAAATCGAGCCAAAACACACTTAATTGCATCCTATTGCATCGGATCTCGTCGAATTCCATCAAATCCCACCAAAACGCATCAAATCTCGCGGAATCTCACCGAATCCCGTCGAATTGTCTCAAATCGGGTCGAATGGTGTCAAACTGAATGGAATCGAATTAAATTGAATAGATTAGAGTAGTGTAGGTTAGACTGGGATTCAGTAGGGAAGGGCACAGAAGAATAGAATAGAGTAGAACAGAAGAGAATACCAAGAGTAGAATGGAGTAGAGTTGAGTAGAGTGGAATAGTCAGAGTCGGGTAGTGCAGAATATAGATGAATAGATCCAATTCAAGCCGAATCGATTCGAATGGAGAGGAAAGGAGACAAATCGTGATGAATCGAATCGATTAGAATAGATTAGAGTAGGGTAGGGTAGAACAGAATAGAATAGAGTAGAAAAGAGTAGAATGGTGTGGAAGGGAGTTGAATGGAGCCAAATAGAGACAAATAAAGTAGAAAGGGTTGAGTAGAGCTGAACAGGGCTGAATAAGGTTCACTCGAGCCTAATTATGCTGAATTGAGCAGAATCGAGACGAATTGACCCAATTCAAGCCAAATAGAGCTAAATCGAGCCGATTCAAGCCTAATCACATGGAATCGCGTCAAAATGCGTTGAATCGAATAGATTAGAGTAGAGGAGGGTACGGCAGGAGAGGCTAGACTACAACACAACAGAACACAATAGAAAGAAGAGAATAGAATTAAGTAGAGTCGGGTCCAGTAGAATAGAGTCAAATTGAGTTGAAGAGAGCCGAAAAGAGCCAAACAGAGCTGAATACAGCCGAATTGACCAAATTCAAGGTGAATCGAGATGAATCATGTCGAGTCGTTTGAAACGTGTCGAATCGAATCAAATAGATTAGTGTGGGGAAGGTAAGGTTAGGGTAGGGTAGAGAAGAATAGAATAGAGTAGAATAGAACAGAACAGAAAGAATCGAGTAGACTAGAGTCAAATAGAGTCGAATACTGCCAAAAAGAGCCGAATAGAGTGGGAAAGAGCCGAATAGAACCGAATCGAGTTTAATGGAGCAGAAAGGAGATGAATCGAGCCGATATGACCCGAATCAGGTCGAATCCCATTCAGGTGTGTCGAATAGCATAGAACAGATTACAGTAGGCTAAGTTAGGGTAGGGTAGGGTAGAATAGAGTGCAGTAGAACAGAACAGAACAGAACTGAAAGAATAGGGTCGAGACGAGCAGAGTATAGAAGAGTAGAGTAGAGCAGAGTCGAACATTGCCGAATAGAGCCAAATAGAGCCCAAAAGAGCTAAATGGATAGAAACCAAGACGAATCACGCCGAATCCCGTGGAATCGTGCCGTATCGCGTTGAATCCCGTCGAATTGCATTGAATCTGATCAATTCCAATCCAATCAAGTAGAATAGACTAGAGTAGGGTAGAGTACAATACAATACAGTAGAGAATAGTTTAGGATGGAGTAGAATGGTGTAGCATGGAGTCGAGTGGAGTCGAAAAGAGATAATAGAGTTGAGTAGAGCCTAATAGAGCCGGATAGAGCTGAATAGAGCCTATTCGACCTGACTGGAGCCGAATGGAGCTGATTAGAGCTGAATCGAACCGATTTGAGCCGATTGGGGATGAATGGAGTGGAAAGGAGCCGATTTGAGCCGAATCGCATCGAGATGCGTGGAATCGAATCCAGTAGAATAGATTAGATTTGGGTAGGATGGAATAGAGTAGACTTGAACACAGTAGAAGAGAATGGAAAGGATACAATAGAATAGAGTAGAAAAGGGTAGAGCAGAGCAGAATAGTGTAGAGTAGAATAGAGTAGAGTAGAACAGAGTCGAATCAAGCTGAATGGAGACGAAACGAGACAAATCGCGTCGAATGGCGTCGAATCCCATCGAATCAATTACAGTAGGGTATAGTAGAAGAGCGTAGAATGGAGTAGAATGGTGTGCAATGGAATCGAGTAGAGTAGAAAAGAGCTGAAGAGAGCCGAAGAGGGCCAAATCGAGCTGAATTGAGCGAAATCGAGCCGAATCCAGTGAATCGAGCCTAATGGAGCCAAATCGAGGCTAATCGAGCTGAATCGACACTATTCGAGACAAATGGAGCCGAATGGACATGAATCACACCGATTCGGCCCCTAGTCGCGTCAAAATTTCTCGAATTCAATTGAATAGACTAGAGTAGGGGAGGTTCGGGTAGGCTAGAGTAGGGTAGAATAGAGTAGAATAGAATAAAACAGAACAGAACACAACAAAATAGAACAGAACAACACAGAACGAATACAGAAAAGAGTAGGCTAGAGTAGAGCAGAGGGGAATAGAGTAGAGTAGAATAGATTTGAACAGAGCCAAATCGAGCCGAATCGCGTTGAAATGGGTTGAATCAAATCCAATCAAGTGGATTACAATACCTTAGAGTTGGGTAGCATAGGGTAGGGTAGAATAGAGTAGAATAGTACAGAACAGAGTAGAAACAATACAATAGAGTAGAGAAGAGTAGAATAGAGCTGAATAGAGCCAAATGCAGACAAAATGAGAGGAATCGTGTAGAAGCAAGTAGAGTAAATTAGAGTGGTGTTGGGTAGGGTAGAGCAGAATAGAGTAGAATAGTGTGGAATGAATAGAATGGAGTAGAATGGAGTCAAGTAGAAACGAATAGAGTAGAAAAGAGTCGAATAGAGCAGAATAGGGCCGAAGAAGGCCAAATCGAGCAGATTCGAAGCGATTCAAGCCAAAACAAGCTGAATGGAGCCTAACTGAGCCGAATAGAGCCAAATCGAGCCGAATCGAGCCGATTCAAGCTTCATCGCCTCGAATCGCGTTCAACGCGTCAAATCCAATCGAGACGTATAGATTAGAGAAGGGGAGGGGAGGGGAGAATAGAACAGAGTAGAGTGGAATAGAAGAGATTAGAACAGAATAGAAGGAATAGAATCGAGTAGAATCGAGTGGAAAAGAGTAGAGTCGAATACAGTCGAATAGAGCCGAATAAGCTGAATAGAGACGATTGGAGCTGAATACAGCCGAAAAGAGCTGTATACTGCCGAATCACACCTAATCGAGCGGAATCAAGCAGAATCGCACTGACTGTCACCGAACAGCGTTGAATCGAATCAGGTCGAATCGAGTCGAGTCACATCGTTTTGAATCAAACAAGGTCAAATTGCTTCATATCGTGTCGAATCCCATCGAATCACGTCGAATAACTTCGAATTGCGTCAAACCTCAGAGAATCCTACTGAATCACGTCGAGTCGCATGGAATCTCATCAAATCCCTTCAGATTTGCCGAATCCAGTCAAGTCCTATCAAATCGCGTTGCACGGAATCGAATTGCATCCAATAGATTAAAGTAGGGAAGGTTCGGGTGGGGTGCCGTTGGGTCGGGTAGGGTAGAATAGAACAGAGTACAACAGAATAGGAGAGAATAGAACAGAACAGAAAGAATACAACAGAATAGAATAGAGTCAAAGAGAGAGAACATAGCCGAATTGAGCCGAGTGGAGACAAAACGAGACGAATCACGTCCGGTTGCTTCGAATCGCGTCAAATCAAATCGAATCGATTAGAAGAGATTAGGGTAGGGAAGGGTAGAATAGAAGAGAGGAAAATAGTGAGGAATGGAGTTGAACGGAGTCCAATAGAGACGGATAGATATGAATAGAGTACAAAAGAGTCTAATAGAGCAGAATAGGGCCGAATAGGCCCAAATAAGGCCTAATCGAGCAGAATCCAGCAGAATCGATGGAATTCGAGCCTAATCGAGCCGAATGGAGTGAAATGGAGCCAAGTCGAGCCGAATAGAGCCGATTCGAACTGAATCGAGCTGATTCAAGCCTAATCGCGTCAAATCGCGTGGAAATACGTCACATCGAATCTAATCAAATAGATTAGGGAAGGGTAGGGGAGGGGCGGGTGGGTAGACTAGAACAGAATAGTACCGAACAGAATATAGTACAGTAGGGTAGAGTAGAGAGAGTAAAGCAGACAAGAGTAGAGCAGAGTAGAATTGAGTCAAATAGAGTCAAAGAGTGCAGGATATAGCTGAATAGAGCCAATTCTGGCCGAATCGAGTCAAATGGAAACAAAACGAGATGAATCACACCGAATTGCTAAGAATCGCATCCAATCGAATAGATTAGAGTATCGTAGGGTAGAGTAGAACAGAATAGAGTAGAATAGCATAGAATGGAGAAGAGTGGAGTCAAATGGAGTCGAACAGAGACAAATAGAGTAGAAAAGAGTCGAATCGAGCCAAATAGGGCCGAATAAGGCTGAACCGAGTGGAAACGAGCTGAATTGAAGCGATTCGAGCCAAATCGAGCTGAATCGAGCTGATGTTGCGGAATCGAGCCGACTCAAGCGTGATGGTGTCCGGTCGCATCGAAATGCTTTGAATCGAATCAAATGGAATCGATTAGAATAGGTTAGGGTAGGGTAGTTTATGATAGGAAGACTAGGGTAGATGCAAGTAGACTACATTAGAGTAGACAAGAGAAGGCTAGAGTAGAAGCCTAGACTAGTAAGCTGGACTAGTCAGCTAGGCTAGTGGCATAGAGCAGTAGCCTAGACAACTAGTCTTGAATAGTACCCTAAGTCAGTAATCTGAACGAGTACCCTTGCCTGAACTCTTAGCCTAATCTAGTACCCTTGCCTTAACTAGTAGTCCTAACAAGTACCCTTGCCTTAACCAGTAGTCTTCACTAGTACCCTTGCCTTCACTAGTAGTATGTCCTTAACAAGTAGCCTGAACTGGTACCCTTGCCTTAACCAGTACCCTCAACAAGTACCCATGCCTTAACTAGTAGCCTGGCCTTAACTAGTGCCCTTGCATAACTAGTACCCTGGCCTTAACTAGTAGCCTGAACTAGTACACTTGCCTTAAGGAGTACCCTTGCCCGAACTACTCCCCTTAATTAGGACCCTTATTGAGTAACCCTAAGTAGTAGAGTATGGTACGGTGGGGTAGCATAGGGTAGGGAAGCATACGGTGGAACAGAGAAAATAGAAGGAAATAGAATAGAACAGCATAGGTCAGGGTAGGTTAGCTTAGTGCAGGGTATGGTAGAGTAGCATAGGATGGAACAGAGAAAATAGAAAAGGAGACTAGAAAAGAGCAGACTAGATTAGGATAGGCTAGGGTGGGGGAGGGTTTTGTAGAATACAGTAGTGTAGAATGGAATAGAATGGTGTGGAATGGAGTCAAATGGATTCGAACAGAGATGCAGAGAGTAGAAAAGAGTTGAATAGAGCCGAATAACGCTGAATAGGACCACATATGACCAAAATGAGCCGAATCGAGTCGAGTCGATCAGATTCGGGATGAATGGAGCCTAGTGGAGCTGAAATGAGCCAAATAGAGACAATCTGAACCCAGCAAAATCGAGCCAAAACACACTTAATTGCATCCTATTGCATCGGATCTCGTCGAATTCCATCAAATCCCACCAAAACGCATCAAATCTCGCGGAATCTCACCGAATCCCGTCGAATTGTCTCAAATCGGGTCGAATGGTGTCAAACTGAATGGAATCGAATTAAATTGAATAGATTAGAGTAGTGTAGGTTAGACTGGGATTCAGTAGGGAAGGGCACAGAAGAATAGAATAGAGTAGAACAGAAGAGAATACCAAGAGTAGAATGGAGTAGAGTTGAGTAGAGTGGAATAGTCAGAGTCGGGTAGTGCAGAATATAGATGAATAGATCCAATTCAAGCCGAATCGATTCGAATGGAGAGGAAAGGAGACAAATCGTGATGAATCGAATCGATTAGAATAGATTAGAGTAGGGTAGGGTAGAACAGAATAGAATAGAGTAGAAAAGAGTAGAATGGTGTGGAAGGGAGTTGAATGGAGCCAAATAGAGACAAATAAAGTAGAAAGGGTTGAGTAGAGCTGAACAGGGCTGAATAAGGTTCACTCGAGCCTAATTATGCTGAATTGAGCAGAATCGAGACGAATTGACCCAATTCAAGCCAAATAGAGCTAAATCGAGCCGATTCAAGCCTAATCACATGGAATCGCGTCAAAATGCGTTGGATCGAATAGATTAGAGTAGAGGAGGGTACGGCAGGAGAGGCTAGACTACAACACAACAGAACACAATAGAAAGAAGAGAATAGAATTAAGTAGAGTCGGGTCCAGTAGAATAGAGTCAAATTGAGTTGAAGAGAGCCGAAAAGAGCCAAACAGAGCTGAATACAGCCGAATTGACCAAATTCAAGGTGAGTCGAGATGAATCATGTCGAGTCGTTTGAAACGTGTCGAATCGAATCAAATAGATTAGTGTGGGGAAGGTAAGGTTAGGGTAGGGTAGAGAAGAATAGAATAGAGTAGAATAGAACAGAACAGAAAGAATCGAGTAGACTAGAGTCAAATAGAGTCGAATACTGCCAAAAAGAGCCGAATAGAGTGGGAAAGAGCCGAATAGAACCGAATCGAGTTTAATGGAGCAGAAAGGAGATGAATCGAGCCGATATGACCCGAATCAGGTCGAATCCCATTCAGGTGTGTCGAATAGCATAGAACAGATTACAGTAGGCTAAGTTAGGGTAGGGTAGGGTAGAATAGAGTGCAGTAGAACAGAACAGAACAGAACTGAAAGAATAGGGTCGAGACGAGCAGAGTATAGAAGAGTAGAGTAGAGCAGAGTCGAACATTGCCGAATAGAGCCAAATAGAGCCCAAAAGAGCTAAATGGATAGAAACCAAGACGAATCACGCCGAATCCCGTGGAATCGTGCCGTATCGCGTCGAATCCCGTCGAATTGCATTGAATCTGATCAATTCCAATCCAATCAAATAGAATAGACTAGAGTAGGGTAGAGTACAATACAATACAGTAGAGAAAAGTTTTGGATGGAGTAGAATGGTGTAGCATGGAGTCGAGTGGAGTCGAAAAGAGATAATAGAGTTGAGTAGAGCCTAATAGAGCCGAATAGAGCTGAATAGAGCCTATTCGAGCTGACTAGAGCCGAATGGAGCCGATTAGAGCTGAATCGAACCGATTTGAGCCGATTGGGGATGAATGGAGTGGAAAGGAGCCGATTTGAGCCGAATCGCATCGAGATGCGTGGAATCGAATCCAGTAGAATAGATTAGATTAGGGTAGGATGGAATAGAGTAGACTTGAACACAGTAGAAGAGAATGGAAAGGATACAATAGAATAGAGTAGAAAAGGGTAGAGCAGAGCAGAATAGTGTAGAGTAGAATAGAGTAGAGTAGAACAGAGTCGAATCAAGCTGAATGGAGACGAAACGAGACAAATCGCGTCGAATGGCGTCGAATCCCATCGAATCAATTACAGTAGGGTATAGTAGAAGAGCGTAGAATGGAGTAGAATGGTGTGCAATGGAATCGAGTAGAGTAGAAAAGAGCTGAAGAGAGCCGAAGAGGGCCAAAGAGGGCCAAATCGAGCTGAATTGAGCGAAATCGAGCCGAATCCAGTGAATCGAGCCTAATGGAGCCAAATCGAGGCTAATCGAGCTGAATCGACACTATTCGAGACAAATGGAGCCGAATGGACATGAATCACACCGATTCGGCCCCTAGTCGCGTCAAAATTTCTCGAATTCAATTGAATAGACTAGAGTAGGGGAGGTTCGGGTAGGCTAGAGTAGGGTAGAATAGAGTAGAATAGAATAAAACAGAACAGAACACAACAAAATAGAACAGAACAACACAGAACGAATACAGAAAAGAGTAGGCTAGAGTAGAGCAGAGGGGAATAGAGTAGAGTAGAATAGATTTGAACAGAGCCAAATCGAGCCGAATCGCGTCGAAATGGGTTGAATCAAATCCAATCAAGTGGATTACAATACCTTAGAGTTGGGTAGCATAGGGTAGGGTAGAATAGAGTAGAATAGTACAGAACAGAGTAGAAACAATACAATAGAGTAGAGAAGAGTAGAATAGAGCTGAATAGAGCCAAATGCAGACAAAATGAGAGGAATCGTGTAGAAGCAAGTAGAGTAAATTAGAGTGGTGTTGGGTAGGGTAGAGCAGAATAGAGTAGAATAGTGTGGAATGAATAGAATGGAGTAGAATGGAGTCAAGTAGAAACGAATAGAGTAGAAAAGAGTCGAATAGAGCAGAATAGGGCCGAAGAAGGCCAAATCGAGCAGATTCGAAGCGATTCAAGCCAAAACAAGCTGAATGGAGCCTAACTGAGCCGAATAGAGCCAAATCGAGCCGAATCGAGCCGATTCAAGCTTCATCGCCTCGAATCGCGTTCAACGCGTCAAATCCAATCGAGACGTATAGATTAGAGAAGGGGAGGGGAGGGGAGGGGAGAATAGAACAGAGTAGAGTGGAATAGAAGAGATTAGAACAGAATAGAAGGAATAGAATCGAGTAGAATCGAGTGGAAAAGAGTAGAGTCGAATACAGTCGAATAGAGCCGAATAAGCTGAATAGAGACGAATGGAGCTGAATACAGCCGAAAAGAGCTGTATACTGCCGAATCACACCTAATCGAGCGGAATCAAGCAGAATCGCACTGACTGTCACCGAACAGCGTTGAATCGAATCAGGTCGAATCGAGTCGACTCACATCGTTTTGAATCAAACAAGGTCAAATTGCTTCATATCGTGTCGAATCCCATCGAATCACGTCGAATAACTTCGAATTGCGTCAAACCTCAGAGAATCCTACTGAATCACGTCGAGTCGCATGGAATCTCATCAAATCCCTTCAGATCTTGCCGAATCCAGTCAAGTCCTATCAAATCGCGTTGCAGGGAATCGAATTGCATCCAATAGATTAAAGTAGGGAAGGTTCGGGTGGGGTGCCGTTGGGTCGGGTAGGGTAGAATAGAACAGAGTACAACAGAATAGGAGAGAATAGAACAGAACAGAAAGAATACAACAGAATAGAATAGAGTCAAAGAGAGAGAACATAGCCGAATTGAGCCGAGTGGAGACAAAACGAGACGAATCACGTCCGGTTGCTTCGAATCGCGTCAAATCAAATCGAATCGATTAGAAGAGATTAGGGTAGGGAAGGGTAGAATAGAAGAGAGGAAAATAGTGAGGAATGGAGTTGAACGGAGTCCAATAGAGACGGATAGATATGAATAGAGTACAAAAGAGTCTAATAGAGCAGAATAGGGCCGAATAGGCCCAAATAAGGCCTAATCGAGCAGAATCCAGCAGAATCGATGGAATTCGAGCCTAATCGAGCCGAATGGAGTGAAATGGAGCCAAGTCGAGCCGAATAGAGCCGATTCGAACTGAATCGAGCTGATTCAAGCCTAATCGCGTCAAATCGCGTGGAAATACGTCACATCGAATCTAATCAAATAGATTAGGGAAGGGTAGGGGAGGGGCGGGTGGGTAGACTAGAACAGAATAGTACAGAATAGAATATAGTACAGTAGGGTAGAGTAGAGAGAGTAAAGCAGACAAGAGTAGAGCAGAGTAGAATTGAGTCAAATAGAGTCAAAGAGTGCAGGATATAGCTGAATAGAGCCAATTCTGGCCGAATCGAGTCAAATGGAAACAAAACGAGATGAATCACACCGAATTGCTAAGAATCGCATCCAATCGAATAGATTAGAGTATCGTAGGGTAGAGTAGAACAGAATAGAGTAGAATAGCATAGAATGGAGAAGAGTGGAGTCAAATGGAGTCGAACAGAGACAAATAGAGTAGAAAAGAGTCGAATCGAGCCAAATAGGGCCGAATAAGGCTGAACCGAGTGGAAACGAGCTGAATTGAAGCGATTCGAGCCAAATCGAGCTGAATCGAGCTGATGTTGCGGAATCGAGCCGACTCAAGCGTGATGGTGTCCGGTCGCATCGAAATGCTTTGAATCGAATCAAATGGAATCGATTAGAATAGGTTAGGGTAGGGTAGTTTATGATAGGAAGACTAGGGTAGATGCAAGTAGACTACATTAGAGTAGACAAGAGAAGGCTAGAGTAGAAGCCTAGACTAGTAAGCTGGACTAGTCAGCTAGGCTAGTGGCATAGAGCAGTAGCCTAGACAACTAGTCTTGAATAGTACCCTAAGTCAGTAATCTGAACGAGTACCCTTGCCTGAACTCTTAGCCTAATCTAGTACCCTTGCCTTAACTAGTAGTCCTAACAAGTACCCTTGCCTTAACCAGTAGTCTTCACTAGTACCCTTGCCTTCACTAGTAGTATGTCCTTAACAAGTAGCCTGAACTGGTACCCTTGCCTTAACCAGTACCCTCAACAAGTACCCATGCCTTAACTAGTAGCCTGGCCTTAACTAGTGCCCTTGCATAACTAGTACCCTGGCCTTAACTAGTAGCCTGAACTAGTACACTTGCCTTAAGGAGTACCCTTGCCCGAACTACTCCCCTTAATTAGGACCCTTATTGAGTAACCCTAAGTAGTAGAGTATGGTACGGTGGGGTAGCATAGGGTAGGGAAGCATACGGTGGAACAGAGAAAATCGAAGGAAATAGAATAGAACAGCATAGGTCAGGGTAGGTTAGCTTAGTGCAGGGTATGGTAGAGTAGCATAGGATGGAACAGAGAAAATAGAAAAGGAGACTAGAAAAGAGCAGACTAGATTAGGATAGGCTAGGGTGGGGGAGGGTTTTGTAGAATACAGTAGTGTAGAATGGAATAGAATGGTGTGGAATGGAGTCAAATGGATTCGAACAGAGATGCAGAGAGTAGAAAAGAGTTGAATAGAGCCGAATAACGCTGAATAGGACCACATATGACCAAAATGAGCCGAATCGAGTCGAGTCGATCAGATTCGGGATGAATGGAGCCTAGTGGAGCTGAAATGAGCCAAATAGAGACAATCTGAACCCAGCAAAATCGAGCCAAAACACACTTAATTGCATCCTATTGCATCGGATCTCGTCGAATTCCATCAAATCCCACCAAAACGCATCAAATCTCGCGGAATCTCACCGAATCCCGTCGAATTGTCTCAAATCGGGTCGAATGGTGTCAAACTGAATGGAATCGAATTAAATTGAATAGATTAGAGTAGTGTAGGTTAGACTGGGATTCAGTAGGGAAGGGCACAGAAGAATAGAATAGAGTAGAACAGAAGAGAATACCAAGAGTAGAATGGAGTAGAGTTGAGTAGAGTGGAATAGTCAGAGTCGGGTAGTGCAGAATATAGATGAATAGATCCAATTCAAGCCGAATCGATTCGAATGGAGAGGAAAGGAGACAAATCGTGATGAATCGAATCGATTAGAATAGATTAGAGTAGGGTAGGGTAGAACAGAATAGAATAGAGTAGAAAAGAGTAGAATGGTGTGGAAGGGAGTTGAATGGAGCCAAATAGAGACAAATGAAGTAGAAAGGGTTGAGTAGAGCTGAACAGGGCTGAATAAGGTTCACTCGAGCCTAATTATGCTGAATTGAGCAGAATCGAGACGAATTGACCCAATTCAAGCCAAATAGAGCTAAATCGAGCCGATTCAAGCCTAATCACATGGAATCGCGTCGAAATGCGTTGAATCGAATAGATTAGAGTAGAGGAGGGTACGGCAGGAGAGGCTAGACTACAACACAACAGAACACAATAGAAAGAAGAGAATAGAATTAAGTAGAGTCGGGTCCAGTAGAATAGAGTCAAATTGAGTTGAAGAGAGCCGAAAAGAGCCAAACAGAGCTGAATACAGCCGAATTGACCAAATTCAAGGTGAATCGAGATGAATCATGTCGAGTCGTTTGAAACGTGTCGAATCGAATCAAATAGATTAGTGTGGGGAAGGTAAGGTTAGGGTAGGGTAGAGAAGAATAGAATAGAGTAGAATAGAACAGAACAGAAAGAATCGAGTAGACTAGAGTCAAATAGAGTCGAATACTGCCAAAAAGAGCCGAATAGAGTGGAAAAGAGCCGAATAGAACCGAATCAAGTTTAATGGAGCAGAAAGGAGATGAATCGAGCCGATATGACCCGAATCAGGTCGAATCCCATTCAGGTGTGTCGAATAGCATAGAACAGATTACAGTAGGCTAAGTTAGGGTAGGGTAGGGTAGAATAGAGTGCAGTAGAACAGAACAGAACAGAACTGAAAGAATAGGGTCGAGACGAGCAGAGTATAGAAGAGTAGAGTAGAGCAGAGTCGAACATTGCCGAATAGAGCCAAATAGAGCCCAAAAGAGCTAAATGGATAGAAACCAAGACGAATCACGCCGAATCCCGTGGAATCGTGCCGTATCGCGTCGAATCCCGTCGAATTGCATTGAATCTGATCAATTCCAATCCAATCAAATAGAATAGACTAGAGTAGGGTAGAGTACAATACAATACAGTAGAGAATAGTTTAGGATGGAGTAGAATGGTGTAGCATGGAGTCGAGTGGAGTCGAAAAGAGATAATAGAGTTGAGTAGAGTCTAATAGAGCCGGATAGAGCTGAATAGAGCCTATTCGAGCTGACTGGAGCCGAATGGAGCCGATTAGAGCTGAATCGAACCGATTTGAGCCGATTGGGGATGAATGGAGTGGAAAGGAGCCGATTTGAGCCGAATCGCATCGAGATGCGTGGAATCGAATCCAGTAGAATAGATTAGATTAGGGTAGGATGGAATAGAGTAGACTTGAACACAGTAGAAGAGAATGGAAAGGATACAATAGAATAGAGTAGAAAAGGGTAGAGCAGAGCAGAATAGTGTAGAGTAGAATAGAGTAGAGTAGAACAGAGTCGAATCAAGCTGAATGGAGACGAAACGAGACAAATCGCGTCGAATGGCGTCGAATCCCATCGAATCAATTACAGTAGGGTATAGTAGAAGAGCGTAGAATGGAGTAGAATGGTGTGCAATGGAATCGAGTAGAGTAGAAAAGAGCTGAAGAGAGCCGAAGAGGGCCAAAGAGGGCCAAATCGAGCTGAATTGAGCGAAATCGAGCCGAATCCAGTGAATCGAGCCTAATGGAGCCAAATCGAGGCTAATCGAGCTGAATCGACACTATTCGAGACAAATGGAGCCGAATGGACATGAATCACACCGATTCGGCCCCTAGTCGCGTCAAAATTTCTCGAATTCAATTGAATAGACTAGAGTAGGGGAGGTTCGGGTAGGCTAGAGTAGGGTAGAATAGAGTAGAATAGAATAAAACAGAACAGAACACAACAAAATAGAACAGAACAAGACAGAACGAATACAGAAAAGAGTAGGCTAGAGTAGAGTAGAGGGGAATAGAGTAGAGTAGAATAGATTTGAACAGAGCCAAATCCAGCCGAATCGCGTCGAAATGGGTTGAATCAAATCCAATCAAGTGGATTACAATACCTTAGAGTTGGGTAGCATAGGGTAGGGTAGAATAGAGTAGAATAGTACAGAACAGAGTAGAAACAATACAATAGAGTAGAGAAGAGTAGAATAGAGCTGAATAGAGCCAAATGCAGACAAAATGAGAGGAATCGTGTAGAAGCAAGTAGAGTAAATTAGAGTGGTGTTGGGTAGGGTAGAGCAGAATAGAGTAGAATAGTGTGGAATGAATAGAATGGAGTAGAATGGAGTCAAGTAGAAACGAATAGAGTAGAAAAGAGTCGAATAGAGCAGAATAGGGCCGAAGAAGGCCAAATCGAGCAGATTCGAAGCGATTCAAGCCAAAACAAGCTGAATGGAGCCTAACTGAGCCGAATAGAGCCAAATCGAGCCGAATCGAGCCGATTCAAGCTTCATCGCCTCGAATCGCGTTCAACGCGTCAAATCCAATCGAGACGTATAGATTAGAGAAGGGGAGGGGAGGGGAGGGGAGGGGAGAATAGAACAGAGTAGAGTGGAATAGAAGAGATTGGAACAGAATAGAAGGAATAGAATCGAGTAGAATCGAGTGGAAAAGAGTAGAGTCGAATACAGTCGAATAGAGCCGAATAAGCTGAATAGAGACGAATGGAGCTGAATACAGCCGAAAAGAGCTGTATACTGCCGAATCACACCTAATCGAGTGGAATCAAGCAGAATCGCACTGACTGTCACCGAACAGCGTTGAATCGAATCAGGTCGAATCGAGTCGAGTCACATCGTTTTGAATCAAACAAGGTCAAATTGCTTCATATCGTGTCGAATCCCATCGAATCACGTCGAATAACTTCGAATTGCGTCAAACCTCAGAGAATCCTACTGAATCACGTCGAGTCGCATGGAATCTCATCAAATCCCTTCAGATCTTGCCGAATCCAGTCAAGTCCTATCAAATCGCGTTGCACGGAATCGAATTGCATCCAATAGATTAAAGTAGGGAAGGTTCGGGTGGGGTGCCGTTGGGTCGGGTAGGGTAGAATAGAACAGAGTACAACAGAATAGGAGAGAATAGAACAGAACAGAAAGAATACAACAGAATAGAATAGAGTCAAAGAGAGAGAACATAGCCGAATTGAGCCGAGTGGAGACAAAACGAGACGAATCACGTCCGGTTGCTTCGAATCGCGTCAAATCAAATCGAATCGATTAGAAGAGATTAGGGTAGGGAAGGGTAGAATAGAAGAGAGGAAAATAGTGAGGAATGGAGTTGAACGGAGTCCAATAGAGACGGATAGATATGAATAGATTACAAAAGAGTCTAATAGAGCAGAATAGGGCCGAATAGGCCCAAATAAGGCCTAATCGAGCAGAATCCAGCAGAATCGATGGAATTCGAGCCTAATCGAGCCGAATGGAGTGAAATGGAGCCAAGTCGAGCCGAATAGAGCCGATTCGAACTGAATCGAGCTGATTCAAGCCTAATCGCGTCAAATCGCGTGGAAATACGTCACATCGAATCTAATCAAATAGATTAGGGAAGGGTAGGGGAGGGGCGGGTGGGTAGAATAGAACAGAATAGTACAGAATAGAATATAGTACAGTAGGGTAGAGTAGAGAGAGTAAAGCAGACAAGAGTAGAGCAGAGTAGAATTGAGTCAAATAGAGTCAAAGAGTGCAGGATATAGCTGAATAGAGCCAATTCTGGCCGAATCGAGTCAAATGGAAACAAAACGAGATGAATCACACCGAATTGCTAAGAATCGCATCCAATCGAATAGATTAGAGTATCGTAGGGTAGAGTAGAACAGAATAGAGTAGAATAGCATAGAATGGAGAAGAGTGGAGTCAAATGGAGTCGAACAGAGACAAATAGAGTAGAAAAGAGTCGAATCGAGCCAAATAGGGCCGAATAAGGCTGAACCGAGTGGAAACGAGCTGAATTGAAGCGATTCGAGCCAAATCGAGCTGAATCGAGCTGATGTTGCGGAATCGAGCCGACTCAAGCGTGATGGTGTCCGGTCGCATCGAAATGCTTTGAATCGAATCAAATGGAATCGATTAGAATAGGTTAGGGTAGGGTAGTTTAGGATAGGAAGACTAGGGTAGATGCAAGTAGACTACATTAGAGTAGACAAGAGAAGGCTAGAGTAGAAGCCTAGACTAGTAAGCTGGACTAGTCAGCTAGACTAGTGGCATAGAGCAGTAGCCTAGACAACTAGTCTTGAATAGTACCCTAAGTCAGTAATCTGAACGAGTACCCTTGCCTGAACTCTTAGCCTAATCTAGTACCCTTGCCTTAACTAGTAGTCCTAACAAGTACCCTTGCCTTAACCAGTAGTCTTCACTAGTACCCTTGCCTTCACTAGTAGTATGTCCTTAACAAGTAGCCTGAACTGGTACCCTTGCCTTAACCAGTACCCTCAACAAGTACCCATGCCTTAACTAGTAGCCTGGCCTTAACTAGTGCCCTTGCATAACTAGTACCCTGGCCTTAACTAGTAGCCTGAACTAGTACACTTGCCTTAAGGAGTACCCTTGCCCGAACTACTCCCCTTAATTAGGACCCTTATTAAGTAACCCTAAGTAGTAGAGTATGGTACGGTGGGGTAGCATAGGGTAGGGAAGCATACGGTGGAACAGAGAAAATAGAAGGAAATAGAATAGAACAGCATAGGTCAGGGTAGGTTAGCTTAGTGCAGGGTATGGTAGAGTAGCATAGGATGGAACAGAGAAATTAGAAAAGGAGACTAGAAAAGAGCAGACTAGATTAGGATAGGCTAGGGTGGGGGAGGGTTTTGTAGAATACAGTAGTGTAGAATGGAATAGAATGGTGTGGAATGGAGTCAAATGGATTCGAACAGAGATGCAGAGAGTAGAAAAGAGTTGAATAGAGCCGAATAACGCTGAATAGGACCACATATGACCAAAATGAGCAGAATCGAGTTGAGTCGATCAGATTCGGGATGAATGGAGCCTAGTGGAGCTGAAATGAGCCAAATAGAGACAATCTGAACCCAGCAAAATCGAGCCAAAACACACTTAATTGCATCCTATTGCATCGGATCTCGTCGAATTCCATCAAATCCCACCAAAACGCATCAAATCTCGCGGAATCTCACCGAATCCCGTCCAATTGTCTCAAATCGGGTCGAATGGTGTCAAACTGAATGGAATCGAATTAAATTGAATAGATTAGAGTAGTGTAGGTTAGACTGGGATTCAGTAGGGAAGGGCACAGAAGAATAGAATAGAGTAGAACAGAAGAGAATACCAAGAGTAGAATGGAGTAGAGTTGAGTAGAGTGGAATAGTCAGAGTCGGGTAGTGCAGAATATAGATGAATAGATCCAATTCAAGCCGAATCGATTCGAATGGAGAGGAAAGGAGACAAATCGTGATGAATCGAATCGATTAGAATAGATTAGAGTAGGGTAGGGTAGAACAGAATAGAATAGAGTAGAAAAGAGTAGAATGGTGTGGAAGGGAGTTGAATGGAGCCAAATAGAGACAAATAAAGTAGAAAGGGTTGAGTAGAGCTGAACAGAGCTGAATAAGGTTCACTCGAGCCTAATTATGCTGAATTGAGCAGAATCGAGACGAATTGACCCAATTCAAGCCAAATAGAGCTAAATCGAGCCGATTCAAGCCTAATCACATGGAATCGCATCGAAATGCGTTGAATCGAATAGATTAGAGTAGAGGAGGGTACGGCAGGAGAGGCTAGACTACAACACAACAGAACACAATAGAAAGAAGAGAATAGAATTAAGTAGAGTCGGGTCCAGTAGAATAGAGTCAAATTGAGTTGAAGAGAGCCGAAAAGAGCCAAACAGAGCTGAATACAGCCGAATTGACCAAATTCAAGGTGAATCGAGATGAATCATGTCGAGTCGTTTGAAACGTGTCGAATCGAATCAAATAGATTAGTGTGGGGAAGGTAAGGTTAGGGTAGGGTAGAGAAGAATAGAATAGAGTAGAATAGAACAGAACAGAAAGAATCGAGTAGACTAGAGTCAAATAGAGTCGAATACTGCCAAAAAGAGCCGAATAGAGTGGGAAAGAGCCGAATAGAACCGAATCGAGTTTAATGGAGCAGAAAGGAGATGAATCGAGCCGATATGACCCGAATCAGGTCGAATCCCATTCAAGTGTGTCGAATAGCATAGAACAGATTACAGTAGGCTAAGTTAGGGTAGGGTAGGGTAGAATAGAGTGCAGTAGAACAGAACAGAACAGAACTGAAAGAATAGGGTCGAGACGAGCAGAGTATAGAAGAGTAGAGTAGAGCAGAGTCGAACATTGCCGAATAGAGCCAAATAGAGCCCAAAAGAGCTAAATGGATAGAAACCAAGACGAATCACGCCGAATCCCGTGGAATCGTGCCGTATCGCGTCGAATCCCGTCGAATTGCATTGAATCTGATCAATTCCAATCCAATCAAGTAGAATAGACTAGAGTAGGGTAGAGTACAATACAATACAGTAGAGAATAGTTTAGGATGGAGTAGAATGGTGTAGCATGGAGTCGAGTGGAGTCGAAAAGAGATAATAGAGTTGAGTAGAGCCTAATAGAGCCGGATAGAGCTGAATAGAGCCTATTCGACCTGACTGGAGCCGAATGGAGCCGATTAGAGCTGAATCGAACCGATTTGAGCCGATTGGGGATGAATGGAGTGGAAAGGAGCCGATTTGAGCCGAATCGCATCGAGATGCGTGGAATCGAATCCAGTAGAATAGATTAGATTAGGGTAGGATGGAATAGAGTAGACTTGAACACAGTAGAAGAGAATGGAAAGGATACAATAGAATAGAGTAGAAAAGGGTAGAGCAGAGCAGAATAGTGTAGAGTAGAATAGAGTAGAGTAGAACAGAGTCGAATCAAGCTGAATGGAGACGAAACGAGACAAATCGCGTCGAATGGCGTCGAATCCCATCGAATCAATTACAGTAGGGTATAGTAGAAGAGCGTAGAATGGAGTAGAATGGTGTGCAATGGAATCGAGTAGAGTAGAAAAGAGCTGAAGAGAGCCGAAGAGGGCCAAAGAGGGCCAAATCGAGCTGAATTGAGCGAAATCGAGCCGAATCCAGTGAATCGAGCCTAATGGAGCCAAATCGAGCTGAATCGACACTATTCGAGACAAATGGAGCCGAATGGACATGAATCACACCGATTCGGCCCCTAGTCGCGTCAAAATTTCTCGAATTCAATTGAATAGACTAGAGTAGGGGAGGTTCGGGTAGGCTAGAGTAGGGTAGAATAGAGTAGAATAGAATAAAACAGAACAGAACACAACAAAATAGAACAGAACAACACAGAACGAATACAGAAAAGAGTAGGCTAGAGTAGAGTAGAGGGGAATAGAGTAGAGTAGAATAGATTTGAACAGAGCCAAATCGAGCCGAATCGCGTTGAAATGGGTTGAATCAAATCCAATCAAGTGGATTACAATACCTTAGAGTTGGGTAGCATAGGGTAGGGTAGAATAGAGTAGAATAGTACAGAACAGAGTAGAAACAATACAATAGAGTAGAGAAGAGTAGAATAGAGCTGAATAGAGCCAAATGCAGACAAAATGAGAGGAATCGTGTAGAAGCAAGTAGAGTAAATTAGAGTGGTGTTGGGTAGGGTAGAGCAGAATAGAGTAGAATAGTGTGGAATGAATAGAATGGAGTAGAATGGAGTCAAGTAGAAACGAATAGAGTAGAAAAGAGTCGAATAGAGCAGAATAGGGCCGAAGAAGGCCAAATCGAGCAGATTCGAAGCGATTCAAGCCAAAACAAGCTGAATGGAGCCTAACTGAGCCGAATAGAGCCAAATCGAGCCGAATCGAGCCGATTCAAGCTTCATCGCCTCGAATCGCGTTCAAGGCGTCAAATCCAATCGAGACGTATAGATTAGAGAAGGGGAGGGGAGGGGAGGGGAGGGGAGAATAGAACAGAGTAGAGTGGAATAGAAGAGATTAGAACAGAATAGAAGGAATAGAATCGAGTAGAATCGAGTGGAAAAGAGTAGAGTCGAATACAGTCGAATAGAGCCGAATAAGCTGAATAGAGACGAATGGAGCTGAATACAGCCGAAAAGAGCTGTATACTGCCGAATCACACCTAATCGAGTGGAATCAAGCAGAATCGCACTGACTGTCACCGAACAGCGTTGAATCGAATCAGGTCGAATCGAGTCGAGTCACATCGTTTTGAATCAAACAAGGTCAAATTGCTTCATATCGTGTCGAATCCCATCGAATCACGTCGAATAACTTCGAATTGCGTCAAACCTCAGAGAATCCTACTGAATCACGTCGAGTCGCATGGAATCTCATCAAATCCCTTCAGATCTTGCCGAATCCAGTCAAGTCCTATCAAATCGCGTTGCACGGAATCGAATTGCATCCAATAGATTAAAGTAGGGAAGGTTCGGGTGGGGTGCCGTTGGGTCGGGTAGGGTAGAATAGAACAGAGTACAACAGAATAGGAGAGAATAGAACAGAACAGAAAGAATACAACAGAATAGAATAGAGTCAAAGAGAGAGAACATAGCCGAATTGAGCCGAGTGGAGACAAAACGAGACGAATCACGTCCGGTTGCTTCGAATCGCGTCAAATCAAATCGAATCGATTAGAAGAGATTAGGGTAGGGAAGGGTAGAATAGAAGAGAGGAAAATAGTGAGGAATGGAGTTGAACGGAGTCCAATAGAGACGGATAGATATGAATAGAGTACAAAAGAGTCTAATAGAGCAGAATAGGGCCGAATAGGCCCAAATAAGGCCTAATCGAGCAGAATCCAGCAGAATCGATGGAATTCGAGCCTAATCGAGCCGAATGGAGTGAAATGGAGCCAAGTCGAGCCGAATAGAGCCGATTCGAACTGAATCGAGCTGATTCAAGCCTAATCGCGTCAAATCGCGTGGAAATACGTCACATCGAATCTAATCAAATAGATTAGGGAAGGGTAGGGGAGGGGCGGGTGGGTAGAATAGAACAGAATAGTACAGAATAGAATATAGTACAGTAGGGTAGAGTAGAGAGAGTAAAGCAGACAAGAGTAGAGCAGAGTAGAATTGAGTCAAATAGAGTCAAAGAGTGCAGGATATAGCTGAATAGAGCCAATTCTGGCCGAATCGAGTCAAATGGAAACAAAACGAGATGAATCACACCGAATTGCTAAGAATCGCATCCAATCGAATAGATTAGAGTATCGTAGGGTAGAGTAGAACAGAATAGAGTAGAATAGCATAGAATGGAGAAGAGTGGAGTCAAATGGAGTCGAACAGAGACAAATAGAGTAGAAAAGAGTCGAATCGAGCCAAATAGGGCCGAATAAGGCTGAACCGAGTGGAAACGAGCTGAATTGAAGCGATTCGAGCCAAATCGAGCTGAATCGAGCTGATGTTGCGGAATCGAGCCGACTCAAGCGTGATGGTGTCCGGTCGCATCGAAATGCTTTGAATCGAATCAAATGGAATCGATTAGAATAGGTTAGGGTAGGGTAGTTTAGGATAGGAAGACTAGGGTAGATGCAAGTAGACTACATTAGAGTAGACAAGAGAAGGCTAGAGTAGAAGCCTAGACTAGTAAGCTGGACTAGTCAGCTAGACTAGTGGCATAGAGCAGTAGCCTAGACAACTAGTCTTGAATAGTACCCTAAGTCAGTAATCTGAACGAGTACCCTTGCCTGAACTCTTAGCCTAATCTAGTACCCTTGCCTTAACTAGTAGTCCTAACAAGTACCCTTGCCTTAACCAGTAGTCTTCACTAGTACCCTTGCCTTCACTAGTAGTATGTCCTTAACAAGTAGCCTGAACTGGTACCCTTGCCTTAACCAGTACCCTCAACAAGTACCCATGCCTTAACTAGTAGCCTGGCCTTAACTAGTGCCCTTGCATAACTAGTACCCTGGCCTTAACTAGTAGCCTGAACTAGTACACTTGCCTTAAGGAGTACCCTTGCCCGAACTACTCCCCTTAATTAGGACCCTTATTGAGTAACCCTAAGTAGTAGAGTATGGTACGGTGGGGTAGCATAGGGTAGGGAAGCATACGGTGGAACAGAGAAAATAGAAGGAAATAGAATAGAACAGCATAGGTCAGGGTAGGTTAGCTTAGTGCAGGGTATGGTAGAGTAGCATAGGATGGAACAGAGAAATTAGAAAAGGAGACTAGAAAAGAGCAGACTAGATTAGGATAGGCTAGGGTGGGGGAGGGTTTTGTAGAATACAGTAGTGTAGAATGGAATAGAATGGTGTGGAATGGAGTCAAATGGATTCGAACAGAGATGCAGAGAGTAGAAAAGAGTTGAATAGAGCCGAATAACGCTGAATAGGACCACATATGACCAAAATGAGCCGAATCGAGTCGAGTCGATCAGATTCGGGATGAATGGAGCCTAGTGGAGCTGAAATGAGCCAAATAGAGACAATCTGAACCCAGCAAAATCGAGCCAAAACACACTTAATTGCATCCTATTGCATCGGATCTCGTCGAATTCCATCAAATCCCACCAAAACGCATCAAATCTCGCGGAATCTCACCGAATCCCGTCGAATTGTCTCAAATCGGGTCGAATGGTGTCAAACTGAATGGAATCGAATTAAATTGAATAGATTAGAGTAGTGTAGGTTAGACTGGGATTCAGTAGGGAAGGGCACAGAAGAATAGAATAGAGTAGAACAGAAGAGAATACCAAGAGTAGAATGGAGTAGAGTTGAGTAGAGTGGAATAGTCAGAGTCGGGTAGTGCAGAATATAGATGAATAGATCCAATTCAAGCCGAATCAATTCGAATGGAGAGGAAAGGAGACAAATCGTGATGAATCGAATCGATTAGAATAGATTAGAGTAGGGTAGGGTAGAACAGAATAGAATAGAGTAGAAAAGAGTAGAATGGTGTGGAAGGGAGTTGAATGGAGCCAAATAGAGACAAATAAAGTAGAAAGGGTTGAGTAGAGCTGAACAGGGCTGAATAAGGTTCACTCGAGCCTAATTATGCTGAATTGAGCAGAATCGAGACGAATTGACCCAATTCAAGCCAAATAGAGCTAAATCGAGCCGATTCAAGCCTAATCACATGGAATCGCGTCGAAATGCGTTGAATCGAATAGATTAGAGTAGAGGAGGGTACGGCAGGAGAGGCTAGACTACAACACAACAGAACACAATAGAAAGAAGAGAATAGAATTAAGTAGAGTCGGGTCCAGTAGAATAGAGTCAAATTGAGTTGAAGAGAGCCGAAAAGAGCCAAACAGAGCTGAATACAGCCGAATTGACCAAATTCAAGGTGAATCGAGATGAATCATGTCGAGTCGTTTGAAACGTGTCGAATCGAATCAAATAGATTAGTGTGGGGAAGGTAAGGTTAGGGTAGGGTAGAGAAGAATAGAATAGAGTAGAATAGAACAGAACAGAAAGAATCGAGTAGACTAGAGTCAAATAGAGTCGAATACTGCCAAAAAGAGCCGAATAGAGTGGAAAAGAGCCGAATAGAACCGAATCGAGTTTAATGGAGCAGAAAGGAGATGAATCGAGCCGATATGACCCGAATCAGGTCGAATCCCATTCAGGTGTGTCGAATAGCATAGAACAGATTACAGTAGGCTAAGTTAGGGTAGGGTAGGGTAGAATAGAGTGCAGTAGAACAGAACAGAACAGAACTGAAAGAATAGGGTCGAGACGAGCAGAGTATAGAAGAGTAGAGTAGAGCAGAGTCGAACATTGCCGAATAGAGCCAAATAGAGCCCAAAAGAGCTAAATGGATAGAAACCAAGACGAATCACGCCGAATCCCGTGGAATCGTGCCGTATCGCGTCGAATCCCGTCGAATTGCATTGAATCTGATCAATTCCAATCCAATCAAATAGAATAGACTAGAGTAGGGTAGAGTACAATACAATACAGTAGAGAATAGTTTAGGATGGAGTAGAATGGTGTAGCATGGAGTCGAGTGGAGTCGAAAAGAGATAATACAGTTGAGTAGAGCCTAATAGAGCCGAATAGAGCTGAATAGAGCCTATTCGAGCTGAATGGAGCCGAATGGAGCCGATTAGAGCTGAATCGAACCGATTTGAGCCGATTGGGGATGAATGGAGTGGAAAGGAGCCGATTTGAGCCGAATCGCATCGAGATGCGTGGAATCGAATCCAGTAGAATAGATTAGATTAGGGTAGGATGGAATAGAGTAGACTTGAACACAGTAGAAGAGAATGGAAAGGATACAATAGAATAGAGTAGAAAAGGGTAGAGCAGAGCAGAATAGTGTAGAGTAGAATAGAGTAGAGTAGAACAGAGTCGAATCAAGCTGAATGGAGACGAAACGAGACAAATCGCGTCGAATGGCGTCGAATCCCATCGAATCAATTACAGTAGGGTATAGTAGAAGAGCGTAGAATGGAGTAGAATGGTGTGCAATGGAATCGAGTAGAGTAGAAAAGAGCTGAAGAGAGCCGAAGAGGGCCAAAGAGGGCCAAATCGAGCTGAATTGAGCGAAATCGAGCCGAATCCAGTGAATCGAGCCTAATGGAGCCAAATCGAGCCTAATCGAGCTGAATCGACACTATTCGAGACAAATGGAGCCGAATGGACATGAATCACACCGATTCGGCCCCTAGTCGCGTCAAAATTTCTCGAATTCAATTGAATAGACTAGAGTAGGGGAGGTTCGGGTAGGCTAGAGTAGGGTAGAATAGAGTAGAATAGAATAAAACAGAACAGAACACAACAAAATAGAACAGAACAACACAGAACGAATACAGAAAAGAGTAGGCTAGAGTAGAGCAGAGGGGAATAGAGTAGAGTAGAATAGATTTGAACAGAGCCAAATCGAGCCGAATCGCGTCGAAATGGGTTGAATCAAATCCAATCAAGTGGATTACAATACCTTAGAGTTGGGTAGCATAGGGTAGGGTAGAATAGAGTAGAATAGTACAGAACAGAGTAGAAACAATACAATAGAGTAGAGAAGAGTAGAATAGAGCTGAATAGAGCCAAATGCAGACAAAATGAGAGGAATCGTGTAGAAGCAAGTAGAGTAAATTAGAGTGGTGTTGGGTAGGGTAGAGCAGAATAGAGTAGAATAGTGTGGAATGAATAGAATGGAGTAGAATGGAGTCAAGTAGAAACGAATAGAGTAGAAAAGAGTCGAATAGAGCAGAATAGGGCCGAAGAAGGCCAAATCGAGCAGATTCGAAGCGATTCAAGCCAAAACAAGCTGAATGGAGCCTAACTGAGCCGAATAGAGCCAAATCGAGCCGAATCGAGCCGATTCAAGCTTCATCGCCTCGAATCGCGTTCAACGCGTCAAATCCAATCGAGACGTATAGATTAGAGAAGGGGAGGGGAGGGGAGGGGAGGGGAGAATAGAACAGAGTAGAGTGGAATAGAAGAGATTAGAACAGAATAGAAGGAATAGAATCGAGTAGAATCGAGTGGAAAAGAGTAGAGTCGAATACAGTCGAATAGAGCCGAATAAGCTGAATAGAGACGAATGGAGCTGAATACAGCCGAAAAGAGCTGTATACTGCCGAATCACACCTAATCGAGCCCAATCAAGCAGAATCGCACTGACTGTCACCGAACAGCGTTGAATCGAATCAGGTCGAATCGAGTCGAGTCACATCGTTTTGAATCAAACAAGGTCAAATTGCTTCATATCGTGTCGAATCCCATCGAATCACGTCGAATAACTTCGAATTGCGTCAAACCTCAGAGAATCCTACTGAATCACGTCGAGTCGCATGGAATCTCATCAAATCCCTTCAGATTTGCCGAATCCAGTCAAGTCCTATCAAATCGCGTTGCACGGAATCGAATTGCATCCAATAGATTAAAGTAGGGAAGGTTCGGGTGGGGTGCCGTTGGGTCGGGTAGGGTAGAATAGAATAGAGTACAACAGAATAGGAGAGAATAGAACAGAACAGAAAGAATACAACAGAATAGAATAGAGTCAAAGAGAGAGAACATAGCCGAATTGAGCCGAGTGGAGACAAAACGAGACGAATCACGTCCGGTTGCTTCGAATCGCGTCAAATCAAATCGAATCGATTAGAAGAGATTAGGGTAGGGAAGGGTAGAATAGAAGAGAGGAAAATAGTGAGGAATGGAGTTGAACGGAGTCCAATAGAGACGGATAGATATGAATAGAGTACAAAAGAGTCTAATAGAGCAGAATAGGGCCGAATAGGCCCAAATAAGGCCTAATCGAGCAGAATCCAGCAGAATCGATGGAATTCGAGCCTAATCGAGCCGAATGGAGTGAAATGGAGCCAAGTCGAGCCGAATAGAGCCGATTCGAACTGAATCGAGCTGATTCAAGCCTAATCGCGTCAAATCGCGTGGAAATACGTCACATCGAATCTAATCAAATAGATTAGGGAAGGGTAGGGGAGGGGCGGGTGGGTAGAATAGAACAGAATAGTACAGAATAGAATATAGTACAGTAGGGTAGAGTAGAGAGAGTAAAGCAGACAAGAGTAGAGCAGAGTAGAATTGAGTCAAATAGAGTCAAAGAGTGCAGGATATAGCTGAATAGAGCCAATTCTGGCCGAATCGAGTCAAATGGAAACAAAACGAGATGAATCACACCGAATTGCTAAGAATCGCATCCAATCGAATAGACTAGAGTATCGTAGGGTAGAGTAGAACAGAATAGAGTAGAATAGCGTAGAATGGAGAAGAGTGGAGTCAAATGGAGTCGAACAGAGACAAATAGAGTAGAAAAGAGTCGAATCGAGCCAAATAGGGCCGAATAAGGCTGAACCGAGTGGAAACGAGCTGAATTGAAGCGATTCGAGCCAAATCGAGCTGAATCGAGCCGACTCAAGCATGATGGTCTCCAGTGGCATCGAAATGCTTTGAATCGAATCAAATGGAATCGATTAGAATAGGTTAGGGTAGGGTAGTTTAGGATAGGAAGACTAGGGTAGATGCAAGTAGACTACATTAGAGTAGACAAGAGAAGGCTAGAGTAGAAGCCTAGACTAGTAAGCTGGACTAGTCAGCTAGACTAGTGGCAGAGAGCAGTAGCCTAGACAACTAGTCTTGAATAGTACCCTAAGTCAGTAATCTGAACGAGTACCCTTGCCTGAACTCTTAGCCTAATCTAGTACCCTTGCCTTAACTAGTAGTCCTAACAAGTACCCTGGCCTTAACCAGTCGTCTTCACTAGTACCCTTGCCTTCACTAGTAGTATGTCCTTAACAAGTAGCCTGAACTGGTACCCTTGCCTTAACCAGTACCCTCAACAAGTACCCATGCCTTAACTAGTAGCCTGGCCTTAACTAGTACCCTGGCCTTAACTAGTAGCCTGAACTAGTACCCTTGCCTTAAGGAGTACCCTTGCCCGAACCACTCCCCTTAATTAGGACCCTTATTGAGTAACCCTAAGTAGTAGAGTATGGTACGGTGGGGTAGCATAAGGTAGGGAAGCATACGGTGGAACAGAGAAAATAGAAGGAAATAGAATAGAACAGCATAGGTCAGGGTAGGTTAGCTTAGTGCAGGGTATGGTAGAGTAGCATAGGATGGAATCGAGAAAATAGAAAAGGAGACTAGGAAAGAGCAGACTAGATTAGGATAGGCTAGGGTGGGGGAGGGTTTTGTAGAATACAGTAGTGTAGAATGGAATAGAATGGTGTGGAATGGAGTCAAATGGATTCGAACACAGATGAAGAGAGTAGAAAAGAGTTGAATAGAGCCGAATAACGCTGAATAGGACCAAATATGGCCAAAATGAGCCGAATCGAGTCGAGTCGACCAGATTCGGGATGAATGGAGCCTAGTGGAGCTGAAATGAGCCAAATAGAGACAAACTGAACCCAGCAAAATCGAGCCAAAACACACTTAATTGCATCCTATTGCATCGGATCTCGTCGAATTCCATCAAATCCCACCAAAACGCATCAAATCTCGCGGAATCTCACCGAATCCCGTCGAATTGTCTCAAATCGGGTCGAATGGTGTCAAACTGAATGGAATCGAATTAAATTGAATAGATTAGAGTAGTGTAGGTTAGACTGGGATTCAGTAGGGAAGGGCACAGAAGAATAGAATAGAGTAGAACAGAAGAGAATACCAAGAGTAGAATGGAGTAGAGTTGAGTAGAGTGGAATAGTCAGAGTCGGGTAGTGCAGAATATAGATGAATAGATCCAATTCAAGCCGAATCGATTCGAATGGAGAGGAAAGGAGACAAATCGTGATGAATCGAATCGATTAGAATAGAGTAGGGTAGGGTAGAACAGAATAGAATAGAGTAGAAAAGAGTAGAATGGTGTGGAAGGGAGTTGAATGGAGCCAAATAGAGACAAATGAAGTAGAAAGGGTTGAGTAGAGCTGAACAGGGCTGAATAAGGTTCACTCGAGCCTAATTATGCTGAATTGAGCAGAATCGAGACGAATTGACCCAATTCAAGCCAAATAGAGCTAAATCGAGCCGATTCAAGCCTAATCACATGGAATCGCGTCGAAATGCGTTGAATCGAATAGATTAGAGTAGAGGAGGGTACGGCAGGAGAGGCTAGACTACAACACAACAGAACACAATAGAAAGAAGAGAATAGAATTAAGTAGAGTCGGGTCCAGTAGAATAGAGTCAAATTGAGTTGAAGAGAGCCGAAAAGAGCCAAACAGAGCTGAATACAGCCGAATTGACCAAATTCAAGGTGAATCGAGATGAATCATGTCGAGTCGTTTGAAACGTGTCGAATCGAATCAAATAGATTAGTGTGGGGAAGGTAAGGTTAGGGTAGGGTAGAGAAGAATAGAATAGAGTAGAATAGAACAGAACAGAAAGAATCGAGTAGACTAGAGTCAAATAGAGTCGAATACTGCCAAAAAGAGCCGAATAGAGTGGAAAAGAGCCGAATAGAACCGAATCGAGTTTAATGGAGCAGAAAGGAGATGAATCGAGCCGATATGACCCGAATCAGGTCGAATCCCATTCAAGTGTGTCGAATAGCATAGAACAGATTACAGTAGGCTAAGTTAGGGTAGGGTAGGGTAGAATAGAGTGCAGTAGAACAGAACAGAACAGAACAGAACTGAAAGAATAGGGTCGAGACGAGCAGAGTATAGAAGAGTAGAGTAGAGCAGAGTCGAACATTGCCGAATAGAGCCAAATAGAGCCCAAAAGAGCTAAATGGATAGAAACCAAGACGAATCACGCCGTATCCCATGGAATCGTGCCGTATCGCGTCGAATCCCGTCGAATTGCATTGAATCTGATCAATTCCAATCCAATCCAATCCAATCTATTAGAATAGACTAGAGTAGGGTAGAGTACAATACAATACAGTAGAGAATAGTTTAGGATGGAGTAGAATGGTGTAGCATGGAGTCGAGTGGAGTCGAAAAGAGATAATAGAGTTGAGTAGAGTCTAATAGAGCCGAATAGAGCTGAATAGAGCCTATTCGAGCTGACTGGAGCCGAATGGAGCCGATTAGAGCTGAATCGAACCGATTTGAGCCGATTGGGGATGAATGGAGTGGAAAGGAGCCGATTTGAGCCGAATCGCATCGAGATGCGTGGAATCGAATCCAGTAGAATAGATTAGATTAGGGTAGGATGGAATAGAGTAGACTTGAACACAGTAGAAGAGAATGGAAAGGATACAATAGAATAGAGTAGAAAAGGGTAGAGCAGAGCAGAATAGTGTAGAGTAGAATAGAGTAGAGTAGAACAGAGTCGAATCAAGCTGAATGGAGACGAAACGAGACAAACCGCGTCGACTGGCGTCGAATCCCATCGAATCAATTACAGTAGGGTATAGTAGAAGAGCGTAGAATGGAGTAGAATGGTGTGCAATGGAATCGAGTAGAGTAGAAAAGAGCTGAAGAGAGCCGAAGAGGGCCAAAGAGGGCCAAATCTAGCTGAATTGAGTGAAATCGAGCCGAATCCAGTGAATCGAGCCTAATGGAGCCAAATCGAGCCTAATCGAGCTGAATCGACACTATTCGAGACAAATGGAGCCGAATGGACATGAATCACACCGATTCGGCCCCTAGTCGCGTCAAAATTTCTCGAATTCAATTGAATAGACTAGAGTAGGGGAGGTTCGGGTAGGCTAGAGTAGGGTAGAATAGAGTAGAATAGAATAAAAGAGAACAGAACACAACAAAATAGAACACAACAACACAGAACGAATACAGAAAAGAGTCGGTTAGAGTAGAGTAGAATAGATTTGAACAGAGCCAAATCGAGCCGAATCGCATTGAAATGGGTTGAATTAAATCCAATCAAGTGGATTACAATACCTTAGAGTTGGGTAGCATAGGGTAGGGTAGAATAGAGTAGAATAGTACAGAACAGAGTAGAAACAATACAATAGAGTAGAGAAGAGTAGAATAGAGCTGAATAGAGCCAAATGCAGACAAAATGAGAGGAATCCTGTAGAAGCAAGTAGAGTAAATTAGGGTGGTGTTGGGTAGGGTAGAGCAGAATAGAGTAGAATAGTGTAGAATAGTGTGGAATGAATAGAATGGAGTAGAATGGAGTCAAATAGAAACGAATAGAGTAGAAAAGAGTCGAATAGAGCAGAATAGGGCCGAAGAAGGCCAAATCGAGCAGATTCGAAGCGATTCAAGCCAAAACAAGCTGAATGGAGCCTAACTGAGCCGAATAGAGCCAAATCGAGCCGAATCGAGCCGATTCAAGCTTCATCGCCTCGAATCGCGTTCAACGCGTCAAATCCAATCGAGACGTATAGATTAGAGAAGGGGAGGGGAGGGGAGGGGAGAATAGAACAGAGTAGAGTGGAATAGAAGAGATTAGAACAGAATAGAAGGAATAGAATCGAGTAGAATCGAGTGGAAAAGAGTAGAGTTGAATACAGTCGAATAGAGCCGAATAAGCTGAATAGAGACGAATGGAGCTGAATACAGCCGAAAAGAGCTGTATACTGCCGAATCACACCTAATCGAGCGGAATCAAGCAGAATCGCACTGACTGTCACCGAACAGCGTCGAATCGAATCAGGTCGAATCGAGTCGAGTCACATCGTTTTGAATCAAACAAGGTCAAATCGCTTCATATCGTGTCGAATCCCATCGAATCACGTCGAATAACTTCGAATTGCGTCAAACCTCAGAGAATCCTACTGAATCACGTCGAGTCGCATGGAATCTCATCAAATCCCTTCAGATCTTGCCGAATCCAGTCAAGTCCTATCAAATCGCGTTGCACGGAATCGAATTGAATCCAATAGATTAAAGTAGGGTAGGTTCGGGTGGGGTGCCGTTGGGTCGGGTAGGGTAGATAAGAATAGAGTACAACAGAATAGGAGAGAATAGAACAGAACAGAAAGAATACAACAGAATAGAATAGAGTCAAAGAGAGAGAACATAGCCGAATTGAGCCCAGTGGAGACAAAATGAGACGAATTACGTCCGGTTGCTTCGAATCGCGTCAAATCAAATCGAATCGATTAGAAGAGATTAGGGTAGGGAAGGGTAGAATAGAAGAGAGGAAAATAGTGAGGAATGGAGTTGAACGGAGTCCAATAGAGACGGATAGATATGAATAGAGTACAAAAGAGTCTAATAGAGCAGAATAGGGCCGAATAAGCCCAAATAAGGCCTAATCGAGCAGAATCCAGCAGAATCGATGGAATTCGAGCCTAATCGAGCCGAATGGAGTGAAATGGAGCCAAGTCGAGCCGAATAGAGCCGATTCGAACTGAATCGAGCTGATTCAAGCCTAATCGCGTCAAATCGCGTGGAAATACTTCACATCGAATCTAATCAAATAGATTAGGGAAGGGTAGGGGAGGGGCGGGTGGGTAGAATAGAACAGAATAGTACAGAATATAGTACAGTAGGGTAGAGTAGAGAGAGTAAAGCAGACAAGAGTAGAGCAGAGTAGAATTGAGTCAAATAGAGTCAAAGAGTGCAGGATATAGCTGAATAGAGCCAATTCTGGCCGAATCGAGTCAAATGGAAACAAAACGAGATGGATCACACCGAATTGCTTCGAATCGCATCCAATCGAATAGATTAGAGTATCGTAGGGTAGAGTAGAACAGAATAGAGTAGAATAGAGTAGAATGGAGAAAAGTGGAGTCAAATGGAGTCGAACAAAGACAAATAGAGTAGAAAAGAGTTGAATCGAGCCAAATAGGGCCGAATAAGGCTGAACCGAGTGGAAACGAGCTGAATTGAAGCGATTCGAGCCAAATCGAGCTGAATCGAGCCGACTCAAGCATGATGGTCTCCAGTGGCATCGAAATGCTTTGAATCGAATCAAATGGAATCGATTAGAATAGGTTAGGGTAGGGTAGTTTAGGATAGGAAGACTAGGGTAGATGCAAGTAGACTACATTAGAGTAGACAAGAGAAGGCTAGAGTAGAAGCCTAGACTAGTAAGCTGGACTAGTCAGCTAGACTAGTGGCAGAGAGCAGTAGCCTAGACAACTAGTCTTGAATAGTACCCTAAGTCAGTAATCTGAACGAGTACTCTTGCCTAAACTCTTAGCCTAATCTAGTACCCTTGCCTTAACTAGTAGTCCTAACAACTACCCTTGCCTTAACCAGTAGTCTTCACTAGTACCCTTGCCTTCACTAGTAGTATGTCCTTAACAAGTAGCCTGAACTGGTACCCTTGCCTTAACCAGTACCCTCAACAAGTACCCATGCCTTAACTAGTAGCCTGGCCTTAACTAGTACCCTGGCCTTAACTAGTAGCCTGAACTAGTACCCTTGCCTTAAGGAGTACCCTTGCCCGAACTACTCCCCTTAATTAGGACCCTTATTGAGTAACCCTAAGTAGTAGAGTATGGTACGGTGGGGTAGCATAGGGTAGGGAAGCATACGGTGGAACAGAGAAAATAGAAGGAAATAGAATAGAACAGCATAGGTCAGGGTAGGTTAGCTTAGTGCAGGGTATGGTAGAGTAGCATAGGATGGAACAGAGAAATTAGAAAAGGAGACTAGAAAAGAGCAGACTAGATTAGGATAGGCTAGGGTGGGGGAGGGTTTTGTAGAATACAGTAGTGTAGAATGGAATAGAATGGTGTGGAATGGAGTCAAATGGATTCGAACAGAGATGCAGAGAGTAGAAAAGAGTTGAATAGAGCCGAATAACGCTGAATAGGACCACATATGACCAAAATGAGCCGAATCGAGTCGAGTCGATCAGATTCGGGATGAATGGAGCCTAGTGGAGCTGAAATGAGCCAAATAGAGACAATCTGAACCCAGCAAAATCGAGCCAAAACACACTTAATTGCATCCTATTGCATCGGATCTCGTCGAATTCCATCAAATCCCACCAAAACGCATCAAATCTCGCGGAATCTCACCGAATCCCGTCGAATTGTCTCAAATCGGGTCGAATGGTGTCAAACTGAATGGAATCGAATTAAATTGAATAGATTAGAGTAGTGTAGGTTAGACTGGGATTCAGTAGGGAAGGGCACAGAAGAATAGAATAGAGTAGAACAGAAGAGAATACCAAGAGTAGAATGGAGTAGAGTTGAGTAGAGTGGAATAGTCAGAGTCGGGTAGTGCAGAATATAGATGAATAGATCCAATTCAAGCCGAATCGATTCGAATGGAGAGGAAAGGAGACAAATCGTGATGAATCGAATCGATTAGAATAGATTAGAGTAGGGTAGGGTAGAACAGAATAGAATAGAGTAGAAAAGAGTAGAATGGTGTGGAAGGGAGTTGAATGGAGCCAAATAGAGACAAATAAAGTAGAAAGGGTTGAGTAGAGCTGAACAGGGCTGAATAAGGTTCACTCGAGCCTAATTATGCTGAATTGAGCAGAATCGAGACGAATTGACCCAATTCAAGCCAAATAGAGCTAAATCGAGCCGATTCAAGCCTAATCACATGGAATCGCGTCGAAATGCGTTGGATCGAATAGATTAGAGTAGAGGAGGGTACGGCAGGAGAGGCTAGACTACAACACAACAGAACACAATAGAAAGAAGAGAATAGAATTAAGTAGAGTCGGGTCCAGTAGAATAGAGTCAAATTGAGTTGAAGAGAGCCGAAAAGAGCCAAAGAGAGCTGAATACAGCCGAATTGACCAATTTCAAGGTGAATCGAGATGAATCATGTCGAGTCGTTTGAAACGTGTCAAATCGAATCAAATAGATTAGTGTGGGGAAGGTAAGGTTAGGGTAGGGTAGAGAAGAATAGAATAGAGTAGAATAGAACAGAACAGAAAGAATCGAGTAGACTAGAGTCAAATAGAGTCGAATACTGCCAAAAAGAGCCGAATAGAGTGGAAAAGAGCCGAATAGAACCGAATCGAGTTTAATGGAGCAGAAAGGAGATGAATCGAGCCGATATGACCCGAATCAGGTCGAATCCCACTCAAGTGTGTCGAATAGCATAGAACAGATTACAGTAGGCTAAGTTAGGGTAGGGTAGGGTAGAATAGAGTGCAGTAGAACAGAACAGAACAGAACTGAAAGAATAGGGTCGAGACGAGCAGAGTATAGAAGAGTAGAGTAGAGCAGAGTCGAACATTGCCGAATAGAGCCAAATAGAGCCCAAAAGAGCTAAATGGATAGAAACCAAGACGAATCACGCCGAATCCCATGGAATCGTGCCGTATCGCGTCGAATCCCGTCGAATTGCATTGAATCTGATCAATTCCAATCCAATCCAATCCAATCTATTAGAATAGACTAGAGTAGGGTAGAGTACAATACAATACAGTAGAGAATAGTTTAGGATGGAGTAGAATGGTGTAGCATGGAGTCGAGTGGAGTCGAAAAGAGATAATAGAGTTGAGTAGAGTCTAATAGAGCCGAATAGAGCTGAATAGAGCCTATTCGAGCTGACTGGAGCCGAATGGAGCCGATTAGAGCTGAATCGAACCGATTTGAGCCGATTGGGGATGAATGGAGTGGAAAGGAGCCGATTTGAGCCGAATCGCATCGAGATGCGTGGAATCGAATCCAGTAGAATAGATTAGATTAGGGTAGGATGGAATAGAGTAGACTTGAACACAGTAGAAGAGAATGGAAAGGATACAATAGAATAGAGTAGAAAAGGGTAGAGCAGAGCAGAATAGTGTAGAGTAGAATAGAGTAGAGTAGAACAGAGTCGAATCAAGCTGAATGGAGACGAAACGAGACAAACCGCGTCGACTGGCGTCGAATCCCATCGAATCAATTACAGTAGGGTATAGTAGAAGAGCGTAGAATGGAGTAGAATGGTGTGCAATGGAATCGAGTAGAGTAGAAAAGAGCTGAAGAGAGCCGAAGAGGGCCAAAGAGGGCCAAATCGAGCTGAATTGAGCGAAATCGAGCCGAATCCAGTGAATCGAGCCTAATGGAGCCAAATCGAGCCTAATCGAGCTGAATCGACACTATTCGAGACAAATGGAGCCGAATGGACATGAATCACACCGATTCGGCCCCTAGTCGCGTCAAAATTTCTCGAATTCAATTGAATAGACTAGAGTAGGGGAGGTTCGGGTAGGCTAGAGTAGGGTAGAATAGAGTAGAATAGAATAAAAGAGAACAGAACACAACAAAATAGAACACAACAACACAGAACGAATACAGAAAAGAGTCGGTTAGAGTAGAGTAGAATAGATTTGAACAGAGCCAAATCGAGCCGAATTGCATTGAAATGGGTTGAATTAAATCCTATCAAGTGGATTACAATACCTTAGAGTTGGGTAGCATAGGGTAGGGTAGAATAGAGTAGAATAGTACAGAACAGAGTAGAAACAATACAATAGAGTAGAGAAGAGTAGAATAGAGCTGAATAGAGCCAAATGCAGACAAAATGAGAGGAATCCTGTAGAAGCAAGTAGAGTAAATTAGGGTGGTGTTGGGTAGGGTAGAGCAGAATAGAGTAGAATAGTGTAGAATAGTGTGGAATGAATAGAATGGAGTAGAATGGAGTCAAATAGAAACGAATAGAGTAGAAAAGAGTCGAATAGAGCAGAATAGGGCCGAAGAAGGCCAAATCGAGCAGATTCGAAGCGATTCAAGCCAAAACAAGCTGAATGGAGCCTAACTGAGCCGAATAGAGCCAAATCGAGCCGAATCGAGCCGATTCAAGCTTCATCGCCTCGAATCGCGTTCAACGCGTCAAATCCAATCGAGACGTATAGATTAGAGAAGGGGAGGGGAGGGGAGGGGAGAATAGAACAGAGTAGAGTGGAATAGAAGAGATTAGAACAGAATAGAAGGAATAGAATCGAGTAGAATCGAGTGGAAAAGAGTAGAGTCGAATACAGTCGAATAGAGCCGAATAAGCTGAATAGAGACGAATGGAGCTGAATACAGCCGAAAAGAGCTGTATACTGCCGAATCACACCTAATCGAGCGGAATCAAGCAGAATCGCACTGACTGTCACCGAACAGCGTCGAATCGAATCAGGTGAATCGAGTCGAGTCACATCGTTTTGAATCAAACAAGGTCAAATCGCTTCATATCGTGTATACCTGCCAGAGGCCTATTTTGGGTCTGAAGAGTCCACCCTGGTCTCCAGCAACTCATCATCTCAGCACACACTTTGCCTGCACGCATGGAAACCACCTCTCTCCACGAATGTCTTCACCTGCTAGGAAACACACGATGTCACTCAGCCAAAGGAGAAGCACAGGCAAAGTCAACTGAAGCCCCCATTTTCAAGATTTTGCCCTCTGCTGCTCCACACCCTCCGGTGGCACACTGCATGTGGGTCACTTCTCGGTAGACAAGGCCCAAATCCGGGCATCCAGGGCCCCAGCCGTCCAGAGTCTACGGATGGCGGCATATGGATCACCTCTTTGCCTCGTACAGCAGGGAGGCCTGGGCCCTAGACTGGCTCCGCTAGAGCTCCACGACCTCAGCTATTTTCCCTGACCTTTGGCCCGTGCCCTCGTGAGTGTGTCATCTCTACTTCCACTTCTCTTCCCACCACACTGAATCCGCCACCTGCGGATACCTGAGCGTGGACATCAACATCTATCACTGGCTGCAGTGTCACAGGTCACTAGGTGTCTAGGCTCAGGCTGACCTTGGCTGTCTTCTGCCCAGGCAAGGAGCCTAATCCTTCCAAGGAAATCAGGACACGTGCTCACTGGCCGACATCCATTCTTTCATCCACACAGCGGTCTAGATGAGGGGAAAGAGGCCAGGTAGGCCAGGTGAGGGCTGAGTGTGGGGCCTAAGGCTTCTTTCCCAATCACCATGGTGACAGCCACCGGAAGGCTGGGCAGAACTGACGGGGACGAGTCACAAACACTGAGCCAATAGGAGAGGTCCAGCCTAACCGGCCTGTTCCGCTGAGCCCTCCATTTTATCCATGGACAGACAACGGCCCCTTGCGTCCTTGGCCACAAATCGAGGGCACCCAGGGAATAACTTCACAGTAGGAAACCCCAGATGTGAACATGTTCGACACACTGGGACAGCAGGCAGGTACCTCTTTTCCACTTACGCTAGGATATCACTAGGCAAGGTGCCCTTCCTCAGCATCTGTGGCCTCTCTGTATGTGTTCACTCAGAGGAAACTCTTCATTCTACCCCTGAGACACATCACAAGTATGAGGGGCCTGAGAGAGAGCCTAGAGATTGAACGGGGGAGGCTTCTGGCTGTACTGCTTCCACGTGGTTACAGAACAGCAGGTAGTCTCTCTGGAAGGTCTTAGCTTCTGTTGACTGACACGCGCAATACAGTAGGGACGGACCCTGGCCAGCTGGAGCTTGTGGGCAGATGCAACCTCTCCGGCGACGAATAATTGCGCTGCTGCTTTGTATGGTGAAAACCTCCCCCCGCCAAGGGGGATGGGTAGAGAACATTGACCCACACCCGCCAGGGGCCTTTCCTGGGACTAAAGATCCCAACGTGGTCTCAACGTCGTCGTCACCCTCTCAACACACACCTTTCCTGCACACGTAATCCTGCCTTTCTCCGTCAGGGCCCTATCCTACCAGGAAAAAAAGCAAGCCGCTCAAAAAGGCCGATGCCAGGGAAATCGAGGAAACACTGCCAGTTGCCAAATTTTTGCTGTCTACACGTCCCCGCCTCCGGTGCAAGGCTGCCTATGTGGCCGGGCTCCCAAGGCAAGGCCGAAATCCTGGCAGCCTGGGCCCCAGCAGTGCAATGGTTGATGGATGTGGGGACACGGATGACCCGTTCGCCACATACAGGAGGGATCCTTGGGCCCTTCACTGGCTCGCCATTCAGCTCCACGACGTCCACTACTGGCCCTGGCCTTTGCTTTGGCTCGTGCCCCATTAAACGTGTGCTCCGGAGCGATGTTTCTCCACCCATCACTAGCATTCTGCCACCAGGGGATATGTCAGTGTGGGAGTCACCATTTGTCACTGGCAGCAGTGTCACAAGTCACTAGACTTCCAGCTACCCGCTGACCTAGGCTGCCTTCTGCCCCAGGCAAGGTCCCGAATCCTTTATCCCAGATGCTGACACCTGGGCACTGGCGGACATTGATTTTTATCAACACAGAGGTCTGAGTGAGGGTCAGAGGGCCAGGTAGGTGAAGTGAAGGCCAGGTGGGCGGGGCTAAGGCTTCTTTGCCATCACCATAGAGAGTCCCCCCACTGCAAGAGTGGGCGGAGCTTTGATGCGCCTGGTGACAAGACTGAGCCAATGGCAGAGATCCGGCCCGCCAGGCAGATGACACAGGGCCCTCCATTGTGACCTATGACCCCTAGTGGCCACAGGATTTGAGCACACCCCGGGAAAGGCTACGCACGCACAAGGGAGCCCCTGGTGCGGACTGCTTCAGGGCATTGGCAGAGCACGCCAGGTACCTCTTTCTCACTTTCCTCAGGATATAAGTAGGCAAGGCATCCCCACTCAGCACCTCTTGCCTCTCTCTGTCTCTCTCTGCTTGTGTTCCTTCTCTGAAATCTCTTCCTTCTCCCCCTTGTCACTTCACACCTTGGAGTGCCTGACAGAGGGCCTTGAGACGAAAGAACAAAGGGGGAAGGCCTCTGGCTCTACTGCTTGCCCATGGGGAGAGAAGTTCTGGTAGTCTATCTGGAAGGTCTAGAGAGTAGTGATTGATTGGGGAGCTACATCACGGGCGGACCTGGCCAGGTGAAGCTCGCTGACAAGTGGCAGCCTCTGCGGAGACTACTAATTCCGCTGCTATCATTCTATGCAAATAACTGGCTGAGTGCCATGGGCAGAAAACATTGACACATACCTGCCAGAGGCCTATTCTGGGTCTGAAGAGTCCACCCTGGTCTCCAGCAACTCATCATCTCAGCACACACTTTGCCTGCACGCATGGAAACCGCCTCTCTCCACGAATGTCTTCACCTGCTAGGAAACACACGATGTCACTCAGCCAAAGGAGAGCACAGGCAAAGTCAACTGAAGCCCCCATTTTCAAGATTTTGCCTTCTGCTGCTCCACAGCCTCCGGTGGCACACTGCATGTGCGTCACTTCTCGGTAGACGAGGCCGAGATCCGGGCATCCAGGGCCCCAGCCGTCCAGAGTCTGCGCATGGCGGCATATGGATCACCTCTTTGCCACGTACGGGAGGGAGGCCCGGGCCCTACACTGTCTCCGCTAGAGCTCCACGACCTCAGCTATTTTCCCTGACCTTTGGCCCGTGCCCTCGTGAGTGTGTGATCCCGAGTTACAATTCTTCTCCGACCACTCTGAATCCGCCACCTGCGGATACCTGAGCATGAAAATGAACATCTATCACTGGCTGCAGTGTCACAGGTCACTAGGTGTCTAGGCTCAGGCTGACCTTGGCTGTCTTCTGCCCAGGCAAAGAGCCTAATCCTTCCAAGGAAATCAGGACACGTGCTCACTGGCCAACATCCTTTCTTTTATCCACACAGCAGTCTACGTGAGGGTAAAGAGGCCAGGGAGGCCAGGTGAAGGCTGAGTGCGGGGCCTAAGGCTTCTTTCCCAATCACCATGGAGACAGCCACCGCAAGGCTGGCCGGAACTTCTGACGGGGACGAGTCACAAACACTGAGCCAATAGGAGAGGTCCAGCCTAACCGGCCAGTTCCGCAGACCCCTCCATTTTACTCATGGACAGACAACGGCCCCTTGCGTCTTTGGCCACAAAATCCGGGGCACCCAGGGAATAACTTCACAGTCGGCAACCCCTGATGTGGACACGTTCGACACACTGGGCCAGCAGGCAGGTACCTCTTTTCCACTTACGCTAGGATATCAGCAGGCAAGGCGCCCTTCCTCAGCATCTATGGCCTCTCTGGATGTGTTCATTCAGAGGAATCTCTTCATTCTACCCCTGAGACACATGACAGGTATGAGGGACCTGAGAGAGAGCCTAGAGATGGAACGGGGGAGGCTTCTGGCTCTACTGCTTCCCCGTGGGGACAGAATAGCAGGTAGTCTCTCTGGAAGGTCTTAGCTTCTGTTGATTGACATGCGCAATACGGGAGGGGCGGACCCCGGCCAGGTGGAGCTTGTGGGCAGATGCAACCTCTCCGGCGACGAATAATTCCGCTGCTGCTTTGTATGGTGAAAACCTCCCCCCGCCAAGTGGGATGGGTAGAGAACATTGACCCACACCCGCCAGGGGCCTTTCCTGGGACTAAAGATCCCAACATGGTCTCAACGTCGTCACCCTCTCAGCACACACCTTTCCTGCACACATAATCCTGCCTTTCTCCGTCAGGGCCCTATCCTACCAGGAAAAAAAGCAAGCCGCTCAAAAAGGCCGATGCCAGGGAAATCGAGGGAACACTGCCATTTTCCACATTTTTGCTGTCTACGTGTCCCCGCCTCGGGTGCAAGGCTGCGTAAGTGGCCGGGCTCCGAAGGCAAGGCCGAAATCCCGGCAGCCTGGGCCCCAGGAGTCCAATGCTTTATGGACGTGGGGACACGGATGACCTGTTGGCCACATACAGGAGGGATCCTTGGGCCCTTCACTGGCTCGCCATTCAGCTCCACGACGTCCACTACTGGCCCTGGCCTTTGCTCTGGCTGCTGCCCCGTTGAACGTGTGCTCCGGAGCCATGTTTCTCCACCCACCACTATCATTCTGCCACCAGGGGATATGTGAGTGTGGGAGTCACCATTTCTCACTGGCAGCAGTGTCACAAGTCACTAGACTTCCAGGTACCCGCTGACCTAGGCTGCCTTCTGCCCCAGGCAAGGTCCCCAATCCTTTATCCCACATGCTGACACCTGGCCACTGGCGGACACTCATTTTTATCAACACAGAGGTCGGAGCGAGGGTCAGCGGGCCGGGTAGGTGAAGTCAAGGCCAGGTGGGCGGGATTAAGGCTTCTTTGCCATCACCATAGAGAGACTTCCCTGACCGGAAGAGTGGGCGGAGCTTACACCGGGCCTGGTGACTAGACTGAGCCAATGGCAGAGGTCCAGCCCGCCAGGCAGATGACACAGGGCCCTCCATTGTGACCTATGACACCGAGTGGCCACAGGGTTGGAGCACACCCTGGGAAAGGCTACGCAGGCACAAGGGAGCCCCTGGTGCGGACTGCTTCAGGGCAGTGGCAGAGCAGGCCAGGTACCTCTTTCCCACTTTCCTGAGGATATCAGTACGCAAGGCATCCCCACTCAGCATCTCTTGCCTCTCTCTCTCTGTCTCTCTCTGGATGTGTTCCTTCTCTGAAATCTCTTTCCTTCTCCCCCTGAGTCACTTCACAGCTTGGAGTGCCTGACAGAGGGCCTAGAGACCAAAGAGCAAAGGGGGAAGGCCTCTGGCTCTACTGGTTGCCCATGGGCAGAGAAGTTCTGGTAGTCTATCTGGAAGGTCTAGAGAGTAGTGATTGATTGGGGAGCAACATCACGGGCGGACCCTGGCCACGTGAAGCTTGCTGACATGTGGCAGCCTCTCTGGAGACTACTAATTCTGCTGATAACATTCTATGCAAATACCCGGGTGAGTGCCATGGGCAGAAAACCTTGACACATACCTGCCAGAGGCCTATTCTGGGTCTGAGGAGTCCACCCTGGTCTCCAGCAACTCATCATCTCAGCACACACTTCGCCTGCACGCGTGGAAACCGCCTCTCTCCACGAATGCCTTCACCCGCTAGGAAACACACGATGTCACTCAGCCAAAGGAGAGCACAGGCAAAGTCAACTGAAGCCCCCATTTTCAAGATTTTGCCTTCTGCTGCTCCACAGCCTCCGGTGGCACACTGCATGTGCGTCACTTCTCGGTAGACGAGGCCGAGATCCGGGCATCCAGGGCCCCAGCCGTCCAGAGTCTGCGCATGGCGGCATATGGATCACCTCTTTGCCACGTACGGGAGGGAGGCCCGGGCCCTACACTGTCTCCGCTAGAGCTCCACGACCTCAGCTATTTTCCCTGACCTTTGGCCCGTGCCCTCGTGAGTGTGTGATCCCGAGTTACAATTCTTCTCCGACCACTCTGAATCCGCCACCTGCGGATACCTGAGCATGAAAATGAACATCTATCACTGGCTGCAGTGTCACAGGTCACTAGGTGTCTAGGCTCAGGCTGACCTTGGCTGTCTTCTGCCCAGGCAAAGAGCCTAATCCTTCCAAGGAAATCAGGACACGTGCTCACTGGCCAACATCCTTTCTTTTATCCACACAGCAGTCTACGTGAGGGTAAAGAGGCCAGGGAGGCCAGGTGAAGGCTGAGTGCGGGGCCTAAGGCTTCTTTCCCAATCACCATGGAGACAGCCACTGCAAGGCTGGCCGGAACTTCTGACGGGGACGAGTCACAAACACTGAGCCAATAGGAGAGGTCCAGCCTAACCGGCCAGTTCCGCAGACCCCTCCATTTTACTCATGGACAGACAACGGCCCCTTGCGTCTTTGGCCACAAAATCCGGGGCACCCAGGGAATAACTTCACAGTCGGCAACCCCTGATGTGGACACGTTCGACACACTGGGCCAGCAGGCAGGTACCTCTTTTCCACTTACGCTAGGATATCAGCAGGCAAGGCGCCCTTCCTCAGCATCTATGGCCTCTCTGGATGTGTTCATTCAGAGGAATCTCTTCATTCTACCCCTGAGACACATGACAGGTATGAGGGACCTGAGAGAGAGCCTAGAGATGGAACGGGGGAGGCTTCTGGCTCTACTGCTTCCCCGTGGGGACAGAATAGCAGGTAGTCTCTCTGGAAGGTCTTAGCTTCTGTTGATTGACATGCGCAATACGGGAGGGGCGGACCCCGGCCAGGTGGAGCTTGTGGGCAGATGCAACCTCTCCGGCGACGAATAATTCCGCTGCTGCTTTGTATGGTGAAAACCTCCCCCCGCCAAGGGGGATGGGTAGAGAACATTGACCCACACCCGCCAGGGGCCTTTCCTGGGACTAAAGATCCCAACACGGTCTCAACGTCGTCACCCTCTCAGCACACACCTTTCCTGCACACATAATCCTGCCTTTCTCCGTCAGGGCCCTATCCTACCAGGAAAAAAAGCAAGCCGCTCAAAAAGGCCGATGCCAGGGAAATCGAGGGAACACTGCCATTTTCCACATTTTTGCTGTCTACGTGTCCCCGCCTCGGGTGCAAGGCTGCGTAAGTGGCCGGGCTCCGAAGGCAAGGCCGAAATCCCGGCAGCCTGGGCCCCAGGAGTCCAATGCTTTATGGACGTGGGGACACGGATGACCTGTTGGCCACATACAGGAGGGATCCTTGGGCCCTTCACTGGCTCGCCATTCAGCTCCACGACGTCCACTACTGGCCCTGGCCTTTGCTCTGGCTGCTGCCCCGTTGAACGTGTGCTCCGGAGCCATGTTTCTCCACCCACCACTATCATTCTGCCACCAGGGGATACGTGAGTGTGGGAGTCACCATTTCTCACTGGCAGCAGTGTCACAAGTCACTAGACTTCCAGGTACCCGCTGACCTAGGCTGCCTTCTGCCCCAGGCAAGGTCCCCAATCCTTTATCCCACATGCTGACACCTGGCCACTGGCGGACACTCATTTTTATCAACACAGAGGTCGGAGCGAGGGTCAGCGGGCCGGGTAGGTGAAGTCAAGGCCAGGTGGGCGGGATTAAGGCTTCTTTGCCATCACCATAGAGAGACTTCCCTGACCGGAAGAGTGGGCGGAGCTTACACCGGGCCTGGTGACTAGACTGAGCCAATGGCAGAGGTCCAGCCCGCCAGGCAGATGACACAGGGCCCTCCATTGTGACCTATGACACCGAGTGGCCACAGGGTTGGAGCACACCCTGGGAAAGGCTACGCAGGCACAAGGGAGCCCCTGGTGCGGACTGCTTCAGGGCAGTGGCAGAGCAGGCCAGGTACCTCTTTCCCACTTTCCTGAGGATATCAGTACGCAAGGCATCCCCACTCAGCATCTCTTGCCTCTCTCTCTCTGTCTCTCTCTGGATGTGTTCCTTCTCTGAAATCTCTTTCCTTCTCCCCCTGAGTCACTTCACAGCTTGGAGTGCCTGACAGAGGGCCTAGAGACCAAAGAGCAAAGGGGGAAGGCCTCTGGCTCTACTGGTTGCCCATGGGCAGAGAAGTTCTGGTAGTCTATCTGGAAGGTCTAGAGAGTAGTGATTGATTGGGGAGCAACATCACGGGCGGACCCTGGCCACGTGAAGCTTGCTGACATGTGGCAGCCTCTCTGGAGACTACTAATTCTGCTGATAACATTCTATGCAAATACCCGGGTGAGTGCCATGGGCAGAAAACCTTGACACATACCTGCCAGAGGCCTATTCTGGGTCTGAGGAGTCCACCCTGGTCTCCAGCAACTCATCATCTCAGCACACACTTCGCCTGCACGCGTGGAAACCGCCTCTCTCCACGAATGCCTTCACCCGCTAGGAAACACACGATGTCACTCAGCCAAAGGAGAGCACAGGCAAAGTCAACTGAAGCCCCCATTTTCAAGATTTTGCCTTCTGCTGCTCCACAGCCTCCGGTGGCACACTGCATGTGCGTCACTTCTCGGTAGACGAGGCCAAGATCCGGGCATCCAGGGCCCCAGCCGTCCAGAGTCTGCGCATGGCGGCATATGGATCACCTCTTTGCCACGTACGGGAGGGAGGCCCGGGCCCTACACTGTCTCCGCTAGAGCTCCACGACCTCAGCTATTTTCCCTGACCTTTGGCCCGTGCCCTCGTGAGTGTGTGATCCCGAGTTACAATTCTTCTCCGACCACTCTGAATCCGCCACCTGCGGATACCTGAGCATGAAAATGAACATCTATCACTGGCTGCAGTGTCACAGGTCACTAGGTGTCTAGGCTCAGGCTGACCTTGGCTGTCTTCTGCCCAGGCAAAGAGCCTAATCCTTCCAAGGAAATCAGGACACGTGCTCACTGGCCAACATCCTTTCTTTTATCCACACAGCAGTCTACGTGAGGGTAAAGAGGCCAGGGAGGCCAGGTGAAGGCTGAGTGCGGGGCCTAAGGCTTCTTTCCCAATCACCATGGAGACAGCCACCGCAAGGCTGGCCGGAACTTCTGACGGGGACGAGTCACAAACACTGAGCCAATAGGAGAGGTCCAGCCTAACCGGCCAGTTCCGCAGACCCCTCCATTTTACTCATGGACAGACAACGGCCCCTTGCGTCTTTGGCCACAAAATCCGGGGCACCCAGGGAATAACTTCACAGTCGGCAACCCCTGATGTGGACACGTTCGACACACTGGGCCAGCAGGCAGGTACCTCTTTTCCACTTACGCTAGGATATCAGCAGGCAAGGCGCCCTTCCTCAGCATCTATGGCCTCTCTGGATGTGTTCATTCAGAGGAATCTCTTCATTCTACCCCTGAGACACATGACAGGTATGAGGGACCTGAGAGAGAGCCTAGAGATGGAACGGGGGAGGCTTCTGGCTCTACTGCTTCCCCGTGGGGACAGAATAGCAGGTAGTCTCTCTGGAAGGTCTTAGCTTCTGTTGATTGACATGCGCAATACGGGAGGGGCGGACCCCGGCCAGGTGGAGCTTGTGGGCAGATGCAACCTCTCCGGCGACGAATAATTCCGCTGCTGCTTTGTATGGTGAAAACCTCCCCCCGCCAAGTGGGATGGGTAGAGAACATTGACCCACACCCGCCAGGGGCCTTTCCTGGGACTAAAGATCCCAACATGGTCTCAACGTCGTCACCCTCTCAGCACACACCTTTCCTGCACACATAATCCTGCCTTTCTCCGTCAGGGCCCTATCCTACCAGGAAAAAAAGCAAGCCGCTCAAAAAGGCCGATGCCAGGGAAATCGAGGGAACACTGCCATTTTCCACATTTTTGCTGTCTACGTGTCCCCGCCTCGGGTGCAAGGCTGCGTAAGTGGCCGGGCTCCGAAGGCAAGGCCGAAATCCCGGCAGCCTGGGCCCCAGGAGTCCAATGCTTTATGGACGTGGGGACACGGATGACCTGTTGGCCACATACAGGAGGGATCCTTGGGCCCTTCACTGGCTCGCCATTCAGCTCCACGACGTCCACTACTGGCCCTGGCCTTTGCTTTGGCTGCTGCCCCGTTGAACGTGTGCTCCGGAGCCATGTTTCTCCACCCACCACTATCATTCTGCCACCAGGGGATACGTGAGTGTGGGAGTCACCATTTCTCACTGGCAGCAGTGTCACAAGTCACTAGACTTCCAGGTACCCGCTGACCTAGGCTGCCTTCTGCCCCAGGCAAGGTCCCCAATCCTTTATCCCACATGCTGACACCTGGCCACTGGCGGACATTCATTTTTATCAACACAGAGGTCGGAGCGAGGGTCAGCGGGCCGGGTAGGTGAAGTCAAGGCCAGGTGGGCGGGATTAAGGCTTCTTTGCCATCACCATAGAGAGACTTCCCTGACCGGAAGAGTGGGCGGAGCTTACACCGGGCCTGGTGACTAGACTGAGCCAATGGCAGAGGTCCAGCCCGCCAGGCAGATGACACAGGGCCCTCCATTCTGACCTATGACACCTAGTGGCCACAGGGTTGGAGCACACCCTGGGAAAGGCTACGCAGGCACAAGGGAGCCCCTGGTGCGGACTGCTTCAGGGCAGTGGCAGAGCAGGCCAGGTACCTCTTTCCCACTTTCCTGAGGATATCAGTACGCAAGGCATCCCCACTCAGCATCTCTTGCCTCTCTCTCTCTCTGTCTCTCTCTGGATGTGTTCCTTCTCTGAAATCTCTTTCCTTCTCCCCCTGAGTCACTTCACAGCTTGGAGTGCCTGACAGAGGGCCTAGAGACCAAAGAGCAAAGGGGGAAGGCCTCTGGCTCTACTGGTTGCCCATGGGCAGAGAAGTTCTGGTAGTCTATCTGGAAGGTCTAGAGAGTAGTGATTGATTGGGGAGCAACATCACGGGCGGACCCTGGCCACGTGAAGCTTGCTGACATGTGGCAGCCTCTCTGGAGACTACTAATTCTGCTGATAACATTCTATGCAAATACCCGGGTGAGTGCCATGGGCAGAAAACCTTGACACATACCTGCCAGAGGCCTATTCTGGGTCTGAGGAGTCCACCCTGGTCTCCAGCAACTCATCATCTCAGCACACACTTCGCCTGCACGCGTGGAAACCGCCTCTCTCCACGAATGCCTTCACCCGCTAGGAAACACACGATGTCACTCAGCCAAAGGAGAGCACAGGCAAAGTCAACTGAAGCCCCCATTTTCAAGATTTTGCCTTCTGCTGCTCCACAGCCTCCGGTGGCACACTGCATGTGCGTCACTTCTCGGTAGACGAGGCCGAGATCCGGGCATCCAGGGCCCCAGCCGTCCAGAGTCTGCGCATGGCGGCATATGGATCACCTCTTTGCCACGTACGGGAGGGAGGCCCGGGCCCTACACTGTCTCCGCTAGAGCTCCACGACCTCAGCTATTTTCCCTGACCTTTGGCCCGTGCCCTCGTGAGTGTGTGATCCCGAGTTACAATTCTTCTCCGACCACTCTGAATCCGCCACCTGCGGATACCTGAGCATGAAAATGAACATCTATCACTGGCTGCAGTGTCACAGGTCACTAGGTGTCTAGGCTCAGGCTGACCTTGGCTGTCTTCTGCCCAGGCAAAGAGCCTAATCCTTCCAAGGAAATCAGGACACGTGCTCACTGGCCAACATCCTTTCTTTTATCCACACAGCAGTCTACGTGAGGGTAAAGAGGCCAGGGAGGCCAGGTGAAGGCTGAGTGCGGGGCCTAAGGCTTCTTTCCCAATCACCATGGAGACAGCCACCGCAAGGCTGGCCGGAACTTCTGACGGGGACGAGTCACAAACACTGAGCCAATAGGAGAGGTCCAGCCTAACCGGCCAGTTCCGCAGACCCCTCCATTTTACTCATGGACAGACAACGGCCCCTTGCGTCTTTGGCCACAAAATCCGGGGCACCCAGGGAATAACTTCACAGTCGGCAACCCCTGATGTGGACACGTTCGACACACTGGGCCAGCAGGCAGGTACCTCTTTTCCACTTACGCTAGGATATCAGCAGGCAAGGCGCCCTTCCTCAGCATCTATGGCCTCTCTGGATGTGTTCATTCAGAGGAATCTCTTCATTCTACCCCTGAGACACATGACAGGTATGAGGGACCTGAGAGAGAGCCTAGAGATGGAACGGGGGAGGCTTCTGGCTGTACTGCTTCCCCGTGGGGACAGAATAGCAGGTAGTCTCTCTGGAAGGTCTTAGCTTCTGTTGATTGACATGCGCAATACGGGAGGGGCGGACCCCGGCCAGGTGGAGCTTGTGGGCAGATGCAACCTCTCCGGCGACGAATAATTCCGCTGCTGCTTTGTATGGTGAAAACCTCCCCCCGCCAAGTGGGATGGGTAGAGAACATTGACCCACACCCGCCAGGGGCCTTTCCTGGGACTAAAGATCCCAACACGGTCTCAACGTCGTCACCCTCTCAGCACACACCTTTCCTGCACACATAATCCTGCCTTTCTCCGTCAGGGCCCTATCCTACCAGGAAAAAAAGCAAGCCGCTCAAAAAGGCCGATGCCAGGGAAATCGAGGGAACACTGCCATTTTCCACATTTTTGCTGTCTACGTGTCCCCGCCTCGGGTGCAAGGCTGCGTAAGTGGCCGGGCTCCGAAGGCAAGGCCGAAATCCCGGCAGCCTGGGCCCCAGGAGTCCAATGCTTTATGGACGTGGGGACACGGATGACCTGTTGGCCACATACAGGAGGGATCCTTGGGCCCTTCACTGGCTCGCCATTCAGCTCCACGACGTCCACTACTGGCCCTGGCCTTTGCTTTGGCTGCTGCCCCGTTGAACGTGTGCTCCGGAGCCATGTTTCTCCACCCGCCACTATCATTCTGCCACCAGGGGATACGTGAGTGTGGGAGTCACCATTTCTCACTGGCAGCAGTGTCACAAGTCACTAGACTTCCAGGTACCCGCTGACCTAGGCTGCCTTCTGCCCCAGGCAAGGTCCCCAATCCTTTATCCCACATGCTGACACCTGGCCACTGGCGGACATTCATTTTTATCAACACAGAGGTCGGAGCGAGGGTCAGCGGGCCGGGTAGGTGAAGTCAAGGCCAGGTGGGCGGGATTAAGGCTTCTTTGCCATCACCATAGAGAGACTTCCCTGACCGGAAGAGTGGGCGGAGCTTACACCGGGCCTGGTGACTAGACTGAGCCAATGGCAGAGGTCCAGCCCGCCAGGCAGATGACACAGGGCCCTCCATTCTGACCTATGACACCTAGTGGCCACAGGGTTGGAGCACACCCTGGGAAAGGCTACGCAGGCACAAGGGAGCCCCTGGTGCGGACTGCTTCAGGGCAGTGGCAGAGCAGGCCAGGTACCTCTTTCCCACTTTCCTGAGGATATCAGTACGCAAGGCATCCCCACTCAGCATCTCTTGCCTCTCTCTCTCTCTGTCTCTCTCTGGATGTGTTCCTTCTCTGAAATCTCTTTCCTTCTCCCCCTGAGTCACTTCACAGCTTGGAGTGCCTGACAGAGGGCCTAGAGACCAAAGAGCAAAGGGGGAAGGCCTCTGGCTCTACTGGTTGCCCATGGGCAGAGAAGTTCTGGTAGTCTATCTGGAAGGTCTAGAGAGTAGTGATTGATTGGGGAGCAACATCACGGGCGGACCCTGGCCACGTGAAGCTTGCTGACATGTGGCAGCCTCTCTGGAGACTACTAATTCTGCTGATAACATTCTATGCAAATACCCGGGTGAGTGCCATGGGCAGAAAACCTTGACACATACCTGCCAGAGGCCTATTCTGGGTCTGAGGAGTCCACCCTGGTCTCCAGCAACTCATCATCTCAGCACACACTTCGCCTGCACGCGTGGAAACCGCCTCTCTCCACGAATGCCTTCACCCGCTAGGAAACACACGATGTCACTCAGCCAAAGGAGAGCACAGGCAAAGTCAACTGAAGCCCCCATTTTCAAGATTTTGCCTTCTGCTGCTCCACAGCCTCCGGTGGCACACTGCATGTGCGTCACTTCTCGGTAGACGAGGCCGAGATCCGGGCATCCAGGGCCCCAGCCGTCCAGAGTCTGCGCATGGCGGCATATGGATCACCTCTTTGCCACGTACGGGAGGGAGGCCCGGGCCCTACACTGTCTCCGCTAGAGCTCCACGACCTCAGCTATTTTCCCTGACCTTTGGCCCGTGCCCTCGTGAGTGTGTGATCCCGAGTTACAATTCTTCTCCGACCACTCTGAATCCGCCACCTGCGGATACCTGAGCATGAAAATGAACATCTATCACTGGCTGCAGTGTCACAGGTCACTAGGTGTCTAGGCTCAGGCTGACCTTGGCTGTCTTCTGCCCAGGCAAAGAGCCTAATCCTTCCAAGGAAATCAGGACACGTGCTCACTGGCCAACATCCTTTCTTTTATCCACACAGCAGTCTACGTGAGGGTAAAGAGGCCAGGGAGGCCAGGTGAAGGCTGAGTGCGGGGCCTAAGGCTTCTTTCCCAATCACCATGGAGACAGCCACCGCAAGGCTGGCCGGAACTTCTGACGGGGACGAGTCACAAACACTGAGCCAATAGGAGAGGTCCAGCCTAACCGGCCAGTTCCGCAGACCCCTCCATTTTACTCATGGACAGACAACGGCCCCTTGCGTCTTTGGCCACAAAATCCGGGGCACCCAGGGAATAACTTCACAGTCGGCAACCCCTGATGTGGACACGTTCGACACACTGGGCCAGCAGGCAGGTACCTCTTTTCCACTTACGCTAGGATATCAGCAGGCAAGGCGCCCTTCCTCAGCATCTATGGCCTCTCTGGATGTGTTCATTCAGAGGAATCTCTTCATTCTACCCCTGAGACACATGACAGGTATGAGGGACCTGAGAGAGAGCCTAGAGATGGAACGGGGGAGGCTTCTGGCTGTACTGCTTCCCCGTGGGGACAGAATAGCAGGTAGTCTCTCTGGAAGGTCTTAGCTTCTGTTGATTGACATGCGCAATACGGGAGGGGCGGACCCCGGCCAGGTGGAGCTTGTGGGCAGATGCAACCTCTCCGGCGACGAATAATTCCGCTGCTGCTTTGTATGGTGAAAACCTCCCCCCGCCAAGTGGGATGGGTAGAGAACATTGACCCACACCCGCCAGGGGCCTTTCCTGGGACTAAAGATCCCAACACGGTCTCAACGTCGTCACCCTCTCAGCACACACCTTTCCTGCACACATAATCCTGCCTTTCTCCGTCAGGGCCCTATCCTACCAGGAAAAAAAGCAAGCCGCTCAAAAAGGCCGATGCCAGGGAAATCGAGGGAACACTGCCATTTTCCACATTTTTGCTGTCTACGTGTCCCCGCCTCGGGTGCAAGGCTGCGTAAGTGGCCGGGCTCCGAAGGCAAGGCCGAAATCCCGGCAGCCTGGGCCCCAGGAGTCCAATGCTTTATGGACGTGGGGACACGGATGACCTGTTGGCCACATACAGGAGGGATCCTTGGGCCCTTCACTGGCTCGCCATTCAGCTCCACGACGTCCACTACTGGCCCTGGCCTTTGCTTTGGCTGCTGCCCCGTTGAACGTGTGCTCCGGAGCCATGTTTCTCCACCCGCCACTATCATTCTGCCACCAGGGGATACGTGAGTGTGGGAGTCACCATTTCTCACTGGCAGCAGTGTCACAAGTCACTAGACTTCCAGGTACCCGCTGACCTAGGCTGCCTTCTGCCCCAGGCAAGGTCCCCAATCCTTTATCCCACATGCTGACACCTGGCCACTGGCGGACATTCATTTTTATCAACACAGAGGTCGGAGCGAGGGTCAGCGGGCCGGGTAGGTGAAGTCAAGGCCAGGTGGGCGGGATTAAGGCTTCTTTGCCATCACCATAGAGAGACTTCCCTGACCGGAAGAGTGGGCGGAGCTTACACCGGGCCTGGTGACTAGACTGAGCCAATGGCAGAGGTCCAGCCCGCCAGGCAGATGACACAGGGCCCTCCATTGTGACCTATGACACCGAGTGGCCACAGGGTTGGAGCACACCCTGGGAAAGGCTACGCAGGCACAAGGGAGCCCCTGGTGCGGACTGCTTCAGGGCAGTGGCAGAGCAGGCCAGGTACCTCTTTCCCACTTTCCTGAGGATATCAGTACGCAAGGCATCCCCACTCAGCATCTCTTGCCTCTCTCTCTCTCTGTCTCTCTCTGGATGTGTTCCTTCTCTGAAATCTCTTTCCTTCTCCCCCTGAGTCACTTCACAGCTTGGAGTGCCTGACAGAGGGCCTAGAGACAAAAGAGCAAAGGGGGAAGGCCTCTGGCTCTACTGGTTGCCCATGGGCAGAGAAGTTCTGGTAGTCTATCTGGAAGGTCTAGAGAGTAGTGATTGATTGGGGAGCAACATCACGGGCGGACCCTGGCCACGTGAAGCTTGCTGACATGTGGCAGCCTCTCTGGAGACTACTAATTCTGCTGATAACATTCTATGCAAATACCCGGGTGAGTGCCATGGGCAGAAAACCTTGACACATACCTGCCAGAGGCCTATTCTGGGTCTGAGGAGTCCACCCTGGTCTCCAGCAACTCATCATCTCAGCACACACTTTGCCTGCACGCGTGGAAACCGCCTCTCTCCACGAATGCCTTCACCCGCTAGGAAACACACGATGTCACTCAGCCAAAGGAGAGCACAGGCAAAGTCAACTGAAGCCCCCATTTTCAAGATTTTGCCTTCTGCTGCTCCACAGCCTCCGGTGGCACACTGCATGTGCGTCACTTCTCGGTAGACGAGGCCGAGATCCGGGCATCCAGGGCCCCAGCCGTCCAGAGTCTGCGCATGGCGGCATATGGATCACCTCTTTGCCACGTACGGGAGGGAGGCCCGGGCCCTACACTGTCTCCGCTAGAGCTCCACGACCTCAGCTATTTTCCCTGACCTTTGGCCCGTGCCCTCGTGAGTGTGTGATCCCGAGTTACAATTCTTTGCCGACCACTCTGAATCCGCCACCTGCGGATACCTGAGCATGAAAATGAACATCTATCACTGGCTGCAGTGTCACAGGTCACTAGGTGTCTAGGCTCAGGCTGACCTTGGCTGTCTTCTGCCCAGGCAAAGAGCCTAATCCTTCCAAGGAAATCAGGACACGTGCTCACTGGCCAACATCCTTTCTTTTATCCACACAGCAGTCTACGTGAGGGTAAAGAGGCCAGGGAGGCCAGGTGAAGGCTGAGTGCGGGGCCTAAGGCTTCTTTCCCAATCACCATGGAGACAGCCACCGCAAGGCTGGCCGGAACTTCTGACGGGGACGAGTCACAAACACTGAGCCAATAGGAGAGGTCCAGCCTAACCGGCCAGTTCCGCAGACCCCTCCATTTTACTCATGGACAGACAACGGCCCCTTGCGTCTTTGGCCACAAAATCCGGGGCACCCAGGGAATAACTTCACAGTCGGCAACCCCTGATGTGGACACGTTCGACACACTGGGCCAGCAGGCAGGTACCTCTTTTCCACTTACGCTAGGATATCAGCAGGCAAGGCGCCCTTCCTCAGCATCTATGGCCTCTCTGGATGTGTTCATTCAGAGGAATCTCTTCATTCTACCCCTGAGACACATGACAGGTATGAGGGACCTGAGAGAGAGCCTAGAGATGGAACGGGGGAGGCTTCTGGCTGTACTGCTTCCCCGTGGGGACAGAATAGCAGGTAGTCTCTCTGGAAGGTCTTAGCTTCTGTTGATTGACATGCGCAATACGGGAGGGGCGGACCCCGGCCAGGTGGAGCTTGTGGGCAGATGCAACCTCTCCGGCGACGAATAATTCCGCTGCTGCTTTGTATGGTGAAAACCTCCCCCCGCCAAGTGGGATGGGTAGAGAACATTGACCCACACCCGCCAGGGGCCTTTCCTGGGACTAAAGATCCCAACACGGTCTCAACGTCGTCACCCTCTCAGCACACACCTTTCCTGCACACATAATCCTGCCTTTCTCCGTCAGGGCCCTATCCTACCAGGAAAAAAAGCAAGCCGCTCAAAAAGGCCGATGCCAGGGAAATCGAGGGAACACTGCCATTTTCCACATTTTTGCTGTCTACGTGTCCCCGCCTCGGGTGCAAGGCTGCGTAAGTGGCCGGGCTCCGAAGGCAAGGCCGAAATCCCGGCAGCCTGGGCCCCAGGAGTCCAATGCTTTATGGACGTGGGGACACGGATGACCTGTTGGCCACATACAGGAGGGATCCTTGGGCCCTTCACTGGCTCGCCATTCAGCTCCACGACGTCCACTACTGGCCCTGGCCTTTGCTTTGGCTGCTGCCCCGTTGAACGTGTGCTCCGGAGCCATGTTTCTCCACCCGCCACTATCATTCTGCCACCAGGGGATACGTGAGTGTGGGAGTCACCATTTCTCACTGGCAGCAGTGTCACAAGTCACTAGACTTCCAGGTACCCGCTGACCTAGGCTGCCTTCTGCCCCAGGCAAGGTCCCCAATCCTTTATCCCACATGCTGACACCTGGCCACTGGCGGACATTCATTTTTATCAACACAGAGGTCGGAGCGAGGGTCAGCGGGCCGGGTAGGTGAAGTCAAGGCCAGGTGGGCGGGATTAAGGCTTCTTTGCCATCACCATAGAGAGACTTCCCTGACCGGAAGAGTGGGCGGAGCTTACACCGGGCCTGGTGACTAGACTGAGCCAATGGCAGAGGTCCAGCCCGCCAGGCAGATGACACAGGGCCCTCCATTGTGACCTATGACACCGAGTGGCCACAGGGTTGGAGCACACCCTGGGAAAGGCTACGCAGGCACAAGGGAGCCCCTGGTGCGGACTGCTTCAGGGCAGTGGCAGAGCAGGCCAGGTACCTCTTTCCCACTTTCCTGAGGATATCAGTACGCAAGGCATCCCCACTCAGCATCTCTTGCCTCTCTCTCTCTCTGTCTCTCTCTGGATGTGTTCCTTCTCTGAAATCTCTTTCCTTCTCCCCCTGAGTCACTTCACAGCTTGGAGTGCCTGACAGAGGGCCTAGAGACCAAAGAGCAAAGGGGGAAGGCCTCTGGCTCTACTGGTTGCCCATGGGCAGAGAAGTTCTGGTAGTCTATCTGGAAGGTCTAGAGAGTAGTGATTGATTGGGGAGCAACATCACGGGCGGACCCTGGCCACGTGAAGCTTGCTGACATGTGGCAGCCTCTCTGGAGACTACTAATTCTGCTGATAACATTCTATGCAAATACCCGGGTGAGTGCCATGGGCAGAAAACCTTGACACATACCTGCCAGAGGCCTATTCTGGGTCTGAGGAGTCCACCCTGGTCTCCAGCAACTCATCATCTCAGCACACACTTCGCCTGCACGCGTGGAAACCGCCTCTCTCCACGAATGCCTTCACCCGCTAGGAAACACACGATGTCACTCAGCCAAAGGAGAGCACAGGCAAAGTCAACTGAAGCCCCCATTTTCAAGATTTTGCCTTCTGCTGCTCCACAGCCTCCGGTGGCACACTGCATGTGCGTCACTTCTCGGTAGACGAGGCCGAGATCCGGGCATCCAGGGCCCCAGCCGTCCAGAGTCTGCGCATGGCGGCATATGGATCACCTCTTTGCCACGTACGGGAGGGAGGCCCGGGCCCTACACTGTCTCCGCTAGAGCTCCACGACCTCAGCTATTTTCCCTGACCTTTGGCCCGTGCCCTCGTGAGTGTGTGATCCCGAGTTACAATTCTTCTCCGACCGCTCTGAATCCGCCACCTGCGGACACCTGAGCATGAAAATGAACATCTATCACTGGCTGCAGTGTCACAGGTCACTAGGTGTCTAGGCTCAGGCTGACCTTGGCTGTCTTCTGCCCAGGCAAAGAGCCTAATCCTTCCAAGGAAATCAGGACACGTGCTCACTGGCCAACATCCTTTCTTTTATCCACACAGCAGTCTACGTGAGGGTAAAGAGGCAACGGAGGCCAGGTGAAGGCTGAGTGCGGGGCCTAAGGCTTCTTTCCCAATCACCATGGAGACAGCCACCGCAAGGCTGGCCGGAACTTCTGACGGGGACGAGTCACAAACACTGAGCCAATAGGAGAGGTCCAGCCTAACCGGCCAGTTCCGCAGACCCCTCCATTTTACTCATGGACAGACAACGGCCCCTTGCGTCTTTGGCCACAAAATCCGGGGCACCCAGGGAATAACTTCACGGTCGGCAACCCCTGATGTGGACACGTTCGACACACTGGGCCAGCAGGCAGGTACCTCTTTTCCACTTACGCTAGGATATCAGCAGGCAAGGCGCCCTTCCTCAGCATCTATGGCCTCTCTGGATGTGTTCATTCAGAGGAATCTCTTCATTCTACCCCTGAGACACACGACAGGTATGAGGGACCTGAGAGAGAGCCTAGAGATGGAACGGGGGAGGCTTCTGGCTGTACTGCTTCCCCGTGGGGACAGAATAGCAGGTAGTCTCTCTGGAAGGTCTTAGCTTCTGTTGATTGACATGCGCAATACGGGAGGGGCGGACCCCGGCCAGGTGGAGCTTGTGGGCAGATGCAACCTCTCCGGCGACGAATAATTCCGCTGCTGCTTTGTATGGTGAAAACCTCCCCCCGCCAAGTGGGATGGGTAGAGAACATTGACCCACACCCGCCAGGGGCCTTTCCTGGGACTAAAGATCCCAACATGGTCTCAACGTCGTCACCCTCAGCACACACCTTTCCTGCACACATAATCCTGCCTTTCTCCGTCAGGGCCCTATCCTACCAGGAAAAAAAGCAAGCCGCTCAAAAAGGCCGATGCCAGGGAAATCGAGGGAACACTGCCATTTTCCACATTTTTGCTGTCTACGTGTCCCCGCCTCGGGTGCAAGGCTGCGTAAGTGGCCGGGCTCCGAAGGCAAGGCCGAAATCCCGGCAGCCTGGGCCCCAGGAGTCCAATGCTTTATGGACGTGGGGACACGGATGACCTGTTGGCCACATACAGGAGGGATCCTTGGGCCCTTCACTGGCTCGCCATTCAGCTCCACGACGTCCACTACTGGCCCTGGCCTTTGCTTTGGCTGCTGCCCCGTTGAACGTGTGCTCCGGAGCCATGTTTCTCCACCCACCACTATCATTCTGCCACCAGGGGATATGTGAGTGTGGGAGTCACCATTTCTCACTGGCAGCAGTGTCACAAGTCACTAGACTTCCAGGTACCCGCTGACCTAGGCTGCCTTCTGCCCCAGGCAAGGTCCCCAATCCTTTATCCCACATGCTGACACCTGGCCACTGGCGGACATTCATTTTTATCAACACAGAGGTCGGAGCGAGGGTCAGCGGGCCGGGTAGGTGAAGTCAAGGCCAGGTGGGCGGGATTAAGGCTTCTTTGCCATCACCATAGAGAGAGTTCCCCGACCGGAAGAGTGGGCGGAGCTTACACCGGGCCTGGTGACTAGACTGAGCCAATGGCAGAGGTCCAGCCCGCCAGGCAGATGACACAGGGCCCTCCATTGTGACCTATGACACCTAGTGGCCACAGGGTTGGAGCACACCCTGGGAAAGGCTACGCAGGCACAAGGGAGCCCCTGGTGCGGACTGCTTCAGGGCAGTGGCAGAGCAGGCCAGGTACCTCTTTCCCACTTTCCTGAGGATATCAGTACGCAAGGCATCCCCACTCAGCATCTCTTGCCTCTCTCTCTCTCTGTCTCTCTCTGGATGTGTTCCTTCTCTGAAATCTCTTTCCTTCTCCCCCTGAGTCACTTCACAGCTTGGAGTGCCTGACAGAGGGCCTAGAGACAAAAGAGCAAAGGGGGAAGGCCTCTGGCTCTACTGGTTGCCCATGGGCAGAGAAGTTCTGGTAGTCTATCTGGAAGGTCTAGAGAGTAGTGATTGATTGGGGAGCAACATCACGGGCGGACCCTGGCCACGTGAAGCTTGCTGACATGTGGCAGCCTCTCTGGAGACTACTAATTCTGCTGATAACATTCTATGCAAATACCCGGGTGAGTGCCATGGGCAGAAAACATTGACACATACCTGCCAGAGGCCTATTCTGGGTCTGAGGAGTCCACCCTGGTCTCCAGCAACTCATCATCTCAGCACACACTTTGCCTGCACGCATGGAAACCGCCTCTCTCCACGAATGCCTTCACCCGCTAGGAAACACACGATGTCACTCAGCCAAAGGAGAGCACAGGCAAAGTCAACTGAAGCCCCCATTTTCAAGATTTTGCCTTCTGCTGCTCCACAGCCTCCGGTGGCACACTGCATGTGCGTCACTTCTCGGTAGACGAGGCCGAGATCCGGGCACCCAGGGCCCCAGCTGTCCAGAGTCTGCGCATGGCGGCATATGGATCACCTCTTTGCCACGTACGGGAGGGAGGCCCGGGCCCTACACTGTCTCCGCTAGAGCTCCACGACCTCAGCTATTTTCCCTGACCTTTGGCCCGTGCCCTCGTGAGTGTGTGATCCCGAGTTACAATTCTTCTCCGACCGCTCTGAATCCGCCACCTGCGGACACCTGAGCATGAAAATGAACAACTATCACTGGCTGCAGTGTCACAGGTCACTAGGTGTCTAGGCTCAGGCTGACCTTGGCTGTCTTCTGCCCAGGCAAAGAGCCTAATCCTTCCAAGGAAATCAGGACACGTGCTCACTGGCCAACATCCTTTCTTTTATCCACACAGCAGTCTACGTGAGGGTAAAGAGGCAACGGAGGCCAGGTGAAGGCTGAGTGCGGGGCCTAAGGCTTCTTTCCCAATCACCATGGAGACAGCCACGGCAAGGCTGGCCGGAACTTCTGACGGGGACGAGTCACAAACACTGAGCCAATAGGAGAGGTCCAGCCTAACCGGCCAGTTCCGCAGACCCCTCCATTTTACTCATGGACAGACAACGGCCCCTTGCGTCTTTGGCCACAAAATCCGGGGCACCCAGGGAATAACTTCACGGTCGGCAACCCCTGATGTGGACACGTTCGACACACTGGGCCAGCAGGCAGGTACCTCTTTTCCACTTACGCTAGGATATCAGCAGGCAAGGCGCCCTTCCTCAGCATCTATGGCCTCTCTGGATGTGTTCATTCAGAGGAATCTCTTCATTCTACCCCTGAGACACACGACAGGTATGAGGGACCTGAGAGAGAGCCTAGAGATGGAACGGGGGAGGCTTCTGGCTGTACTGCTTCCCCGTGGGGACAGAATAGCAGGTAGTCTCTCTGGAAGGTCTTAGCTTCTGTTGATTGACATGCGCAATACGGGAGGGGCGGACCCCGGCCAGGTGGAGCTTGTGGGCAGATGCAACCTCTCCGGCGACGAATAATTCCGCTGCTGCTTTGTATGGTGAAAACCTCCCCCCGCCAAGTGGGATGGGTAGAGAACATTGACCCACACCCGCCAGGGGCCTTTCCTGGGACTAAAGATCCCAACATGGTCTCAACGTCGTCACCCTCAGCACACACCTTTCCTGCACACATAATCCTGCCTTTCTCCGTCAGGGCCCTATCCTACCAGGAAAAAAAGCAAGCCGCTCAAAAAGGCCGATGCCAGGGAAATCGAGGGAACACTGCCATTTTCCACATTTTTGCTGTCTACGTGTCCCCGCCTCGGGTGCAAGGCTGCGTAAGTGGCCGGGCTCCGAAGGCAAGGCCGAAATCCCGGCAGCCTGGGCCCCAGGAGTCCAATGCTTTATGGACGTGGGGACACGGATGACCTGTTGGCCACATACAGGAGGGATCCTTGGGCCCTTCACTGGCTCGCCATTCAGCTCCACGACGTCCAGTACTGGCCCTGGCCTGTGCTTTGGCTGCTGCCCCGTTGAACGTGTGCTCCGGAGCCATGTTTCTCCACCCACCACTATCATTCTGCCACCAGGGGATACGTGAGTGTGGGAGTCACCATTTCTCACTGGCAGCAGTGTCCCAAGTCACTAGACTTCCAGGTACCCGCTGACCTAGGCTGCCTTCTGCCCCAGGCAAGGTCCCCAATCCTTTATCCCAGATGCTGACACCTAGGCACTCGTGGACATTCATTTTTATCAACACAGAGGTCGGAGCGAGGGTCAGCGGGCCAGGTAGGTGAAGTCAAGGCCAGGTGGGCGGGGCTGAGGATTCTTTGCCATCACCATAGAGACAGTCCCCCCACCGCAAGAGTGGGTGGAGCTTGTGATGGGCCTGGTGACAAGACTCAGCCAATGGCAGAGATCCGGCCCGCCAGGCAGATGACACAGGGCCCTCCACTGTGACCTATGACACCTAGTGGCCACAGCGTTGGAGCACACCCTGGGAAAGGCTACGCAGGCACAAGGGAGCCCCTGGTGCGGACTGCTTCAGGGCAGTGGCAGAGCAGTCCAGATACCTCTTTCCCACTTTCCTGAGGATATCAGTACGCAAGGCATCTCCACTCAGCATCTCTTGCATCCCTCTCTCGGTCTCTCTCGGGATGTTTTCATTCTCTGAAATCTCTTTCCTTCTCCCCCTGAGTCAATTCATAGCTTGGAGTGCCTGACAGAGTGCCTAGAGACAAAAGAGCAAAGGGGGAAGGCCTCTGGCTCTACTGGTTGCCCATGGGCAGAGAAGATCTGCTCGTCTATCTGGAAGGTCTAGAGAGTAGCCATTGATTGGGGAGCTACATCACGGGCGGACCTGGCCAGGTGAAGCTTGCTGACATGTGGCAGCCTCTCTGGAGAATACTAATCCCGCTGATAACATTCTATGCAAATAGCCGGCTGAGTACCATGGACAGAAAACATTGACACATACCTGCCAGAGGCCTATTCTGGGTCTGAGGAGTCCACCCTGGTCTCCAGCAACTCATCATCTCAGCACACACTTTGCCTGCACGCATGGAAACCGCCTCTCTCCACGAATGCCTTCACCTGCTAGGAAACACACGATGTCACTCAGCCAAAGGAGAGCACAGGCAAAGTCAACGGAAGGCCCCATTTTCAAGATTTTGCCCTCTGCTGCTCCACAGCCTCCGGTGGCACACTGCATGTGCGTCACTTCTCGGTAGACAAGGCCCAAATCCGGGCATCCAGGGCCCCAGCCCTCCACAGTCTACGGATGGCGGCATATGGATCACCTCTTTGCCTCGTACGGCAGGGAGGCCTGGGTCCTAGACTGGCTCCGCTACAGCTCCACGACCTCAGCTATTTTCCCTGACCTTTGGCCCGTGCCCTCGTGAGCGTGTCATCTCTAGTTACACTTCTCTTCCGACCACACTGTCGCGCCACCTGCGGATACCTGAGCGTGGAAGTCAACATCTATCACTGGCTGCAGCGTCACAGGTCACTAGGTGTCTAGGCTCAGGCTGACCTTGGCTGTCTTCTGCCCAGGCAAGGAGCCTAATCCTTCCAAGGAAATCAGGACACGTGCTCACTGGCCGACATCCTTTCTTTCATCCACACAGCGGTCTAGATGAGGGTAAAGAGGCTAGGTAGGCTAGAGGAAGGCTGAGTGCGGGGGCTAAGGCTTCTTTCCCAATCACCATGGAGACACCACCGAAAGGCTGGGCGGAACTTCTGACGGGGACGAGTCACAAACACTGAGCCAATAGGAGAGGTCCAGCCTATCCGGCCAGTTCCACAGAGTCTTCCATTTTACTCATGGACAAGCAATGGCCCCTTGCGTCTTTGGCCACAAAATCGAGGGCACCCAGGGAATAACTTCACAGTAGGCAACCCCTGATGTGAACACCTTCGACACACTGGGACAGTAGGCAGGTACCTCTTTTCCACCTACGCTAGGATATCAGTAGGCAAGGCGCCCTTCCTCTGCATCTGTGGCCTCTCTGGATGTGTTCATTCAGAGGAATCTCTTCATTCTACCCCTGAGACACATCACAAGTATGAGGGGCCTGAGAGAGAGCCTGGAGATGAAACGGGGGAGGCTTCTGGCTGGACCGCTTCCCAGTGGGTAGAGAACAGCAGGTAGTCTCTCTGGAAGGTCTTAGCTTCTGTTGATTGACATGCGCAATACAGTAGGGGCGGACCCTGGCCAGGTGGAGCTTGTGGGCAGATGCAACCCCTCCGGCGACGGATAATTCCGCTGCTGCTTTGTATGGTGAAAACGTCCCCCCGCCAAGTGGGATGGGTAGAGAACACTGACCACACCCGCCAGGGGCCTCTCCTGGGACTAAAGATCCCAACATGGTCTCAACGTCGTCATCCTCTCAGCACACACCTTTCCTGCACACGTAATCCTGCCTTTCTCCGTCAGGGCCCTCTCCTACCAGGAAAAAAAGCAAGCCGCTCAAAAAGGCCGATGCCAGGGAACTCGAGGAAACACTGCCATTTTCCAAATTTTGGCTGTCTACACGTCCCCGCCTCCGCTGCAAGGCCGCGTATGTGGCCGGGCTCCGATGGCAAGGCCGAAATCCTGGCAGCCTGGGCCCCAGCAGTCCCATGGTTTATGGACGTGGGGACACGGATGACCTGTTGGCCACATACAGGAGGGACCCTTGGGCCCTTCACTGGCTCGCCATTCAGCTCCACGACGTCCACTACCGGCCCTGGCCTTTGCTTTGGCTGGTGCCCCACGGAACGGGTGCTCCGGAGCGATGTTTCTCCGCCCATCACTATCATTCTGCCACCAGGCGATATGTGAGTGTGGGAGTCACCATTTGTCACTGGCAGCAGTGTCTCAAGGCAGTAGACTTCCAGGTACCCGCTGACCTAGGCTGCCTTCTGCCCCAGGCAAGGTCCCGAATCCTTTATCCCAGATGCTGACACCCGGGCACTGGCGGACATTCATTTGGAGCAACACAGAGGTCTGAGTGAGGGTCAGCGGGCCAGGTAGGTGAAGTCAAGGCCAGGTGGGCGGGGCTAAGACTCCTTTGCCATCACCATAGAGACAGTCCCCCCCGCAAGAGTGGGCGGAGCTTGTGATGGGCCTGCTGACAAGGCTTGAGCCAATGGCAGAGATCCGGCCCGCCAGGCAGATGACACAGGCCCCTCCATTATGACCTATGACACCTAGTGGCCACAGGATTTGAGCACACCCTGGGAAAGGCTACCCAGGCACAAGGGAGCCCCTGGTGCGGACTGCTTCAGGGCATTGGCACAGCAGGCCAGGTACCTCTTTCCCACTTTCCTCAGGATATCACTACGCAAGGCATCCCCACTCAGCATCTCTTGCCTCTCTCTGTCTCTCTCTGGATGTGTTCGTTCTCTGAAATCTCTTCCTTCTCCCCCTTGTCACTTCACACCTTGGAGTGCCTGACAGAGGGCCTAGAGACGAAAGAGCAAAGGGGGAAGGCCTCGGCTCCACTGGTTGCCCATGGGCAGAGAAGATCTGCTAGTCTATCTGGAAGGTCTAGAGAGTAGCCATTGATTGGGGAGCTACATCACGGGCCGACCTGGCCAGGTGAAGCTTGCCACTTTCCTCAGGATATCACTACACAAGGCATCCCCACTCAGCATCTCTTGCCTCTCTCTGTCTCTCTCTGGATGTGTTCATTCTCTGAAATCTCTTCCGTCTCCCCCTGAGTCACTTCACAGCTTGGAGTGCCTGATAGAGTGCCTAGAGACCAAAGAGCATAGGGGGAAGGCCTCTGGCTCTACTGGTTGCCCATGGGCACACAAGATCTGGTAGTTTATCTGGAAGGTCTAGAGAGTAGTGACTGATGGGGTAGCTACATCACCGGCGGACCCTGGCCAGGTGAAGCTTGCTGACTTGTGGCAGCCTCTCCGGAGACTACTACTTCCGCTGGTAACATTGTATGCAAATACCTGGCTGAGTGCGAAGGGCAGAAAACATTGACACATACCTGCCAGAGGCCTATCCTGGGTCTGAAGAGTCCACCGCGGACTCCAGCGACTCATCATCTCAGCACACACTTTGCCTGCACACAGGGAATCCGCCTCTCTCCACGAATGCCTTCTCCTGCTAGGAAACACACGATGGCACTCAGCCAAAGGAGAGCACAGGCAAAGTCAACTGAAGCCCGCATTTTCAAGATTTTGCCCTCTGCTGGGCCACAGCCTCCGGTGGCACACTGCATGTGCGTCACTTCTCCGAAGACGAGGCCGAAATCCGGGCATCCAGGGCCCCAGCAGTCCAGAGTCTGCGCATGGCGGCATACGGATCACCTCTTTGCCACGTACAAGAGGGAGGCCTCGGCCCTAGACTGGCTCCGCTAGAGCTCCACGACCTCAGCTATTTTTCCCGACCTTTGGCCCGTGCCCTTGTCAGTGTGTCACCTCTAGTTACACTTCACCTCCGACCACTCTCGATCCGCCACCTGCGGATACCTGAGCGTGGACATCAACATCTATCACTGTCTGCAGTGTCACAGGTCACTAGGTGTCTAGGCTCAGGCTGACCTTGGCTGTCTTCTGCCCAGGCAAGGAGCTTAATCCTTCAAAGGAAATGAGGACGCGTGGTCACTGGCCGACATCCTTTCTTTCATCTACACAGCCAGGTGGGCCAGGTGAAGGCTGAGTGCGGGGCCTAAGGCTTCCTTCCCAATCACCATGGAGACAGCCACCGCAAGGCTGGCCGGAACTTCTGACGGGGACGGGTCACAAACTCTCAGCCAATAGGAGAGGTCCAGCCTAACCGGCCGGTTCCGCAGAGCCCTCCATTTTACCCACGGACACGCAACAGCCCCTTCTGTCCTTGGCCACAAAATCGAGGGCACCCAGGGAATAACTTCACAGTAGGCAACCCCTGATGTGGACACGTTCGACATACTGGGACAGCAGGCAGGTACCTCTTTTCCACTTACGCTACGATATCAGTAGGCAAGGCGCCCTTCCTCAGCATCTATGGCCCCTCTTTGTATGTGTTCTTTTAAAGAAATCTCTTTTTTCTACCCCTGAGACACATCACAACTATGAGGGGCCTGAGAGGGAACCTGGAGATGAAACAGGGGAGGCTTCTGGCTGGACCGCTTCCCCGTGGCTAGAGAATAGCAGTTAGTCTCTCTGGAAGCTCTCAGCTTCTGTTGATCGACATGGGCAATACGGTAGGGGCGGACCCTGGCCAGGTGGAGCTTGTGGGCACATGCAACCTCTGGGGGAAGAATAATTCCGCTGCTGCTTTGTATGGTGTAAACCTCCCCACGCCAAGTGGGATGGGCACAGAACATTGACCCACACCTGCCAGGGGCCCTTCCTGGGACTAAAGATCCCAACCTGGTCTCAACCTTGTCACCTTCTCAGCACATACCTTTCCTGCACACATAATCCTGCCTTTCTCCGTCGGTGCCTCATCCTACTAGGAAAAAAGCATGCCGCTCAAAAAGGCCGATGCCAGAGAAATCGAGGAGACACTGCCATTTTCCACATTTTTGCTGTCTACATATCCCCGCCTCCGGTGGAAGGCTGCCTATGTGGCCGGGCTGCGAAGGCAAGGCCGAAATCCTGGCATCCTGGGCCCCAGCAATCCAGTGGTTTATGGACGTGGGGACCGGGATGACATGTTTCCCACATACAAGAGGAATCCTTGGGCCCTTCACTGGCTCGCCATTCAGCTCCGCGACGTCCACTACTGGCCCTGGCCTTTGGCCGGTGCCCCATTGCGCGAGTGCTCCGGAGCCATGTTTCTCCACCCATCACTATCATTCTGCCACCAGGGGATATGTGAGTGTGGGAGTCACCATTTGTCTGTCACTGGCAGCAGTGCCACGAGTCACTAGACTTCCAGGTACCAGCTGACCTAGGCTGCCTTCTGCCCCAGGCAAGGTCCGGAATCCTTTATCCCAGATGCTGACACCTGGGCACTGGCCGACATTAATTTTTATCAACACAGAGGTCTGAGTGAGGGTCAGCAGGCCAGCTAGGTGAAGTCAAGGCCAGGTGGGTGGGACTAAGGCTCCTTTGCCATCACCATGGAGACAGTCCCACCACCGGAAGAGCAGGCGGAGCTTATGATGGGCCGGTGACAAGACTGAGCCAATGGCAGAGATCTGGCCCGCCAGGCAGATGACACAGGGCCCTCCATTATGACCTATGACACCTAGTGGCCACAGGATTTGAGCACACCCTGGGAAAGCCTACGCAGGCACAGGGGAGCCCCTGGTGCGGACTGGTGCAGGGCATTGGCAGAGCAGGCCAGGTACCTCTTTCCCACTTTCCTGAGGATATCACTACGCAAGGCATCCCCACTCAGCATCTCTTGCCTCTCTCTGTCTCTCTCTGGATGTGTTCATTCTCTGAAATCTCTTCCTTCTCCCCCTGAGTCACTTCACAGCTTGGAGTGCCTGATAGAGTGCCTAGAGACCAAAGAGCAAAGGGGGAAGGCCTCTGGCTCTACTGGTTGCCCATGGGCAGACAAGATCTGGTAGTTTATCTGGAAGGTCTAGAGAGTAGTGACTGATGGGGTAGCTACATCACCGGCGGACCCTGGCCAGGTGAAGCCTGCTGAGATGCGGCAGCCTCTCCGGAGACTACTACTTCCGCTGGTAACATTGTATGCAAATACCTGGCTGAGTGCGAAGGGCAGAAAACATCGACACATACCTGCCAGAGGCCTATCCTGGGTCTGAAGAGTCCACCCCGGTCTCCAGCGACTCATCATCCAGCACACACTTTGCCTGCACACAGGGAATCCGCCTCTCTCCACGAATGCCTTCTCCTGCTAGGAAACACACGATGGCACTCAGCCAAAGGAGAGCACAGGCAAAGTCAACTGAAGCCCGCATTTTCAAGATTTTGCCCTCTGCTGGGCCACAGCCTCCGGTGGCACACTGCATGTGCGTCACTTCTCCGAAGACGAGGCCAAAATCCGGGCATCCAGGGCCCCAGCAGTCCAGAGGCTGCGCATGGTGGCATACGGATCACCTCTTTGCCACGTACAGGAGGGAGGCCTCGGCCCTAGACTGGCTCCGCTAGAGCTCCACGACCTCAGCTATTTTTCCCGACCTTTGGCCCGTGCCCTTGTCAGTGTGTCACCTCTAGTTACACTTCACCTCCGACAACTCTCGATCCGCCACCTGCGGATACCTGAGCGTGGACATCAACATCTATCACTGTCTGCAGTGTCACAGGTCACTAGGTGTCTAGGCTCAGGCTGACCTTGGCTGTCTTCTGCCCAGGCAAGGAGCTTAATCCTTCAAAGGAAATGAGGACACGTGGTCACTGGCCGACATCCTTTCTTTCATCTACACAGCGGTCTAGATGAGGGTAAAGAGGCCAGGTGGGCCAGGTGAAGGCTGAGTGCGGGGCCTAAGGCTTCCTTCCCAATCACCATGGAGACAGCCACCGCAAGGCTGGCCGGAACTTCTGACGGGGACGGGTCACAAACTCTGAGCCAATAGGAGAGGTCCAGCCTAACCGGCCGGTTCCGCAGAGCCCTCCATTTTACCCACGGACACGCAACGGCCCCTTCTGTCCTTGGCCACAAAATCGAGGGCACCCAGGGAATAACTTCACAGTAGGCAACCCCTGATGTGGACACGTTCGACATACTGGGACAGCAGGCAGGTACCTCTTTTCCACTTACGCTACGATATCAGTAGGCAAGGCGCCCTTCCTCAGCATCTATGGCCCCTCTTTGTATGTGTTCTTTTAAAGAAATCTCTTTTTTCTACCCCTGAGACACATCACAACTATGAGGGGCCTGAGAGGGAACCTGGAGATGAAACAGGGGAGGCTTCTGGCTGGACCGCTTCCCCGTGGCTAGAGAATAGCAGTTAGTCTCTCTGGAAGCTCTCAGCTTCTGTTGATCGACATGGGCAATACGGTAGGGGCGGACCCTGGCCAGGTGGAGCTTGTGGGCACATGCAACCTCTGGGGGAAGAATAATTCCGCTGCTGCTTTGTATGGTGTAAACCTCCCCACGCCAAGTGGGATGGGCACAGAACATTGACCCACACCTGCCAGGGGCCCTTCCTGGGACTAAAGATCCCAACCTGGTCTCAACCTTGTCACCTTCTCAGCACATACCTTTCCTGCACACATAATCCTGCCTTTCTCCGTCGGTGCCTCATCCTACTAGGAAAAAAGCATGCCGCTCAAAAAGGCCGATGCCAGAGAAATCGAGGAGACACTGCCATTTTCCACATTTTTGCTGTCTACATATCCCCGCCTCCGGTGGAAGGCTGCCTATGTGGCCGGGCTGCGAAGGCAAGGCCGAAATCCTGGCATCCTGGGCCCCAGCAATCCAGTGGTTTATGGACGTGGGGACCCGGATGACATGTTTCCCACATACAAGAGGAATCCTTGGGCCCTTCACTGGCTCGCCATTCAGCTCCGCGACGTCCACTACTGGCCCTGGCCTTTGGCCGGTGCCCCATTGCGCGAGTGCTCCGGAGCCATGTTTCTCCACCCATCACTATCATTCTGCCACCAGGGGATATGTGAGTGTGGGAGTCACCATTTGTCTGTCACTGGCAGCAGTGCCACGAGTCACTAGACTTCCAAGTACCAGCTGACCTAGGCTGCCTTCTGCCCCAGGCAAGGTCTGGAATCCTTTATCCCAGATGCTGACACCTGGGCACTGGCCGACATTAATTTTTATCAACACAGAGGTCTGAGTGAGGGTCAGCAGGCCAGCTAGGTGAAGTCAAGGCCAGGTGGGCGGGACTAAGGCTCCTTTGCCATCACCATGGAGACAGTCCCACCACCGGAAGAGTAGGCGGAGCGTATGATGGGCCCGGTGACAAGACTGAGCCAATGGCAGAGATCTGGCCCGCCAGGCAGATGACACAGGGCCCTCCATTATGACCTATGACACCTAGTGGCCACAGGATTTGAGCACACCCTGGGAAAGCCTACGCAGGCACAGGGGAGCCCCTGGTGCGGACTGGTGCAGGGCATTGGCAGAGCAGGCCAGGTACCTCTTTCCCACTTTCCTGAGGATATCACTACGCAAGGCATCCCCACTCAGCATCTCTTGCCTCTCTCTGTCTCTCTCTGGATGTGTTCATTCTCTGAAATCTCTTCCTTCTCCCCCTGAGTCACTTCACAGCTTGGAGTGCCTGATAGAGTGCCTAGAGACCAAAGAGCAAAGGGGGAAGGCCTCTGGCTCTACTGGTTGCCCATGGGCAGACAAGATCTGGTAGTTTATCTGGAAGGTCTAGAGAGTAGTGACTGATGGGGTAGCTACATCACCGGCGGACCCTGGCCAGGTGAAGCCTGCTGAGATGCGGCAGCCTCTCCGGAGACTACTACTTCCGCTGGTAACATTGTATGCAAATACCTGGCTGAGTGCGAAGGGCAGAAAACATCGACACATACCTGCCAGAGGCCTATCCTGGGTCTGAAGAGTCCACCCCGGTCTCCAGCGACTCATCATCCAGCACACACTTTGCCTGCACACAGGGAATCCGCCTCTCTCCACGAATGCCTTCTCCTGCTAGGAAACACACGATGGCACTCAGCCAAAGGAGAGCACAGGCAAAGTCAACTGAAGCCCGCATTTTCAAGATTTTGCCCTCTGCTGGGCCACAGCCTCCGGTGGCACACTGCATGTGCGTCACTTCTCCGAAGACGAGGCCGAAATCCGGGCATCCAGGGCCCCAGCAGTCCAGAGGCTGCGCATGGTGGCATACGGATCACCTCTTTGCCACGTACAGGAGGGAGGCCTCGGCCCTAGACTGGCTCCGCTAGAACTCCACGACCTCAGCTATTTTTCCCGACCTTTGGCCCGTGCCCTTGTCAGTGTGTCACCTCTAGTTACACTTCACCTCCGACCACTCTCGATCCGCCACCTGCGGATACCTGAGCGTGGACATCAACATCTATCACTGTCTGCAGTGTCACAGGTCACTAGGTGTCTAGGCTCAGGCTGACCTTGGCTGTCTTCTGCCCAGGCAAGGAGCTTAATCCTTCAAAGGAAATGAGGACGCGTGGCCACTGGCCGACATCCTTTCTTTCATCTACACAGCGGTCTAGATGAGGGTAAAGAGGCCAGGTGGGCCAGGTGAAGGCTGAGTGCGGGGCCTAAGGCTTCCTTCCCAATCACCATGGAGACAGCCACCGCAAGGCTGGCCGGAACTTCTGACGGGGACGGGTCACAAACTCTGAGCCAATAGGAGAGGTCCAGCCTAACCGGCCGGTTCCGCAGAGCCCTCCATTTTACCCACGGACACGCAACGGCCCCTTCTGTCCTTGGCCACAAAATCGAGGGCACCCAGGGAATAACTTCACAGTAGGCAACCCCTGATGTGGACACGTTCGACATACTGGGACAGCAGGCAGGTACCTCTTTTCCACTTACGCTACGATATCAGTAGGCAAGGCGCCCTTCCTCAGCATCTATGGCCCCTCTTTGTATGTGTTCTTTTAAAGAAATCTCTTTTTTCTACCCCTGAGACACATCACAACTATGAGGGGCCTGAGAGGGAACCTGGAGATGAAACAGGGGAGGCTTCTGGCTGGACCGCTTCCCCGTGGCTAGAGAATAGCAGTTAGTCTCTCTGGAAGCTCTCAGCTTCTGTTGATCGACATGGGCAATACGGTAGGGGCGGACCCTGGCCAGGTGGAGCTTGTGGGCACATGCAACCTCTGGGGGAAGAATAATTCCGCTGCTGCTTTGTATGGTGTAAACCTCCCCACGCCAAGTGGGATGGGCACAGAACATTGACCCACACCTGCCAGGGGCCCTTCCTGGGACTAAAGATCCCAACCTGGTCTCAACCTTGTCACCTTCTCAGCACATACCTTTCCTGCACACATAATCCTGCCTTTCTCCGTCGGTGCCTCATCCTACTAGGAAAAAAGCATGCCGCTCAAAAAGGCCGATGCCAGAGAAATCGAGGAGACACTGCCATTTTCCACATTTTTGCTGTCTACATATCCCCGCCTCCGGTGGAAGGCTGCCTATGTGGCCGGGCTGCGAAGGCAAGGCCGAAATCCTGGCATCCTGGGCCCCAGCAATCCAGTGGTTTATGGACGTGGGGACCGGGATGACATGTTTCCCACATACAAGAGGAATCCTTGGGCCCTTCACTGGCTCGCCATTCAGCTCCGCGACGTCCACTACTGGCCCTGGCCTTTGGCCGGTGCCCCATTGCGCGAGTGCTCCGGAGCCATGTTTCTCCACCCATCACTATCATTCTGCCACCAGGGGATATGTGAGTGTGGGAGTCACCATTTGTCTGTCACTGGCAGCAGTGCCACGAGTCACTAGACTTCCAGGTACCAGCTGACCTAGGCTGCCTTCTGCCCCAGGCAAGGTCCGGAATCCTTTATCCCAGATGCTGACACCTGGGCACTGGCCGACATTAATTTTTATCAACACAGAGGTCTGAGTGAGGGTCAGCAGGCCAGCTAGGTGAAGTCAAGGCCAGGTGGGTGGGACTAAGGCTCCTTTGCCATCACCATGGAGACAGTCCCACCACCGGAAGAGTAGGCGGAGCGTATGATGGGCCCGGTGACAAGACTGAGCCAATGGCAGAGATCTGGCCCGCCAGGCAGATGACACAGGGCCCTCCATTATGACCTATGACACCTAGTGGCCACAGGATTTGAGCACACCCTGGGAAAGCCTATGCAGGCACAGGGGAGCCCCTGGTGCGGACTGGTGCAGGGCATTGGCAGAGCAGGCCAGGTACCTCTTTCCCACTTTCCTGAGGATATCACTACGCAAGGCATCCCCACTCAGCATCTCTTGCCTCTCTCTGTCTCTCTCTGGATGTGTTCATTCTCTGAAATCTCTTCCTTCTCCCCCTGAGTCACTTCACAGCTTGGAGTGCCTGATAGAGTGCCTAGAGACCAAAGAGCAAAGGGGGAAGGCCTCTGGCTCTACTGGTTGCCCATGGGCAGACAAGATCTGGTAGTTTATCTGGAAGGTCTAGAGAGTAGTGACTGATGGGGTAGCTACATCACCGGCGGACCCTGGCCAGGTGAAGCCTGCTGACATGCGGCAGCCTCTCCGGAGACTACTACTTCCGCTGGTAACATTGTATGCAAATACCTGGCTGAGTGCGAAGGGCAGAAAACATCGACACATACCTGCCAGAGGCCTATCCTGGGTCTGAAGAGTCCACCCCGGTCTCCAGCGACTCATCATCCAGCACACACTTTGCCTGCACACAGGGAATCCGCCTCTCTCCACGAATGCCTTCTCCTGCTAGGAAACACACGATGGCACTCAGCCAAAGGAGAGCACAGGCAAAGTCAACTGAAGCCCGCATTTTCAAGATTTTGCCCTCTGCTGGGCCACAGCCTCCGGTGGCACACTGCATGTGCGTCACTTCTCCGAAGACGAGGCCGAAATCCGGGCATCCAGGGCCCCAGCAGTCCAGAGGCTGCGCATGGTGGCATACGGATCACCTCTTTGCCACGTACAGGAGGGAGGCCTCGGCCCTAGACTGGCTCCGCTAGAGCTCCACGACCTCAGCTATTTTTCCCGACCTTTGGCCCGTGCCCTTGTCAGTGTGTCACCTCTAGTTACACTTCACCTCCGACAACTCTCGATCCGCCACCTGCGGATACCTGAGCGTGGACATCAACATCTATCACTGTCTGCAGTGTCACAGGTCACTAGGTGTCTAGGCTCAGGCTGACCTTGGCTGTCTTCTGCCCAGGCAAGGAGCTTAATCCTTCAAAGGAAATGAGGACGCGTGGCCACTGGCCGACATCCTTTCTTTCATCTACACAGCGGTCTAGATGAGGGTAAAGAGGCCAGGTGGGCCAGGTGAAGGCTGAGTGCGGGGCCTAAGGCTTCCTTCCCAATCACCATGGAGACAGCCACCGCAAGGCTGGCCGGAACTTCTGACGGGGACGGGTCACAAACTCTGAGCCAATAGGAGAGGTCCAGCCTAACCGGCCGGTTCCGCAGAGCCCTCCATTTTACCCACGGACACGCAACGGCCCCTTCTGTCCTTGGCCACAAAATCGAGGGCACCCAGGGAATAACTTCACAGTAGGCAACCCCTGATGTGGACACGTTCGACATACTGGGACAGCAGGCAGGTACCTCTTTTCCACTTACGCTACGATATCAGTAGGCAAGGCGCCCTTCCTCAGCATCTATGGCCCCTCTTTGTATGTGTTCTTTTAAAGAAATCTCTTTTTTCTACCCCTGAGACACATCACAACTATGAGGGGCCTGAGAGGGAACCTGGAGATGAAACAGGGGAGGCTTCTGGCTGGACCGCTTCCCCGTGGCTAGAGAATAGCAGTTAGTCTCTCTGGAAGCTCTCAGCTTCTGTTGATCGACATGGGCAATACGGTAGGGGCGGACCCTGGCCAGGTGGAGCTTGTGGGCACATGCAACCTCTGGGGGAAGAATAATTCCGCTGCTGCTTTGTATGGTGTAAACCTCCCCACGCCAAGTGGGATGGGCACAGAACATTGACCCACACCTGCCAGGGGCCCTTCCTGGGACTAAAGATCCCAACCTGGTCTCAACCTTGTCACCTTCTCAGCACATACCTTTCCTGCACACATAATCCTGCCTTTCTCCGTCGGTGCCTCATCCTACTAGGAAAAAAGCATGCCGCTCAAAAAGGCCGATGCCAGAGAAATCGAGGAGACACTGCCATTTTCCACATTTTTGCTGTCTACATATCCCCGCCTCCGGTGGAAGGCTGCCTATGTGGCCGGGCTGCGAAGGCAAGGCCGAAATCCTGGCATCCTGGGCCCCAGCAATCCAGTGGTTTATGGACGTGGGGACCGGGATGACATGTTTCCCACATACAAGAGGAATCCTTGGGCCCTTCACTGGCTCGCCATTCAGCTCCGCGACGTCCACTACTGGCCCTGGCCTTTGGCCGGTGCCCCATTGCGCGAGTGCTCCGGAGCCATGTTTCTCCACCCATCACTATCATTCTGCCACCAGGGGATATGTGAGTGTGGGAGTCACCATTTGTCTGTCACTGGCAGCAGTGCCACGAGTCACTAGACTTCCAGGTACCAGCTGACCTAGGCTGCCTTCTGCCCCAGGCAAGGTCCGGAATCCTTTATCCCAGATGCTGACACCTGGGCACTGGCCGACATTAATTTTTATCAACACAGAGGTCTGAGTGAGGGTCAGCAGGCCAGCTAGGTGAAGTCAAGGCCAGGTGGGTGGGACTAAGGCTCCTTTGCCATCACCATGGAGACAGTCCCACCACCGGAAGAGTAGGCGGAGCGTATGATGGGCCCGGTGACAAGACTGAGCCAATGGCAGAGATCTGGCCCGCCAGGCAGATGACACAGGGCCCTCCATTATGACCTATGACACCTAGTGGCCACAGGATTTGAGCACACCCTGGGAAAGCCTATGCAGGCACAGGGGAGCCCCTGGTGCGGACTGGTGCAGGGCATTGGCAGAGCAGGCCAGGTACCTCTTTCCCACTTTCCTGAGGATATCACTACGCAAGGCATCCCCACTCAGCATCTCTTGCCTCTCTCTGTCTCTCTCTGGATGTGTTCATTCTCTGAAATCTCTTCCTTCTCCCCCTGAGTCACTTCACAGCTTGGAGTGCCTGATAGAGTGCCTAGAGACCAAAGAGCAAAGGGGGAAGGCCTCTGGCTCTACTGGTTGCCCATGGGCAGACAAGATCTGGTAGTTTATCTGGAAGGTCTAGAGAGTAGTGACTGATGGGGTAGCTACATCACCGGCGGACCCTGGCCAGGTGAAGCCTGCTGACATGCGGCAGCCTCTCCGGAGACTACTACTTCCGCTGGTAACATTGTATGCAAATACCTGGCTGAGTGCGAAGGGCAGAAAACATCGACACATACCTGCCAGAGGCCTATCCTGGGTCTGAAGAGTCCACCCCGGTCTCCAGCGACTCATCATCCAGCACACACTTTGCCTGCACACAGGGAATCCGCCTCTCTCCACGAATGCCTTCTCCTGCTAGGAAACACACGATGGCACTCAGCCAAAGGAGAGCACAGGCAAAGTCAACTGAAGCCCGCATTTTCAAGATTTTGCCCTCTGCTGGGCCACAGCCTCCGGTGGCACACTGCATGTGCGTCACTTCTCCGAAGACGAGGCCGAAATCCGGGCATCCAGGGCCCCAGCAGTCCAGAGGCTGCGCATGGTGGCATACGGATCACCTCTTTGCCACGTACAGGAGGGAGGCCTCGGCCCTAGACTGGCTCCGCTAGAGCTCCACGACCTCAGCTATTTTTCCCGACCTTTGGCCCGTGCCCTTGTCAGTGTGTCACCTCTAGTTACACTTCACCTCCGACAACTCTCGATCCGCCACCTGCGGATACCTGAGCGTGGACATCAACATCTATCACTGTCTGCAGTGTCACAGGTCACTAGGTGTCTAGGCTCAGGCTGACCTTGGCTGTCTTCTGCCCAGGCAAGGAGCTTAATCCTTCAAAGGAAATGAGGACGCGTGGCCACTGGCCGACATCCTTTCTTTCATCTACACAGCGGTCTAGATGAGGGTAAAGAGGCCAGGTGGGCCAGGTGAAGGCTGAGTGCGGGGCCTAAGGCTTCCTTCCCAATCACCATGGAGACAGCCACCGCAAGGCTGGCCGGAACTTCTGACGGGGACGGGTCACAAACTCTGAGCCAATAGGAGAGGTCCAGCCTAACCGGCCGGTTCCGCAGAGCCCTCCATTTTACCCACGGACACGCAACGGCCCCTTCTGTCCTTGGCCACAAAATCGAGGGCACCCAGGGAATAACTTCACAGTAGGCAACCCCTGATATGGACACGTTCGACATACTGGGACAGCAGGCAGGTACTTCTTTTCCACTTACGCTACGATATCAGTAGGCAAGGCGCCCTTCCTCAGCATCTATGGCCCCTCTTTGTATGTGTTCTTTTAAAGAAATCTCTTTTTTCTACCCCTGAGACACATCACAACTATGAGGGGCCTGAGAGGGAACCTGGAGATGAAACAGGGGAGGCTTCTGGCTGGACCGCTTCCCCGTGGCTAGAGAATAGCAGTTAGTCTCTCTGGAAGCTCTCAGCTTCTGTTGATCGACATGGGCAATACGGTAGGGGCGGACCCTGGCCAGGTGGAGCTTGTGGGCACATGCAACCTCTGGGGGAAGAATAATTCCGCTGCTGCTTTGTATGGTGTAAACCTCCCCACGCCAAGTGGGATGGGCACAGAACATTGACCCACACCTGCCAGGGGCCCTTCCTGGGACTAAAGATCCCAACCTGGTCTCAACCTTGTCACCTTCTCAGCACATACCTTTCCTGCACACATAATCCTGCCTTTCTCCGTCGGTGCCTCATCCTACTAGGAAAAAAGCATGCCGCTCAAAAAGGCCGATGCCAGAGAAATCGAGGAGACACTGCCATTTTCCACATTTTTGCTGTCTACATATCCCCGCCTCCGGTGGAAGGCTGCCTATGTGGCCGGGCTGCGAAGGCAAGGCCGAAATCCTGGCATCCTGGGCCCCAGCAATCCAGTGGTTTATGGACGTGGGGACCCGGATGACATGTTTCCCACATACAAGAGGAATCCTTGGGCCCTTCACTGGCTCGCCATTCAGCTCCGCGACGTCCACTACTGGCCCTGGCCTTTGGCCGGTGCCCCATTGCGCGAGTGCTCCGGAGCCATGTTTCTCCACCCATCACTATCATTCTGCCACCAGGGGATATGTGAGTGTGGGAGTCACCATTTGTCTGTCACTGGCAGCAGTGCCACGAGTCACTAGACTTCCAGGTACCAGCTGACCTAGGCTGCCTTCTGCCCCAGGCAAGGTCCGGAATCCTTTATCCCAGATGCTGACACCTGGGCACTGGCCGACATTAATTTTTATCAACACAGAGGTCTGAGTGAGGGTCAGCAGGCCAGCTAGGTGAAGTCAAGGCCAGGTGGGCGGGACTAAGGCTCCTTTGCCATCACCATGGAGACAGTCCCACCACCGGAAGAGTAGGCGGAGCGTATGATGGGCCCGGTGACAAGACTGAGCCAATGGCAGAGATCTGGCCCGCCAGGCAGATGACACAGGGCCCTCCATTATGACCTATGACACCTAGTGGCCACAGGATTTGAGCACACCCTGGGAAAGCCTACGCAGGCACAGGGGAGCCCCTGGTGCGGACTGGTTCAGGGCATTGGCAGAGCAGGCCAGGTACCTCTTTCCCACTTTCCTGAGGATATCACTACGCAAGGCATCCCCACTCAGCATCTCTTGCCTCTCTCTGTCTCTCTCTGGATGTGTTCATTCTCTGAAATCTCTTCCTTCTCCCCCTGAGTCACTTCACAGCTTGGAGTGCCTGATAGAGTGCCTAGAGACCAAAGAGCAAAGGGGGAAGGCCTCTGGCTCTACTGGTTGCCCATGGGCACACAAGATCTGGTAGTTTATCTGGAAGGTCTAGAGAGTAGTGACTGATGGGGTAGCTACATCACCGGCGGACCCTGGCCAGGTGAAGCTTGCTGACATGTGGCAGCCTCTCCGGAGACTACTACTTCCGCTGGTAACATTGTATGCAAATACCTGGCTGAGTGCGAGGGGCAGAAAACATTGACACATACCTGCCAGAGGCCTATCCTGGGTCTGAAGAGTCCACCCCGGTCTCCAGCGACTCATCATCCAGCACACACTTTGCCTGCACACAGGGAATCCGCCTCTCTCCACGAATGCCTTCTCCTGCTAGGAAACACACGATGGCACTCAGCCAAAGGAGAGCACAGGCAAAGTCAACTGAAGCCCGCATTTTCAAGATTTTGCCCTCTGCTGGGCCACAGCCTCCGGTGGCACACTGCATGTGCGTCACTTCTCCGAAGACGAGGCCGAAATCCGGGCATCCAGGGCCCCAGCAGTCCAGAGTCTGCGCATGGCGGCATACGGATCACCTCTTTGCCACGTACAAGAGGGAGGCCTCGGCCCTAGACTGGCTCCGCTAGAGCTCCACGACCTCAGCTATTTTTCCCGACCTTTGGCCCGTGCCCTTGTCAGTGTGTCACCTCTAGTTACACTTCACCTCCGACCACTCTCGATCCGCCACCTGCGGATACCTGAGCGTGGACATCAACATCTATCACTGTCTGCAGTGTCACAGGTCACTAGGTGTCTAGGCTCAGGCTGACCTTGGCTGTCTTCTGCCCAGGCAAGGAGCTTAATCCTTCAAAGGAAATGAGGACGCGTGGCCACTGGCCGACATCCTTTCTTTCATCTACACAGCCAGGTGGGCCAGGTGAAGGCTGAGTGCGGGGCCTAAGGCTTCCTTCCCAATCACCATGGAGACAGCCACCGCAAGGCTGGCCGGAACTTCTGACGGGGACGGGTCACAAACTCTCAGCCAATAGGAGAGGTCCAGCCTAACCGGCCGGTTCCGCAGAGCCCTCCATTTTACCCACGGACACGCAACGGCCCCTTCTGTCCTTGGCCACAAAATCGAGGGCACCCAGGGAATAACTTCACAGTAGGCAACCCCGGATGTGGACACGTTCGACATACTGGGACAGCAGGCAGGTACCTCTTTTCCACTTACGCTACGATATCAGTAGGCAAGGCGCCCTTCCTCAGCATCTATGGCCCCTCTTTGTATGTGTTCTTTTAAAGAAATCTCTTTTTTCTACCCCTGAGACACATCACAACTATGAGGGGCCTGAGAGGGAACCTGGAGATGAAACAGGGGAGGCTTCTGGCTGGACCGCTTCCCCGTGGCTAGAGAATAGCAGTTAGTCTCTCTGGAAGCTCTCAGCTTCTGTTGATCGACATGGGCAATACGGTAGGGGCGGACCCTGGCCAGGTGGAGCTTGTGGGCACATGCAACCTCTGGGGGAAGAATAATTCCGCTGCTGCTTTGTATGGTGTAAACCTCCCCACGCCAAGTGGGATGGGCACAGAACATTGACCCACACCTGCCAGGGGCCCTTCCTGGGACTAAAGATCCCAACCTGGTCTCAACCTTGTCACCTTCTCAGCACATACCTTTCCTGCACACATAATCCTGCCTTTCTCCGTCGGTGCCTCATCCTACTAGGAAAAAAGCATGCCGCTCAAAAAGGCCGATGCCAGAGAAATCGAGGAGACACTGCCATTTTCCACATTTTTGCTGTCTACATATCCCCGCCTCCGGTGGAAGGCTGCCTATGTGGCCGGGCTGCGAAGGCAAGGCCGAAATCCTGGCATCCTGGGCCCCAGCAATCCAGTGGTTTATGGACGTGGGGACCGGGATGACATGTTTCCCACATACAAGAGGAATCCTTGGGCCCTTCACTGGCTCGCCATTCAGCTCCGCGACGTCCACTACTGGCCCTGGCCTTTGGCCGGTGCCCCATTGCGCGAGTGCTCCGGAGCCATGTTTCTCCACCCATCACTATCATTCTGCCACCAGGGGATATGTGAGTGTGGGAGTCACCATTTGTCTGTCACTGGCAGCAGTGCCACGAGTCACTAGACTTCCAGGTACCAGCTGACCTAGGCTGCCTTCTGCCCCAGGCAAGGTCCGGAATCCTTTATCCCAGATGCTGACACCTGGGCACTGGCCGACATTAATTTTTATCAACACAGAGGTCTGAGTGAGGGTCAGCAGGCCAGCTAGGTGAAGTCAAGGCCAGGTGGGTGGGACTAAGGCTCCTTTGCCATCACCATGGAGACAGTCCCACCACCGGAAGAGCAGGCGGAGCTTATGATGGGCCGGTGACAAGACTGAGCCAATGGCAGAGATCTGGCCCGCCAGGCAGATGACACAGGGCCCTCCATTATGACCTATGACACCTAGTGGCCACAGGATTTGAGCACACCCTGGGAAAGCCTACGCAGGCACAGGGGAGCCCCTGGTGCGGACTGGTGCAGGGCATTGGCAGAGCAGGCCAGGTACCTCTTTCCCACTTTCCTCAGGATATCACTACGCAAGGCATCCCCACTCAGCATCTCTTGCCTCTCTCTGTCTCTCTCTGGATGTGTTCATTCTCTGAAATCTCTTCCTTCTCCCCCTGAGTCACTTCACAGCTTGGAGTGCCTGATAGAGTGCCTAGAGACCAAAGAGCAAAGGGGGAAGGCCTCTGGCTCTACTGGTTGCCCATGGGCAGACAAGATCTGGTAGTTTATCTGGAAGGTCTAGAGAGTAGTGACTGATGGGGTAGCTACATCACCGGCGGACCCTGGCCAGGTGAAGCCTGCTGAGATGCGGCAGCCTCTCCGGAGACTACTACTTCCGCTGGTAACATTGTATGCAAATACCTGGCTGAGTGCGAAGGGCAGAAAACATCGACACATACCTGCCAGAGGCCTATCCTGGGTCTGAAGAGTCCACCCCGGTCTCCAGCGACTCATCATCCAGCACACACTTTGCCTGCACACAGGGAATCCGCCTCTCTCCACGAATGCCTTCTCCTGCTAGGAAACACACGATGGCACTCAGCCAAAGGAGAGCACAGGCAAAGTCAACTGAAGCCCGCATTTTCAAGATTTTGCCCTCTGCTGGGCCACAGCCTCCGGTGGCACACTGCATGTGCGTCACTTCTCCGAAGACGAGGCCAAAATCCGGGCATCCAGGGCCCCAGCAGTCCAGAGGCTGCGCATGGTGGCATACGGATCACCTCTTTGCCACGTACAGGAGGGAGGCCTCGGCCCTAGACTGGCTCCGCTAGAGCTCCACGACCTCAGCTATTTTTCCCGACCTTTGGCCCGTGCCCTTGTCAGTGTGTCACCTCTAGTTACACTTCACCTCCGACAACTCTCGATCCGCCACCTGCGGATACCTGAGCGTGGACATCAACATCTATCACTGTCTGCAGTGTCACAGGTCACTAGGTGTCTAGGCTCAGGCTGACCTTGGCTGTCTTCTGCCCAGGCAAGGAGCTTAATCCTTCAAAGGAAATGAGGACACGTGGTCACTGGCCGACATCCTTTCTTTCATCTACACAGCGGTCTAGATGAGGGTAAAGAGGCCAGGTGGGCCAGGTGAAGGCTGAGTGCGGGGCCTAAGGCTTCCTTCCCAATCACCATGGAGACAGCCACCGCAAGGCTGGCCGGAACTTCTGACGGGGACGGGTCACAAACTCTGAGCCAATAGGAGAGGTCCAGCCTAACCGGCCGGTTCCGCAGAGCCCTCCATTTTACCCACGGACACGCAACGGCCCCTTCTGTCCTTGGCCACAAAATCGAGGGCACCCAGGGAATAACTTCACAGTAGGCAACCCCTGATGTGGACACGTTCGACATACTGGGACAGCAGGCAGGTACCTCTTTTCCACTTACGCTACGATATCAGTAGGCAAGGCGCCCTTCCTCAGCATCTATGGCCCCTCTTTGTATGTGTTCTTTTAAAGAAATCTCTTTTTTCTACCCCTGAGACACATCACAACTACGAGGGGCCTGAGAGGGAACCTGGAGATGAAACAGGGGAGGCTTCTGGCTGTACCGCTTCCCCGTGGCTAGAGAATAGCAGTTAGTCTCTCTGGAAGCTCTCAGCTTCTGTTGATCGACATGGGCAATACGGTAGGGGCGGACCCTGGCCAGGTGGAGCTTGTGGGCACATGCAACCTCTGGGGGAAGAATAATTCCGCTGCTGCTTTGTATGGTGTAAACCTCCCCACGCCAAGTGGGATGGGCACAGAACATTGACCCACACCTGCCAGGGGCCCTTCCTGGGACTAAAGATCCCAACCTGGTCTCAACCTTGTCACCTTCTCAGCACATACCTTTCCTGCACACATAATCCTGCCTTTCTCCGTCGGTGCCTCATCCTACTAGGAAAAAAGCATGCCGCTCAAAAAGGCCGATGCCAGAGAAATCGAGGAGACACTGCCATTTTCCACATTTTTGCTGTCTACATATCCCCGCCTCCGGTGGAAGGCTGCCTATGTGGCCGGGCTGCGAAGGCAAGGCCGAAATCCTGGCATCCTGGGCCCCAGCAATCCAGTGGTTTATGGACGTGGGGACCCGGATGACATGTTTCCCACATACAAGAGGAATCCTTGGGCCCTTCACTGGCTCGCCATTCAGCTCCGCGACGTCCACTACTGGCCCTGGCCTTTGGCCGGTGCCCCATTGCGCGAGTGCTCCGGAGCCATGTTTCTCCACCCATCACTATCATTCTGCCACCAGGGGATATGTGAGTGTGGGAGTCACCATTTGTCTGTCACTGGCAGCAGTGCCACGAGTCACTAGACTTCCAAGTACCAGCTGACCTAGGCTGCCTTCTGCCCCAGGCAAGGTCTGGAATCCTTTATCCCAGATGCTGACACCTGGGCACTGGCCGACATTAATTTTTATCAACACAGAGGTCTGAGTGAGGGTCAGCAGGCCAGCTAGGTGAAGTCAAGGCCAGGTGGGCGGGACTAAGGCTCCTTTGCCATCACCATGGAGACAGTCCCACCACCGGAAGAGTAGGCGGAGCGTATGACATAGAGAGATAGTATTCTGAGCCAATGGCAGAGATCTGGCCCGCCAGGCAGATGACACAGGGCCCTCCATTATGACCTATGACACCTAGTGGCCACAGGATTTGAGCACACCCTGGGAAAGCCTACGCAGGCACAGGGGAGCCCCTGGTGCGGACTGGTGCAGGGCATTGGCAGAGCAGGCCAGGTACCTCTTTCCCACTTTCCTGAGGATATCACTACGCAAGGCATCCCCACTCAGCATCTCTTGCCTCTCTCTGTCTCTCTCTGGATGTGTTCATTCTCTGAAATCTCTTCCTTCTCCCCCTGAGTCACTTCACAGCTTGGAGTGCCTGATAGAGTGCCTAGAGACCAAAGAGCAAAGGGGGAAGGCCTCTGGCTCTACTGGTTGCCCATGGGCAGACAAGATCTGGTAGTTTATCTGGAAGGTCTAGAGAGTAGTGACTGATGGGGTAGCTACATCACCGGCGGACCCTGGCCAGGTGAAGCCTGCTGAGATGCGGCAGCCTCTCCGGAGACTACTACTTCCGCTGGTAACATTGTATGCAAATACCTGGCTGAGTGCGAAGGGCAGAAAACATCGACACATACCTGCCAGAGGCCTATCCTGGGTCTGAAGAGTCCACCCCGGTCTCCAGCGACTCATCATCCAGCACACACTTTGCCTGCACACAGGGAATCCGCCTCTCTCCACGAATGCCTTCTCCTGCTAGGAAACACACGATGGCACTCAGCCAAAGGAGAGCACAGGCAAAGTCAACTGAAGCCCGCATTTTCAAGATTTTGCCCTCTGCTGGGCCACAGCCTCCGGTGGCACACTGCATGTGCGTCACTTCTCCGAAGACGAGGCCGAAATCCGGGCATCCAGGGCCCCAGCAGTCCAGAGGCTGCGCATGGTGGCATACGGATCACCTCTTTGCCACGTACAGGAGGGAGGCCTCGGCCCTAGACTGGCTCCGCTAGAGCTCCACGACCTCAGCTATTTTTCCCGACCTTTGGCCCGTGCCCTTGTCAGTGTGTCACCTCTAGTTACACTTCACCTCCGACAACTCTCGATCCGCCACCTGCGGATACCTGAGCGTGGACATCAACATCTATCACTGTCTGCAGTGTCACAGGTCACTAGGTGTCTAGGCTCAGGCTGACCTTGGCTGTCTTCTGCCCAGGCAAGGAGCTTAATCCTTGAAAGGAAATGAGGACGCGTGGCCACTGGCCGACATCCTTTCTTTCATCTACACAGCGGTCTAGATGAGGGTAAAGAGGCCAGGTGGGCCAGGTGAAGGCTGAGTGCGGGGCCTAAGGCTTCCTTCCCAATCACCATGGAGACAGCCACCGCAAGGCTGGCCGGAACTTCTGACGGGGACGGGTCACAAACTCTGAGCCAATAGGAGAGGTCCAGCCTAACCGGCCGGTTCCGCAGAGCCCTCCATTTTACCCACGGACACGCAACGGCCCCTTCTGTCCTTGGCCACAAAATCGAGGGCACCCAGGGAATAACTTCACAGTAGGCAACCCCTGATATGGACACGTTCGACATACTGGGACAGCAGGCAGGTACCTCTTTTCCACTTACGCTACGATATCAGTAGGCAAGGCGCCCTTCCTCAGCATCTATGGCCCCTCTTTGTATGTGTTCTTTTAAAGAAATCTCTTTTTTCTACCCCTGAGACACATCACAACTATGAGGGGCCTGAGAGGGAACCTGGAGATGAAACAGGGGAGGCTTCTGGCTGGACCGCTTCCCCGTGGCTAGAGAATAGCAGTTAGTCTCTCTGGAAGCTCTCAGCTTCTGTTGATCGACATGGGCAATACGGTAGGGGCGGACCCTGGCCAGGTGGAGCTTGTGGGCACATGCAACCTCTGGGGGAAGAATAATTCCGCTGCTGCTTTGTATGGTGTAAACCTCCCCACGCCAAGTGGGATGGGCACAGAACATTGACCCACACCTGCCAGGGGCCCTTCCTGGGACTAAAGATCCCAACCTGGTCTCAACCTTGTCACCTTCTCAGCACATACCTTTCCTGCACACATAATCCTGCCTTTCTCCGTCGGTGCCTCATCCTACTAGGAAAAAAGCATGCCGCTCAAAAAGGCCGATGCCAGAGAAATCGAGGAGACACTGCCATTTTCCACATTTTTGCTGTCTACATATCCCCGCCTCCGGTGGAAGGCTGCCTATGTGGCCGGGCTGCGAAGGCAAGGCCGAAATCCTGGCATCCTGGGCCCCAGCAATCCAGTGGTTTATGGACGTGGGGACCGGGATGACATGTTTCCCACATACAAGAGGAATCCTTGGGCCCTTCACTGCCTCGCCATTCAGCTCCGCGACGTCCACTACTGGCCCTGGCCTTTGGCCGGTGCCCCATTGCGCGAGTGCTCCGGAGCCATGTTTCTCCACCCATCACTATCATTCTGCCACCAGGGGATATGTGAGTGTGGGAGTCACCATTTGTCTGTCACTGGCAGCAGTGCCACGAGTCACTAGACTTCCAGGTACCAGCTGACCTAGGCTGCCTTCTGCCCCAGGCAAGGTCCGGAATCCTTTATCCCAGATGCTGACACCTGGGCACTGGCCGACATTAATTTTTATCAACACAGAGGTCTGAGTGAGGGTCAGCAGGCCAGCTAGGTGAAGTCAAGGCCAGGTGGGTGGGACTAAGGCTCCTTTGCCATCACCATGGAGACAGTCCCACCACCGGAAGAGTAGGCGGAGCGTATGATGGGCCCGGTGACAAGACTGAGCCAATGGCAGAGATCTGGCCCGCCAGGCAGATGACACAGGGCCCTCCATTATGACCTATGACACCTAGTGGCCACAGGATTTGAGCACACCCTGGGAAAGCCTATGCAGGCACAGGGGAGCCCCTGGTGCGGACTGGTGCAGGGCATTGGCAGAGCAGGCCAGGTACCTCTTTCCCACTTTCCTGAGGATATCACTACGCAAGGCATCCCCACTCAGCATCTCTTGCCTCTCTCTGTCTCTCTCTGGATGTGTTCATTCTCTGAAATCTCTTCCTTCTCCCCCTGAGTCACTTCACAGCTTGGAGTGCCTGATAGAGTGCCTAGAGACCAAAGAGCAAAGGGGGAAGGCCTCTGGCTCTACTGGTTGCCCATGGGCAGACAAGATCTGGTAGTTTATCTGGAAGGTCTAGAGAGTAGTGACTGATGGGGTAGCTACATCACCGGCGGACCCTGGCCAGGTGAAGCCTGCTGACATGCGGCAGCCTCTCCGGAGACTACTACTTCCGCTGGTAACATTGTATGCAAATACCTGGCTGAGTGCGAAGGGCAGAAAACATCGACACATACCTGCCAGAGGCCTATCCTGGGTCTGAAGAGTCCACCCCGGTCTCCAGCGACTCATCATCCAGCACACACTTTGCCTGCACACAGGGAATCCGCCTCTCTCCACGAATGCCTTCTCCTGCTAGGAAACACACGATGGCACTCAGCCAAAGGAGAGCACAGGCAAAGTCAACTGAAGCCCGCATTTTCAAGATTTTGCCCTCTGCTGGGCCACAGCCTCCGGTGGCACACTGCATGTGCGTCACTTCTCCGAAGACGAGGCCGAAATCCGGGCATCCAGGGCCCCAGCAGTCCAGAGGCTGCGCATGGTGGCATACGGATCACCTCTTTGCCACGTACAGGAGGGAGGCCTCGGCCCTAGACTGGCTCCGCTAGAGCTCCACGACCTCAGCTATTTTTCCCGACCTTTGGCCCGTGCCCTTGTCAGTGTGTCACCTCTAGTTACACTTCACCTCCGACAACTCTCGATCCGCCACCTGCGGATACCTGAGCGTGGACATCAACATCTATCACTGTCTGCAGTGTCACAGGTCACTAGGTGTCTAGGCTCAGGCTGACCTTGGCTGTCTTCTGCCCAGGCAAGGAGCTTAATCCTTCAAAGGAAATGAGGACGCGTGGCCACTGGCCGACATCCTTTCTTTCATCTACACAGCGGTCTAGATGAGGGTAAAGAGGCCAGGTGGGCCAGGTGAAGGCTGAGTGCGGGGCCTAAGGCTTCCTTCCCAATCACCATGGAGACAGCCACCGCAAGGCTGGCCGGAACTTCTGACGGGGACGGGTCACAAACTCTGAGCCAATAGGAGAGGTCCAGCCTAACCGGCCGGTTCCGCAGAGCCCTCCATTTTACCCACGGACACGCAACGGCCCCTTCTGTCCTTGGCCACAAAATCGAGGGCACCCAGGGAATAACTTCACAGTAGGCAACCCCTGATATGGACACGTTCGACATACTGGGACAGCAGGCAGGTACTTCTTTTCCACTTACGCTACGATATCAGTAGGCAAGGCGCCCTTCCTCAGCATCTATGGCCCCTCTTTGTATGTGTTCTTTTAAAGAAATCTCTTTTTTCTACCCCTGAGACACATCACAACTATGAGGGGCCTGAGAGGGAACCTGGAGATGAAACAGGGGAGGCTTCTGGCTGGACCGCTTCCCCGTGGCTAGAGAATAGCAGTTAGTCTCTCTGGAAGCTCTCAGCTTCTGTTGATCGACATGGGCAATACGGTAGGGGCGGACCCTGGCCAGGTGGAGCTTGTGGGCACATGCAACCTCTGGGGGAAGAATAATTCCGCTGCTGCTTTGTATGGTGTAAACCTCCCCACGCCAAGTGGGATGGGCACAGAACATTGACCCACACCTGCCAGGGGCCCTTCCTGGGACTAAAGATCCCAACCTGGTCTCAACCTTGTCACCTTCTCAGCACATACCTTTCCTGCACACATAATCCTGCCTTTCTCCGTCGGTGCCTCATCCTACTAGGAAAAAAGCATGCCGCTCAAAAAGGCCGATGCCAGAGAAATCGAGGAGACACTGCCATTTTCCACATTTTTGCTGTCTACATATCCCCGCCTCCGGTGGAAGGCTGCCTATGTGGCCGGGCTGCGAAGGCAAGGCCGAAATCCTGGCATCCTGGGCCCCAGCAATCCAGTGGTTTATGGACGTGGGGACCCGGATGACATGTTTCCCACATACAAGAGGAATCCTTGGGCCCTTCACTGGCTCGCCATTCAGCTCCGCGACGTCCACTACTGGCCCTGGCCTTTGGCCGGTGCCCCATTGCGCGAGTGCTCCGGAGCCATGTTTCTCCACCCATCACTATCATTCTGCCACCAGGGGATATGTGAGTGTGGGAGTCACCATTTGTCTGTCACTGGCAGCAGTGCCACGAGTCACTAGACTTCCAGGTACCAGCTGACCTAGGCTGCCTTCTGCCCCAGGCAAGGTCCGGAATCCTTTATCCCAGATGCTGACACCTGGGCACTGGCCGACATTAATTTTTATCAACACAGAGGTCTGAGTGAGGGTCAGCAGGCCAGCTAGGTGAAGTCAAGGCCAGGTGGGTGGGACTAAGGCTCCTTTGCCATCACCATGGAGACAGTCCCACCACCGGAAGAGTAGGCGGAGCGTATGATGGGCCCGGTGACAAGACTGAGCCAATGGCAGAGATCTGGCCCGCCAGGCAGATGACACAGGGCCCTCCATTATGACCTATGACACCTAGTGGCCACAGGATTTGAGCACACCCTGGGAAAGCCTATGCAGGCACAGGGGAGCCCCTGGTGCGGACTGGTGCAGGGCATTGGCAGAGCAGGCCAGGTACCTCTTTCCCACTTTCCTGAGGATATCACTACGCAAGGCATCCCCACTCAGCATCTCTTGCCTCTCTCTGTCTCTCTCTGGATGTGTTCATTCTCTGAAATCTCTTCCTTCTCCCCCTGAGTCACTTCACAGCTTGGAGTGCCTGATAGAGTGCCTAGAGACCAAAGAGCAAAGGGGGAAGGCCTCTGGCTCTACTGGTTGCCCATGGGCAGACAAGATCTGGTAGTTTATCTGGAAGGTCTAGAGAGTAGTGACTGATGGGGTAGCTACATCACCGGCGGACCCTGGCCAGGTGAAGCCTGCTGACATGCGGCAGCCTCTCCGGAGACTACTACTTCCGCTGGTAACATTGTATGCAAATACCTGGCTGAGTGCGAAGGGCAGAAAACATCGACACATACCTGCCAGAGGCCTATCCTGGGTCTGAAGAGTCCACCCCGGTCTCCAGCGACTCATCATCCAGCACACACTTTGCCTGCACACAGGGAATCCGCCTCTCTCCACGAATGCCTTCTCCTGCTAGGAAACACACGATGGCACTCAGCCAAAGGAGAGCACAGGCAAAGTCAACTGAAGCCCGCATTTTCAAGATTTTGCCCTCTGCTGGGCCACAGCCTCCAGTGGCACACTGCATGTGCGTCACTTCTCCGAAGACGAGGCCGAAATCCGGGCATCCAGGGCCCCAGCAGTCCAGAGGCTGCGCATGGTGGCATACGGATCACCTCTTTGCCACGTACAGGAGGGAGGCCTCGGCCCTAGACTGGCTCCGCTAGAGCTCCACGACCTCAGCTATTTTTCCCGACCTTTGGCCCGTGCCCTTGTCAGTGTGTCACCTCTAGTTACACTTCACCTCCGACAACTCTCGATCCGCCACCTGCGGATACCTGAGCGTGGACATCAACATCTATCACTGTCTGCAGTGTCACAGGTCACTAGGTGTCTAGGCTCAGGCTGACCTTGGCTGTCTTCTGCCCAGGCAAGGAGCTTAATCCTTCAAAGGAAATGAGGACGCGTGGCCACTGGCCGACATCCTTTCTTTCATCTACACAGCGGTCTAGATGAGGGTAAAGAGGCCAGGTGGGCCAGGTGAAGGCTGAGTGCGGGGCCTAAGGCTTCCTTCCCAATCACCATGGAGACAGCCACCGCAAGGCTGGCCGGAACTTCTGACGGGGACGGGTCACAAACTCTGAGCCAATAGGAGAGGTCCAGCCTAACCGGCCGGTTCCGCAGAGCCCTCCATTTTACCCACGGACACGCAACGGCCCCTTCTGTCCTTGGCCACAAAATCGAGGGCACCCAGGGAATAACTTCACAGTAGGCAACCCCTGATATGGACACGTTCGACATACTGGGACAGCAGGCAGGTACTTCTTTTCCACTTACGCTACGATATCAGTAGGCAAGGCGCCCTTCCTCAGCATCTATGGCCCCTCTTTGTATGTGTTCTTTTAAAGAAATCTCTTTTTTCTACCCCTGAGACACATCACAACTATGAGGGGCCTGAGAGGGAACCTGGAGATGAAACAGGGGAGGCTTCTGGCTGGACCGCTTCCCCGTGGCTAGAGAATAGCAGTTAGTCTCTCTGGAAGCTCTCAGCTTCTGTTGATCGACATGGGCAATACGGTAGGGGCGGACCCTGGCCAGGTGGAGCTTGTGGGCACATGCAACCTCTGGGGGAAGAATAATTCCGCTGCTGCTTTGTATGGTGTAAACCTCCCCACGCCAAGTGGGATGGGCACAGAACATTGACCCACACCTGCCAGGGGCCCTTCCTGGGACTAAAGATCCCAACCTGGTCTCAACCTTGTCACCTTCTCAGCACATACCTTTCCTGCACACATAATCCTGCCTTTCTCCGTCGGTGCCTCATCCTACTAGGAAAAAAGCATGCCGCTCAAAAAGGCCGATGCCAGAGAAATCGAGGAGACACTGCCATTTTCCACATTTTTGCTGTCTACATATCCCCGCCTCCGGTGGAAGGCTGCCTATGTGGCCGGGCTGCGAAGGCAAGGCCGAAATCCTGGCATCCTGGGCCCCAGCAATCCAGTGGTTTATGGACGTGGGGACCCGGATGACATGTTTCCCACATACAAGAGGAATCCTTGGGCCCTTCACTGGCTCGCCATTCAGCTCCGCGACGTCCACTACTGGCCCTGGCCTTTGGCCGGTGCCCCATTGCGCGAGTGCTCCGGAGCCATGTTTCTCCACCCATCACTATCATTCTGCCACCAGGGGATATGTGAGTGTGGGAGTCACCATTTGTCTGTCACTGGCAGCAGTGCCACGAGTCACTAGACTTCCAGGTACCAGCTGACCTAGGCTGCCTTCTGCCCCAGGCAAGGTCCGGAATCCTTTATCCCAGATGCTGACACCTGGGCACTGGCCGACATTAATTTTTATCAACACAGAGGTCTGAGTGAGGGTCAGCAGGCCAGCTAGGTGAAGTCAAGGCCAGGTGGGCGGGACTAAGGCTCCTTTGCCATCACCATGGAGACAGTCCCACCACCGGAAGAGTAGGCGGAGCGTATGATGGGCCCGGTGACAAGACTGAGCCAATGGCAGAGATCTGGCCCGCCAGGCAGATGACACAGGGCCCTCCATTATGACCTATGACACCTAGTGGCCACAGGATTTGAGCACACCCTGGGAAAGCCTACGCAGGCACAGGGGAGCCCCTGGTGCGGACTGGTTCAGGGCATTGGCAGAGCAGGCCAGGTACCTCTTTCCCACTTTCCTGAGGATATCACTACGCAAGGCATCCCCACTCAGCATCTCTTGCCTCTCTCTGTCTCTCTCTGGATGTGTTCATTCTCTGAAATCTCTTCCTTCTCCCCCTGAGTCACTTCACAGCTTGGAGTGCCTGATAGAGTGCCTAGAGACCAAAGAGCAAAGGGGGAAGGCCTCTGGCTCTACTGGTTGCCCATGGGCAGACAAGATCTGGTAGTTTATCTGGAAGGTCTAGAGAGTAGTGACTGATGGGGTAGCTACATCACCGGCGGACCCTGGCCAGGTGAAGCTTGCTGACATGTGGCAGCCTCTCCGGAGACTACTACTTCCGCTGGTAACATTGTATGCAAATACCTGGCTGAGTGCGAGGGGCAGAAAACATTGACACATACCTGCCAGAGGCCTATCCTGGGTCTGAAGAGTCCACCCCGGTCTCCAGCGACTCATCATCCAGCACACACTTTGCCTGCACACAGGGAATCCGCCTCTCTCCACGAATGCCTTCTCCTGCTAGGAAACACACGATGGCACTCAGCCAAAGGAGAGCACAGGCAAAGTCAACTGAAGCCCGCATTTTCAAGATTTTGCCCTCTGCTGGGCCACAGCCTCCGGTGGCACACTGCATGTGCGTCACTTCTCCGAAGACGAGGCCGAAATCCGGGCATCCAGGGCCCCAGCAGTCCAGAGGCTGCGCATGGCGGCATACGGATCACCTCTTTGCCACGTACAGGAGGGAGGCCTCGGCCCTAGACTGGCTCCGCTAGAGCTCCACGACCTCAGCTATTTTTCCCGACCTTTGGCCCGTGCCCTTGTCAGTGTGTCACCTCTAGTTACACTTCACCTCCGACCACTCTCGATCCGCCACCTGCGGATACCTGAGCGTGGACATCAACATCTATCACTGTCTGCAGTGTCACAGGTCACTAGGTGTCTAGGCTCAGGCTGACCTTGGCTGTCTTCTGCCCAGGCAAGGAGCTTAATCCTTCAAAGGAAATGAGGACGCGTGGCCACTGGCCGACATCCTTTCTTTCATCTACACAGCGGTCTAGATGAGGGTAAAGAGGCCAGGTGGGCCAGGTGAAGGCTGAGTGCGGGGCCTAAGGCTTCCTTCCCAATCACCATGGAGACAGCCACCGCAAGGCTGGCCGGAACTTCTGACGGGGACGGGTCACAAACTCTGAGCCAATAGGAGAGGTCCAGCCTAACCGGCCGGTTCCGCAGAGCCCTCCATTTTACCCACGGACACGCAACGGCCCCTTCTGTCCTTGGCCACAAAATCGAGGGCACCCAGGGAATAACTTCACAGTAGGCAACCCCTGATGTGGACACGTTCGACATACTGGGACAGCAGGCAGGTACCTCTTTTCCACTTACGCTACGATATCAGTAGGCAAGGCGCCCTTCCTCAGCATCTATGGCCCCTCTTTGTATGTGTTCTTTTAAAGAAATCTCTTTTTTCTACCCCTGAGACACATCACAACTATGAGGGGCCTGAGAGGGAACCTGGAGATGAAACAGGGGAGGCTTCTGGCTGTACCGCTTCCCCGTGGCTAGAGAATAGCAGTTAGTCTCTCTGGAAGCTCTCAGCTTCTGTTGATCGACATGGGCAATACGGTAGGGGCGGACCCTGGCCAGGTGGAGCTTGTGGGCACATGCAACCTCTGGGGGAAGAATAATTCCGCTGCTGCTTTGTATGGTGTAAACCTCCCCACGCCAAGTGGGATGGGCACAGAACATTGACCCACACCTGCCAGGGGCCCTTCCTGGGACTAAAGATCCCAACCTGGTCTCAACCTTGTCACCTTCTCAGCACATACCTTTCCTGCACACATAATCCTGCCTTTCTCCGTCGGTGCCTCATCCTACTAGGAAAAAAGCATGCCGCTCAAAAAGGCCGATGCCAGAGAAATCGAGGAGACACTGCCATTTTCCACATTTTTGCTGTCTACATATCCCCGCCTCCGGTGGAAGGCTGCCTATGTGGCCGGGCTGCGAAGGCAAGGCCGAAATCCTGGCATCCTGGGCCCCAGCAATCCAGTGGTTTATGGACGTGGGGACCCGGATGACATGTTTCCCACATACAAGAGGAATCCTTGGGCCCTTCACTGGCTCGCCATTCAGCTCCGCGACGTCCACTACTGGCCCTGGCCTTTGGCCGGTGCCCCATTGCGCGAGTGCTCCGGAGCCATGTTTCTCCACCCATCACTATCATTCTGCCACCAGGGGATATGTGAGTGTGGGAGTCACCATTTGTCTGTCACTGGCAGCAGTGCCACGAGTCACTAGACTTCCAGGTACCAGCTGACCTAGGCTGCCTTCTGCCCCAGGCAAGGTCCGGAATCCTTTATCCCAGATGCTGACACCTGGGCACTGGCCGACATTAATTTTTATCAACACAGAGGTCTGAGTGAGGGTCAGCAGGCCAGCTAGGTGAAGTCAAGGCCAGGTGGGCGGGACTAAGGCTCCTTTGCCATCACCATGGAGACAGTCCCCCCACCGGAAGAGTAGGCGGAGCGTATGATGGGCCCGGTGACAAGACTGAGCCAATGGCAGAGATCTGGCCCGCCAGGCAGATGACACAGGGCCCTCCATTATGACCTATGACACCTAGTGGCCACAGGATTTGAGCACACCCTGGGAAAGCCTACGCAGGCACAGGGGAGCCCCTGGTGCGGACTGGTGCAGGGCATTGGCAGAGCAGGCCAGGTACCTCTTTCCCACTTTCCTGAGGATATCACTATGCAAGGCATCCCCACTCAGCATCTCTTGCCTCTCTCTGTCTCTCTCTGGATGTGTTCATTCTCTGAAATCTCTTCCTTCTCCCCCTGAGTCACTTCATAGCTTGGAGTGCCTGATAGAGTGCCTAGAGACCAAAGAGCAAAGGGGGAAGGCCTCTGGCTCTACTGGTTGCCCATGGGCAGACAAGATCTGGTAGTTTATCTGGAAGGTCTAGAGAGTAGTGACTGATGGGGTAGCTACATCACCGGCGGACCCTGGCCAGGTGAAGCTTGCTGACATGCGGCAGCCTCTCCGGAGACTACTACTTCCGCTGGTAACATTGTATGCAAATACCTGGCTGAGTGCGAAGGGCAGAAAACATTGACACATACCTGCCAGAGGCCTATCCTGGGTCTGAAGAGTCCACCCCGGTCTCCAGCGACTCATCATCTCAGCACACACTTTGCCTGCACACAGGGAATCCGCCTCTCTCCACGAATGCCTTCTCCTGCTAGGAAACACACGATGGCACTCAGCCAAAGGAGAGCACAGGCAAAGTCAACTGAAGCCCGCATTTTCAAGATTTTGCCCTCTGCTGGGCCACAGCCTCCGGTGGCACACTGCATGTGCGTCACTTCTCCGAAGACGAGGCCGAAATCCGGGCATCCAGGGCCCCAGCAGTCCAGAGGCTGCGCATGGCGGCATACGGATCACCTCTTTGCCACGTACAGGAGGGAGGCCTCGGCCCTAGACTGGCTCCGCTAGAGCTCCACGACCTCAGCTATTTTTCCCGACCTTTGGCCCGTGCCCTTGTGAGTGTGTCACCTCTAGTTACACTTCACCTCCGACCACTCTCGATCCACCACCTGCGGATACCTGAGTGTGGACATCAACATCTATCACTGTCTGCAGTGTCACAGGTCACTAGGTGTCTAGGCTCAGGCTGACCTTGGCTGTCTTCTGCCCAGGCAAGGAGCTTAATCCTTGAAAGGAAATGAGGACGCGTGGCCACTGGCCGACATCCTTTCTTTCATCTACACAGCGGTCTAGATGAGGGTAAAGAGGCCAGGTGGGCCAGGTGAAGGCTGAGTGCGGGGCCTAAGGCTTCCTTCCCAATCACCATGGAGACAGCCACCGCAAGGCTGGCCGGAACTTCTGACGGGGACGGGTCACAAACTCTGAGCCAATAGGAGAGGTCCAGCCTAACCGGCCGGTTCCGCAGAGCCCTCCATTTTACCCACGGACACGCAACGGCCCCTTCTGTCCTTGGCCACAAAATCGAGGGCACCCAGGGAATAACTTCACAGTAGGCAACCCCTGATGTGGACACGTTCGACATACTGGGACAGCAGGCAGGTACCTCTTTTCCACTTACGCTACGATATCAGTAGGCAAGGCGCCCTTCCTCAGCATCTATGGCCCCTCTTTGTATGTGTTCTTTTAAAGAAATCTCTTTTTTCTACCCCTGAGACACATCACAACTATGAGGGGCCTGAGAGGGAACCTGGAGATGAAACAGGGGAGGCTTCTGGCTGTACAGCTTCCCCGTGGCTAGAGAATAGCAGTTAGTCTCTCTGGAAGCTCTCAGCTTCTGTTGATCGACATGCGCAATACGGTAGGGGCGGACCCTGGCCAGGTGGAGCTTGTGGGCACATGCAACCTCTGGGGGAAGAATAATTCCGCTGCTGCTTTGTATGGTGTAAACCTCCCCACGCCAAGTGGGATGGGCACAGAACATTGACCCACACCTGCCAGGGGCCCTTCCTGGGACTAAAGATCCCAACCTGGTCTCAACCTTGTCACCTTCTCAGCACATACCTTTCCTGCACACATAATCCTGCCTTTCTCCGTCGGTGCCTCATCCTACTAGGAAAAAAGCATGCCGCTCAAAAAGGCCGATGCCAGAGAAATCGAGGAGACACTGCCATTTTCCACATTTTTGCTGTCTACATACCCCCGCCTCCGGTGGAAGGCTGCCTATGTGGCCGGGCTGCGAAGGCAAGGCCGAAATCCTGGCATCCTGGGCCCCAGCAATCCAGTGGTTTATGGACGTGGGGACCCGGATGACATGTTTCCCACATACAAGAGGAATCCTTGGGCCCTTCACTGGCTCGCCATTCAGCTCCGCGACGTCCACTACTGGCCCTGGCCTTTGGCCGGTGCCCCATTGCGCGAGTGCTCCGGAGCCATGTTTCTCCACCCATCACTATCATTCTGCCACCAGGGGATATGTGAGTGTGGGAGTCACCATTTGTCTGTCACTGGCAGCAGTGCCACGAGTCACTAGACTTCCAGGTACCAGCTGACCTAGGCTGCCTTCTGCCCCAGGCAAGGTCCGGAATCCTTTATCCCAGATGCTGACACCTGGGCACTGGCCGACATTAATTTTTATCAACACAGAGGTCTGAGTGAGGGTCAGCAGGCCAGCCAGGTGAAGTCAAGGCCAGGTGGGCGGGACTAAGGCTCCTTTGCCATCACCATGGAGACAGTCCCCCCACCGGAAGAGTAGGCGGAGCGTATGATGGGCCCGGTGACAAGACTGAGCCAATGGCAGAGATCTGGCCCGCCAGGCAGATGACACAGGGCCCTCCATTATGACCTATGACACCTAGTGGCCACAGGATTTGAGCACACCCTGGGAAAGCCTACGCAGGCACAGGGGAGCCCCTGGTGCGGACTGGTGCAGGGCATTGGCAGAGCAGGCCAGGTACCTCTTTCCCACTTTCCTGAGGATATCACTACGCAAGGCATCCCCACTCAGCATCTCTTGCCTCTCTCTGTCTCTCTCTGGATGTGTTCATTCTCTGAAATCTCTTCCTTCTCCCCCTGAGTCACTTCACAGCTTGGAGTGCCTGATAGAGTGCCTAGAGACCAAAGAGCAAAGGGGGAAGGCCTCTGGCTCTACTGGTTGCCCATGGGCAGACAAGATCTGGTAGTTTATCTGGAAGGTCTAGAGAGTAGTGACTGATGGGGTAGCTACATCACCGGCGGACCCTGGCCAGGTGAAGCTTGCTGACATGCGGCAGCCTCTCCGGAGACTACTACTTCCGCTGGTAACATTGTATGCAAATACCTGGCTGAGTGCGAAGGGCAGAAAACATTGACACATACCTGCCAGAGGCCTATCCTGGGTCTGAAGAGTCCACCCCGGTCTCCAGCGACTCATCATCTCAGCACACACTTTGCCTGCACACAGGGAATCCGCCTCTCTCCACGAATGCCTTCTCCTGCTAGGAAACACACGATGGCACTCAGCCAAAGGAGAGCACAGGCAAAGTCAACTGAAGCCCGCATTTTCAAGATTTTGCCCTCTGCTGGGCCACAGCCTCCGGTGGCACACTGCATGTGCGTCACTTCTCCGAAGACGAGGCCGAAATCCGGGCATCCAGGGCCCCAGCAGTCCAGAGGCTGCGCATGGCGGCATACGGATCACCTCTTTGCCACGTACAGGAGGGAGGCCTCGGCCCTAGACTGGCTCCGCTAGAGCTCCACGACCTCAGCTATTTTTCCCGACCTTTGGCCCGTGCCCTTGTGAGTGTGTCACCTCTAGTTACACTTCACCTCCGACCACTCTCGATCCGCCACCTGCGGATACCTGAGCGTGGACATCAACATCTATCACTGTCTGCAGTGTCACAGGTCACTAGGTGTCTAGGCTCAGGCTGACCTTGGCTGTCTTCTGCCCAGGCAAGGAGCTTAATCCTTCAAAGGAAATGAGGACGCGTGGCCACTGGCCGACATCCTTTCTTTCATCTACACAGCGGTCTAGATGAGGGTAAAGAGGCCAGGTGGGCCAGGTGAAGGCTGAGTGCGGGGCCTAAGGCTTCCTTCCCAATCACCATGGAGACAGCCACCGCAAGGCTGGCCGGAACTTCTGACGGGGACGGGTCACAAACTCTGAGCCAATAGGAGAGGTCCAGCCTAACCGGCCGGTTCCGCAGAGCCCTCCATTTTACCCACGGACACGCAACGGCCCCTTCTGTCCTTGGCCACAAAATCGAGGGCACCCAGGGAATAACTTCACAGTAGGCAACCCCTGATGTGGACACGTTCGACATACTGGGACAGCAGGCAGGTACCTCTTTTCCACTTACGCTACGATATCAGTAGGCAAGGCGCCCTTCCTCAGCATCTATGGCCCCTCTTTGTATGTGTTCTTTTAAAGAAATCTCTTTTTTCTACCCCTGAGACACATCACAACTATGAGGGGCCTGAGAGGGAACCTGGAGATGAAACAGGGGAGGCTTCTGGCTGGACCGCTTCCCCGTGGCTAGAGAATAGCAGTTAGTCTCTCTGGAAGCTCTCAGCTTCTGTTGATCGACATGGGCAATACGGTAGGGGCGGACCCTGGCCAGGTGGAGCTTGTGGGCACATGCAACCTCTGGGGGAAGAATAATTCCGCTGCTGCTTTGTATGGTGTAAACCTCCCCACGCCAAGTGGGATGGGCACAGAACATTGACCCACACCTGCCAGGGGCCCTTCCTGGGACTAAAGATCCCAACCTGGTCTCAACCTTGTCACCTTCTCAGCACATACCTTTCCTGCACACATAATCCTGCCTTTCTCCGTCGGTGCCTCATCCTACTAGGAAAAAAGCATGCCGCTCAAAAAGGCCGATGCCAGAGAAATCGAGGAGACACTGCCATTTTCCACATTTTTGCTGTCTACATACCCCCGCCTCCGGTGGAAGGCTGCCTATGTGGCCGGGCTGCGAAGGCAAGGCCGAAATCCTGGCATCCTGGGCCCCAGCAATCCAGTGGTTTATGGACGTGGGGACCCGGATGACATGTTTCCCACATACAAGAGGAATCCTTGGGCCCTTCACTGGCTCGCCATTCAGCTCCGCGACGTCCACTACTGGCCCTGGCCTTTGGCCGGTGCCCCATTGCGCGAGTGCTCCGGAGCCATGTTTCTCCACCCATCACTATCATTCTGCCACCAGGGGATATGTGAGTGTGGGAGTCACCATTTGTCTGTCACTGGCAGCAGTGCCACGAGTCACTAGACTTCCAGGTACCAGCTGACCTAGGCTGCCTTCTGCCCCAGGCAAGGTCCGGAATCCTTTATCCCAGATGCTGACACCTGGGCACTGGCCGACATTAATTTTTATCAACACAGAGGTCTGAGTGAGGGTCAGCAGGCCAGCCAGGTGAAGTCAAGGCCAGGTGGGCGGGACTAAGGCTCCTTTGCCATCACCATGGAGACAGTCCCCCCACCGGAAGAGTAGGCGGAGCGTATGATGGGCCCGGTGACAAGACTGAGCCAATGGCAGAGATCTGGCCCGCCAGGCAGATGACACAGGGCCCTCCATTATGACCTATGACACCTAGTGGCCACAGGATTTGAGCACACCCTGGGAAAGCCTACGCAGGCACAGGGGAGCCCCTGGTGCGGACTGGTGCAGGGCATTGGCAGAGCAGGCCAGGTACCTCTTTCCCACTTTCCTGAGGATATCACTACGCAAGGCATCCCCACTCAGCATCTCTTGCCTCTCTCTGTCTCTCTCTGGATGTGTTCATTCTCTGAAATCTCTTCCTTCTCCCCCTGAGTCACTTCACAGCTTGGAGTGCCTGATAGAGTGCCTAGAGACCAAAGAGCAAAGGGGGAAGGCCTCTGGCTCTACTGGTTGCCCATGGGCAGACAAGATCTGGTAGTTTATCTGGAAGGTCTAGAGAGTAGTGACTGATGGGGTAGCTACATCACCGGCGGACCCTGGCCAGGTGAAGCCTGCTGAGATGCGGCAGCCTCTCCGGAGACTACTACTTCCGCTGGTAACATTGTATGCAAATACCTGGCTGAGTGCGAAGGGCAGAAAACATTGACACATACCTGCCAGAGGCCTATCCTGGGTCTGAAGAGTCCACCCCGGTCTCCAGCGACTCATCATCTCAGCACACACTTTGCCTGCACACAGGGAATCCGCCTCTCTCCACGAATGCCTTCTCCTGCTAGGAAACACACGATGGCACTCAGCCAAAGGAGAGCACAGGCAAAGTCAACTGAAGCCCGCATTTTCAAGATTTTGCCCTCTGCTGGGCCACAGCCTCCGGTGGCACACTGCATGTGCGTCACTTCTCCGAAGACGAGGCCGAAATCCGGGCATCCAGGGCCCCAGCAGTCCAGAGGCTGCGCATGGCGGCATACGGATCACCTCTTTGCCACGTACAGGAGGGAGGCCTCGGCCCTAGACTGGCTCCGCTAGAGCTCCACGACCTCAGCTATTTTTCCCGACCTTTGGCCCGTGCCCTTGTCAGTGTGTCACCTCTAGTTACACTTCACCTCCGACCACTCTCGATCCGCCACCTGCGGATACCTGAGCGTGGACATCAACATCTATCACTGTCTGCAGTGTCACAGGTCACTAGGTGTCTAGGCTCAGGCTGACCTTGGCTGTCTTCTGCCCAGGCAAGGAGCTTAATCCTTGAAAGGAAATGAGGACGCGTGGCCACTGGCCGACATCCTTTCTTTCATCTACACAGCGGTCTAGATGAGGGTAAAGAGGCCAGGTGGGCCAGGTGAAGGCTGAGTGCGGGGCCTAAGGCTTCCTTCCCAATCACCATGGAGACAGCCACCGCAAGGCTGGCCGGAACTTCTGACGGGGACGGGTCACAAACTCTGAGCCAATAGGAGAGGTCCAGCCTAACCGGCCGGTTCCGCAGAGCCCTCCATTTTACCCACGGACACGCAACGGCCCCTTCTGTCCTTGGCCACAAAATCGAGGGCACCCAGGGAATAACTTCACAGTAGGCAACCCCTGATGTGGACACGTTCGACATACTGGGACAGCAGGCAGGTACCTCTTTTCCACTTACGCTACGATATCAGTAGGCAAGGCGCCCTTCCTCAGCATCTATGGCCCCTCTTTGTATGTGTTCTTTTAAAGAAATCTCTTTTTTCTACCCCTGAGACACATCACAACTATGAGGGGCCTGAGAGGGAACCTGGAGATGAAACAGGGGAGGCTTCTGGCTGGACCGCTTCCCCGTGGCTAGAGAATAGCAGTTAGTCTCTCTGGAAGCTCTCAGCTTCTGTTGATCGACATGGGCAATACGGTAGGGGCGGACCCTGGCCAGGTGGAGCTTGTGGGCACATGCAACCTCTGGGGGAAGAATAATTCCGCTGCTGCTTTGTATGGTGTAAACCTCCCCACGCCAAGTGGGATGGGCACAGAACATTGACCCACACCTGCCAGGGGCCCTTCCTGGGACTAAAGATCCCAACCTGGTCTCAACCTTGTCACCTTCTCAGCACATACCTTTCCTGCACACATAATCCTGCCTTTCTCCGTCGGTGCCTCATCCTACTAGGAAAAAAGCATGCCGCTCAAAAAGGCCGATGCCAGAGAAATCGAGGAGACACTGCCATTTTCCACATTTTTGCTGTCTACATACCCCCGCCTCCGGTGGAAGGCTGCCTATGTGGCCGGGCTGCGAAGGCAAGGCCGAAATCCTGGCATCCTGGGCCCCAGCAATCCAGTGGTTTATGGACGTGGGGACCCGGATGACATGTTTCCCACATACAAGAGGAATCCTTGGGCCCTTCACTGGCTCGCCATTCAGCTCCGCGACGTCCACTACTGGCCCTGGCCTTTGGCCGGTGCCCCATTGCGCGAGTGCTCCGGAGCCATGTTTCTCCACCCATCACTATCATTCTGCCACCAGGGGATATGTGAGTGTGGGAGTCACCATTTGTCTGTCACTGGCAGCAGTGCCACGAGTCACTAGACTTCCAGGTACCAGCTGACCTAGGCTGCCTTCTGCCCCAGGCAAGGTCCGGAATCCTTTATCCCAGATGCTGACACCTGGGCACTGGCCGACATTAATTTTTATCAACACAGAGGTCTGAGTGAGGGTCAGCAGGCCAGCCAGGTGAAGTCAAGGCCAGGTGGGCGGGACTAAGGCTCCTTTGCCATCACCATGGAGACAGTCCCCCCACCGGAAGAGTAGGCGGAGCGTATGATGGGCCCGGTGACAAGACTGAGCCAATGGCAGAGATCTGGCCCGCCAGGCAGATGACACAGGGCCCTCCATTATGACCTATGACACCTAGTGGCCACAGGATTTGAGCACACCCTGGGAAAGCCTACGCAGGCACAGGGGAGCCCCTGGTGCGGACTGGTGCAGGGCATTGGCAGAGCAGGCCAGGTACCTCTTTCCCACTTTCCTCAGGATATCACTACGCAAGGCATCCCCACTCAGCATCTCTTGCCTCTCTCTGTCTCTCTCTGGATGTGTTCATTCTCTGAAATCTCTTCCTTCTCCCCCTGAGTCACTTCACAGCTTGGAGTGCCTGATAGAGTGCCTAGAGACCAAAGAGCAAAGGGGGAAGGCCTCTGGCTCTACTGGTTGCCCATGGGCAGACAAGATCTGGTAGTTTATCTGGAAGGTCTAGAGAGTAGTGACTGATGGGGTAGCTACATCACCGGCGGACCCTGGCCAGGTGAAGCTTGCTGACATGCGGCAGCCTCTCCGGAGACTACTACTTCCGCTGGTAACATTGTATGCAAATACCTGGCTGAGTGCGAAGGGCAGAAAACATTGACACATACCTGCCAGAGGCCTATCCTGGGTCTGAAGAGTCCACCCCGGTCTCCAGCGACTCATCATCTCAGCACACACTTTGCCTGCACACAGGGAATCCGCCTCTCTCCACGAATGCCTTCTCCTGCTAGGAAACACACGATGGCACTCAGCCAAAGGAGAGCACAGGCAAAGTCAACTGAAGCCCGCATTTTCAAGATTTTGCCCTCTGCTGGGCCACAGCCTCCGGTGGCACACTGCATGTGCGTCACTTCTCCGAAGACGAGGCCGAAATCCGGGCATCCAGGGCCCCAGCAGTCCAGAGGCTGCGCATGGCGGCATACGGATCACCTCTTTGCCACGTACAGGAGGGAGGCCTCGGCCCTAGACTGGCTCCGCTAGAGCTCCACGACCTCAGCTATTTTTCCCGACCTTTGGCCCGTGCCCTTGTGAGTGTGTCACCTCTAGTTACACTTCACCTCCGACCACTCTCGATCCGCCACCTGCGGATACCTGAGCGTGGACATCAACATCTATCACTGTCTGCAGTGTCACAGGTCACTAGGTATCTAGGCTCAGGCTGACCTTGGCTGTCTTCTGCCCAGGCAAGGAGCTTAATCCTTGAAAGGAAATGAGGACGCGTGGCCACTGGCCGACATCCTTTCTTTCATCTACACAGTGGTCTAGATGAGGGTAAAGAGGCCAGGTGGGCCAGGTGAAGGCTGAGTGCGGGGCCTAAGGCTTCCTTCCCAATCACCATGGAGACAGCCACCGCAAGGCTGGCCGGAACTTCTGACGGGGACGGGTCACAAACTCTGAGCCAATAGGAGAGGTCCAGCCTAACCGGCCGGTTCCGCAGAGCCCTCCATTTTACCCACGGACACGCAACGGCCCCTTCTGTCCTTGGCCACAAAATCGAGGGCACCCAGGGAATAACTTCACAGTAGGCAACCCCTGATGTGGACACGTTCGACATACTGGGACAGCAGGCAGGTACCTCTTTTCCACTTACGCTACGATATCAGTAGGCAAGGCGCCCTTCCTCAGCATCTATGGCCCCTCTTTGTATGTGTTCTTTTAAAGAAATCTCTTTTTTCTACCCCTGAGACACATCACAACTATGAGGGGCCTGAGAGGGAACCTGGAGATGAAACAGGGGAGGCTTCTGGCTGTACCGCTTCCCCGTGGCTAGAGAATAGCAGTTAGTCTCTCTGGAAGCTCTCAGCTTCTGTTGATCGACATGGGCAACACGGTAGGGGCGGACCCTGGCCAGGTGGAGCTTGTGGGCACATGCAACCTCTGGGGGAAGAATAATTCCGCTGCTGCTTTGTATGGTGTAAACCTCCCCACGCCAAGTGGGATGGGCACAGAACATTGACCCACACCTGCCAGGGGCCCTTCCTGGGACTAAAGATCCCAACCTGGTCTCAACCTTGTCACCTTCTCAGCACATACCTTTCCTGCACACATAATCCTGCCTTTCTCCGTCGGTGCCTCATCCTACTAGGAAAAAAGCATGCCGCTCAAAAAGGCCGATGCCAGAGAAATCGAGGAGACACTGCCATTTTCCACATTTTTGCTGTCTACATACCCCCGCCTCCGGTGGAAGGCTGCCTATGTGGCCGGGCTGCGAAGGCAAGGCCGAAATCCTGGCATCCTGGGCCCCAGCAATCCAGTGGTTTATGGACGTGGGGACCCGGATGACATGTTTCCCACATACAAGAGGAATCCTTGGGCCCTTCACTGGCTCGCCATTCAGCTCCGCGACGTCCACTACTGGCCCTGGCCTTTGGCCGGTGCCCCATTGCGCGAGTGCTCCGGAGCCATGTTTCTCCACCCATCACTATCATTCTGCCACCAGGGGATATGTGAGTGTGGGAGTCACCATTTGTCTGTCACTGGCAGCAGTGCCACGAGTCACTAGACTTCCAGGTACCAGCTGACCTAGGCTGCCTTCTGCCCCAGGCAAGGTCCGGAATCCTTTATCCCAGATGCTGACACCTGGGCACTGGCCGACATTAATTTTTATCAACACAGAGGTCTGAGTGAGGGTCAGCAGGCCAGCCAGGTGAAGTCAAGGCCAGGTGGGCGGGACTAAGGCTCCTTTGCCATCACCATGGAGACAGTCCCCCCACCGGAAGAGTAGGCGGAGCGTATGATGGGCCCGGTGACAAGACTGAGCCAATGGCAGAGATCTGGCCCGCCAGGCAGATGACACAGGGCCCTCCATTATGACCTATGACACCTAGTGGCCACAGGATTTGAGCACACCCTGGGAAAGCCTACGCAGGCACAGGGGAGCCCCTGGTGCGGACTGGTGCAGGGCATTGGCAGAGCAGGCCAGGTACCTCTTTCCCACTTTCCTGAGGATATCACTACGCAAGGCATCCCCACTCAGCATCTCTTGCCTCTCTCTGTCTCTCTCTGGATGTGTTCATTCTCTGAAATCTCTTCCTTCTCCCCCTGAGTCACTTCACAGCTTGGAGTGCCTGATAGAGTGCCTAGAGACCAAAGAGCAAAGGGGGAAGGCCTCTGGCTCTACTGGTTGCCCATGGGCAGACAAGATCTGGTAGTTTATCTGGAAGGTCTAGAGAGTAGTGACTGATGGGGTAGCTACATCACCGGCGGACCCTGGCCAGGTGAAGCCTGCTGACATGCGGCAGCCTCTCCGGAGACTACTACTTCCGCTGGTAACATTGTATGCAAATACCTGGCTGAGTGCGAAGGGCAGAAAACATTGACACATACCTGCCAGAGGCCTATCCTGGGTCTGAAGAGTCCACCCCGGTCTCCAGCGACTCATCATCTCAGCACACACTTTGCCTGCACACAGGGAATCCGCCTCTCTCCACGAATGCCTTCTCCTGCTAGGAAACACACGATGGCACTCAGCCAAAGGAGAGCACAGGCAAAGTCAACTGAAGCCCGCATTTTCAAGATTTTGCCCTCTGCTGGGCCACAGCCTCCGGTGGCACACTGCATGTGCGTCACTTCTCCGAAGACGAGGCCGAAATCCGGGCATCCAGGGCCCCAGCAGTCCAGAGGCTGCGCATGGCGGCATACGGATCACCTCTTTGCCACGTACAGGAGGGAGGCCTCGGCCCTAGACTGGCTCCGCTAGAGCTCCACGACCTCAGCTATTTTTCCCGACCTTTGGCCCGTGCCCTTGTGAGTGTGTCACCTCTAGTTACACTTCACCTCCGACCACTCTCGATCCGCCACCTGCGGATACCTGAGCGTGGACATCAACATCTATCACTGTCTGCAGTGTCACAGGTCACTAGGTGTCTAGGCTCAGGCTGACCTTGGCTGTCTTCTGCCCAGGCAAGGAGCTTAATCCTTGAAAGGAAATGAGGACGCGTGGCCACTGGCCGACATCCTTTCTTTCATCTACACAGCGGTCTAGATGAGGGTAAAGAGGCCAGGTGGGCCAGGTGAAGGCTGAGTGCGGGGCCTAAGGCTTCCTTCCCAATCACCATGGAGACAGCCACCGCAAGGCTGGCCGGAACTTCTGACGGGGACGGGTCACAAACTCTGAGCCAATAGGAGAGGTCCAGCCTAACCGGCCGGTTCCGCAGAGCCCTCCATTTTACCCACGGACACGCAACGGCCCCTTCTGTCCTTGGCCACAAAATCGAGGGCACCCAGGGAATAACTTCACAGTAGGCAACCCCTGATGTGGACACGTTCGACATACTGGGACAGCAGGCAGGTACCTCTTTTCCACTTACGCTACGATATCAGTAGGCAAGGCGCCCTTCCTCAGCATCTATGGCCCCTCTTTGTATGTGTTCTTTTAAAGAAATCTCTTTTTTCTACCCCTGAGACACATCACAACTATGAGGGGCCTGAGAGGGAACCTGGAGATGAAACAGGGGAGGCTTCTGGCTGGACCGCTTCCCCGTGGCTAGAGAATAGCAGTTAGTCTCTCTGGAAGCTCTCAGCTTCTGTTGATCGACATGGGCAATACGGTAGGGGCGGACCCTGGCCAGGTGGAGCTTGTGGGCACATGCAACCTCTGGGGGAAGAATAATTCCGCTGCTGCTTTGTATGGTGTAAACCTCCCCACGCCAAGTGGGATGGGCACAGAACATTGACCCACACCTGCCAGGGGCCCTTCCTGGGACTAAAGATCCCAACCTGGTCTCAACCTTGTCACCTTCTCAGCACATACCTTTCCTGCACACATAATCCTGCCTTTCTCCGTCGGTGCCTCATCCTACTAGGAAAAAAGCATGCCGCTCAAAAAGGCCGATGCCAGAGAAATCGAGGAGACACTGCCATTTTCCACATTTTTGCTGTCTACATACCCCCGCCTCCGGTGGAAGGCTGCCTATGTGGCCGGGCTGCGAAGGCAAGGCCGAAATCCTGGCATCCTGGGCCCCAGCAATCCAGTGGTTTATGGACGTGGGGACCCGGATGACATGTTTCCCACATACAAGAGGAATCCTTGGGCCCTTCACTGGCTCGCCATTCAGCTCCGCGACGTCCACTACTGGCCCTGGCCTTTGGCCGGTGCCCCATTGCGCGAGTGCTCCGGAGCCATGTTTCTCCACCCATCACTATCATTCTGCCACCAGGGGATATGTGAGTGTGGGAGTCACCATTTGTCTGTCACTGGCAGCAGTGCCACGAGTCACTAGACTTCCAGGTACCAGCTGACCTAGGCTGCCTTCTGCCCCAGGCAAGGTCCGGAATCCTTTATCCCAGATGCTGACACCTGGGCACTGGACGACATTAATTTTTATCAACACAGAGGTCTGAGTGAGGGTCAGCAGGCCAGCCAGGTGAAGTCAAGGCCAGGTGGGCGGGACTAAGGCTCCTTTGCCATCACCATGGAGACAGTCCCCCCACCGGAAGAGTAGGCGGAGCGTATGATGGGCCCGGTGACAAGACTGAGCCAATGGCAGAGATCTGGCCCGCCAGGCAGATGACACAGGGCCCTCCATTATGACCTATGACACCTAGTGGCCACAGGATTTGAGCACACCCTGGGAAAGCCTACGCAGGCACAGGGGAGCCCCTGGTGCGGACTGGTGCAGGGCATTGGCAGAGCAGGCCAGGTACCTCTTTCCCACTTTCCTGAGGATATCACTACGCAAGGCATCCCCACTCAGCATCTCTTGCCTCTCTCTGTCTCTCTCTGGATGTGTTCATTCTCTGAAATCTCTTCCTTCTCCCCCTGAGTCACTTCACAGCTTGGAGTGCCTGATAGAGTGCCTAGAGACCAAAGAGCAAAGGGGGAAGGCCTCTGGCTCTACTGGTTGCCCATGGGCACACAAGATCTGGTAGTTTATCTGGAAGGTCTAGAGAGTAGTGACTGATGGGGTAGCTACATCACCGGCGGACCCTGGCCAGGTGAAGCTTGCTGACATGTGGCAGCCTCTCCGGAGACTACTACTTCCGCTGGTAACATTGTATGCAAATACCTGGCTGAGTGCGAAGGGCAGAAAACATTGACACATACCTGCCAGAGGCCTATCCTGGGTCTGAAGAGTCCACCCCGGTCTCCAGCGACTCATCATCTCAGCACACACTTTGCCTGCACACAGGGAATCCGCCTCTCTCCACGAATGCCTTCTCCTGCTAGGAAACACACGATGGCACTCAGCCAAAGGAGAGCACAGGCAAAGTGAACTGAAGCCCGCATTTTCAGGATTTTGCCCTCTGCTGGGCCACAGCCTCCGGTGGCACACTGCATGTGCGTCACTTCTCCGAAGACGAGGCCGAAATCCGGGCATCCAGGGCCCCAGCAGTCCAGAGGCTGCGCATGGCGGCATACGGATCACCTCTTTGCCACGTACAGGAGGGAGGCCTCGGCCCTAGACTGGCTCCGCTAGAGCTCCACGACCTCAGCTATTTTTCCCGACCTTTGGCCCGTGCCCTTGTCAGTGTGTCACCTCTAGTTACACTTCACCTCCGACCACTCTCGATCCGCCACCTGCGGATACCTGAGCGTGGACATCAACATCTATCACTGTCTGCAGTGTCACAGGTCACTAGGTGTCTAGGCTCAGGCTGACCTTGGCTGTCTTCTGCCCAGGCAAGGAGCTTAATCCTTGAAAGGAAATGAGGACGCGTGGCCACTGGCCGACATCCTTTCTTTCATCTACACAGCGGTCTAGATGAGGGTAAAGAGGCCAGGTGGGCCAGGTGAAGGCTGAGTGCGGGGCCTAAGGCTTCCTTCCCAATCACCATGGAGACAGCCACCGCAAGGCTGGCCGGAACTTCTGACGGGGACGGGTCACAAACTCTGAGCCAATAGGAGAGGTCCAGCCTAACCGGCCGGTTCCGCAGAGCCCTCCATTTTACCCACGGACACGCAACGGCCCCTTCTGTCCTTGGCCACAAAATCGAGGGCACCCAGGGAATAACTTCACAGTAGGCAACCCCTGATGTGGACACGTTCGACATACTGGGACAGCAGGCAGGTACCTCTTTTCCACTTACGCTACGATATCAGTAGGCAAGGCGCCCTTCCTCAGCATCTATGGCCCCTCTTTGTATGTGTTCTTTTAAAGAAATCTCTTTTTTCTACCCCTGAGACACATCACAACTATGAGGGGCCTGAGAGGGAACCTGGAGATGAAACAGGGGAGGCTTCTGGCTGGACCGCTTCCCCGTGGCTAGAGAATAGCAGTTAGTCTCTCTGGAAGCTCTCAGCTTCTGTTGATCGACATGGGCAACACGGTAGGGGCGGACCCTGGCCAGGTGGAGCTTGTGGGCACATGCAACCTCTGGGGGAAGAATAATTCCGCTGCTGCTTTGTATGGTGTAAACCTCCCCACGCCAAGTGGGATGGGCACAGAACATTGACCCACACCTGCCAGGGGCCCTTCCTGGGACTAAAGATCCCAACCTGGTCTCAACCTTGTCACCTTCTCAGCGCATACCTTTCCTGCACACATAATCCTGCCTTTCTCCGTCGGTGCCTCATCCTACTAGGAAAAAAGCATGCCGCTCAAAAAGGCCGATGCCAGAGAAATCGAGGAGACACTGCCATTTTCCACATTTTTGCTGTCTACATACCCCCGCCTCCGGTGGAAGGCTGCCTATGTGGCCGGGCTGCGAAGGCAAGGCCGAAATCCTGGCATCCTGGGCCCCAGCAATCCAGTGGTTTATGGACGTGGGGACCCGGATGACATGTTTCCCACATACAAGAGGAATCCTTGGGCCCTTCACTGGCTCGCCATTCAGCTCCGCGACGTCCACTACTGGCCCTGGCCTTTGGCCGGTGCCCCATTGCGCGAGTGCTCCGGAGCCATGTTTCTCCACCCATCACTATCATTCTGCCACCAGGGGATATGTGAGTGTGGGAGTCACCATTTGTCTGTCACTGGCAGCAGTGCCACGAGTCACTAGACTTCCAGGTACCAGCTGACCTAGGCTGCCTTCTGCCCCAGGCAAGGTCCGGAATCCTTTATCCCAGATGCTGACACCTGGGCACTGGCCGACATTAATTTTTATCAACACAGAGGTCTGAGTGAGGGTCAGCAGGCCAGCTAGGTGAAGTCAAGGCCAGGTGGGCGGGACTAAGGCTCCTTTGCCATCACCATGGAGACAGTCCCACCACCGGAAGAGTAGGCGGAGCGTATGATGGGCCCGGTGACAAGACTGAGCCAATGGCAGAGATCTGGCCCGCCAGGCAGATGACACAGGGCCCTCCATTATGACCTATGACACCTAGTGGCCACAGGATTTGAGCACACCCTGGGAAAGCCTACGCAGGCACAGGGGAGCCCCTGGTGCGGACTGGTGCAGGGCATTGGCAGAGCAGGCCAGGTACCTCTTTCCCACTTTCCTCAGGATATCACTACGCAAGGCATCCCCACTCAGCATCTCTTGCCTCTCTCTGTCTCTCTCTGGATGTGTTCATTCTCTGAAATCTCTTCCTTCTCCCCCTGAGTCACTTCACAGCTTGGAGTGCCTGATAGAGTGCCTAGAGACCAAAGAGCAAAGGGGGAAGGCCTCTGGCTCTACTGGTTGCCCATGGGCAGACAAGATCTGGTAGTTTATCTGGAAGGTCTAGAGAGTAGTGACTGATGGGGTAGCTACATCACCGGCGGACCCTGGCCAGGTGAAGCTTGCTGACATGCGGCAGCCTCTCCGGAGACTACTACTTCCGCTGGTAACATTGTATGCAAATACCTGGCTGAGTGCGAAGGGCAGAAAACATTGACACATACCTGCCAGAGGCCTATCCTGGGTCTGAAGAGTCCACCCCGGTCTCCAGCGACTCATCATCTCAGCACACACTTTGCCTGCACACAGGGAATCCGCCTCTCTCCACGAATGCCTTCTCCTGCTAGGAAACACACGATGGCACTCAGCCAAAGGAGAGCACAGGCAAAGTCAACTGAAGCCCGCATTTTCAAGATTTTGCCCTCTGCTGGGCCACAGCCTCCGGTGGCACACTGCATGTGCGTCACTTCTCTGAAGACGAGGCCGAAATCCGGGCATCCAGGGCCCCAGCAGTCCAGAGGCTGCCCATGGCGGCATATGGATCACCTCTTTGCCACGTACAGGAGGGAGGCCTCGGCCCTAGACTGGCTCTGCTAGAGCTCCACGACCTCAGCTATTTTTCCCGACCTTTGGCCCGTGCCCTTGTGAGTGTGTGACCTCTAGTTACACTTCACCTCCGACCACTCTCGATCCGCCACCTGCGGATACCTGAGCGTGGACATCAACATCTATCACTGTCTGCAGTGTCACAGGTCACTAGGTGTCTAGGCTCAGGCTGACCTTGGCTGTCTTCTGCCCAGGCAAGGAGCTTAATCCTTGAAAGGAAATGAGGACGCGTGGCCACTGGCCGACATCCTTTCTTTCATCTACACAGCGGTCTAGATGAGGGTAAAGAGGCCAGGTGGGCCAGGTGAAGGCTGAGTGCGGGGCCTAAGGCTTCCTTCCCAATCACCATGGAGACAGCCACCGCAAGGCTGGCCGGAACTTCTGACGGGGACGGGTCACAAACTCTGAGCCAATAGGAGAGGTCCAGCCTAACCGGCCGGTTCCGCAGAGCCCTCCATTTTACCCACGGACACGCAACGGCCCCTTCTGTCCTTGGCCACAAAATCGAGGGCACCCAGGGAATAACTTCACAGTAGGCAACCCCTGATGTGGACACGTTCGACATACTGGGACAGCAGGCAGGTACCTCTTTTCCACTTACGCTACGATATCAGTAGGCAAGGCGCCCTTCCTCAGCATCTATGGCCCCTCTTTGTATGTGTTCTTTTAAAGAAATCTCTTTTTTCTACCCCTGAGACACATCACAACTATGAGGGGCCTGAGAGGGAACCTGGAGATGAAACAGGGGAGGCTTCTGGCTGGACCGCTTCCCCGTGGCTAGAGAATAGCAGTTAGTCTCTCTGGAAGCTCTCAGCTTCTGTTGATCGACATGGGCAATACGGTAGGGGCGGACCCTGGCCAGGTGGAGCTTGTGGGCACATGCAACCTCTGGGGGAAGAATAATTCCGCTGCTGCTTTGTATGGTGTAAACCTCCCCACGCCAAGTGGGATGGGCACAGAACATTGACCCACACCTGCCAGGGGCCCTTCCTGGGACTAAAGATCCCAACCTGGTCTCAACCTTGTCACCTTCTCAGCACATACCTTTCCTGCACACATAATCCTGCCTTTCTCCGTCGGTGCCTCATCCTACTAGGAAAAAAGCATGCCGCTCAAAAAGGCCGATGCCAGAGAAATCGAGGAGACACTGCCATTTTCCACATTTTTGCTGTCTACATACCCCCGCCTCCGGTGGAAGGCTGCCTATGTGGCCGGGCTGCGAAGGCAAGGCCGAAATCCTGGCATCCTGGGCCCCAGCAATCCAGTGGTTTATGGACGTGGGGACCCGGATGACATGTTTCCCACATACAAGAGGAATCCTTGGGCCCTTCACTGGCTCGCCATTCAGCTCCGCGACGTCCACTACTGGCCCTGGCCTTTGGCCGGTGCCCCATTGCGCGAGTGCTCCGGAGCCATGTTTCTCCACCCATCACTATCATTCTGCCACCAGGGGATATGTGAGTGTGGGAGTCACCATTTGTCTGTCACTGGCAGCAGTGCCACGAGTCACTAGACTTCCAGGTACCAGCTGACCTAGGCTGCCTTCTGCCCCAGGCAAGGTCCGGAATCCTTTATCCCAGATGCTGACACCTGGGCACTGGCCGACATTAATTTTTATCAACACAGAGGTCTGAGTGAGGGTCAGCAGGCCAGCCAGGTGAAGTCAAGGCCAGGTGGGCGGGACTAAGGCTCCTTTGCCATCACCATGGAGACAGTCCCCCCACCGGAAGAGTAGGCGGAGCGTATGATGGGCCCGGTGACAAGACTGAGCCAATGGCAGAGATCTGGCCCGCCAGGCAGATGACACAGGGCCCTCCATTATGACCTATGACACCTAGTGGCCACAGGATTTGAGCACACCCTGGGAAAGCCTACGCAGGCACAGGGGAGCCCCTGGTGCGGACTGGTGCAGGGCATTGGCAGAGCAGGCCAGGTACCTCTTTCCCACTTTCCTGAGGATATCACTACGCAAGGCATCCCCACTCAGCATCTCTTGCCTCTCTCTGTCTCTCTCTGGATGTGTTCATTCTCTGAAATCTCTTCCTTCTCCCCCTGAGTCACTTCACAGCTTGGAGTGCCTGATAGAGTGCCTAGAGACCAAAGAGCAAAGGGGGAAGGCCTCTGGCTCTACTGGTTGCCCATGGGCACACAAGATCTGGTAGTTTATCTGGAAGGTCTAGAGAGTAGTGACTGATGGGGTAGCTACATCACCGGCGGACCCTGGCCAGGTGAAGCTTGCTGACATGCGGCAGCCTCTCCGGAGACTACTACTTCCGCTGGTAACATTGTATGCAAATACCTGGCTGAGTGCGAAGGGCAGAAAACATTGACACATACCTGCCAGAGGCCTATCCTGGGTCTGAAGAGTCCACCCCGGTCTCCAGCGACTCATCATCTCAGCACACACTTTGCCTGCACACAGGGAATCCGCCTCTCTCCACGAATGCCTTCTCCTGCTAGGAAACACACGATGGCACTCAGCCAAAGGAGAGCACAGGCAAAGTCAACTGAAGCCCGCATTTTCAAGATTTTGCCCTCTGCTGGGCCACAGCCTCCGGTGGCACACTGCATGTGCGTCACTTCTCCGAAGACGAGGCCGAAATCCGGGCATCCAGGGCCCCAGCAGTCCAGAGGCTGCGCATGGCGGCATACGGATCACCTCTTTGCCACGTACAGGAGGGAGGCCTCGGCCCTAGACTGGCTCCGCTAGAGCTCCACGACCTCAGCTATTTTTCCCGACCTTTGGCCCGTGCCCTTGTGAGTGTGTCACCTCTAGTTATACTTCACCTCCGACCACTCTCGATCCGCCACCTGCGGATACCTGAGCGTGGACATCAACATCTATCACTGTCTGCAGTGTCACAGGTCACTAGGTGTCTAGGCTCAGGCTGACCTTGGCTGTCTTCTGCCCAGGCAAGGAGCTTAATCCTTCAAAGGAAATGAGGACGCGTGGCCACTGGCCGACATCCTTTCTTTCATCTACACAGCGGTCTAGATGAGGGTAAAGAGGCCAGGTGGGCCAGGTGAAGGCTGAGTGCGGGGCCTAAGGCTTCCTTCCCAATCACCATGGAGACAGCCACCGCAAGGCTGGCCGGAACTTCTGACGGGGACGGGTCACAAACTCTGAGCCAATAGGAGAGGTCCAGCCTAACCGGCCGGTTCCGCAGAGCCCTCCATTTTACCCACGGACACGCAACGGCCCCTTCTGTCCTTGGCCACAAAATCGAGGGCACCCAGGGAATAACTTCACAGTAGGCAACCCCTGATGTGGACACGTTCGACATACTGGGACAGCAGGCAGGTACCTCTTTTCCACTTACGCTACGATATCAGTAGGCAAGGCGCCCTTCCTCAGCATCTATGGCCCCTCTTTGTATGTGTTCTTTTAAAGAAATCTCTTTTTTCTACCCCTGAGACACATCACAACTATGAGGGGCCTGAGAGGGAACCTGGAGATGAAACAGGGGAGGCTTCTGGCTGGACCGCTTCCCCGTGGCTAGAGAATAGCAGTTAGTCTCTCTGGAAGCTCTCAGCTTCTGTTGATCGACATGGGCAACACGGTAGGGGCGGACCCTGGCCAGGTGGAGCTTGTGGGCACATGCAACCTCTGGGGGAAGAATAATTCCGCTGCTGCTTTGTATGGTGTAAACCTCCCCACGCCAAGTGGGATGGGCACAGAACATTGACCCACACCTGCCAGGGGCCCTTCCTGGGACTAAAGATCCCAACCTGGTCTCAACCTTGTCACCTTCTCAGCACATACCTTTCCTGCACACATAATCCTGCCTTTCTCCGTCGGTGCCTCATCCTACTAGGAAAAAAGCATGCCGCTCAAAAAGGCCGATGCCAGAGAAATCGAGGAGACACTGCCATTTTCCACATTTTTGCTGTCTACATATCCCCGCCTCCGGTGGAAGGCTGCCTATGTGGCCGGGCTGCGAAGGCAAGGCCGAAATCCTGGCATCCTGGGCCCCAGCAATCCAGTGGTTTATGGACGTGGGGACCCGGATGACATGTTTCCCACATACAAGAGGAATCCTTGGGCCCTTCACTGGCTCGCCATTCAGCTCCGCGACGTCCACTACTGGCCCTGGCCTTTGGCCGGTGCCCCATTGCGCGAGTGCTCCGGAGCCATGTTTCTCCACCCATCACTATCATTCTGCCACCAGGGGATATGTGAGTGTGGGAGTCACCATTTGTCTGTCACTGGCAGCAGTGCCACGAGTCACTAGACTTCCAGGTACCAGCTGACCTAGGCTGCCTTCTGCCCCAGGCAAGGTCCGGAATCCTTTATCCCAGATGCTGACACCTGGGCACTGGCCGACATTAATTTTTATCAACACAGAGGTCTGAGTGAGGGTCAGCAGGCCAGCTAGGTGAAGTCAAGGCCAGGTGGGCGGGACTAAGGCTCCTTTGCCATCACCATGGAGACAGTCCCACCACCGGAAGAGTAGGCGGAGCGTATGATGGGCCCGGTGACAAGACTGAGCCAATGGCAGAGATCTGGCCCGCCAGGCAGATGACACAGGGCCCTCCATTATGACCTATGACACCTAGTGGCCACAGGATTTGAGCACACCCTGGGAAAGCCTACGCAGGCACAGGGGAGCCCCTGGTGCGGACTGGTTCAGGGCATTGGCAGAGCAGGCCAGGTACCTCTTTCCCACTTTCCTGAGGATATCACTACGCAAGGCATCCCCACTCAGCATCTCTTGCCTCTCTCTGTCTCTCTCTGGATGTGTTCATTCTCTGAAATCTCTTCCTTCTCCCCCTGAGTCACTTCACAGCTTGGAGTGCCTGATAGAGTGCCTAGAGACCAAAGAGCAAAGGGGGAAGGCCTCTGGCTCTACTGGTTGCCCATGGGCAGACAAGATCTGGTAGTTTATCTGGAAGGTCTAGAGAGTAGTGACTGATGGGGTAGCTACATCACCGGCGGACCCTGGCCAGGTGAAGCTTGCTGACATGCGGCAGCCTCTCCGGAGACTACTACTTCCGCTGTTAACATTGTATGCAAATACCTGGCTGAGTGCAAAGGGCAGAAAACATTGACACATACCTGCCAGAGGCCTATCCTGGGTCTGAAGAGTCCACCCCGGTCTCCAGCGACTCATCATCTCAGCACACACTTTGCCTGCACACAGGGAATCCGCCTCTCTCCACGAATGCCTTCTCCTGCTAGGAAACACACGATGGCACTCAGCCAAAGGAGAGCACAGGCAAAGTCAACTGAAGCCCGCATTTTCAAGATTTTGCCCTCTGCTGGGCCACAGCCTCCGGTGGCACACTGCATGTGCGTCACTTCTCCGAAGACGAGGCCGAAATCCGGGCATCCAGGGCCCCAGCAGTCCAGAGGCTGCCCATGGCGGCATACGGATCACCTCTTTGCCACGTACAGGAGGGAGGCCTCGGCCCTACACTGGCTCTGCTAGAGCTCCACGACCTCAGCTATTTTTCCCGACCTTTGGCCCGTGCCCTTGTGAGTGTGTGACCTCTAGTTACACTTCACCTCCGACCACTCTCGATCCGCCACCTGCGGATACCTGAGCGTGGACATCAACATCTATCACTGTCTGCAGTGTCACAGGTCACTAGGTGTCTAGGCTCAGGCTGACCTTGGCTGTCTTCTGCCCAGGCAAGGAGCTTAATCCTTGAAAGGAAATGAGGACGCGTGGCCACTGGCCGACATCCTTTCTTTCATCTACACAGCGGTCTAGATGAGGGTAAAGAGGCCAGGTGGGCCAGGTGAAGGCTGAGTGCGGGGCCTAAGGCTTCCTTCCCAATCACCATGGAGACAGCCACCGCAAGGCTGGCCGGAACTTCTGACGGGGACGGGTCACAAACTCTCAGCCAATAGGAGAGGTCCAGCCTAACCGGCCGGTTCCGCAGAGCCCTCCATTTTACCCACGGACACGCAACGGCCCCTTCTGTCCTTGGCCACAAAATCGAGGGCACCCAGGGAATAACTTCACAGTAGGCAACCCCTGATGTGGACACGTTCGACATACTGGGACAGCAGGCAGGTACCTCTTTTCCACTTACGCTACGATATCAGTAGGCAAGGCGCCCTTCCTCAGCATCTATGGCCCCTCTTTGTATGTGTTCTTTTAAAGAAATCTCTTTTTTCTACCCCTGAGACACATCACAACTATGAGGGGCCTGAGAGGGAACCTGGAGATGAAACAGGGGAGGCTTCTGGCTGGACCGCTTCCCCGTGGCTAGAGAATAGCAGTTAGTCTCTCTGGAAGCTCTCAGCTTCTGTTGATCGACATGGGCAACACGGTAGGGGCGGACCCTGGCCAGGTGGAGCTTGTGGGCACATGCAACCTCTGGGGGAAGAATAATTCCGCTGCTGCTTTGTATGGTGTAAACCTCCCCACGCCAAGTGGGATGGGCACAGAACATTGACCCACACCTGCCAGGGGCCCTTCCTGGGACTAAAGATCCCAACCTGGTCTCAACCTTGTCACCTTCTCAGCACATACCTTTCCTGCACACATAATCCTGCCTTTCTCCGTCGGTGCCTCATCCTACTAGGAAAAAAGCATGCCGCTCAAAAAGGCCGATGCCAGAGAAATCGAGGAGACACTGCCATTTTCCACATTTTTGCTGTCTACATATCCCCGCCTCCGGTGGAAGGCTGCCTATGTGGCCGGGCTGCGAAGGCAAGGCCGAAATCCTGGCATCCTGGGCCCCAGCAATCCAGTGGTTTATGGACGTGGGGACCCGGATGACATGTTTCCCACATACAAGAGGAATCCTTGGGCCCTTCACTGGCTCGCCATTCAGCTCCGCGACGTCCACTACTGGCCCTGGCCTTTGGCCGGTGCCCCATTGCGCGAGTGCTCCGGAGCCATGTTTCTCCACCCATCACTATCATTCTGCCACCAGGGGATATGTGAGTGTGGGAGTCACCATTTGTCTGTCACTGGCAGCAGTGCCACGAGTCACTAGACTTCCAGGTACCAGCTGACCTAGGCTGCCTTCTGCCCCAGGCAAGGTCCGGAATCCTTTATCCCAGATGCTGACACCTGGGCACTGGCCGACATTAATTTTTATCAACACAGAGGTCTGAGTGAGGGTCAGCAGGCCAGCTAGGTGAAGTCAAGGCCAGGTGGGCGGGACTAAGGCTCCTTTGCCATCACCATGGAGACAGTCCCACCACCGGAAGAGTAGGCGGAGCGTATGATGGGCCCGGTGACAAGACTGAGCCAATGGCAGAGATCTGGCCCGCCAGGCAGATGACACAGGGCCCTCCATTATGACCTATGACACCTAGTGGCCACAGGATTTGAGCACACCCTGGGAAAGCCTACGCAGGCACAGGGGAGCCCCTGGTGCGGACTGGTTCAGGGCATTGGCAGAGCAGGCCAGGTACCTCTTTCCCACTTTCCTGAGGATATCACTACGCAAGGCATCCCCACTCAGCATCTCTTGCCTCTCTCTGTCTCTCTCTGGATGTGTTCATTCTCTGAAATCTCTTCCTTCTCCCCCTGAGTCACTTCACAGCTTGGAGTGCCTGATAGAGTGCCTAGAGACCAAAGAGCAAAGGGGGAAGGCCTCTGGCTCTACTGGTTGCCCATGGGCAGACAAGATCTGGTAGTTTATCTGGAAGGTCTAGAGAGTAGTGACTGATGGGGTAGCTACATCACCGGCGGACCCTGGCCAGGTGAAGCTTGCTGACATGCGGCAGCCTCTCCGGAGACTACTACTTCCGCTGTTAACATTGTATGCAAATACCTGGCTGAGTGCAAAGGGCAGAAAACATTGACACATACCTGCCAGAGGCCTATCCTGGGTCTGAAGAGTCCACCCCGGTCTCCAGCGACTCATCATCTCAGCACACACTTTGCCTGCACACAGGGAATCCGCCTCTCTCCACGAATGCCTTCTCCTGCTAGGAAACACACGATGGCACTCAGCCAAAGGAGAGCACAGGCAAAGTCAACTGAAGCCCGCATTTTCAAGATTTTGCCCTCTGCTGGGCCACAGCCTCCGGTGGCACACTGCATGTGCGTCACTTCTCCGAAGACGAGGCCGAAATCCGGGCATCCAGGGCCCCAGCAGTCCAGAGGCTGCCCATGGCGGCATACGGATCACCTCTTTGCCACGTACAGGAGGGAGGCCTCGGCCCTACACTGGCTCTGCTAGAGCTCCACGACCTCAGCTATTTTTCCCGACCTTTGGCCCGTGCCCTTGTGAGTGTGTGACCTCTAGTTACACTTCACCTCCGACCACTCTCGATCCGCCACCTGCGGATACCTGAGCGTGGACATCAACATCTATCACTGTCTGCAGTGTCACAGGTCACTAGGTGTCTAGGCTCAGGCTGACCTTGGCTGTCTTCTGCCCAGGCAAGGAGCTTAATCCTTGAAAGGAAATGAGGACGCGTGGCCACTGGCCGACATCCTTTCTTTCATCTACACAGCGGTCTAGATGAGGGTAAAGAGGCCAGGTGGGCCAGGTGAAGGCTGAGTGCGGGGCCTAAGGCTTCCTTCCCAATCACCATGGAGACAGCCACCGCAAGGCTGGCCGGAACTTCTGACGGGGACGGGTCACAAACTCTGAGCCAATAGGAGAGGTCCAGCCTAACCGGCCGGTTCCGCAGAGCCCTCCATTTTACCCACGGACACGCAACGGCCCCTTCTGTCCTTGGCCACAAAATCGAGGGCACCCAGGGAATAACTTCACAGTAGGCAACCCCTGATGTGGACACGTTCGACATACTGGGACAGCAGGCAGGTACCTCTTTTCCACTTACGCTACGATATCAGTAGGCAAGGCGCCCTTCCTCAGCATCTATGGCCCCTCTTTGTATGTGTTCTTTTAAAGAAATCTCTTTTTTCTACCCCTGAGACACATCACAACTATGAGGGGCCTGAGAGGGAACCTGGAGATGAAACAGGGGAGGCTTCTGGCTGGACCGCTTCCCCGTGGCTAGAGAATAGCAGTTAGTCTCTCTGGAAGCTCTCAGCTTCTGTTGATCGACATGGGCAATACGGTAGGGGCGGACCCTGGCCAGGTGGAGCTTGTGGGCACATGCAACCTCTGGGGGAAGAATAATTCCGCTGCTGCTTTGTATGGTGTAAACCTCCCCACGCCAAGTGGGATGGGCACAGAACATTGACCCACACCTGCCAGGGGCCCTTCCTGGGACTAAAGATCCCAACCTGGTCTCAACCTTGTCACCTTCTCAGCACATACCTTTCCTGCACACATAATCCTGCCTTTCTCCGTCGGTGCCTCATCCTACTAGGAAAAAAGCATGCCGCTCAAAAAGGCCGATGCCAGAGAAATCGAGGAGACACTGCCATTTTCCACATTTTTGCTGTCTACATATCCCCGCCTCCGGTGGAAGGCTGCCTATGTGGCCGGGCTGCGAAGGCAAGGCCGAAATCCTGGCATCCTGGGCCCCAGCAATCCAGTGGTTTATGGACGTGGGGACCCGGATGACATGTTTCCCACATACAAGAGGAATCCTTGGGCCCTTCACTGGCTCGCCATTCAGCTCCGCGACGTCCACTACTGGCCCTGGCCTTTGGCCGGTGCCCCATTGCGCGAGTGCTCCGGAGCCATGTTTCTCCACCCATCACTATCATTCTGCCACCAGGGGATATGTGAGTGTGGGAGTCACCATTTGTCTGTCACTGGCAGCAGTGCCACGAGTCACTAGACTTCCAGGTACCAGCTGACCTAGGCTGCCTTCTGCCCCAGGCAAGGTCCGGAATCCTTTATCCCAGATGCTGACACCTGGGCACTGGCCGACATTAATTTTTATCAACACAGAGGTCTGAGTGAGAGTCAGCAGGCCAGCTAGGTGAAGTCAAGGCCAGGTGGGCGGGACTAAGGCTCCTTTGCCATCACCATGGAGACAGTCCCACCACCGGAAGAGTAGGCGGAGCTTATGATGGGCCCGGTGACAAGACTGAGCCAATGGCAGAGATCTGGCCCGCCAGGCAGATGACACAGGGCCCTCCATTATGACCTATGACACCTAGTGGCCACAGGATTTGAGCACACCCTGGGAAAGCCTACGCAGGCACAGGGGAGCCCCTGGTGCGGACTCGTGCAGGGCATTGGCAGAGCAGGCCAGGTACCTCTTTCCCACTTTCCTGAGGATATCACTACGCAAGGCATCCCCACTCAGCATCTCTTGCCTCTCTCTGTCTCTCTCTGGATGTGTTCATTCTCTGAAATCTCTTCCTTCTCCCCCTGAGTCACTTCACAGCTTGGAGTGCCTGATAGAGTGCCTAGAGACCAAAGAGCAAAGGGGGAAGGCCTCTGGCTCTACTGGTTGCCCATGGGCACACAAGATCTGGTAGTTTATCTGGAAGGTCTAGAGAGTAGTGACTGATGGGGTAGCTACATCACCGGCGGACCCTGGCCAGGTGAAGCTTGCTGACATGCGGCAGCCTCTCTGGAGACTACTACTTCCGCTGGTAACATTGTATGCAAATACCTGGCTGAGTGCGAAGGGCAGAAAACATTGACACATACCTGCCAGAGGCCTATCCTGGGTCTGAAGAGTCCACCCCGGTCTCCAGCGACTCATCATCTCAGCACACACTTTGCCTGCACACAGGGAATCCGCCTCTCTCCACGAATGCCTTCTCCTGCTAGGAAACACACGATGGCACTCAGCCAAAGGAGAGCACAGGCAAAGTCAACTGAAGCCCGCATTTTCAAGATTTTGCCCTCTGCTGGGCCACAGCCTCCGGTGGCACACTGCATGTGCGTCACTTCTCCGAAGACGAGGCCGAAATCCGGGCATCCAGGGCCCCAGCAGTCCAGAGGCTGCGCATGGCGGCATACGGATCACCTCTTTGCCACGTACAGGAGGGAGGCCTCGGCCCTAGAGTGGCTCCGCTAGAGCTCCACGACCTCAGCTATTTTTCCCGACCTTTGGCCCGTGCCCTTGTGAGTGTGTCACCTCTAGTTACACTTCACCTCCGACCACTCTCGATCCGCCACCTGCGGATACCTGAGCGTGGACATCAACATCTATCACTGTCTGCAGTGTCACAGGTCACTAGGTGTCTAGGCTCAGGCTGACCTTGGCTGTCTTCTGCCCAGGCAAGGAGCTTAATCCTTGAAAGGAAATGAGGACGCGTGGCCACTGGCCGACATCCTTTCTTTCATCTACACAGCGGTCTAGATGAGGGTAAAGAGGCCAGGTGGGCCAGGTGAAGGCTGAGTGCGGGGCCTAAGGCTTCCTTCCCAATCACCATGGAGACAGCCACCGCAAGGCTGGCCGGAACTTCTGACGGGGACGGGTCACAAACTCTGAGCCAATAGGAGAGGTCCAGCCTAACCGGCCGGTTCCGCAGAGCCCTCCATTTTACCCACGGACACGCAACGGCCCCTTCTGTCCTTGGCCACAAAATCGAGGGCACCCAGGGAATAACTTCACAGTAGGCAACCCCTGATGTGGACACGTTCGACATACTGGGACAGCAGGCAGGTACCTCTTTTCCACTTACGCTACGATATCAGTAGGCAAGGCGCCCTTCCTCAGCATCTATGGCCCCTCTTTGTATGTGTTCTTTTAAAGAAATCTCTTTTTTCTACCCCTGAGACACATCACAACTATGAGGGGCCTGAGAGGGAACCTGGAGATGAAACAGGGGAGGCTTCTGGCTGGACCGCTTCCCCGTGGCTAGAGAATAGCAGTTAGTCTCTCTGGAAGCTCTCAGCTTCTGTTGATCGACATGGGCAATACGGTAGGGGCGGACCCTGGCCAGGTGGAGCTTGTGGGCACATGCAACCTCTGGGGGAAGAATAATTCCGCTGCTGCTTTGTATGGTGTAAACCTCCCCACGCCAAGTGGGATGGGCACAGAACATTGACCCACACCTGCCAGGGGCCCTTCCTGGGACTAAAGATCCCAACCTGGTCTCAACCTTGTCACCTTCTCAGCACATACCTTTCCTGCACACATAATCCTGCCTTTCTCCGTCGGTGCCTCATCCTACTAGGAAAAAAGCATGCCGCTCAAAAAGGCCGATGCCAGAGAAATCGAGGAGACACTGCCATTTTCCACATTTTTGCTGTCTACATATCCCCGCCTCCGGTGGAAGGCTGCCTATGTGGCCGGGCTGCGAAGGCAAGGCCGAAATCCTGGCATCCTGGGCCCCAGCAATCCAGTGGTTTATGGACGTGGGGACCCGGATGACATGTTTCCCACATACAAGAGGAATCCTTGGGCCCTTCACTGGCTCGCCATTCAGCTCCGCGACGTCCACTACTGGCCCTGGCCTTTGGCCGGTGCCCCATTGCGCGAGTGCTCCGGAGCCATGTTTCTCCACCCATCACTATCATTCTGCCACCAGGGGATATGTGAGTGTGGGAGTCACCATTTGTCTGTCACTGGCAGCAGTGCCACGAGTCACTAGACTTCCAGGTACCAGCTGACCTAGGCTGCCTTCTGCCCCAGGCAAGGTCCGGAATCCTTTATCCCAGATGCTGACACCTGGGCACTGGCCGACATTAATTTTTATCAACACAGAGGTCTGAGTGAGGGTCAGCAGGCCAGCTAGGTGAAGTCAAGGCCAGGTGGGCGGGACTAAGGCTCCTTTGCCATCACCATGGAGACAGTCCCACCACCGGAAGAGTAGGCGGAGCGTATGATGGGCCCGGTGACAAGACTGAGCCAATGGCAGAGATCTGGCCCGCCAGGCAGATGACACAGGGCCCTCCATTATGACCTATGACACCTAGTGGCCACAGGATTTGAGCACACCCTGGGAAAGCCTACGCAGGCACAGGGGAGCCCCTGGTGCGGACTGGTGCAGGGCATTGGCAGAGCAGGCCAGGTACCTCTTTCCCACTTTCCTGAGGATATCACTACGCAAGGCATCCCCACTCAGCATCTCTTGCCTCTCTCTGTCTCTCTCTGGATGTGTTCATTCTCTGAAATCTCTTCCTTCTCCCCCTGAGTCACTTCACAGCTTGGAGTGCCTGATAGAGTGCCTAGAGACCAAAGAGCAAAGGGGGAAGGCCTCTGGCTCTACTGGTTGCCCATGGGCAGACAAGATCTGGTAGTTTATCTGGAAGGTCTAGAGAGTAGTGACTGATGGGGTAGCTACATCACCGGCGGACCCTGGCCAGGTGAAGCTTGCTGACATGCGGCAGCCTCTCCGGAGACTACTACTTCCGCTGGTAACATTGTATGCAAATACCTGGCTGAGTGCGAAGGGCAGAAAACATTGACACATACCTGCCAGAGGCCTATCCTGGGTCTGAAGAGTCCACCCCGGTCTCCAGCGACTCATCATCTCAGCACACACTTTGCCTGCACACAGGGAATCCGCCTCTCTCCACGAATGCCTTCTCCTGCTAGGAAACACACGATGGCACTCAGCCAAAGGAGAGCACAGGCAAAGTCAACTGAAGCCCGCATTTTCAAGATTTTGCCCTCTGCTGGGCCACAGCCTCCGGTGGCACACTGCATGTGCGTCACTTCTCCGAAGACGAGGCCGAAATCCGGGCATCCAGGGCCCCAGCAGTCCAGAGGCTGCCCATGGCGGCATACGGATCACCTCTTTGCCACGTACAGGAGGGAGGCCTCGGCCCTAGACTGGCTCCGCTAGAGCTCCACGACCTCAGCTATTTTTCCCGACCTTTGGCCCGTGCCCTTGTCAGTGTGTCACCTCTAGTTACACTTCACCTCCGACCACTCTCGATCCACCACCTGCGGATACCTGAGCGTGGACATCAACATCTATCACTGTCTGCAGTGTCACAGGTCACTAGGTGTCTAGGCTCAGGCTGACCTTGGCTGTCTTCTGCCCAGGCAAGGAGCTTAATCCTTGAAAGGAAATGAGGACGCGTGGCCACTGGCCGACATCCTTTCTTTCATCTACACAGCGGTCTAGATGAGGGTAAAGAGGCCAGGTGGGCCAGGTGAAGGCTGAGTGCGGGGCCTAAGGCTTCCTTCCCAATCACCATGGAGACAGCCACCACAAGGCTGGCCGGAACTTCTGACGGGGACGGGTCACAAACTCGGAGCCAATAGGAGAGGTCCAGCCTAACCGGCCGGTTCCGCAGAGCCCTCCATTTTACCCACGGACACGCAACGGCCCCTTCTGTCCTTGGCCACAAAATCGAGGGCACCCAGGGAATAACTTCACAGTAGGCAACCCCTGATGTGGACACGTTCGACATACTGGGACAGCAGGCAGGTACCTCTTTTCCACTTACGCTACGATATCAGTAGGCAAGGCGCCCTTCCTCAGCATCTATGGCCCCTCTTTGTATGTGTTCTTTTAAAGAAATCTCTTTTTTCTACCCCTGAGACACATCACAACTATGAGGGGCCTGAGAGGGAACCTGGAGATGAAACAGGGGAGGCTTCTGGCTGGACCGCTTCCCCGTGGCTAGAGAATAGCAGTTAGTCTCTCTGGAAGCTCTCAGCTTCTGTTGATCGACATGGGCAATACGGTAGGGGCGGACCCTGGCCAGGTGGAGCTTGTGGGCACATGCAACCTCTGGGGGAAGAATAATTCCGCTGCTGCTTTGTATGGTGTAAACCTCCCCACGCCAAGTGGGATGGGCACAGAACATTGACCCACACCTGCCAGGGGCCCTTCCTGGGACTAAAGATCCCAACCTGGTCTCAACCTTGTCACCTTCTCAGCACATACCTTTCCTGCACACATAATCCTGCCTTTCTCCGTCGGTGCCTCATCCTACTAGGAAAAAAGCATGCCGCTCAAAAAGGCCGATGCCAGAGAAATCGAGGAGACACTGCCATTTTCCACATTTTTGCTGTCTACATATCCCCGCCTCCGGTGGAAGGCTGCCTATGTGGCCGGGCTGCGAAGGCAAGGCCGAAATCCTGGCATCCTGGGCCCCAGCAATCCAGTGGTTTATGGACGTGGGGACCCGGATGACATGTTTCCCACATACAAGAGGAATCCTTGGGCCCTTCACTGGCTCGCCATTCAGCTCCGCGACGTCCACTACTGGCCCTGGCCTTTGGCCGGTGCCCCATTGCGCGAGTGCTCCGGAGCCATGTTTCTCCACCCATCACTATCATTCTGCCACCAGGGGATATGTGAGTGTGGGAGTCACCATTTGTCTGTCACTGGCAGCAGTGCCACGAGTCACTAGACTTCCAGGTACCAGCTGACCTAGGCTGCCTTCTGCCCCAGGCAAGGTCCGGAATCCTTTATCCCAGATGCTGACACCTGGGCACTGGACGACATTAATTTTTATCAACACAGAGGTCTGAGTGAGGGTCAGCAGGCCAGCCAGGTGAAGTCAAGGCCAGGTGGGCGGGACTAAGGCTCCTTTGCCATCACCATGGAGACAGTCCCCCCACCGGAAGAGTAGGCGGAGCGTATGATGGGCCCGGTGACAAGACTGAGCCAATGGCAGAGATCTGGCCCGCCAGGCAGATGACACAGGGCCCTCCATTATGACCTATGACACCTAGTGGCCACAGGATTTGAGCACACCCTGGGAAAGCCCACGCAGGCACAGGGGAGCCCCTGGTGCGGACTGGTGCAGGGCATTGGCAGAGCAGGCCAGGTACCTCTTTCCCACTTTCCTCAGGATATCACTACGCAAGGCATCCCCACTCAGCATCTCTTGCCTCTCTCTGTCTCTCTCTGGATGTGTTCATTCTCTGAAATCTCTTCCTTCTCCCCCTGAGTCACTTCACAGCTTGGAGTGCCTGATAGAGTGCCTAGAGACCAAAGAGCAAAGGGGGAAGGCCTCTGGCTCTACTGGTTGCCCATGGGCAGACAAGATCTGGTAGTTTATCTGGAAGGTCTAGAGAGTAGTGACTGATGGGGTAGCTACATCACCGGCGGACCCTGGCCAGGTGAAGCTTGCTGACATGCGGCAGCCTCTCCGGAGACTACTACTTCCGCTGGTAACATTGTATGCAAATACCTGGCTGAGTGCGAAGGGCAGAAAACATTGACACATACCTGCCAGAGGCCTATCCTGGGTCTGAAGAGTCCACCCCGGTCTCCAGCGACTCATCATCTCAGCACACACTTTGCCTGCACACAGGGAATCCGCCTCTCTCCACGAATGCCTTCTCCTGCTAGGAAACACACGATGGCACTCAGCCAAAGGAGAGCACAGGCAAAGTCAACTGAAGCCCGCATTTTCAGGATTTTGCCCTCTGCTGGGCCACAGCCTCCGGTGGCACACTGCATGTGCGTCACTTCTCCGAAGACGAGGCCGAAATCCGGGCATCCAGGGCCCCAGCAGTCCAGAGGCTGCGCATGGCGGCATACGGATCACCTCTTTGCCACGTACAGGAGGGAGGCCTCGGCCCTAGACTGGCTCCGCTAGAGCTCCACGACCTCAGCTATTTTTCCCGACCTTTGGCCCGTGCCCTTGTCAGTGTGTCACCTCTAGTTACACTTCACCTCCGACCACTCTCGATCCGCCACCTGCGGATACCTGAGCGTGGACATCAACATCTATCACTGTCTGCAGTGTCACAGGTCACTAGGTGTCTAGGCTCAGGCTGACCTTGGCTGTCTTCTCAGGCAAGGAGCTTAATCCTTGAAAGGAAATGAGGACGCGTGGCCACTGGCCGACATCCTTTCTTTCATCTACACAGCGGTCTAGATGAGGGTAAAGAGGCCAGGTGGGCCAGGTGAAGGCTGAGTGCGGGGCCTAAGGCTTCCTTCCCAATCACCATGGAGACAGCCACCGCAAGGCTGGCCGGAACTTCTGACGGGGACGGGTCACAAACTCTGAGCCAATAGGAGAGGTCCAGCCTAACCGGCCGGTTCCGCAGAGCCCTCCATTTTACCCACGGACACGCAACGGCCCCTTCTGTCCTTGGCCACAAAATCGAGGGCACCCAGGGAATAACTTCACAGTAGGCAACCCCTGATGTGGACACGTTCGACATACTGGGACAGCAGGCAGGTACCTCTTTTCCACTTACGCTACGATATCAGTAGGCAAGGCGCCCTTCCTCAGCATCTATGGCCCCTCTTTGTATGTGTTCTTTTAAAGAAATCTCTTTTTTCTACCCCTGAGACACATCACAACTATGAGGGGCCTGAGAGGGAACCTGGAGATGAAACAGGGGAGGCTTCTGGCTGGACCGCTTCCCCGTGGCTAGAGAATAGCAGTTAGTCTCTCTGGAAGCTCTCAGCTTCTGTTGATCGACATGGGCAATACGGTAGGGGCGGACCCTGGCCAGGTGGAGCTTGTGGGCACATGCAACCTCTGGGGGAAGAATAATTCCGCTGCTGCTTTGTATGGTGTAAACCTCCCCACGCCAAGTGGGATGGGCACAGAACATTGACCCACACCTGCCAGGGGCCCTTCCTGGGACTAAAGATCCCAACCTGGTCTCAACCTTGTCACCTTCTCAGCACATACCTTTCCTGCACACATAATCCTGCCTTTCTCCGTCGGTGCCTCATCCTACTAGGAAAAAAGCATGCCGCTCAAAAAGGCCGATGCCAGAGAAATCGAGGAGACACTGCCATTTTCCACATTTTTGCTGTCTACATACCCCCGCCTCCGGTGGAAGGCTGCCTATGTGGCCGGGCTGCGAAGGCAAGGCCGAAATCCTGGCATCCTGGGCCCCAGCAATCCAGTGGTTTATGGACGTGGGGACCCGGATGACATGTTTCCCACATACAAGAGGAATCCTTGGGCCCTTCACTGGCTCGCCATTCAGCTCCGCGACGTCCACTACTGGCCCTGGCCTTTGGCCGGTGCCCCATTGCGCGAGTGCTCCGGAGCCATGTTTCTCCACCCATCACTATCATTCTGCCACCAGGGGATATGTGAGTGTGGGAGTCACCATTTGTCTGTCACTGGCAGCAGTGCCACGAGTCACTAGACTTCCAGGTACCAGCTGACCTAGGCTGCCTTCTGCCCCAGGCAAGGTCCGGAATCCTTTATCCCAGATGCTGACACCTGGGCACTGGCCGACATTAATTTTTATCAACACAGAGGTCTGAGTGAGGGTCAGCAGGCCAGCTAGGTGAAGTCAAGGCCAGGTGGGCGGGACTAAGGCTCCTTTGCCATCACCATGGAGACAGTCCCACCACCGGAAGAGTAGGCGGAGCGTATGATGGGCCCGGTGACAAGACTGAGCCAATGGCAGAGATCTGGCCCGCCAGGCAGATGACACAGGGCCCTCCATTATGACCTATGACACCTAGTGGCCACAGGATTTGAGCACACCCTGGGAAAGCCTACGCAGGCACAGGGGAGCCCCTGGTGCGGACTGGTTCAGGGCATTGGCAGAGCAGGCCAGGTACCTCTTTCCCACTTTCCTGAGGATATCACTACGCAAGGCATCCCCACTCAGCATCTCTTGCCTCTCTCTGTCTCTCTCTGGATGTGTTCATTCTCTGAAATCTCTTCCTTCTCCCCCTGAGTCACTTCACAGCTTGGAGTGCCTGATAGAGTGCCTAGAGACCAAAGAGCAAAGGGGGAAGGCCTCTGGCTCTACTGGTTGCCCATGGGCACACAAGATCTGGTAGTTTATCTGGAAGGTCTAGAGAGTAGTGACTGATGGGGTAGCTACATCACCGGCGGACCCTGGCCAGGTGAAGCTTGCTGACATGTGGCAGCCTCTCCGGAGACTACTACTTCCGCTGGTAACATTGTATGCAAATACCTGGCTGAGTGCGAAGGGCAGAAAACATTGACACATACCTGCCAGAGGCCTATCCTGGGTCTGAAGAGTCCACCCCGGTCTCCAGCGACTCATCATCTCAGCACACACTTTGCCTGCACACAGGGAATCCGCCTCTCTCCACGAATGCCTTCTCCTGCTAGGAAACACACGATGGCACTCAGCCAAAGGAGAGCACAGGCAAAGTCAACTGAAGCCCGCATTTTCAAGATTTTGCCCTCTGCTGGGCCACAGCCTCCGGTGGCACACTGCATGTGCGTCACTTCTCCGAAGACGAGGCCGAAATCCGGGCATCCAGGGCCCCAGCAGTCCAGAGGCTGCGCATGGCGGCATACGGATCACCTCTTTGCCACGTACAGGAGGGAGGCCTCGGCCCTAGACTGGCTCCGCTAGAGCTCCACGACCTCAGCTATTTTTCCCGACCTTTGGCCCGTGCCCTTGTGAGTGTGTCACCTCTAGTTACACTACACCTCCGACCACTCTCGATCCGCCACCTGCGGATACCTGAGCGTGGACATCAACATCTATCACTGTCTGCAGTGTCACAGGTCACTAGGTTTCTAGGCTCAGGCTGACCTTGGCTGTCTTCTGCCCAGGCAAGCAGCTTAATCCTTCAAAGGAAATGAGGACGCGTGGTCACTGGCCGACATCCTTTCTTTCATCTACACAGCGGTCTAGATGAGGGTAAAGAGGCCAGGTGGGCCAGGTGAAAGCTGAGTGCGGGGCCTAAGGCTTCCTTCCCAATCACCATGGAGACAGCCACCGCAAGGCTGGCCGGAACTTCTGACGGGGACGGGTCACAAACTCTGAGCCAATAGGAGAGGTCCAGCCTAACCGGCCGGTTCCGCAGAGCCCTCCATTTTACCCACGGACACGCAACGGCCCCTTCTGTCCTTGGCCACAAAATCGAGGGCACCCAGGGAATAACTTCACAGTAGGCAACCCCTGATGTGGACACGTTCGACATACTGGGACAGCAGGCAGGTACCTCTTTTCCACTTACGCTACGATATCAGTAGGCAAGGCGCCCTTCCTCAGCATCTATGGCCCCTCTTTGTATGTGTTCTTTTAAAGAAATCTCTTTTTTCTACCCCTGAGACACATCACAACTACGAGGGGCCTGAGAGGGAACCTGGAGATGAAACAGGGGAGGCTTCTGGCTGTACCGCTTCCCCGTGGCTAGAGAATAGCAGTTAGTCTCTCTGGAAGCTCTCAGCTTCTGTTGATCGACATGGGCAATACGGTAGGGGCGGACCCTGGCCAGGTGGAGCTTGTGGGCACATGCAACCTCTGGGGGAAGAATAATTCCGCTGCTGCTTTGTATGGTGTAAACCTCCCCACGCCAAGTGGGATGGGCACAGAACATTGACCCACACCTGCCAGGGGCCCTTCCTGGGACTAAAGATCCCAACCTGGTCTCAACCTTGTCACCTTCTCAGCACATACCTTTCCTGCACACATAATCCTGCCTTTCTCCGTCGGTGCCTCATCCTACTAGGAAAAAAGCATGCCGCTCAAAAAGGCCGATGCCAGAGAAATCGAGGAGACACTGCCATTTTCCACATTTTTGCTGTCTACATATCCCCGCCTCCGGTGGAAGGCTGCCTATGTGGCCGGGCTGCGAAGGCAAGGCTGAAATCCTGGCATCCTGGGCCCCAGCAATCCAGTGGTTTATGGACGTGGGGACCCGGATGACATGTTTCCCACATACAAGAGGAATCCTTGGGCCCTTCACTGGCTCGCCATTCAGCTCCGCGACGTCCACTACTGGCCCTGGCCTTTGGCCGGTGCCCCATTGCGCGAGTGCTCCGGAGCCATGTTTCTCCACCCATCACTATCATTCTGCCACCAGGGGATATGTGAGTGTGGGAGTCACCATTTGTCTGTCACTGGCAGCAGTGCCACGAGTCACTAGACTTCCAGGTACCAGCTGACCTAGGCTGCCTTCTGCCCCAGGCAAGGTCCGGAATCCTTTATCCCAGATGCTGACACCTGGGCACTGGCCGACATTAATTTTTATCAACACAGAGGTCTGAGTGAGGGTCAGCAGGCCAGCTAGGTGAAGTCAAGGCCAGGTGGGCGGGACTAAGGCTCCTTTGCCATCACCATGGAGACAGTCCCACCACCGGAAGAGTAGGCGGAGCGTATGATGGGCCCGGTGACAAGACTGAGCCAATGGCAGAGATCTGGCCCGCCAGGCAGATGACACAGGGCCCTCCATTATGACCTATGACACCTAGTGGCCACAGGATTTGAGCACACCCTGGGAAAGCCTACGCAGGCACAGGGGAGCCCCTGGTGCGGACTGGTTCAGGGCATTGGCAGAGCAGGCCAGGTACCTCTTTCCCACTTTCCTGAGGATATCACTACGCAAGGCATCCCCACTCAGCATCTCTTGCCTCTCTCTGTCTCTCTCTGGATGTGTTCATTCTCTGAAATCTCTTCCTTCTCCCCCTGAGTCACTTCACAGCTTGGAGTGCCTGATAGAGTGCCTAGAGACCAAAGAGCAAAGGGGGAAGGCCTCTGGCTCTACTGGTTGCCCATGGGCAGACAAGATCTGGTAGTTTATCTGGAAGGTCTAGAGAGTAGTGACTGATGGGGTAGCTACATCACCGGCGGACCCTGGCCAGGTGAAGCTTGCTGACATGCGGCAGCCTCTCCGGAGACTACTACTTCCGCTGGTAACATTGTATGCAAATACCTGGCTGAGTGCGAAGGGCAGAAAACATTGACACATACCTGCCAGAGGCCTATCCTGGGTCTGAAGAGTCCACCCCGGTCTCCAGCAACTCATCATCTCAGCACACACTTTGCCTGCACACAGGGAATCCGCCTCTCTCCACGAATGCCTTCTCCTGCTAGGAAACACACGATGGCACTCAGCCAAAGGAGAGCACAGGTAAAGTCAACTGAAGCCCGCATTTTCAAGATTTTGCCCTCTGCTGGGCCACAGCCTCCGGTGGCATACTGCATGTGCGTCACTTCTCCGAAGACAAGGCCGAAATCCGGGCATCCAGGGCCCCAGCAGTCCAGAGGCTGCGCATGGCGGCATACGGATCACCTCTTTGCCACGTACAGGAGGGAGGCCTCGGCCCTAGACTGGCTCCGCTAGAGCTCCACGACCTCAGCTATTTTTCCCGACCTTTGGCCCGTGCCCTTGTGAGTGTGTCACCTCTAGTTACACTACACCTCTGACCACTCTCGATCCGCCACCTGCGGATACCTGAGCGTGGACATCAACATCTATCACTGTCTGCAGTGTCACAGGTCACTAGGTTTCTAGGCTCAGGCTGACCTTGGCTGTCTTCTGCCCAGGCAAGGAGCTTAATCCTTCAAAGGAAATGAGGACGCGTGGCCACTGGCCGACATCCTTTCTTTCATCTACACAGAGGTCTAGATGAGGGTAAAGAGGCCAGGTGGGCCAGGTGAAAGCTGAGTGCGGGGCCTAAGGCTTCCTTCCCAATCACCATGGAGACAGCCACCGCAAGGCTGGCCGGAACTTCTGACGGGGACGGGTCACAGACTCTGAGCCAATAGGAGAGGTCCAGCCTAACCGGCCGGTTCCGCAGAGCCTTCCATTTTACCCACGGACACGCAACGGCCCCTTCTGTCCTTGGCCACAAAATCGAGGGCACCCAGGGAATAACTTCACAGTAGGCAACCCCTGATGTGGACACGTTCGACATACTGGGACAGCAGGCAGGTACCTCTTTTCCACTTACGCTACGATATCAGTAGGCAAGGCGCCCTTCCTCAGCATCTATGGCCCCTCTTTGTATGTGTTCTTTTAAAGAAATCTCTTTTTTCTACCCCTGAGACACATCACAACTATGAGGGGCCTGAGAGGGAACCTGGAGATGAAACAGGGGAGGCTTCTGGCTGTACCGCTTCCCCGTGGCTAGAGAATAGCAGTTAGTCTCTCTGGAAGCTCTCAGCTTCTGTTGATCGACATGGGCAATACGGTAGGGGCGGACCCTGGCCAGGTGGAGCTTGTGGGCACATGCAACCTCTGGGGGAAGAATAATTCCGCTGCTGCTTTGTATGGTGTAAACCTCCCCACGCCAAGTGGGATGGGCACAGAACATTGACCCACACCTGCCAGGGGCCCTTCCTGGGACTAAAGATCCCAACCTGGTCTCAACCTTGTCACCTTCTCAGCACATACCTTTCCTGCACACATAATCCTGCCTTTCTCCGTCGGTGCCTCATCCTACTAGGAAAAAAGCATGCCGCTCAAAAAGGCCGATGCCAGAGAAATCGAGGAGACACTGCCATTTTCCACATTTTTGCTGTCTACATATCCCCGCCTCCGGTGGAAGGCTGCCTATGTGGCCGGGCTGCGAAGGCAAGGCCGAAATCCTGGCATCCTGGGCCCCAGCAATCCAGTGGTTTATGGACGTGGGGACCCGGATGACATGTTTCCCACATACAAGAGGAATCCTTGGGCCCTTCACTGGCTCGCCATTCAGCTCCGCGACGTCCACTACTGGCCCTGGCCTTTGGCCGGTGCCCCATTGCGCGAGTGCTCCGGAGCCATGTTTCTCCACCCATCACTATCATTCTGCCACCAGGGGATATGTGAGTGTGGGAGTCACCATTTGTCTGTCACTGGCAGCAGTGCCACGAGTCACTAGACTTCCAGGTACCAGCTGACCTAGGCTGCCTTCTGCCCCAGGCAAGGTCCGGAATCCTTTATCCCAGATGCTGACACCTGGGCACTGGCCGACATTAATTTTTATCAACACAGAGGTCTGAGTGAGGGTCAGCAGGCCAGCTAGGTGAAGTCAAGGCCAGGTGGGCGGGACTAAGGCTCCTTTGCCATCACCATGGAGACAGTCCCACCACCGGAAGAGTAGGCGGAGCGTATGATGGGCCCGGTGACAAGACTGAGCCAATGGCAGAGATCTGGCCCGCCAGGCAGATGACACAGGGCCCTCCATTATGACCTATGACACCTAGTGGCCACAGGATTTGAGCACACCCTGGGAAAGCCTACGCAGGCACAGGGGAGCCCCTGGTGCGGACTGGTTCAGGGCATTGGCAGAGCAGGCCAGGTACCTCTTTCCCACTTTCCTGAGGATATCACTACGCAAGGCATCCCCACTCAGCATCTCTTGCCTCTCTCTGTCTCTCTCTGGATGTGTTCATTCTCTGAAATCTCTTCCTTCTCCCCCTGAGTCACTTCACAGCTTGGAGTGCCTGATAGAGTGCCTAGAGACCAAAGAGCAAAGGGGGAAGGCCTCTGGCTCTACTGGTTGCCCATGGGCAGACAAGATCTGGTAGTTTATCTGGAAGGTCTAGAGAGTAGTGACTGATGGGGTAGCTACATCACCGGCGGACCCTGGCCAGGTGAAGCTTGCTGACATGCGGCAGCCTCTCCGGAGACTACTACTTCCGCTGGTAACATTGTATGCAAATACCTGGCTGAGTGCGAAGGGCAGAAAACATTGACACATACCTGCCAGAGGCCTATCCTGGGTCTGAAGAGTCCACCCCGGTCTCCAGCAACTCATCATCTCAGCACACACTTTGCCTGCACACAGGGAATCCGCCTCTCTCCACGAATGCCTTCTCCTGCTAGGAAACACACGATGGCACTCAGCCAAAGGAGAGCACAGGTAAAGTCAACTGAAGCCCGCATTTTCAAGATTTTGCCCTCTGCTGGGCCACAGCCTCCGGTGGCATACTGCATGTGCGTCACTTCTCCGAAGACAAGGCCGAAATCCGGGCATCCAGGGCCCCAGCAGTCCAGAGGCTGCGCATGGCGGCATACGGATCACCTCTTTGCCACGTACAGGAGGGAGGCCTCGGCCCTAGACTGGCTCCGCTAGAGCTCCACGACCTCAGCTATTTTTCCCGACCTTTGGCCCGTGCCCTTGTGAGTGTGTCACCTCTAGTTACACTACACCTCCGACCACTCTCGATCCGCCACCTGCGGATACCTGAGCGTGGACATCAACATCTATCACTGTCTGCAGTGTCACAGGTCACTAGGTTTCTAGGCTCAGGCTGACCTTGGCTGTCTTCTGCCCAGGCAAGGAGCTTAATCCTTCAAAGGAAATGAGGACGCGTGGCCACTGGCCGACATCCTTTCTTTCATCTACACAGCGGTCTAGATGAGGGTAAAGAGGCCAGGTGGGCCAGGTGAAAGCTGAGTGCGGGGCCTAAGGCTTCCTTCCCAATCACCATGGAGACAGCCACCGCAAGGCTGGCCGGAACTTCTGACGGGGACGGGTCACAAACTCTGAGCCAATAGGAGAGGTCCAGCCTAACCGGCCGGTTCCGCAGAGCCCTCCATTTTACCCACGGACACGCAACGGCCCCTTCTGTCCTTGGCCACAAAATCGAGGGCACCCAGGGAATAACTTCACAGTAGGCAACCCCTGATGTGGACACGTTCGACATACTGGGACAGCAGGCAGGTACCTCTTTTCCACTTACGCTACGATATCAGTAGGCAAGGCGCCCTTCCTCAGCATCTATGGCCCCTCTTTGTATGTGTTCTTTTAAAGAAATCTCTTTTTTCTACCCCTGAGACACATCACAACTACGAGGGGCCTGAGAGGGAACCTGGAGATGAAACAGGGGAGGCTTCTGGCTGTACCGCTTCCCCGTGGCTAGAGAATAGCAGTTAGTCTCTCTGGAAGCTCTCAGCTTCTGTTGATCGACATGGGCAATACGGTAGGGGCGGACCCTGGCCAGGTGGAGCTTGTGGGCACATGCAACCTCTGGGGGAAGAATAATTCCGCTGCTGCTTTGTATGGTGTAAACCTCCCCACGCCAAGTGGGATGGGCACAGAACATTGACCCACACCTGCCAGGGGCCCTTCCTGGGACTAAAGATCCCAACCTGGTCTCAACCTTGTCACCTTCTCAGCACATACCTTTCCTGCACACATAATCCTGCCTTTCTCCGTCGGTGCCTCATCCTACTAGGAAAAAAGCATGCCGCTCAAAAAGGCCGATGCCAGAGAAATCGAGGAGACACTGCCATTTTCCACATTTTTGCTGTCTACATATCCCCGCCTCCGGTGGAAGGCTGCCTATGTGGCCGGGCTGCGAAGGCAAGGCCGAAATCCTGGCATCCTGGGCCCCAGCAATCCAGTGGTTTATGGACGTGGGGACCCGGATGACATGTTTCCCACATACAAGAGGAATCCTTGGGCCCTTCACTGGCTCACCATTCAGCTCCGCGACGTCCACTACTGGCCCTGGCCTTTGGCCGGTGCCCCATTGCGCGAGTGCTCCGGAGCCATGTTTCTCCACCCATCACTATCATTCTGCCACCAGGGGATATGTGAGTGTGGGAGTCACCATTTGTCTGTCACTGGCAGCAGTGCCACGAGTCACTAGACTTCCAGGTACCAGCTGACCTAGGCTGCCTTCTGCCCCAGGCAAGGTCCGGAATCCTTTATCCCAGATGCTGACACCTGGGCACTGGCCGACATTAATTTTTATCAACACAGAGGTCTGAGTGAGGGTCAGCAGGCCAGCTAGGTGAAGTCAAGGCCAGGTGGGCGGGACTAAGGCTCCTTTGCCATCACCATGGAGACAGTCCCCCCACCGGAAGAGTAGGCGGAGCGTATGATGGGCCCGGTGACAAGACTGAGCCAATGGCAGAGATCTGGCCCGCCAGGCAGATGACACAGGGCCCTCCATTATGACCTATGACACCTAGTGGCCACAGGATTTGAGCACACCCTGGGAAAGCCTACGCAGGCACAGGGGAGCCCCTGGTGCGGACTGGTTCAGGGCATTGGCAGAGCAGGCCAGGTACCTCTTTCCCACTTTCCTGAGGATATCACTACGCAAGGCATCCCCACTCAGCATCTCTTGCCTCTCTCTGTCTCTCTCTGGATGTGTTCATTCTCTGAAATCTCTTCCTTCTCCCCCTGAGTCACTTCACAGCTTGGAGTGCCTGATAGAGTGCCTAGAGACCAAAGAGCAAAGGGGGAAGGCCTCTGGCTCTACTGGTTGCCCATGGGCAGACAAGATCTGGTAGTTTATCTGGAAGGTCTAGAGAGTAGTGACTGATGGGGTAGCTACATCACCGGCGGACCCTGGCCAGGTGAAGCTTGCTGACATGCGGCAGCCTCTCCGGAGACTACTAATTCCGCTGGTAACATTGTATGCAAATACCTGGCTGAGTGCGAAGGGCAGAAAACATTGACACATACCTGCCAGAGGCCTATCCTGGGTCTGAAGAGTCCACCCCGGTCTCCAGCAACTCATCATCTCAGCACACACTTTGCCTGCACACAGGGAATCCGCCTCTCTCCACGAATGCCTTCTCCTGCTAGGAAACACACGATGGCACTCAGCCAAAGGAGAGCACAGGTAAAGTCAACTGAAGCCCGCATTTTCAAGATTTTGCCCTCTGCTGGGCCACAGCCTCCGGTGGCATACTGCATGTGCGTCACTTCTCCGAAGACAAGGCCGAAATCCGGGCATCCAGGGCCCCAGCAGTCCAGAGGCTGCGCATGGCGGCATACGGATCACCTCTTTGCCACGTACAGGAGGGAGGCCTCGGCCCTAGACTGGCTCCGCTAGAGCTCCACGACCTCAGCTATTTTTCCCGACCTTTGGCCCGTGCCCTTGTCAGTGTGTCACCTCTAGTTACACTACACCTCCGACCACTCTCGATCCGCCACCTGCGGATACCTGAGCGTGGACATCAACATCTATCACTGTCTGCAGTGTCACAGGTCACTAGGTTTCTAGGCTCAGGCTGACCTTGGCTGTCTTCTGCCCAGGCAAGCAGCTTAATCCTTCAAAGGAAATGAGGACGCGTGGTCACTGGCCGACATCCTTTCTTTCATCTACACAGCGGTCTAGATGAGGGTAAAGAGGCCAGGTGGGCCAGGTGAAAGCTGAGTGCGGGGCCTAAGGCTTCCTTCCCAATCACCATGGAGACAGCCACCGCAAGGCTGGCCGGAACTTCTGACGGGGACGGGTCACAAACTCTGAGCCAATAGGAGAGGTCCAGCCTAACCGGCCGGTTCCGCAGAGCCCTCCATTTTACCCACGGACACGCAACGGCCCCTTCTGTCCTTGGCCACAAAATCGAGGGCACCCAGGGAATAACTTCACAGTAGGCAACCCCTGATGTGGACACGTTCGACATACTGGGACAGCAGGCAGGTACCTCTTTTCCACTTACGCTACGATATCAGTAGGCAAGGCGCCCTTCCTCAGCATCTATGGCCCCTCTTTGTATGTGTTCTTTTAAAGAAATCTCTTTTTTCTACCCCTGAGACACATCACAACTATGAGGGGCCTGAGAGGGAACCTGGAGATGAAACAGGGGAGGCTTCTGGCTGGACCGCTTCCCCGTGGCTAGAGAATAGCAGTTAGTCTCTCTGGAAGCTCTCAGCTTCTGTTGATCGACATGGGCAACACGGTAGGGGCGGACCCTGGCCAGGTGGAGCTTGTGGGCACATGCAACCTCTGGGGGAAGAATAATTCCGCTGCTGCTTTGTATGGTGTAAACCTCCCCACGCCAAGTGGGATGGGCACAGAACATTGACCCACACCTGCCAGGGGCCCTTCCTGGGACTAAAGATCCCAACCTGGTCTCAACCTTGTCACCTTCTCAGCACATACCTTTCCTGCACACATAATCCTGCCTTTCTCCGTCGGTGCCTCATCCTACTAGGAAAAAAGCATGCCGCTCAAAAAGGCCGATGCCAGAGAAATCGAGGAGACACTGCCATTTTCCACATTTTTGCTGTCTACATATCCCCGCCTCCGGTGGAAGGCTGCCTATGTGGCCGGGCTGCGAAGGCAAGGCCGAAATCCTGGCATCCTGGGCCCCAGCAATCCAGTGGTTTATGGACGTGGGGACCCGGATGACATGTTTCCCACATACAAGAGGAATCCTTGGGCCCTTCACTGGCTCGCCATTCAGCTCCGCGACGTCCACTACTGGCCCTGGCCTTTGGCCGGTGCCCCATTGCGCGAGTGCTCCGGAGCCATGTTTCTCCACCCATCACTATCATTCTGCCACCAGGGGATATGTGAGTGTGGGAGTCACCATTTGTCTGTCACTGGCAGCAGTGCCACGAGTCACTAGACTTCCAGGTACCAGCTGACCTAGGCTGCCTTCTGCCCCAGGCAAGGTCCGGAATCCTTTATCCCAGATGCTGACACCTGGGCACTGGCCGACATTAATTTTTATCAACACAGAGGTCTGAGTGAGGGTCAGCAGGCCAGCTAGGTGAAGTCAAGGCCAGGTGGGCGGGACTAAGGCTCCTTTGCCATCACCATGGAGACAGTCCCACCACCGGAAGAGTAGGCGGAGCGTATGATGGGCCCGGTGACAAGACTGAGCCAATGGCAGAGATCTGGCCCGCCAGGCAGATGACACAGGGCCCTCCATTATGACCTATGACACCTAGTGGCCACAGGATTTGAGCACACCCTGGGAAAGCCTACGCAGGCACAGGGGAGCCCCTGGTGCGGACTGGTTCAGGGCATTGGCAGAGCAGGCCAGGTACCTCTTTCCCACTTTCCTGAGGATATCACTACGCAAGGCATCCCCACTCAGCATCTCTTGCCTCTCTCTGTCTCTCTCTGGATGTGTTCATTCTCTGAAATCTCTTCCTTCTCCCCCTGAGTCACTTCACAGCTTGGAGTGCCTGATAGAGTGCCTAGAGACCAAAGAGCAAAGGGGGAAGGCCTCTGGCTCTACTGGTTGCCCATGGGCAGACAAGATCTGGTAGTTTATCTGGAAGGTCTAGAGAGTAGTGACTGATGGGGTAGCTACATCACCGGCGGACCCTGGCCAGGTGAAGCTTGCTGACATGCGGCAGCCTCTCCGGAGACTACTACTTCCGCTGGTAACATTGTATGCAAATACCTGGCTGAGTGCGAAGGGCAGAAAACATTGACACATACCTGCCAGAGGCCTATCCTGGGTCTGAAGAGTCCACCCCGGTCTCCAGCGACTCATCATCTCAGCACACACTTTGCCTGCACACAGGGAATCCGCCTCTCTCCACGAATGCCTTCTCCTGCTAGGAAACACACGATGGCACTCAGCCAAAGGAGAGCACAGGTAAAGTCAACTGAAGCCCGCATTTTCAAGATTTTGCCCTCTGCTGGGCCACAGCCTCCGGTGGCATACTGCATGTGCGTCACTTCTCCGAAGACAAGGCCGAAATCCGGGCATCCAGGGCCCCAGCAGTCTAGAGGCTGCGCATGGCGGCATACGGATCACCTCTTTGCCACGTACAGGAGGGAGGCCTCGGCCCTAGACTGGCTCCGCTAGAGCTCCACGACCTCAGCTATTTTTCCCGACCTTTGGCCCGTGCCCTTGTGAGTGTGTCACCTCTAGTTACACTACACCTCCGACCACTCTCGATCTGCCACCTGCGGATACCTGAGCGTGGACATCAACATCTATCACTGTCTGCAGTGTCACAGGTCACTAGGTTTCTAGGCTCAGGCTGACCTTGGCTGTCTTCTGCCCAGGCAAGGAGCTTAATCCTTCAAAGGAAATGAGGACGCGTGGTCACTGGCCGACATCCTTTCTTTCATCTACACAGCCAGGTGGGCCAGGTGAAGGCTGAGTGCGGGGCCTAAGGCTTCCTTCCCAATCACCATGGAGACAGCCACCGCAAGGCTGGCCGGAACTTCTGACGGGGACGGGTCACAAACTCTGAGCCAATAGGAGAGGTCCAGCCTAACCGGCCGGTTCCGCAGAGCCCTCCATTTTACCCACGGACACGCAACGGCCCCTTCTGTCCTTGGCCACAAAATCGAGGGCACCCAGGGAATAACTTCACAGTAGGCAACCCCTGATGTGGACACGTTCGACATACTGGGACAGCAGGCAGGTACCTCTTTTCCACTTACGCTACGATATCAGTAGGCAAGGCGCCCTTCCTCAGCATCTATGGCCCCTCTTTGTATGTGTTCTTTTAAAGAAATCTCTTTTTTCTACCCCTGAGACACATCACAACTACGAGGGGCCTGAGAGGGAACCTGGAGATGAAACAGGGGAGGCTTCTGGCTGTACCGCTTCCCCGTGGCTAGAGAATAGCAGTTAGTCTCTCTGGAAGCTCTCAGCTTCTGTTGATCGACATGGGCAATACGGTAGGGGCGGACCCTGGCCAGGTGGAGCTTGTGGGCACATGCAACCTCTGGGGGAAGAATAATTCCGCTGCTGCTTTGTATGGTGTAAACCTCCCCACGCCAAGTGGGATGGGCACAGAACATTGACCCACACCTGCCAGGGGCCCTTCCTGGGACTAAAGATCCCAACCTGGTCTCAACCTTGTCACCTTCTCAGCACATACCTTTCCTGCACACATAATCCTGCCTTTCTCCGTCGGTGCCTCATCCTACTAGGAAAAAAGCATGCCGCTCAAAAAGGCCGATGCCAGAGAAATCGAGGAGACACTGCCATTTTCCACATTTTTGCTGTCTACATATCCCCGCCTCCGGTGGAAGGCTGCCTATGTGGCCGGGCTGCGAAGGCAAGGCCGAAATCCTGGCATCCTGGGCCCCAGCAATCCAGTGGTTTATGGACGTGGGGACCCGGATGACATGTTTCCCACATACAAGAGGAATCCTTGGGCCCTTCACTGGCTCGCCATTCAGCTCCGCGACGTCCACTACTGGCCCTGGCCTTTGGCCGGTGCCCCATTGCGCGAGTGCTCCGGAGCCATGTTTCTCCACCCATCACTATCATTCTGCCACCAGGGGATATGTGAGTGTGGGAGTCACCATTTGTCTGTCACTGGCAGCAGTGCCACGAGTCACTAGACTTCCAGGTACCAGCTGACCTAGGCTGCCTTCTGCCCCAGGCAAGGTCCGGAATCCTTTATCCCAGATGCTGACACCTGGGCACTGGCCGACATTAATTTTTATCAACACAGAGGTCTGAGTGAGGGTCAGCAGGCCAGCTAGGTGAAGTCAAGGCCAGGTGGGCGGGACTAAGGCTCCTTTGCCATCACCATGGAGACAGTCCCACCACCGGAAGAGTAGGCGGAGCGTATGATGGGCCCGGTGACAAGACTGAGCCAATGGCAGAGATCTGGCCCGCCAGGCAGATGACACAGGGCCCTCCATTATGACCTATGACACCTAGTGGCCACAGGATTTGAGCACACCCTGGGAAAGCCTACGCAGGCACAGGGGAGCCCCTGGTGCGGACTGGTTCAGGGCATTGGCAGAGCAGGCCAGGTACCTCTTTCCCACTTTCCTGAGGATATCACTACGCAAGGCATCCCCACTCAGCATCTCTTGCCTCTCTCTGTCTCTCTCTGGATGTGTTCATTCTCTGAAATCTCTTCCTTCTCCCCCTGAGTCACTTCACAGCTTGGAGTGCCTGATAGAGTGCCTAGAGACCAAAGAGCAAAGGGGGAAGGCCTCTGGCTCTACTGGTTGCCCATGGGCACACAAGATCTGGTAGTTTATCTGGAAGGTCTAGAGAGTAGTGACTGATGGGGTAGCTACATCACCGGCGGACCCTGGCCAGGTGAAGCTTGCTGACATGCGGCAGCCTCTCCGGAGACTACTAATTCCGCTGGTAACATTGTATGCAAATACCTGGCTGAGTGCGAAGGGCAGAAAACATTGACACATACCTGCCAGAGGCCTATCCTGGGTCTGAAGAGTCCACCCCGGTCTCCAGCAACTCATCATCTCAGCACACACTTTGCCTGCACACAGGGAATCCGCCTCTCTCCACGAATGCCTTCTCCTGCTAGGAAACACACGATGGCACTCAGCCAAAGGAGAGCACAGGTAAAGTCAACTGAAGCCCGCATTTTCAAGATTTTGCCCTCTGCTGGGCCACAGCCTCCGGTGGCACACTGCATGTGCGTCACTTCTCCGAAGACAAGGCCGAAATCCGGGCATCCAGGGCCCCAGCAGTCCAGAGGCTGCGCATGGCGGCATACGGATCACCTCTTTGCCACGTACAGGAGGGAGGCCTCGGCCCTAGACTGGCTCCGCTAGAGCTCCACGACCTCAGCTATTTTTCCCGACCTTTGGCCCGTGTCCTTGTCAGTGTGTCACCTCTAGTTACACTTCACCTCCGACCACTCTCGATCCGCCACCTGCGGATACCTGAGCGTGGACATCAACATCTATCACTGTCTGCAGTGTCACAGGTCACTAGGTGTCTAGGCTCAGGCTGACCTTGGCTGTCTTCTGCCCAGGCAAGGAGCTTAATCCTTCAAAGGAAATGAGGACGCGTGGTCACTGGCCGACATCCTTTCTTTCATCTACACAGCCAGGTGGGCCAGGTGAAGGCTGAGTGCGGGGCCTAAGGCTTCCTTCCCAATCACCATGGAGACAGCCACCGCAAGGCTGGCCGGAACTTCTGACGGGGACGGGTCACAAACTCTGAGCCAATAGGAGAGGTCCAGCCTAACCGGCCGGTTCCGCAGAGCCCTCCATTTTACCCACGGACACGCAACGGCCCCTTCTGTCCTTGGCCACAAAATCGAGGGCACCCAGGGAATAACTTCACAGTAGGCAACCCCTGATGTGGACACGTTCGACATACTGGGACAGCAGGCAGGTACCTCTTTTCCACTTACGCTACGATATCAGTAGGCAAGGCGCCCTTCCTCAGCATCTATGGCCCCTCTTTGTATGTGTTCTTTTAAAGAAATCTCTTTTTTCTACCCCTGAGACACATCACAACTACGAGGGGCCTGAGAGGGAACCTGGAGATGAAACAGGGGAGGCTTCTGGCTGTACCGCTTCCCCGTGGCTAGAGAATAGCAGTTAGTCTCTCTGGAAGCTCTCAGCTTCTGTTGATCGACATGGGCAATACGGTAGGGGCGGACCCTGGCCAGGTGGAGCTTGTGGGCACATGCAACCTCTGGGGGAAGAATAATTCCGCTGCTGCTTTGTATGGTGTAAACCTCCCCACGCCAAGTGGGATGGGCACAGAACATTGACCCACACCTGCCAGGGGCCCTTCCTGGGACTAAAGATCCCAACCTGGTCTCAACCTTGTCACCTTCTCAGCACATACCTTTCCTGCACACATAATCCTGCCTTTCTCCGTCGGTGCCTCATCCTACTAGGAAAAAAGCATGCCGCTCAAAAAGGCCGATGCCAGAGAAATCGAGGAGACACTGCCATTTTCCACATTTTTGCTGTCTACATATCCCCGCCTCCGGTGGAAGGCTGCCTATGTGGCCGGGCTGCGAAGGCAAGGCCGAAATCCTGGCATCCTGGGCCCCAGCAATCCAGTGGTTTATGGACGTGGGGACCCGGATGACATGTTTCCCACATACAAGAGGAATCCTTGGGCCCTTCACTGGCTCGCCATTCAGCTCCGCGACGTCCACTACTGGCCCTGGCCTTTGGCCGGTGCCCCATTGCGCGAGTGCTCCGGAGCCATGTTTCTCCACCCATCACTATCATTCTGCCACCAGGGGATATGTGAGTGTGGGAGTCACCATTTGTCTGTCACTGGCAGCAGTGCCACGAGTCACTAGACTTCCAGGTACCAGCTGACCTAGGCTGCCTTCTGCCCCAGGCAAGGTCCGGAATCCTTTATCCCAGATGCTGACACCTGGGCACTGGCCGACATTAATTTTTATCAACACAGAGGTCTGAGTGAGGGTCAGCAGGCCAGCTAGGTGAAGTCAAGGCCAGGTGGGCGGGACTAAGGCTCCTTTGCCATCACCATGGAGACAGTCCCCCCACCGGAAGAGTAGGCGGAGCGTATGATGGGCCCGGTGACAAGACTGAGCCAATGGCAGAGATCTGGCCCGCCAGGCAGATGACACAGGGCCCTCCATTATGACCTATGACACCTAGTGGCCACAGGATTTGAGCACACCCTGGGAAAGCCTACGCAGGCACAGGGGAGCCCCTGGTGCGGACTGGTTCAGGGCATTGGCAGAGCAGGCCAGGTACCTCTTTCCCACTTTCCTGAGGATATCACTACGCAAGGCATCCCCACTCAGCATCTCTTGCCTCTCTCTGTCTCTCTCTGGATGTGTTCATTCTCTGAAATCTCTTCCTTCTCCCCCTGAGTCACTTCACAGCTTGGAGTGCCTGATAGAGTGCCTAGAGACCAAAGAGCAAAGGGGGAAGGCCTCTGGCTCTACTGGTTGCCCATGGGCAGACAAGATCTGGTAGTTTATCTGGAAGGTCTAGAGAGTAGTGACTGATGGGGTAGCTACATCACCGGCGGACCCTGGCCAGGTGAAGCTTGCTGACATGCGGCAGCCTCTCCGGAGACTACTACTTCCGCTGGTAACATTGTATGCAAATACCTGGCTGAGTGCGAAGGGCAGAAAACATTGACACATACCTGCCAGAGGCCTATCCTGGGTCTGAAGAGTCCACCCCGGTCTCCAGCAACTCATCATCTCAGCACACACTTTGCCTGCACACAGGGAATCCGCCTCTCTCCACGAATGCCTTCTCCTGCTAGGAAACACACGATGGCACTCAGCCAAAGGAGAGCACAGGCAAAGTCAACTGAAGCCCGCATTTTCAAGATTTTGCCCTCTGCTGGGCCACAGCCTCCGGTGGCACACTGCATGTGCGTCACTTCTCCGAAGACAAGGCCGAAATCCGGGCATCCAGGGCCCCAGCAGTCCAGAGGCTGCGCATGGCGGCATACGGATCACCTCTTTGCCACGTACAGGAGGGAGGCCTCGGCCCTAGACTGGCTCCGCTAGAGCTCCACGACCTCAGCTATTTTTCCCGACCTTTGGCCCGTGCCCTTGTCAGTGTGTCACCTCTAGTTACACTTCACCTCCGACCACTCTCGATCCGCCACCTGCGGATACCTGAGCGTGGACATCAACATCTATCACTGTCTGCAGTGTCACAGGTCACTAGGTGTCTAGGCTCAGGCTGACCTTGGCTGTCTTCTGCCCAGGCAAGGAGCTTAATCCTTCAAAGGAAATGAGGACGCGTGGTCACTGGCCGACATCCTTTCTTTCATCTACACAGCCAGGTGGGCCAGGTGAAGGCTGAGTGCGGGGCCTAAGGCTTCCTTCCCAATCACCATGGAGACAGCCACCGCAAGGCTGGCCGGAACTTCTGACGGGGACGGGTCACAAACTCTGAGCCAATAGGAGAGGTCCAGCCTAACCGGCCGGTTCCGCAGAGCCCTCCATTTTACCCACGGACACGCAACGGCCCCTTCTGTCCTTGGCCACAAAATCGAGGGCACCCAGGGAATAACTTCACAGTAGGCAACCCCTGATGTGGACACGTTCGACATACTGGGACAGCAGGCAGGTACCTCTTTTCCACTTACGCTACGATATCAGTAGGCAAGGCGCCCTTCCTCAGCATCTATGGCCCCTCTTTGTATGTGTTCTTTTAAAGAAATCTCTTTTTTCTACCCCTGAGACACATCACAACTACGAGGGGCCTGAGAGGGAACCTGGAGATGAAACAGGGGAGGCTTCTGGCTGTACCGCTTCCCCGTGGCTAGAGAATAGCAGTTAGTCTCTCTGGAAGCTCTCAGCTTCTGTTGATCGACATGGGCAATACGGTAGGGGCGGACCCTGGCCAGGTGGAGCTTGTGGGCACATGCAACCTCTGGGGGAAGAATAATTCCGCTGCTGCTTTGTATGGTGTAAACCTCCCCACGCCAAGTGGGATGGGCACAGAACATTGACCCACACCTGCCAGGGGCCCTTCCTGGGACTAAAGATCCCAACCTGGTCTCAACCTTGTCACCTTCTCAGCACATACCTTTCCTGCACACATAATCCTGCCTTTCTCCGTCGGTGCCTCATCCTACTAGGAAAAAAGCATGCCGCTCAAAAAGGCCGATGCCAGAGAAATCGAGGAGACACTGCCATTTTCCACATTTTTGCTGTCTACATATCCCCGCCTCCGGTGGAAGGCTGCCTATGTGGCCGGGCTGCGAAGGCAAGGCCGAAATCCTGGCATCCTGGGCCCCAGCAATCCAGTGGTTTATGGACGTGGGGACCCGGATGACATGTTTCCCACATACAAGAGGAATCCTTGGGCCCTTCACTGGCTCGCCATTCAGCTCCGCGACGTCCACTACTGGCCCTGGCCTTTGGCCGGTGCCCCATTGCGCGAGTGCTCCGGAGCCATGTTTCTCCACCCATCACTATCATTCTGCCACCAGGGGATATGTGAGTGTGGGAGTCACCATTTGTCTGTCACTGGCAGCAGTGCCACGAGTCACTAGACTTCCAGGTACCAGCTGACCTAGGCTGCCTTCTGCCCCAGGCAAGGTCCGGAATCCTTTATCCCAGATGCTGACACCTGGGCACTGGCCGACATTAATTTTTATCAACACAGAGGTCTGAGTGAGGGTCAGCAGGCCAGCTAGGTGAAGTCAAGGCCAGGTGGGCGGGACTAAGGCTCCTTTGCCATCACCATGGAGACAGTCCCCCCACCGGAAGAGTAGGCGGAGCGTATGATGGGCCCGGTGACAAGACTGAGCCAATGGCAGAGATCTGGCCCGCCAGGCAGATGACACAGGGCCCTCCATTATGACCTATGACACCTAGTGGCCACAGGATTTGAGCACACCCTGGGAAAGCCTACGCAGGCACAGGGGAGCCCCTGGTGCGGACTGGTTCAGGGCATTGGCAGAGCAGGCCAGGTACCTCTTTCCCACTTTCCTGAGGATATCACTACGCAAGGCATCCCCACTCAGCATCTCTTGCCTCTCTCTGTCTCTCTCTGGATGTGTTCATTCTCTGAAATCTCTTCCTTCTCCCCCTGAGTCACTTCACAGCTTGGAGTGCCTGATAGAGTGCCTAGAGACCAAAGAGCAAAGGGGGAAGGCCTCTGGCTCTACTGGTTGCCCATGGGCAGACAAGATCTGGTAGTTTATCTGGAAGGTCTAGAGAGTAGTGACTGATGGGGTAGCTACATCACCGGCGGACCCTGGCCAGGTGAAGCTTGCTGACATGCGGCAGCCTCTCCGGAGACTACTACTTCCGCTGGTAACATTGTATGCAAATACCTGGCTGAGTGCGAAGGGCAGAAAACATTGACACATACCTGCCAGAGGCCTATCCTGGGTCTGAAGAGTCCACCCCGGTCTCCAGCAACTCATCATCTCAGCACACACTTTGCCTGCACACAGGGAATCCGCCTCTCTCCACGAATGCCTTCTCCTGCTAGGAAACACACGATGGCACTCAGCCAAAGGAGAGCACAGGCAAAGTCAACTGAAGCCCGCATTTTCAAGATTTTGCCCTCTGCTGGGCCACAGCCTCCGGTGGCACACTGCATGTGCGTCACTTCTCCGAAGACAAGGCCGAAATCCGGGCATCCAGGGCCCCAGCAGTCCAGAGGCTGCGCATGGCGGCATACGGATCACCTCTTTGCCACGTACAGGAGGGAGGCCTCGGCCCTAGACTGGCTCCGCTAGAGCTCCACGACCTCAGCTATTTTTCCCGACCTTTGGCCCGTGCCCTTGTCAGTGTGTCACCTCTAGTTACACTTCACCTCCGACCACTCTCGATCCGCCACCTGCGGATACCTGAGCGTGGACATCAACATCTATCACTGTCTGCAGTGTCACAGGTCACTAGGTGTCTAGGCTCAGGCTGACCTTGGCTGTCTTCTGCCCAGGCAAGGAGCTTAATCCTTCAAAGGAAATGAGGACGCGTGGTCACTGGCCGACATCCTTTCTTTCATCTACACAGCCAGGTGGGCCAGGTGAAGGCTGAGTGCGGGGCCTAAGGCTTCCTTCCCAATCACCATGGAGACAGCCACCGCAAGGCTGGCCGGAACTTCTGACGGGGACGGGTCACAAACTCTGAGCCAATAGGAGAGGTCCAGCCTAACCGGCCGGTTCCGCAGAGCCCTCCATTTTACCCACGGACACGCAACGGCCCCTTCTGTCCTTGGCCACAAAATCGAGGGCACCCAGGGAATAACTTCACAGTAGGCAACCCCTGATGTGGACACGTTCGACATACTGGGACAGCAGGCAGGTACCTCTTTTCCACTTACGCTACGATATCAGTAGGCAAGGCGCCCTTCCTCAGCATCTATGGCCCCTCTTTGTATGTGTTCTTTTAAAGAAATCTCTTTTTTCTACCCCTGAGACACATCACAACTACGAGGGGCCTGAGAGGGAACCTGGAGATGAAACAGGGGAGGCTTCTGGCTGTACCGCTTCCCCGTGGCTAGAGAATAGCAGTTAGTCTCTCTGGAAGCTCTCAGCTTCTGTTGATCGACATGGGCAATACGGTAGGGGCGGACCCTGGCCAGGTGGAGCTTGTGGGCACATGCAACCTCTGGGGGAAGAATAATTCCGCTGCTGCTTTGTATGGTGTAAACCTCCCCACGCCAAGTGGGATGGGCACAGAACATTGACCCACACCTGCCAGGGGCCCTTCCTGGGACTAAAGATCCCAACCTGGTCTCAACCTTGTCACCTTCTCAGCACATACCTTTCCTGCACACATAATCCTGCCTTTCTCCGTCGGTGCCTCATCCTACTAGGAAAAAAGCATGCCGCTCAAAAAGGCCGATGCCAGAGAAATCGAGGAGACACTGCCATTTTCCACATTTTTGCTGTCTACATATCCCCGCCTCCGGTGGAAGGCTGCCTATGTGGCCGGGCTGCGAAGGCAAGGCCGAAATCCTGGCATCCTGGGCCCCAGCAATCCAGTGGTTTATGGACGTGGGGACCCGGATGACATGTTTCCCACATACAAGAGGAATCCTTGGGCCCTTCACTGGCTCGCCATTCAGCTCCGCGACGTCCACTACTGGCCCTGGCCTTTGGCCGGTGCCCCATTGCGCGAGTGCTCCGGAGCCATGTTTCTCCACCCATCACTATCATTCTGCCACCAGGGGATATGTGAGTGTGGGAGTCACCATTTGTCTGTCACTGGCAGCAGTGCCACGAGTCACTAGACTTCCAGGTACCAGCTGACCTAGGCTGCCTTCTGCCCCAGGCAAGGTCCGGAATCCTTTATCCCAGATGCTGACACCTGGGCACTGGCCGACATTAATTTTTATCAACACAGAGGTCTGAGTGAGGGTCAGCAGGCCAGCTAGGTGAAGTCAAGGCCAGGTGGGCGGGACTAAGGCTCCTTTGCCATCACCATGGAGACAGTCCCACCACCGGAAGAGTAGGCGGAGCGTATGATGGGCCCGGTGACAAGACTGAGCCAATGGCAGAGATCTGGCCCGCCAGGCAGATGACACAGGGCCCTCCATTATGACCTATGACACCTAGTGGCCACAGGATTTGAGCACACCCTGGGAAAGCCTACGCAGGCACAGGGGAGCCCCTGGTGCGGACTGGTTCAGGGCATTGGCAGAGCAGGCCAGGTACCTCTTTCCCACTTTCCTGAGGATATCACTACGCAAGGCATCCCCACTCAGCATCTCTTGCCTCTCTCTGTCTCTCTCTGGATGTGTTCATTCTCTGAAATCTCTTCCTTCTCCCCCTGAGTCACTTCACAGCTTGGAGTGCCTGATAGAGTGCCTAGAGACCAAAGAGCAAAGGGGGAAGGCCTCTGGCTCTACTGGTTGCCCATGGGCAGACAAGATCTGGTAGTTTATCTGGAAGGTCTAGAGAGTAGTGACTGATGGGGTAGCTACATCACCGGCGGACCCTGGCCAGGTGAAGCTTGCTGACATGCGGCAGCCTCTCCGGAGACTACTACTTCCGCTGGTAACATTGTATGCAAATACCTGGCTGAGTGCGAAGGGCAGAAAACATTGACACATACCTGCCAGAGGCCTATCCTGGGTCTGAAGAGTCCACCCCGGTCTCCAGCAACTCATCATCTCAGCACACACTTTGCCTGCACACAGGGAATCCGCCTCTCTCCACGAATGCCTTCTCCTGCTAGGAAACACACGATGGCACTCAGCCAAAGGAGAGCACAGGCAAAGTCAACTGAAGCCCGCATTTTCAAGATTTTGCCCTCTGCTGGGCCACAGCCTCCGGTGGCACACTGCATGTGCGTCACTTCTCCGAAGACAAGGCCGAAATCCGGGCATCCAGGGCCCCAGCAGTCCAGAGGCTGCGCATGGCGGCATACGGATCACCTCTTTGCCACGTACAGGAGGGAGGCCTCGGCCCTAGACTGGCTCCGCTAGAGCTCCACGACCTCAGCTATTTTTCCCGACCTTTGGCCCGTGCCCTTGTCAGTGTGTCACCTCTAGTTACACTTCACCTCCGACCACTCTCGATCCGCCACCTGCGGATACCGGAGCGTGGACATCAACATCTATCACTGTCTGCAGTGTCACAGGTCACTAGGTGTCTAGGCTCAGGCTGACCTTGGCTGTCTTCTGCCCAGGCAAGGAGCTTAATCCTTCAAAGGAAATGAGGAGACGTGGTCACTGGCCGACATCCTTTCTTTCATCTACACAGCGGTCTAGATGAGGGAAAAGAGGCCAGGTGGGCCAGGTGAATGCTGAGTGCGGGGCCTAAGGCTTCCTTCCCAATCACCATGGAGAAAGCCACCGCAAGGCTGGCCGGAACTTCTGACGGGGACGGGTCACAAACTCTGAGCCAATAGGAGAGGTCCAGCCTAACCGGCCGGTTCCGCAGAGCCCTCCATTTTACCCATGGACACGCAACGGCCCCTTCTGTCCTTGGCCACAAAATCGAGGGCACCCAGGGAATAACTTCACAGTAGGCAACCCCTGATGTGGACACGTTCGACATACTGGGACAGCAGGCAGGTACCTCTTTTCCACTTACGCTACGATATCAGTAGGCAAGGCGCCCTTCCTCAGCATCTACGGCCCCTCTTTGTATGTGTTCTTTTAAAGAAATCTCTTTTTTCTACCCCTGAGACACATCACAACTATGAGGGGCCTGAGAGGGAACCTGGAGATGAAACAGGGGAGGCTTCTGGCTGTACCGCTTCCCCGTGGCTAGAGAATAGCAGTTAGTCTCTCTGGAAGCTCTCAGCTTCTGTTGATCGACATGGGCAATACGGTAGGGGCGGACCCTGGCCAGGTGGAGCTTGTGGGCACATGCAACCTCTGGGGGATGAATAATTCCGCTGCTGCTTTGTATGGTGTAAACCTCCCCACGCCAAGTGGGATGGGCACAGAACATTGACCCACACCTGCCAGGGGCCCTTCCTGGGACTAAAGATCCCAACCTGGTCTCAACCTTGTCACCTTCTCAGCACATACCTTTCCTGCACACATAATCCTGCCTTTCTCCGTCGGTGCCTCATCCTACTAGGAAAAAAGCATGCCGCTCAAAAAGGCCGATGCCAGAGAAATCGAGGAGACACTGCCATTTTCCACATTTTTGCTGTCTACATATCCCCGCCTCCGGTGGAAGGCTGCCTATGTGGCCGGGCTGCGAAGGCAAGGCCGAAATCCTGGCATCCTGGGCCCCAGCAATCCAGTGGTTTATGGACGTGGGGACCCGGATGACATGTTTCCCACATACAAGAGGAATCCTTGGGCCCTTCACTGGCTCGCCATTCAGCTCCACGACGTCCACTACTGGCCCTGGCCTTTGGCCGGTGCCCCATTGCGCGAGTGCTCCGGAGCCATGTTTCTCCACCCATCACTATCATTCTGCCACCAGGGGATATGTGAGTGTGGGAGTCACCATTTGTCTGTCACTGGCAGCAGTGCCACGAGTCACTAGACTTCCAGGTACCAGCTGACCTAGGCTGCCTTCTGCCCCAGGCAAGGTCCGGAATCCTTTATCCCAGATGCTGACACCTGGGCACTGGCCGACATTAATTTTTATCAACACAGAGGTCTGAGTGAGGGTCAGCAGGCCAGCTAGGTGAAGTCAAGGCCAGGTGGGCGGGACTAAGGCTCCTTTGCCATCACCATGGAGACAGTCCCACCACCGGAAGAGTAGGCGGAGCGTATGATGGGCCCGGTGACAAGACTGAGCCAATGGCAGAGATCTGGCCCGCCAGGCAGATGACACAGGGCCCTCCATTATGACCTATGACACCTAGTGGCCACAGGATTTGAGCACACCCTGGGAAAGCCTACGCAGGCACAGGGGAGCCCCTGGTGCGGACTGGTTCAGGGCATTGGCAGAGCAGGCCAGGTACCTCTTTCCCACTTTCCTGAGGATATCACTACGCAAGGCATCCCCACTCAGCATCTCTTGCCTCTCTCTGTCTCTCTCTGGATGTGTTCATTCTCTGAAATCTCTTCCTTCTCCCCCTGAGTCACTTCACAGCTTGGAGTGCCTGATAGAGTGCCTAGAGACCAAAGAGCAAAGGGGGAAGGCCTCTGGCTCTACTGGTTGCCCATGGGCAGACAAGATCTGGTAGTTTATCTGGAAGGTCTAGAGAGTAGTGACTGATGGGGTAGCTACATCACCGGCGGACCCTGGCCAGGTGAAGCTTGCTGACATGCGGCAGCCTCTCCGGAGACTACTAATTCCGCTGGTAACATTGTATGCAAATACCTGGCTGAGTGCGAAGGGCAGAAAACATTGACACATACCTGCCAGAGGCCTATCCTGGGTCTGAAGAGTCCACCCCGGTCTCCAGCAACTCATCATCTCAGCACACACTTTGCCTGCACACAGGGAATCCGCCTCTCTCCACGAATGCCTTCTCCTGCTAGGAAACACACGATGGCACTCAGCCAAAGGAGAGCACAGGTAAAGTCAACTGAAGCCCGCATTTTCAAGATTTTGCCCTCTGCTGGGCCACAGCCTCCGGTGGCACACTGCATGTGCGTCACTTCTCCGAAGACAAGGCCGAAATCCGGGCATCCAGGGCCCCAGCAGTCCAGAGGCTGCGCATGGCGGCATACGGATCACCTCTTTGCCACGTACAGGAGGGAGGCCTCGGCCCTAGACTGGCTCCGCTAGAGCTCCACGACCTCAGCTATTTTTCCCGACCTTTGGCCCGTGCCCTTGTCAGTGTGTCACCTCTAGTTACACTTCACCTCCGACCACTCTCGATCCGCCACCTGCGGATACCTGAGCGTGGACATCAACATCTATCACTGTCTGCAGTGTCACAGGTCACTAGGTGTCTAGGCTCAGGCTGACCTTGGCTGTCTTCTGCCCAGGCAAGGAGCTTAATCCTTCAAAGGAAATGAGGAGACGTGGTCACTGGCCGACATCCTTTCTTTCATCTACACAGCGGTCTAGATGAGGGAAAAGAGGCCAGGTGGGCCAGGTGAATGCTGAGTGCGGGGCCTAAGGCTTCCTTCCCAATCACCATGGAGAAAGCCACTGCAAGGCTGGCCGGAACTTCTGACGGGGACGGGTCACAAACTCTGAGCCAATAGGAGAGGTCCAGCCTAACCGGCCGGTTCCGCAGAGCCCTCCATTTTACCCATGGACACGCAACGGCCCCTTCTGTCCTTGGCCACAAAATCGAGGGCACCCAGGGAATAACTTCACAGTAGGCAACCCCTGATGTGGACACGTTCGACATACTGGGACAGCAGGCAGGTACCTCTTTTCCACTTACGCTACGATATCAGTAGGCAAGGCGCCCTTCCTCAGCATCTTCGGCCCCTCTTTGTATGTGTTCTTTTAAAGAAATCTCTTTTTTCTACCCCTGAGACACATCACAACTATGAGGGGCCTGAGAGGGAACCTGGAGATGAAACAGGGGAGGCTTCTGGCTGTACCGCTTCCCCGTGGCTAGAGAATAGCAGTTAGTCTCTCTGGAAGCTCTCAGCTTCTGTTGATCGACATGGGCAATACGGTAGGGGCGGACCCTGGCCAGGTGGAGCTTGTGGGCACATGCAACCTCTGGGGGAAGAATAATTCCGCTGCTGCTTTGTATGGTGTAAACCTCCCCACGCCAAGTGGGATGGGCACAGAACATTGACCCACACCTGCCAGGGGCCCTTCCTGGGACTAAAGATCCCAACCTGGTCTCAACCTTGTCACCTTCTCAGCACATACCTTTCCTGCACACATAATCCTGCCTTTCTCCGTCGGTGCCTCATCCTACTAGGAAAAAAGCATGCCACTCAAAAAGGCCGATGCCAGAGAAATCGAGGAGACACTGCCATTTTCCACATTTTTGCTGTCTACATATCCCCGCCTCCGGTGGAAGGCTGCCTATGTGGCCGGGCTGCGAAGGCAAGGCCGAAATCCTGGCATCCTGGGCCCCAGCAATCCAGTGGTTTATGGACGTGGGGACCCGGATGACATGTTTCCCACATACAAGAGGAATCCTTGGGCCCTTCACTGGCTCGCCATTCAGCTCCGCGACGTCCACTACTGGCCCTGGCCTTTGGCCGGTGCCCCATTGCGCGAGTGCTCCGGAGCCATGTTTCTCCACCCATCACTATCATTCTGCCACCAGGGGATATGTGAGTGTGGGAGTCACCATTTGTCTGTCACTGGCAGCAGTGCCACGAGTCACTAGACTTCCAGGTACCAGCTGACCTAGGCTGCCTTCTGCCCCATGCAAGGTCCGGAATCCTTTATCCCAGATGCTGACACCTGGGCACTGGCCGACATTAATTTTTATCAACACAGAGGTCTGAGTGAGGGTCAGCAGGCCAGCTAGGTGAAGTCAAGGCCAGGTGGGCGGGACTAAGGCTCCTTTGCCATCACCATGGAGACAGTCCCACCACCGGAAGAGTAGGCGGAGCGTATGATGGGCCCGGTGACAAGACTGAGCCAATGGCAGAGATCTGGCCCGCCAGGCAGATGACACAGGGCCCTCCATTATGACCTATGACACCTAGTGGCCACAGGATTTGAGCACACCCTGGGAAAGCCTACGCAGGCACAGGGGAGCCCCTGGTGCGGACTGGTTCAGGGCATTGGCAGAGCAGGCCAGGTACCTCTTTCCCACTTTCCTGAGGATATCACTACGCAAGGCATCCCCACTCAGCATCTCTTGCCTCTCTCTGTCTCTCTCTGGATGTGTTCATTCTCTGAAATCTCTTCCTTCTCCCCCTGAGTCACTTCACAGCTTGGAGTGCCTGATAGAGTGCCTAGAGACCAAAGAGCAAAGGGGGAAGGCCTCTGGCTCTACTGGTTGCCCATGGGCAGACAAGATCTGGTAGTTTATCTGGAAGGTCTAGAGAGTAGTGACTGATGGGGTAGCTACATCACCGGCGGACCCTGGCCAGGTGAAGCTTGCTGACATGCGGCAGCCTCTCCGGAGACTACTACTTCCGCTGGTAACATTGTATGCAAATACCTGGCTGAGTGCGAAGGGCAGAAAACATTGACACATACCTGCCAGAGGCCTATCCTGGGTCTGAAGAGTCCACCCCGGTCTCCAGCAACTCATCATCTCAGCACACACTTTGCCTGCACACAGGGAATCCGCCTCTCTCCACGAATGCCTTCTCCTGCTAGGAAACACACGATGGCACTCAGCCAAAGGAGAGCACAGGTAAAGTCAACTGAAGCCCGCATTTTCAAGATTTTGCCCTCTGCTGGGCCACAGCCTCCGGTGGCACACTGCATGTGCGTCACTTCTCCGAAGACAAGGCCGAAATCTGGGCATCCAGGGCCCCAGCAGTCCAGAGGCTGCGCATGGCGGCATACGGATCACCTCTTTGCCACGTACAGGAGGGAGGCCTCGGCCCTAGACTAGCTCCGCTAGAGCTCCACGACCTCAGCTATTTTTCCCGACCTTTGGCCCGTGCCCTTGTGAGTGTGTCACCTCTAGTTACACTTCACCTCCGACCACTCTCGATCCGCCACCTGCGGATACCGGAGCGTGGACATCAACATCTATCACTGTCTGCAGTGTCACAGGTCACTAGGTGTCTAGGCTCAGGCTGACCTTGGCTGTCTTCTGCCCAGGCAAGGAGCTTAATCCTTCAAAGGAAATGAGGAGACGTGGTCACTGGCCGACATCCTTTCTTTCATCTACACAGCGGTCTAGATGAGGGAAAAGAGGCCAGGTGGGCCAGGTGAATGCTGAGTGCGGGGCCTAAGGCTTCCTTCCCAATCACCATGGAGAAAGCCACTGCAAGGCTGGCCGGAACTTCTGACGGGGACGGGTCACAAACTCTGAGCCAATAGGAGAGGTCCAGCCTAACCGGCCGGTTCCGCAGAGCCCTCCATTTTACCCATGGACACGCAACGGCCCCTTCTGTCCTTGGCCACAAAATCGAGGGCACCCAGGGAATAACTTCACAGTAGGCAACCCCTGATGTGGACACGTTCGACATACTGGGACAGCAGGCAGGTACCTCTTTTCCACTTACGCTACGATATCAGTAGGCAAGGCGCCCTTCCTCAGCATCTTCGGCCCCTCTTTGTATGTGTTCTTTTAAAGAAATCTCTTTTTTCTACCCCTGAGACACATCACAACTATGAGGGGCCTGAGAGGGAACCTGGAGATGAAACAGGGGAGGCTTCTGGCTGTACCGCTTCCCCGTGGCTAGAGAATAGCAGTTAGTCTCTCTGGAAGCTCTCAGCTTCTGTTGATCGACATGGGCAATACGGTAGGGGCGGACCCTGGCCAGGTGGAGCTTGTGGGCACATGCAACCTCTGGGGGAAGAATAATTCCGCTGCTGCTTTGTATGGTGTAAACCTCCCCACGCCAAGTGGGATGGGCACAGAACATTGACCCACACCTGCCAGGGGCCCTTCCTGGGACTAAAGATCCCAACCTGGTCTCAACCTTGTCACCTTCTCAGCACATACCTTTCCTGCACACATAATCCTGCCTTTCTCCGTCGGTGCCTCATCCTACTAGGAAAAAAGCATGCCGCTCAAAAAGGCCGATGCCAGAGAAATCGAGGAGACACTGCCATTTTCCACATTTTTGCTGTCTACATATCCCCGCCTCCGGTGGAAGGCTGCCTATGTGGCCGGGCTGCGAAGGCAAGGCCGAAATCCTGGCATCCTGGGCCCCAGCAATCCAGTGGTTTATGGACGTGGGGACCCGGATGACATGTTTCCCACATACAAGAGGAATCCTTGGGCCCTTCACTGGCTCGCCATTCAGCTCCGCGACGTCCACTACTGGCCCTGGCCTTTGGCCGGTGCCCCATTGCGCGAGTGCTCCGGAGCCATGTTTCTCCACCCATCACTATCATTCTGCCACCAGGGGATATGTGAGTGTGGGAGTCACCATTTGTCTGTCACTGGCAGCAGTGCCACGAGTCACTAGACTTCCAGGTACCAGCTGACCTAGGCTGCCTTCTGCCCCAGGCAAGGTCCGGAATCCTTTATCCCAGATGCTGACACCTGGGCACTGGCCGACATTAATTTTTATCAACACAGAGGTCTGAGTGAGGGTCAGCAGGCCAGCTAGGTGAAGTCAAGGCCAGGTGGGCGGGACTAAGGCTCCTTTGCCATCACCATGGAGACAGTCCCACCACCGGAAGAGTAGGCGGAGCGTATGATGGGCCCGGTGACAAGACTGAGCCAATGGCAGAGATCCGGCCCGCCAGGCAGATGACACAGGGCCCTCCATTATGACCTATGACACCTAGTGGCCACAGGATTTGAGCACACCCTGGGAAAGCCTACGCAGGCACAGGGGAGCCCCTGGTGCGGACTGGTTCAGGGCATTGGCAGAGCAGGCCAGGTACCTCTTTCCCACTTTCCTGAGGATATCACTACGCAAGGCATCCCCACTCAGCATCTCTTGCCTCTCTCTGTCTCTCTCTGGATGTGTTCATTCTCTGAAATCTCTTCCTTCTCCCCCTGAGTCACTTCACAGCTTGGAGTGCCTGATAGAGTGCCTAGACACCAAAGAGCAAAGCGGAAAGGCCTCTGGCTCTACTGGTTGCCCATGGGCAGACAAGATCTGGTAGTTTATCTGGAAGGTCTAGAGAGTAGTGACTGATGGGGTAGCTACATCACCGGCAGACCCTGGCCAGGTGAAGCTTGCTGACATGTGGCAGCCTCTCTGGAGTCTACTACTTCTGCTGGTAACATTGTATGCAAATACCTGGCTGAGTGCGAAGGGCAGAAAACATTGACACATACCTGCCAGAGGCCTATCCTGGGTCTGAAGAGTCCACCCCGGTCTCCAGCGACTCATCATCTCAGCACACACTTTGCCTGCACACAGGGAATCCGCCTCTCTCCACGATTGCCTTCTCCTGCTAGGAAACACAGGATGGCACTCAGCCAAAGGAGAGCACAGGCAAAGTCAACTGAAGCCCGCATTTTCAAGATTTTGCCCTCTGCTGGGCCACAGCCTCTGGTGGCACACTGCATGTGCGTCACTTCTCCGAAGACAAGGGCGAAATCCGTGCATCCAGGGCCCCAGCAGTCCAGAGTCTGCGCATGGCGGCATATGGATCACCTCTTTGCCACGTACAGGAGGGAGGCCTCGGCCCTAGACTGGCTCTGCTAGAGCTCCACGACCTCAGCTATTTTCCCGAACTTTGGCCCGTGCCCTCGTGAGTGTGTGACCTCTAGTTATACTTCACCTCCGACCACTCTCGATCCGCCACCTGCGGATACCTGAGCGTGGACATCAACATCTATCACTGTCTGCAGTGTCACAGGTCACTAGGTGTCTAGGCTCAGGCTGCCCGTGTCTGTCTTCTGCCCAGGCAAGGAGCCTAATCCTTCAAAGGAAATGAGGACACGTGGTCAGTGGCCAACATCCTTTCTTTCATCTACACAGCGGTCTAGATGACGGTAAAGAGGCCAGGTGTGCCAGGTGAAGGCTGAGTGCGGGGCCTAAGGCTTCTTTCCCAATCACCATGGAGACAGCCACCGCAAGGCTGGCCAGAACTTCTGACGTGGACGGGTCACAAACTCTGAGCCAATAGGAGAGGTCCAGCCTAACCGGCCGGTTCCGCAGAGCCCTCCATTTTACCCATGGACACGCAACGGCCCCTTCTGTCCTTGGCCACAAAATCGAGGGCACCCAGGGAATAACTTCACAGTAGGCAACTGCTTATGTGGACACGTTCGACACACTGGGACAGCAGGGAGTACCTCTTTTCCACTTACACTAGGGTACCAGTAGGCAAGGCGCCCTTCCTCAGCATCTATGGCCCCTCTCTGTATGTGGTCATTCAGAGAAATCTCTTCATTCTACCCCTGAGACACATCACAAGTATTAGGGGCCTGAGAGAGAGCCTGGAGATGAAACGGGGTAGGCTTCTGGATGTACCACTTCCCCGTGGCTATAGAATAGTAGGTAGTCTCTCTGGAAGGTCTTAGCTTCTTTTGATCGACATGTGCAATACAGTGGGGGCGGACCCTGGCCAGGTGGAACTCGTGGGCAGATGCAACCTCTCCGGCGACGAATAATTCTGCGGGTGCTTTGTGTGGTGAAAAGCTCTCCCTGCCAAGTGGGATGGGCAGAGAACATTGACCCACAGCTGCCAGTGGCCTCTCCTGGGACTAAAGATCCCAACCTGGTCTCAGCATCGTCACCCTCTAAGCACACACCTTTCCTCCATACATAAGCCATTCCTTTCTCCGTCAGTGCCTTATCCTACTAGGAAAGAAAGCATGCCGCTCAGAAAGGCCGATGCCAGGGAAATCAAGGAGTCACTGCCATTTTCCAAGTTTTTGCTCTCTCCATGTCCCCGCCTCTGGTGGATTTCTGCGTATGTGGCCGGGCTCCGAAGGCAAGGCCGAAATCCTGGCTGCCTGGGCCCCATCAGTCCAATGGTTTATGGTTGTGGGGATACGGACGACCCGTTTGCCGCATTTAGAAAATGAACATTCAATATAGAACATAGAGTATGGAATAGAGAATATAGAAAATATAGAGTATAGAAGAATTCAGAATATTGAACATAGAATATAGAATGTAGAATACAAAACACACATTATGAAATAAAGTATAAATTACACAGAACATAGAATATATATTATAGAATATAGAATGTAAAATATAGAATACACAATATAGAAGAATATAGGACAAATGTAGAATATGCAGTATAGAATATAGAAAAATATAGTATGTAAAAAGAGAATCTGGAAGAACGTTGACTATAGAATACAGAATATAGAGGAATTTAAAATATAGAATGTGGAATATAAAATATGCAATGTAGAATATGGAAGAATATTGTATGAAGACAAATATGGAATATAGAACATCAAATATAGAATACAGAGTATGGAATAGAGAATATACAAAAATAGAGAATGTAGAAAAACATCGAAGAACACAGATCACAGAATATAGAGACTTTAAAATATAGAATATGATACAGAGAACACTGAAGATACAATACAGAATATAAAAGAACTTTGAAAATAGAAGAATATAGTGTATAGAAGATTTGGAATAAAGAAGAGTACAGAATATACATTATAGAAGAACATAGCATAAAGAATACAGAATATAGAAGAAAATAGAATATAAATTCAGAATATAGAATACAGAAGAATATAATATGTACAATGTAGAATAGCGATTATAGAATGCAAACTATAGAATGAAGAATATAGGAGAATATAAATTACAGAATACAGAAGATTATAAATTATACAATAGACATGATTATGGAAAATACAATGTAGAATGTAAAATGTAGAATATAGGAGAAAATGGAATACAGAATATACAAGAATATGGAATGTTGAATATAGTATCAAGAATATGGAATATAGAATACACAAAAATATAGTATATGTAAAATATAGAAAAAAGAAGATTGAATATAGAACATAGAATACAGAAAAATCTAGAATATAGAATCTAGAAGAATATAGACTGTAGAATTTAGAATACAGAATGTAGAATATAGAAGATTTTAGAATATAGAACATAGAATATACAGTACAGAATACAGAATATGGAATATACAACCTAGACTATGGAAAAATATAGAAATAGAATATAAAAGAATATAGAACATAGAAGAATATAGAATGTAGAATATAGAATATAAAATACAGAATATAGAGTATAGAAGAATTTAGAATGTAGAATATAGAATATGGACTATAGAATACAGAGGAATATAGTATATAGAATATAGAACATAGAAGATACAATACAGAATATAAAAGAAAAAAGAATATAGATCATAGAAGAATATAGAATATGGAAATATGAGAATGTAGAATATAATTATAGAAGAATATAGAATGTTGAAAAATAGAGAATACAGAATATAGGAAAACATAGAGCATAAATTTAGAATATAGAAGATACAGATATATGAATGCAGAATATAGAAGAATAAAGAAAATAGATGACAGACTACAGAATATAGAAGACAGAACGCAGAAGAAAATAGAATACTCACAAATATAGGGTATAGGATATACACTACTGAAGAATACAGAATACAGAAAGTAGAAGAATATAGATTACAAACTATAGAAGAATATAGAATGTAGAATAGAGAATACGGAATAGACTATAAAAGAGAATATTAGATTACAGAAGAATATAGAGATTAGAAGGCAGAATATACAATAAAAATATAGAAGATAGAAGAATACAGAATTCAGAAAAATTTAGAACATAAAATGTAAAATATAGAAAAAAATTGAATATAAAATGTAGAATGGAGAACATGGAATATGGAATAGGGTACAGAGAAGAATAAAGAATATTGAAAATTTTAAAATATAGAATGTAGACTGCAGAATATTGAATATAGAATTTAGAATGTACAATATACAATACAGCAGATAGAAGAATATAGATTATAAGTGAAGAATATAGAATAAGAATGTAGAAGAGTATAGAATGCAGAACATAGAAGAATATAGAACGTAGAATACAGAATAAGGAATATAGAATGTAGAATACAGAAGAATAGAGTATATAAAAATATAGAATATAGAACATTGACTATGGAATATAGAATACAGAGTATGAAATAGAGAATATAGAAAAAATATAGAATAGAGATAAATATAGACTATAGAATATAAAAAAAAAATTTTTTTTATAGAATAGAATATGTAGAAAGTAGAATTTAGAATATAAAATATAGAATATAGAACATAGAATATAGAGGAATATAGATTATAGAAGATTCTGGAATACAGAATGTAGAATTAAATACAGAATATAGGAGATGGAATATAAGAGAATATAGAATGCAGAATATAGTATACAGAATATGCAATATGGAATATAAAATATGGAAAATTATAAAATATATACACTATATAAAAAAATTGAATATAGAATACAGACAATGGAACATAGAAAAATACAGAATAAAGGATATAAAACATAGAATAAAAATACATAACATAGAGAATAAACATTACAAATATAGAAGATTACGGAATGTAGAATGTAAAATACAGAATATACAATATAGAAGAATATATGATACAGACTATGGGAGAATATAGAGTATAGAATGTAGAATACAGAAAATTATATAGAAAAGTATATAATATAGAAAAAGAACACTGAATATGCAACACAGAGTATGGAATATAGAATGTAGAAGAACATAGAATATAGAATGTAGAATACAAAATATAGAATATGAAATAAAGCATAAAGAACACAGAATATAGAACAATATAAAGAATATAGAAGATAATGGAATATAGAATATAAAATGCAGAATATACATACAGAAGAATATAGAATACAGAATATAGATGAATATAGAATATAGAAGGAAGAATGAAGAATATGGAATATAGAATACAGAAAAATATAGTATGTAGAAAAATATAGACGAATATGGAAGAAAATAGAATACAACATAGAATATGGAGGAATTTAAAATATACAATGCAGAAAGTAGAATATGGAATATGAAATGTGCAATATAGAATATAGAGGAATATTGTATGTAGAAAAATATAGAATATAGAACATCGAATATAGACTAGAGTATGGACTATAGAATATAGAAAAATATAGAATACAGAAGAACATAGATTATAGAATGTAAAGAATTTCAAATATAGAATATGGAACATAGAACACTGAAGATAGAATACAGAATATAAAAGAACTTTGAAAATAAAAGAATATAGTGTATAGAGGATTTGGAATAAATAAGGATACAGAATATACATTATAGAAGAATATAGCATGGATAACAGAATATAGAAGAACATAGAATATATGTTTAGAATATAGAATACAGAAGAATATAAAATGTACAATGTGAAATACAGATTACAGGATGCAAAATATAGAATGAAGAATATAGGAGAATATAGATTATAGAATATATAAGATTATAAATTATACAATACAGAAGATTATGGAATATAGAATGTAGGAGAATATGGAATACGGAATATAGAAGAACATAGAATGTTGAATATAGTATCAAGAATATGGAATATAGAATACACAAAAATATAGTATATGTAAAAATATAGAAAATGGAAGATTGAATATAGAACATAGCATATAGAAGAATGTAGAATACAGAATGTAGAATATAGAAGATTTTAGAATATAGAATGTAGAATATACTTTATAGAATATAGAATACAGAAGAATATAGTATAAAGAAAAATATAGAATATACAACATAGAACATCGAATATAGAATAGAGAGTATGGAATATAAAAAAAAGGAAAATATAGAATATAGAAGAACATAGAATTTAGAATGTGGAATATAGAATACAGAGGAATTTGGAATATAGAATACAATACAGGGTATTAATAGAGAATATAGAAAAGCATAGAATAGAGATAAATATAGAATATAGAGTATGTACAAAGTACAATAGAGAATATAGAGTATAAAATATAGAATAAGGAACATAGAATATAGAAGAATATACATTACAGAATATAGAAGATTCTGGAATATAGAAGATGGAATATAAGAGAATATAGAATGTAGAATACAGTTTACAGAATATGCAATATGGAATATAGAATACTGAAATTATAAAAAAAATATAGACTATAGGAAAAAACATTGAATATAGAATACAGACAATGGAATATAGAAAAATATAGAATGTAGAATACAGAATATAAAATATAGAATAAAAAATACATAATATAGAGAATATACATTATAGCATATAGAAGATTATGGAATATAGAATGTACAATGTAAAATATACAATATAGAACAATATATGGTACAGACTATAGAAGAATATAGAATATAGAATACAGAAAATTATACAAAAAAATATAGAATATAGAAAAAGAACATTGAATATAGAACACAGAGTATGGAATATAGAATATAGAAAAAATAGAATATAGAAGAACATACAATGTAGAATACAAAATATAGAGCATGAAATAAAGCATAAAGAACACAGAATATAGAAGAATATAGATTATAGAATATAGAAATAATGGAATATGGAATGTAAAATACAGAATCTACAATATAGAAGAATATAGAATTCAGAATATAGAATAATATAAAATATAGAAGGAAGAATGTAGAATATGGAATGCAGAATACAGAAAATTATAGTATATAGAAAAATATAGAATATGGAAGAACATAGAATAAAGAATTTAGAATGTAGAATACAGAACATAGAATATGGAAGAATTTAAAATACACAATGTAGAATATAGAATATGGAATATAGAAGAATACTGTATGTAGAAAAATATAGAATATAGAATACAGAGTATGGGATATAGAATATACAAAAATATAGAATATAGAAGAACATAGATTATAGAATATAGAGAATTTAAAATATAGAATATGGAACACAGAACACTGAAGATAGAATACAGAATGCAAAAGAACTTTGAAATAGAAGAATATAGTGTATTCTATATTTTACATTGTACATTCCATAATTTTCTATATTCTATATTCTATAATCTGTATTCTATAGTCTTTATTCTATATTTTATATTCTATTTCTGTATTCTACATTCTACTTTCTATATTCTAAATTCTGTATTACATGTTCTTGTATAATCTATATTCTGTATTGTATAGTCTTCTACTGTGTATATTCTTCTATAATGTATATTCTATATTCTTCTGTATCCTATATTCTAATTCTTCTATATTCTCTATTCTTCCATATTGTGTATTCTACATTCTACTATCTTCTTTTTCTTGTATTTTCTACAGCCTTCTCTATTCTCCATTCTTCTATATTCTAAATTTATATTCAATATTCTTCTGTAATGTATATTCTATAATCCATATTCTTGTTTATATTCTTCTGTATTCTATATTCTTCTGTATTCCATATTCTTGTATATTCTATATTCTACTATTTTCTATATTCTTTTACATTCTGTATTCTATCTTCTGTGTTCTATGTTCAGTTTTCTCCTATGTACTATTTCCTTCTATATTCCATATTCTATATTCTAAATTCTTCTATATTCTATATTCCACATTCTAAATTCTATCTTCTATATTCTATATTTTCCTATATCCTATAAACCATAGTCTCTATTCTATATTCGATGTTCTATGTTCTATATTCTATATTTTTCTCTATGCTATATTCTTCTGTATTCTATATTCCATATTGTATAGGCTACATTTTAAAATCTTCTATATTCTACATTCTATATTAAACATTTGCAATTTTTCTATATTCTATATTTTTCTATATTCAATCTTCTATTTTCTATATATTTACATATACTATATTTTTGTGTATTCTATATTCCATATTCTCTATACTGTACTCAACATTCTATATTCTTTTCTGCAGGACTCTCCGTTCAGGTCTATTCTTGCCTGCGGGACTCTCCGTCGGGGCCTATTCTTGCCTACAGGGCTCCTCTATTCTGGCCTGTTCTTGCCTGTGGGACTCTCTGTTCCGGCCTGTTCTCGCCTGCAGGCCTCTCCGTTAGTGCCTCTTCTTACCTGTGGGGCTCCGCTATTCGGGCCTATCCTGGCCTGCGGGACTCTGCGTCCGGGCCTATTCTCGCCTGCGGAACCTTCCGTTCGGGCCCATTCGTGCCTGTGGGACACTCCGTTCGGTCCTATTCTTGCCTGTGGGATCATTCGTTTGGGCCTATTCTTGCCTGTGGAACCTCCGTTCGGGCCTAATCTTGCCTGCGGGAGCATCCTTTCGTTCCTCCTCTTGCCTGCGGGGCTCTTCTATTTGGGCCTGCTCGTGCCTACGGAGCTCCGTTATTCGGGCCTGTTTCAGCCTGCGGGCCTCCGTTATTCGGGCCTGTTTGAGCCTGCGGGCCCCGTTATTCGGGCCTGTTCATGCGTGCGGGGCTCCGCTATTCGGCGTGTCCGCACGTGCGGGCTTCTGCTATTGGGGCCGTTCGTCAGTGCGGGGCTCCGCTCTTGGGGCCTGCTCGTGCCTGCGGAGCTCCGGTATTCGTGAGTGTTCTTGTGTGGCGGTTCCGCTATTCGGCGTGTTCGTACGTGCCAGGCTCCGCTATTCCGGCCTGTTCTTGCGTGTGGGGCTCCTCTATTCGGGCATGTTCTTGCCTGCGGGACTCCTCTGTGCGGTCCTATTCTTGCCTTCGGGACTCTGTTCGGGCCTATTCTTGGCTACAGGAATCTCCGTTCTGGCCTATTCTTGCCTGCAGCACTCTCCATTTGGGCCTATTCTTTCCTGCGGGACTCTCCGTTCAGGTCCGTTTTTGCCTGCAGGACCCTGTTGAGGCCTATTCTTGCCTACAGGGCTCCTCTGTTCTGGCCTGTGGGAATCTCCGTTCGGGCTTATTCTGGCCTTCGGGACTCTCCATTCTGGCCTATTCTCGCCTGCGGGACTCTCCGTTAAAGCCTATTCTGGCCTGCGGGACTCTGTTCGGGCCTATTCTTGCCTGCGGGGCTCTTCTATTCAGGCCTATTCTTGCCCGCGGGACTGTGTAAGGGCCTTTTCTTGCTTGCCTGAGTCCCGGTTCGGGACTATTCTTGCCTGCGTGAGTCCCAGTTCGGGACTATTTTTGCCTGCGGGACTCTCCTTTCAGGCTTCCTCTTGTTTGCGGGGCTCCTCTTATTCCGGCCTCTTTGTGCCTGTGGAGCTCCGTTATTGAGGCCTTTTTCTGCGTGCGGGGCTCCGCTATTTGGGCCTGTTCTTGCCTGTGGGGCTCCTCTATTAGGGGATATTCTTGCCTGTGGGACTCTCAGTTTGGGCCTATCCTTGCCTGCGGAATTCTCCATTTGGGCCTATACTTGCTTGCAGAACTCTCTGTTCGGGCCTATTCATGCCTGCGGGGCTTTCCTTTCGAGACTATTCTTGTCTGCGTCCTTTCGGGCTTTTCCTCACCTGCGGGGCTCCGCTATTCGGGCCTGTTCATGCATGCGGGCTACCCTATAGAACTATACGATACAGAATATAGATTATAGAAGAACATAGAATACAGAATTTGGAATATAGAAACTAGAATGTAGAATAAAAGAAAAGAATGTAGAATACAAAATATAAAATATAAAATGGAGAGTATTGATTATGGATTATAGAATATAGAAAATTATGAAATGTAGAATGTAAAATACAGAAGAATATAGAATGCATACTATAGAAGAACACAGAATGTAGAATATAGGATATAGAATATGGAACATAGGATATACCATACGGAAAAACAGTATATAGAAAGATAAAGAATACTGAACATAGAACTTTAAATATACAATATAAAATACAGAGAATGGAATATAGAACCTAGATTATGGAAGAATATAGAAATAGAATATAAAAGAATATAGAATTTAGAATGTAGAGTATAAAATATAGAATATAGAAGAATTTAGAACGTAGAATATAGAATATGGACTATAGAATATAGAGGAATATAGTATATAGAAGAACATAGAAGATACAATACAGAATATAAAAGAAAAAAGAATACAGAAAAATACAGAGTATAGAAGAATAAGGAATATGGAAAATAGGAGAATGTGGAATATAATTATAGAAGAATGTAGAATATTGAAAAATATAGAATACAGAATATAGGAAAACATAGAGCATAAATTTAGAAGATATAGGATATAGAATGCAGAATATAGAAGAATAAAGAATATAGATGACAGACTACAGAATTTAGAAGATAGAATGTAGAAAAAAATAGACTATTGACAAATGGAATATAGGGTATAGGATATACAGTATTGAAGAATAGAGAATAAAGTAGAAAAATACAGATGTCAAAATATAGAAGAATGTAGAATAGAGAGTATAAGAGAATAGATTACAGAAGAATATAGAATATAGAGATTAGAAGGTAGAATATACATAAAAAATATAGAATATAGAATTCAGAAAAAATTTAGAATATAAAATGCAGAATATAGAATATAGAAGAAAATGGAATGTAGAATGGAGAATATAGAATATGGGATAGGGAATAGAGAAGAATAAAGAATATTGAAAAATTGAGAATATAGAATGTAGACTAGAATATTGAATATAGAATTTAGAACGTACAATATGGAATATAGCAGGTAGAAGAATATAGATTACAACAGAACAGTATAGAATGTAGAATAAGAATGTAGAAGAGTATAGAATACAGAACATAGAAGAATATAAAATGCAGAATGTAGAATATAGCATATGGAATATAGAACGTAGAATACAGAAGAATATAGGATATAAAAAATATAGAACATCGAATATGGAATATAGAATACAGAGTATGGAATAGAGAATATAGAAAAATATAGAATAGACTTAAAGAATGTAGAGTATGTACAAAGTAGAATAAAGAACATAGAATACAGAAGAATATAGATTATAGAATATAGAATATTCTGGAATATAGAATTAAATATAGAAGATGGAATATAAGAAAATATAGAATGTAGAATATAGTTTACAGAATATGCAATATGGAATATAGAGTACATAAAATTATGAAAAATATAGAATATAGAAAACAACATTGAATATAGAATACAGACAATGGAATATAGAAAAATAAAGAATTTAGAATACAGAATGTAGAATACAGAATGTAGAATACAGAATATAGAATATAAAACATAGAACAAAAATACATAGTATAGAGAATATACATTATACAATATAGAAGATTATGGAATATAGAATGTAGAATGTAAAATACAGAATTTACAATATAGAAAAATATATGATACAGACTATAGAAAAATATAGAGTAAAGAATGAAGAATATAGAATACAGAAAATTGTATAGAAAAATATAGAATATAGAAAAAGAACATTGAATATAGAACACAGAGTATGGAATATGTAATATAGAAAATATAGAGTATAGAAAAATATAGAATGTAGAATACAAAATATAGAATATAAAATAAAGGGTAAAGAACACAGAATATAGATTATAGAATGTAGAAGATAACGGAATGTAGAATATAGACTTTAAAATACAGACTACAATATAGAAGAATATAGAGTACAGAATATAGTAGAATATAGAAGGAAGAATATGGAATAGAGAATACAGAAAAATATAGTATATAGAAAAATATAGACTAGAAGTATATGGAAGAATATAGAATTTAGAATGTAGAATATAGAATACAGAGCATAGAATATGGAAGAATTTAAGATATACAATGTGGAATGTAGAATATAGAATATGAAATATGAAATATAGAATATAGAAGAATAGTGTATGTGGAAAAACGTAGAATGTAGAACATCAAATATAAAATAACAGAGTATGGAATATAGAATATACAAAAATATAGAATATAGAAGAATATAGATTATAGAATATAGAAAATTTAAAATATAGAATATGGAACATAGAACACAGAAGATAGAATACAGAATATAAAAGAACTTTGTAAACAGAACAATATAGTGTATAGAGGATTTGGAATAAAGAAGAATATAGAATATACATTACAGAAGAATATAGCTTAAAGAATACAGGATATAGAAGAAAATAGAATATAAATTTAGAATATAGAATGCAGAAGAATATAAAATGTACAATGTAGAATACAGATTACACAATGCAAAGTATACAGTGAAGAATACACAAAAGTATAGATTATAAATCATACAATATAGAAAATAATGGAATATAGAATGTACAGTGTAAAATATAGAATATAGGAGAACATAGAATACGGAATATAGAAGAATATAGAATATACAAGGGTATGGGAAATACAAGAAAAAGAATATAGTAGAATGTAGAATACAGAATATTGAAGAATACAGAATATGGAATAGAGAATATAGAAGAATTAGGATATAGAATACAGAAGAATACAGAATATACATTATAGAAGAATGTACACAGTAGAAAACTATACAACAAAGAATATAGATTACTGAAGAACATAGAATACAGAATTTAGAATATAGAATGTAGACTACAGAATATAAAATACAGAATAAAGACTATAGAATACAGATTGTAGAATACAAAGAATTATGGAATGTAGAAAGTAAAATATAAAAGAATACAGAATGTAGACTATAGAATATGGAACATAGAATATACCACACAGAAAAATATAGTATATATAAAAACAAAGAATGTAGAACATAGAACTTTGAATATACAATATAGAATACAGAGTATGGAATATAGAACCTAGAATATGTAAAAATATAGAAAGAGAATATAAAAGAATATAGAACATAGGAGAATATAGAATTTAGAATGTAGAATATAAAGTATAGAATATAGAGAAATTTAGAACGTAGAACATAGAATATAGAGGAATATAGTATATAGAAGAACATAGGACATAGAAAATACAATGCAGAATATAAAAGAAAAAAGAATATAGAGTATAGAAGAATATGGAATATGGACAATAGGAGAATGTAGAGTATAATTATAGAAGAATATAGAAAACTGACAAACAGAATACAGAATATAGGAAAATATAGAGCAAAAATTTAGAATATAGAAGATATAGGATATAGAATGCAGAATATAGAAGAATACAGAATATAGACGACAGACTACAGAAAATAGAAGATAGAACGTAGAAGAAAATAGAATATGGACAAATATGGAATATAAGGTATCGGATATATACTATTGAACAATATAGAATAAAGAAAGTAGAAGAATATAGATTACAGACTATAGAAGAATATAGAATGTAGAATAGAGAATATGGAATAGAGAATACAAGAGAATATTAGATTACAGAAGAATATAGAATATAGAGATTAGAAGGTAGAATAAATACTAAAAAATATAGAATATAGAAGAACATAGAATTCAGAAAAATTTAGAATAGGAAACGTAGAATATAGAAGAAAATGGAATATAGAATGTAGAATAGAGAACATAGAATGTGGAATAGAGTATAGAGAAGAAAAAGAGTATTACAAAATTTAGAATATAGAATGTAGACTGTAGAATATTTAATATAAAATTCAGAATGTACAATACAGAATATAGCAGATAGAAGAATATAGATTATAAGAGAAGAATATAGAATGTAGAATAAGAATGTAGAAGAGTATAGAATACAGAACATAGAAGACTATAGAATATAGAATGCAGAATGTAGAATATGGAATATATAATATAGAATACAGAAGAATATAGTATATAAAAAATATTGAATATAGAACACAGAATATACAATATGTGATATAGAATACAGGGTATGGAATAGAGAATATAGAAAAATATAGAGATAAATATAGAATAGCATATGTACAAAGTAGAATACAAAATATAGAATAAAGAACGTAGAATATGGAAGAATATAGATTGTAGAATATTAAAGATTCTGGAATATAGAATGTAGAATTAAATATAGAAGATAGAATATAAGAGAATATAGAATGTAGAATAGAGTATACAGAATATGCAATATGGAAAATAGAATACAGAAAATTATTAAAAATATAGACTAGAAAAAAATAGAGAATAAAATCAAAGGAATTAGAAAATATAGAATTTAGAAAATAGAATGTAGAATACAGAATATAAAATATAGAATAAAAATACATAATATAGAGAGTATACATTATACAATATAGAAGATTATGGAATATAGAATGTAGAATGCAAAATACAGAATATACAATATAGAACAATATATGATACAGACTATAGAAGAGTATAGAATGTAGAATATAGAATACAGAAAATTATAGAATATGGAAAAAGAACATTGAATACAGAACACAGGATGGAATCTAGAATATAGAAAATATAGAATATAGAAGAATATAAAATGTAGAATACAAAATATAGAATATAAATAAAGCATAAAGAACACAGAATATAGAAGAATATAGATTATAGAATATAGAAGATAATGGAATAAGAATATAGAATGTAAAACAAAATATACACTATAGAAGAATATAGAATATAGAAAAATGTAGAATATAGAAGGAAGAATGTAGACTGTGGAATATAGAATACAGAAAAATATATAGAATATGGAAGAATATGGAAGAACATAGAATAAAGAATTTAGAATGTAGAATACAGAATATAGAGCATAGAATATGGAAGAATTTAAAATATACAATGTAGAATATGGAATATGAAATATAGAATATAGAAGAATATTGTATGTAGAAAAATATAGAATATAGAACATTGAATATAGAATGCAGAGTATGGAATATAGAATATACAAAAATATAGAATATAGAAGAACATAGATTACAGAAAATAGAGAATTTGAAATATAGAATATGGAACATAGAACACTGAAGATAGAATCCAGAATGTAAAAGAACTTTGAAAATAGAATATAGTGTATTCTTCTATATTTTACATTCTACATTCCATAATTTTCTGTATTTTATAATCTGTATTCTATTCTATAGTCTTTATTCTACATTTTATATTGTGTATTCTACATTCTACTTTCTATATTCTAAATTCTGTATTATATGCTCTTGTATAATCTATATTCTGTATTGTATAGTCTACTGTGTATATTCTTCTATAATGTGTATTGTATATTCTTCTGTGTTCTATATTCTAATTCTAAACATCCCCACATAACCCTGCTCACCTGGAACCATTGATGAGAGTTTCCAGACAACTCATCTGGGGACCAACAACCCAGATACCCCAAACCCAACCACCCTGCAATCAGCAGAGCACACACACAGCACCCAACCCCAAAACTAGGAAGATCACCCACTGCACCCACAGCCAGGGTCCAGCTGGACAGACAAACACACCACCTCAACAGAAACACCACCTATATCCTCAACAGCCCCAGGAGAGACCCACACTCACACATGCAGTCAGTCATTCCTCCACCAACCCTGAGAAGGGTAGTGAGAGCATCAAAATGGCAAAATTAGAGACCAGAGCAAAACACAGGCCCAGCCTACTTGGATATATCAAAACAAAACAAAATTTCAGGGTTCAACAAACACACAGTAAATAAATACATATAATAATTTCTTGATGCTTCGGAAACAACAGACAATATCAAATCACAAAAAGAAGCAGGACAGGATGGAGTCAGCAAGTGACTGAAATAAAGAACAAAAAAACTGCCGGGGGTAAGAAACAGCCTGTGAAAACACAGGCAAAACCAAGAAAAATATAGACAAAATCGAGGAAGGCACTGACAAAATGAAAGAAAGCAACAAACAAACAAAAAACCCATTGTTGTCAAGTTGTTTACAACTCATAAAAGCGATAAAGAATGCAGGAAAACAATATAAAAATGAAACAACTAGAAACCATACAAAAACATCAACTAGAAAGCCAAAAGATTAAGAATAAAATTTCAGAAACAGACAACTCAAAAGAAGGATATAGGACCAGAATTGAAACGATGGAAGACAGATTAGTGAAATTAAAGAAAAGTCCCTTGATACCAATTTGAGGAAAAATCAGAAAAAAGAATGAAGAAATCCTAATAATTATGTGGGACACTATCAAGAGGAAAAACTTGCATATGATAAGAGATCCAATGGATGGGGCTGGGTGCAATGCAAAACACAGAGACAATTGTCAAAGTAATCCTGGCAGAAAACTTCGCTATCTATCATCATGAAAGACAAGAAGATACCCATCCAAGAAGCGCAATGAACCCCACACAGGATAGAGCCCAAAGAAAGTCACCAAGACTTATAAACAAATGTGCAAATAAAAAGGACCAAAGACAAAGAATCCTGAGATCAGCTAAGGAAAAATAAAGTCACCTATCTAAAAAGGGGAACCAATAAAACTAATCTCCAACTATGTAGCTAAAACCACGTAGGCAAGAAGACAGTGGGAAAACCTATATAAAAGGTTGAAGGCAAAAAAAAACCCAGTCGGCAATTCTATATTCAGTAAAACTGTCTCTCATATACAATGGCAACATTAGAATATTTCCAGATACGCAGAAATTAAGGGAATTTGTAAAAACCAGACCAAACTTACAAGAAATATTAAAGAGAGTCCTTCGAATAGAGAACCAAAAACATTAAACAATAATCTGATATTTGGATGCAGGACAGACCACCCAGATACCAACCCAAATAAAGAATTTTAAAAATAAAACAAAGCTAAAAGGCTAAAAACAGGGAACCAAAGACATCAATATGTAAATGATGACACCAAAACAAAAAAGAGGGAATAAATGGTGTAGTTATAGAACTTTCATATGGAGAGGAAGCCAAAGCGATATCAATAAATAAAAGACTGTTTTAAACTTAGGAAGATAACGGTAAATTTCAAGGTAATAACATAGAGGCGGTCTGGTGGTGCATTGGTTAAGTGCTCGGCTGCTAACCAAAATGTCATTGCACTGAAAGTCTTAACTAAAGAAATCTAGAAAGAGAAAGAAAGAAAGGACATCCAAATTGGAAGGAAGAAGCAAAATTTTCCCTATACACAGATGAAATGAACCTATACATAGAAAACTCCAAGGATTCCACAAAAAAACTACTGGAACTAATAGAAGGATTCAGCAAAGTAGCAGGGTACAATATCAACATATAAAAAATCAGTTGGATTCCTCTACATCAACAAAGAGAACTTCAAAAAGTAAATCACAAAAAGAATGCCATTTATAATAGCCCCCCAAATGATAAAATACTTGGGAATAAATCTAACCAAGGATATAAAAGACCTATACAAAGAAAACTACAAAATGCTACTGCAAGAAACCAAGAGACCTATATAATTGGAAGAAAAAAAAATGCTCATGGATAGGAAGACTCAACACCATAAAAATGTCAATACTACCTGAAGTGATCTACAAATATAATGCAAGACCGATCCAAATTGCAACAGCATTCTTTAATGAGATGGAAACACTAATCACCAACCCAATGTGAAAAGGAAAGAGGCCTTGGATAAGTTAAGTGCTACTAAAGAAGAACAAGGTAGAAAGAAGGCCTCGCACTACTGAATCTTAGAACCTACTATACAGGCATGGCAATCAAAACAGACTGGTATTTGTACAATGACAAACACACAGACCGATGGAAGAGAACTTAGAACACAGATGTAAATCCATCCTGCTATGGGCCGCTGATATTTGACAAAGGGCCGAATTTTGTTAAATTGGGAAAAGACAGTCTCTAACAAATGGCACTGGCAAAACTGAATGTCCATCTGTAGAAAAAATGAATCAGGACCCATACTTCACATCATAAACAAAAACTAACTCAAAATGGATCAAAGACCTAAATATAAAACCTAAAACAAAAAGGATTTCATTTTACTTGTTTCAGCAATCAACATCCATGGAAGCAGCAGTGGGCAAATCTGCTACAAAAGACCTCCTTAAAGTGTTAAAAAGCAAGGATGTCACCTTGAAGACTAAGGTGCCCCTGACCCAAGCAATGAAAGCTGGATGATGAGTAAGGAAGACTGAAGAAAAATTGGCATCTGTTGGTGAAGAATATTGAATATATCATGATGTGCCAAAATAAGGGACAAATCTGCCTTGGAAGAAGTACAGCCAGAATGCTCCTTAGAAGCAAGGATGGTGAGACTTCATCTCATATACTTTGGGCATGTTGTCAGGAAGGATCAGTCTCTGGAGAAGGACATCATCCTTGGGAAAGAATAGGGTCAGTGAAAAAGAGGAAGGCCCTCAACAAGATGGACTGACATGGTGGCTGCAACAATGGGCTCACGTATAGCAATGATTGTGAGGATGGCACAGGATCGGGCAGTGTTTCCTTTTGTTGTGCAGAGGGTGGCTATGAGTCAGAAATGACTCGAGGGCACCTAGCAAAAACAACAACAATAATTTAAGGAGATGGAAATTATAACAAAGTACCGAATACAAATTAACATTAATCTTTCTCAAACTCTTGCAAAAGAAAATAGGAGGGAACACTTTGTAACTGATTCTACGATGACATAATCGCCCTGACACCAAAGCCAAAAAACCCACAATATCCCTTATGAATATGAATAAAATCTTCAACAGAGTACTAACAAACCAAATCCAGCAGCAAAATACTAGCAAACCAAACATAGCAGCATATTGAAAAGACTATAAACCACGTCCCAGTGGAACTTATCCCACAAATGCAAGAGTTGTTAAGCATAAATATCAATTAATTAAGAAAATGAAGGAAAAATGATTTGATTAATGAATGCAGAAACATTATTTCACAAAATCCAAGACCCTTTCATAATAAAATCATTCAACAAACTAGAAATGTAAGGAAACTACATGTATCTGATTAAGGACACTTATGAAATACCCACAGCTAACATCACACGCATTGGTGAAAGACTACAAGTTTTCCCCTAACATCAGGAACAAGACAAGGATGCCTGATTTCATAACTCTTATTCTACATATTTCTGGAAATACTAGACGGAAAAGTTAGGCTAAATTTTTTTTTAAAGGCATTTGGATTTGGAAAGAAGTAAAATTTTTCCTATTCAAGATGACAAGATCTTATACATAGAATATCCTAAGGAATTCTCTCTCTCTCTCACATACACACACCCAAAAATATACAATACAAAAAAAAAAACAAAAAGAAACTGTTAGATTTAATATACAAATTCAACAGAATGGCAGGATATCAGATCAACACACAAAAATACAGTTCTGGAAAGCCAAATTTTTATTATTTATCTGTTTATTTATCTATCCATCTATTTAGTGATTTGTTGATATAGCTATCTCTTTAACTACTTATTCATCTATTCATTCATGCATATGTCTGTCTGTATGCCCGCCCATCCATCCATCCATCCATCCATCCATCCATCCATCCATCCATCCATCCATCCATCCATCCATCCATCCATCCATCCACCCACCCACCCAACCACCCACCCACCCACCCATCCATCCTTCCATCCATCCATCCATCGTGTTCATTCATTTATTTATCTCTCTCTCTGTTTACTTATTACCCTTTTGAGCTTCACATTTCTTCAACACCAAACTTCAAAATGACCTGGATTTTAAGGGAGAAAACATGTCAATGACTTCTTAATTATGCCTATGGGAAAAATTGATTCACTTGATTAGTTTTCTTCATTACACGTTTGCTTTAAATCTGCTTTAAATTACTTCTCATGAAGCTTGATCCAAAAAAATTGGATGATCTTTTTTTTCTTTTTTTTCCTTATTTGTATGAATTTAAAGAGCTTAAATTTGGAGGAAAAGAGACTTAATGATTCTCTCTTGGTTCACTATTTGGGCCCAAGCACCCATGTGTGTAGACTCAGTGCTTCTCAGGTGGTGGCAAAAACATTCATTTGCCCTGTGTTGGCTATTAGGTAGGAAGGTTGCCCCTGGCTGGAAGGAGGTCAGCCCTCAACAGTGATCATGTCGTTGGGAGAGTCTTTTGAACCTGAGCAGAGAGAGTGACTATATTTATAGAGTTTGTTTAAGTAATTCTCAGTGCAGAGAGTTTGTTCTATTTTTGTTTGTTGAGATTTTAGTAGAACCACGTAACACAGGGGTGTAGAAAGCTGTTAAAAGGATTTGTGCCTGTGTTTGAGCAAAGCAGTGCAGGTGATGCTTCCATCCCTGAATCTTAGTTTATGTAAAATAATAATCAAAAAAGCGGTAAAAACAGCAGCATCAATAATAATCATCATTAAAGCTCTTTGTTGAGTGCAGCATTCTGGACAATGTTGTAAGTTGTTTGCATGTGTTAACGAATTTACTTTTTAATAAACAATATTAGTGGTAGATGCTATTACCGGTAACACTTGAAAGTTAATAATTAATACCTGAATCAAGAGAGCAAATACCTTCTTACCTGTCCAGGCCCCTTCCAAGATTATATTGATTTTATATTTGCATTTTTGTTTTCTGGTTATAAAATCAAGTGCCAAAAACTGCACAAGTTTCACATTATTCAAAATTTACAAATGTCACCTTCATATTCTAGGTATATTTCCAGCAGTGAACAAAAGTGAGGCAAGTGTTGACCATTCATAGGACTCAATTCTTCAGTTAGACTCTGAGATTTGGTTTCCAGAATGCTTATGTTTTATCCTATGACTGACTCAATGATTGTTTGACGACTGGAGTTTCTTTGTAAGGTGTTTTAGAGAATAATGAGATAAAATATTTCAAATTAAGAAGTAATTATGTTATAAATTATAATTGAGGAAAAATGAAGATAAGAACTTACTGATGTGACTTATATCTCTGTGTGTGATAGAGTTAACCTATGTATTTTCTCTCTAAACTCTGACCTACATCACCTTTCTTCTTAAGTTATTGCACATTTCTTTTTCCTACTTGAGCACAGCAGCTGTCTTATGTCATCCCAAGGAATTAGGTAAGAGAGTTGGCTGGTTAAAATCCCACTTCACTTTAATTTTTCCAGATTAAATATATCTCATTCAAATAGAACAAATTTAAGTGGGCATCATGCCAAAATCTAAATTCCTGTCTATGAACTTGGAGACATTTAAACCTTAGGGGCTGAAACATTTATGTTGGATCTGTGGACTTCCAGAAAGCTGAGTCTCTTACTTCTATGGTCAAGCCAACTTGTTTATTTTGAGAATAAAATTATTGCAGTATTTAACATAATATCTCCTACATTATACAATTCTCAGTATTGCATGAATATTTTGTACAGAAAAAAATCAAAGTAAATATTAGTCGATTACTAATCACATGGAGTCTAAATCTACACGCATATTTTAAAGGTAAAATAGAGTTAACTGGTTTTTCTTTTTTTAACATTCAGTTAAGATCAGTTATTTGATTTGTTTTTCACTTGAACAAATATATTTTGAGCCTTGACCCTTTGTTCTTTTTTTTTTCTCCCAGGAGTGTAGATACTAAAAAAAACTAGGCCTCATAAAATATCACCTACAATTTCTACAATGTGCTTAATTGTGGGCTAGAGACCTAGTTCCCCCAGAAGGCCTCTGAGAAACAAAATATGAATTCCACCATGATTAGGCAGTCAGCCCATGTCTATCAAGAGGTTGAAAGCCTCATATAAGGATGAGAAAATGAGTTTGAACATTTCTTTTTTTATTAAAATTTTTCGTGGTAAATGATTGAAGGCTTATTGTCTGAAGCAAAAAAAAAAAACCAAAGGCCATCTTGCATACTCGTAGTGTGGTAACAGTTCCTGAAATGTGTTTCAGATTAGAGGTTTCTACAGTTTTGGGTTCCTTTTCAAATCTATTTCTCTGCCACCCCGTAGAGGTGCCAAATAAAGTAGCTTGATTATTCATGATATATGCAGTTTGTCTCTGTGACTCTTTGGTATATATAACCAACAAACAATATAATTTAACTTAAAACTTTGTGAAAGACGGACTTGCTGTGAGTATGTAACACTATCCCCAAGTGGGGTGACAGGGAAATCTGTTTAATTTTGCAGACCCCTTCCCCAGCGTCTTACCTAATGTTTTATTTCAAATAAAATTTCCTGGGAAAATGAAACATATCTCTATATGAGACACTATATATCTCAACTGAAATAAGTTTTAAAATTAATTACTTTATATCTGGAAAAGAATGTGGATGTCTACACATCTAATGAAGAAGAATGTGCTTTTCAATGCAGTAGCTTATTCTTCAGTTTTAAAAACATGACCCGCTGGATGTGAGCAGTCTCCTTCATAACAACAACCATTCAAATTTCAAATAGCTGTTTTAGGCCACTAATTACTCTGAATTTAACCTAAAATATTACAATACCTTGGAGACTTTACTACAATTCATATCAAAAAGATCAATATACAACTAATCTCAGGGACACTATTTAAAGGAATGTGTTTTATTTGATAAATTATGTAGAGTGGATTGTATTGTTTTTTTTTGCACACTCATTTCCTTGATTTGCATGATTTCTGGGCTGCCCAAATTATTCAGATTACATTTGAACGATTTCTGCAAAAATGAGTAGCAAGGTAAGTTATGGGAGATTGATTTGACCATACATTGAACTGAAATTTTCTTGGGGCGGCAATCACAAAGGAGCAAGGTGAGAGACATTTCTTGGTAAGGTGAGATAAGGGTTAGGGTTTGAAGGTCCAGTGCAACCCCTACTGGGCAACAAGGCCCTGCAGCTATCACTCATAGTCTTGATTGGGGTAGAAAAAACATTTCTTTCTTATTTTTGCCTTACCACTTTGTATTATGCTTAGGACATAGTCATGTTCAGGAATGTTATTAGAAAGGTGAAAGGTTGTAAACTATGTAAAGTATTTCAAGCAATACAAACACCTGTTGAGAAACTTATGCAGTGGTATTAAAATATTTTGTAAATTGTTTTATTTTTAGTGAAATATATATGCTTATATGCATATGTATATATGTGTATATAATGTGTAACTGTCTAGTTTTCATAACCGATTTTGAATACATGTACATTATCTCAACAAGTTGATGTTTTTAGTTCCTTTCTCCATTTTCATCATGTGCCCTTCATTTCAAATTTCTCCTGTATGTTTAGTGCATTTCTATAAATTACACGAGAAAAATTCCTAATATGAAACTGTTAGTTAAAAAAAAAAAAGCGGTTGCCATCAAGTCTATTCTGACTCAAAGCCACCCTGTAGGACAGAGCAGAACTGCCCAGTATGGCTTCCAAGGAGCCGCTGGTGGAATCGAGCTGCAAACCTTTTGGTAAGCAGCCCTAACTCAACGACCGCGACAGGTATGAATATGATCAAAGGTCATGAGAAATGATTAGCAAGTTTTGAAAAGATCTACCATGTTTTACCAAAACTATGCTACTGCATATCTGATAACGTTGCTCACAACATTTTTGGCCTAATAATTTAATAAAGTTTTTTTGCTTAACTAGGTTTTAATATTTTTGGATTATTTATTTCAGGCCTTCTATCTCATTTTTGATGTATCACTTATTTGTATATTTTTTTCCACTTAGTCAGCTCTTTTCATTTTTATTATTAATTTTTGGTAAATTGGATTTTATTTGTGATATTAAAATTTTTTATTCTAAGAATTTAATTTGGGTTCTTGTTTAGATTTATAATTCTTTACATAAAATTTTTGGGGGTAAAAACTACAAAATCAAAATAACGACCCCCACTTAGTGAAATGAGCATTCCAATAGATTGGAAATTGTTGCCAGTGTTCCCATTTTCTTTTTTTTAATAAATTTTTCCTTCCATATATATGTTTATATTACTTTGTCATTCAAAAGTTTATACACGATTTTTTTCATGGCATTGGCTGCAATCCCTATTGTGTCAGCACTCTCCCCCTTTCCACCCCACATTCCCACATTCCATTTGTCCAATTTTCCTGTCCCTTCATGCCTTCCCCTCTCTGTTTTTTGGCAGGTGTAGCCCATTTGATGTCATATACTGTTCGTTTTATAGGCCTGTCTTACCTTTGGCTGAAAGGTAAACTTCGGGGGTGGCTTCGGTTCTGAGTTAGAAGGATCTCCGGGGCCAGAGTCTCCAGGGTTCTTCTCTGACTGGGATTACAACACAAAGTCCTGGACAGAGTGGGAGAAAATGTAGAACAGACGATCAAATTCACAAAAAGAACAGACTTCTCTACATATTTTATTGAAGGAACCCTGGTTGTACAGTTGTTAAGCACTGGGTTTTAACCCAAAGGTCAGGGGTTGGAACCTACCAGGAACTTCAAGGGAGAAAGATGTGGCAGCCTGTTTCCATAAAGATTAACCCACTGCCATCCAGTAGATTCCAACTCATAGTGACCGTATAGGACAAAGTAGGTTTCAAAGGCAGTAAATCTTTACAGGAGCAGACTGCCACATTTTTCTCCCTCAAAGCACCTAGTAGGATCACACCACCAACTCTTCTGTTATCAGCCAAACACATAACCACAGCACAAACAGGGCTCCTTCTGTACTGATGGTAGCTTAGAAATCCTATGGGGCAGTTCTGCTCTGCCCAAGGGGTCACTATGAATTGGAATTGACTCCATGGCAATGGGCAGAGTATATAATTTATTGATGATATATAGGCATATAATAGTTATATAACTTCTATAAACCCACTGCCATGGAGTCAATTGCAACTCATAGTGACCTTATAGGACAGAGTAGAACTGCCCCGTAGGGTTTCCAAGGCTTTAAATCTTTACAGGAGCAGACTGCCACATCTTTCTCCTCCTGTTCAGCAGCTGGTGGGTTCCAGCTACCGCCTGCCTTTCAGTTACCAGCTCAGTGCTATAATCACTACAGCAGGATCAAGACTCCTGATAACTTCTACAGCTATTGTATTCTTACTTTCCTATTTTTCTATCACACCCAGTTATCAAGCTATTTTATCACATTTATATCCGTAAAATTTTACGTTGTTTTTCCTCCTCTTCATTCTCTTATCAGCATTTAAAAAAAAATTTTATTTTTAACTTGATCATTTTCTTTCAGATTTTTATTAAAAAATTGCATCATGGTCTGAAATATATAACCTATCTTGAAATTTAGCTTGTATTTACATCAATTGGTTTACAGTGAACTAGCTTGCAATGACATTTATTTTGTCCTTTCAGTTACGTGTGTTTGCATTTGATATTTTTAAAACATAAGCCAGTTTTTTGCATAACCATACTTAAATAATATTTTATTATCATTGAGTATTGTTATTACTAATGTAAAAAATTTTAAGAATATTAAAAATATACTCATAATGTATTAAAATATTGCAAACTATAAATTATAATTTATACAATTTATCGAACACTTTTAGCAAGTTAAATGTTTTTCATTTATCAGGTTTTCAAAAACAGTAAAGCTTTTAAATAGAAAATTTTTTTCTTTTTTGTGTTGTTATTTTTATTTGTCATATTCTATTTCATGGGTTAGAATATTCAAAAAAATCATAATGTTGTTAGAATAAGTCTTTGTTTTTTTCTGAATTATACAAACATCCATCATTATTTTATATCACTGTGTTTGCTGTTTTAGAAAAATGCACTGTTCTTTGAGAAAGGCCTATAATGAAGAATGATGGTTCAATAGGATCAAAGCTTTTTAGAATATATGAAATGTGTGTAATACCTTTCCTATATAACTTAGTGATATGATTACTTATAGTCAAATGTGCCTTAGTTTATACCAACTTGGCTGACTATAGATAATGTTAAAAACCAAATTTCTACAAGATTAGATTTGTATATGAACCCATAAGTTTAACTTGCAATTTATGAATGGGAAGTTTCAGACAAGAGCTTTCTAATTCATGAATGGCAACTACAGGTTATGAGTTCTTATACAAATTTAATTTTGTAAAAATTTTGTTTTTAACAGTTCTGGTGATGGGGATGGGATTAATGGAACGTTTTGAACTAGGTTAAGCTCAGCAGGCAAGTCTTAATTGGTTAACTCACATTTTGGCTTCTGGGAAGGTCAGGCATTTGCAGAAACTAGACTTAGGTTTGGTTTGCTGATGTGGGGCTTAGCATAAGTGACTGCACCTTAGACCAAATATAGTCAGGTCATCAATAAATATAACTTTATGATAGATCATTGAAATCTACATGCTAGAATTGTATTTATATTTGCATGTATGTATAATCAACAGTTGGTATTGTCAATTACTTTTCTTATTTGTCACACTTTATATTAAAGCTGACTAGTTTTTATTGAAAATAATTTTAATTTCTCAACTTTGTTGAGCAATCTTTGTAATAACAATTACCTAAAACTTTCAAATTTTAATGGGGCATCAATACCTTTTGACTCCATATCTCAACTGAGGAGCAAGTAATAACATTTTACTAACTGACATTTCGTCCAAGTGCAGTTTAAATGTAAATTTCCCCTATTAATATAAAAGGACCAAGTCAAATTCAAAAGGCCATTCTTGACATGTTCCTTGAGTTAAACTTAGATTAATAACTGCTAATGTAACATTTTAATGTTTCTTTCTCCAGCCCTTCTTAAAGGTCTTGCATATTTGTTTTTTGCCTGGGCAACAAATTTCCACATGCAATTACAGATATTATAGAAATAACCACCAATTCATTTGTAAGAGTTGTAGTACTCCTGACATACAAATGCTAATATAACATTTATTACAACCTATAGCCAATATAATTTCAAAATTGAGAAATGGAGAAAGAAATTCTTTTTGTAAGAATATTATACCATATTTGAACATCACTGTCATGTTTAATTACTTAAATGAATGGAGTGGAAGATTTTTTTTCTCATACCAAGTAAGCACATCTCTGATCTCTCATCTTGAAGATATTTAAAAGGGGAGAAAAGACTCATGTTGGCAAATCATCTAAATGTTTATTTCCAGATAATATTTCTATTTTGAAAAAATTAAAAAAAAAAACTTTATCTTTTTTTTTTTTCCAAATTGGCCATTGCTCAACAGATGCAGATTCAGTGTAAAGAGACAGGGAGAGAAATAGTCACCTAAAGTGATTCAAGGAAATTCTACTGCATTTAATAATCATTTTGTTTTCTTCTGAAGGACATTCAATGTTGTTTACATTGAATTTTCAGATATTGTATGCTTTATTTTTATTTAAGCCATGAAGACAGAAAATCAAACTTTTGGAGCAGAATTTATTCTTCTTGGCTTTTTCCAATATGGCCAAATGAACACTGTCCTCTTTGTCACCATTGCGGGCCTCTTCTCAGCGACTTTGATGGGGAATATCATACTGATCCACGTCATCCGACTGGACACTCCGCTCCACACTCCCATGTACTTCCTCCTCAGTCAGCTCTCCTTCATTGACATGATGTACATCTCCACCACGGTACCCAAGATGGCAGCAAACTTTCTGTCAAATAATAAGACCATTACTTTTTTAGACTGTAAGATTCAAACCTTTGTAGTCTTGACCCTTGGTGGAACTGAAGCTCTTCTTCTTGGTTTCATGTCTTATGATAGATATGTAGTGATCTGTCACCCTTCACATTATCCTGTGCTCATGAGCAAGACGATCTGTTTGTCCATGGTCACATGTGCATGGGCCAGTAGTTCTATCAATGCTTTAATACATACATTGCATGTATTTCAACTTCCATTCTGTACATCTCGGATCATTAACCACTTTTTCTGTGAAGTTCCATCTCTAATGCCTTTGGTGTGTCAGGACACCTCCCAGTATGAATTTACTGTCCTCTTTAGTGGCCTTATCATTCTGCTACTACCATTCATGGCCATTCTGGCTTCCTATGCCCGGGTGCTTGTTGCGGTGTACCAGATGAGCTCAGGTAAAGGGCAGACAAAAGCCATCTCCACGTGTTCCTCTCATCTGATTGTGGCAAGCCTATTCTATGGGACTACTCTCTCCACCTATACAAGGCCACATTCCTTGCATTACCCTGAGGAAGATAAAGTGGTCGCGGTATTTTACAGTATCATTATACCTCTTCTGAACCCATTTATCTACAGTCTGAGGAATAAGGAGGTCATGGGGGCCATGAGAAGAGTGCTGGGAAAATGGATATTTGTACAGAAAATATGACTTTAGGAACCCTTTATAGTTTGAAACTGAACAACATGATTTGATTAGCCTACTGTCTAGAGAGATGTAAGCTCCAAGAAATGTTTACAAAATAAATAATTAGACAAATGCCTTCATTTCGCCTCTTTTCAGAAATAACTAAATCATTACTATTGGAACTGGACTGATTTAGAATGTATAAGCAAGAGAATGGTTGCCATTATCTACGTTGTTTATCTTCTAAAGCAGTAGATTTAGTACCTGTAAACACAATACTCCTATGTCATAGCAAATATTTTTTCTTCTTTAATTTGCTGAAATAAAATGCAAAGAAAATATAATGTATTGCAAAATGCATAATATCTAGATAATATATATGATGATCAAACTGTAGTTCATTGAACAAAAGTTTTAATGCTTTAACTTTGTATGTGACGCTATTATAGGCATGGTGATATGGGATTGAGCATTATAAAACTGACATAAATGTCTGCTCTCTTAAAGTTTACATTTCATTGTGAAGAGAAAGACAATATGTAAAATTAATGCATAAATTGTACAGTATATCAAAAAGTATTTAATTACCATGAAGAAAAACTAAGTAGAAAATTGGAATAGGGAAACTAAAAGATGTTTGCAATTATAAGTAAAATACAGAAAGGAGAAACAAGAACGTGACAATTTGTCCGACTGAAAGGAGTTAAGGAAGAGAATCAAGTGGACATCTGAGAGAGAGTGTTCTGGGAAGAGCAAAGAGCAAGTGAGAACTTCCTGTGATGGGAACATGTCCTGCATAGTCACAAAAGATCAAGGAGTAAATTGGTAAGACTTAAGCAATAGGTAGATGTAATGGGGCCAGAACATGTAGTATAAACTAGATCAGTATGAGGATTCTGGATTTTAACCCAAAATGCTGGGCAACCATTGCTGAGTTGTGAGTATAGAATTGATGTGAACACAAGGAGGCCATTGCAGTAGCCCAGGTGTGACAAAATATGGCCTTGGATCGAAGTGATATTAGTGGAGGAGCAAAAACTGGCCAGATTCAGGAGACTGGGAGAAAGCAGATATTTGAGTTTTGTGGACACATTGGGATATGAAATGCTACGAAATAAGAGACATTCAGAATTGGGCTAAGACTTGGACTAAATAATTGGAAATATGGAGTTGTCATCATAATAGTTTGGGGGAAGCCACAGGTGGAGCGTTTTCATCATTCAGCATCTCTTGTGCTACTTTCATGTTGACCTCTTGGCCCCACAAACGCAGTCATTATTCTGACTTCTATCACCATTAAATAGAAGCTCTTATTTCTCATCACCATTGGGTAGAAACTTTGGAATCAGAAAAAAAAAAAGTTCTCTTTAATATCTGGCTTCTTTTAGTCAACATATTTAAAAGATTTAACCATATTTTTGTGTGTCTCTGTAATGCCATCATTTATATTACAAAGCTGCATTCCATTGTATGGCTCCTGAGCAATTGTTTCTGTTCTGATGCAGGAAATATTTGGCTATCATGAATAAAACTGCCATAAAACTTCCTGCACAAATGCTTTTTGAGAACATGTTAAGTGAATTATCTTGTATATACATCAAAGATTGAAATTGCTTGGTCATATTTTTCATACATGTATAGCTATGAATGTGTTATCGCCATGTGGGTTTAATCATTTGTATTCCATTCAGCAATACAAGAGAAATTCTTAGAGTCTAATTGTTGATAATAAATAATGCAGTGACTTGCTAAACTACCTGGCACTAAATATAAAATTGGATATAAGCCATGATGATAAAATCCAACCAGTGCTCAAACAGTGCATGAATAATGGTATTGGAAGAAAGTATACATTTTCTGTGAAGTATTTAGGATAATCACTGACAAGATTGTTTTTAATCCGTTGTCAATAATTTTAATAATTATGGTTTGTAATTCACAATGTTCGGTTTTCCACAACAGCAACAACAAAATATTAGGCATGCAAATAAACAGGAGCACATGGCTCATTCACAGGAAAAAATAAAAAAATTTGAAACAATCCCTGAGTCAACTCAGATATTGGAATTACTAGAGAAATATATCAATGAACTGTATTAAATATGTTCAAGGTGCTAACGGATACCATGTACAAAGGACTAAAGGTAACCAGTGAAATAATGTCTTAACAAATAGAGACTGCCAATAAGGAGATAGAAATTATAAAAAGATACCAGATAGAAATTAACAACAATCTTTCTCAAACTCTGCCAAAAAATAGAAGGCAACTCATTCTAGAATGACATTATCACCCTGATACCAAAGCAAAAAAAAAAAAAAAAATCACAATATACCTTATGAATATGGATGCAAATCTTCTACAAAATACTAACAAACCAAATTTAGCAGCAAATTGCAACAAAATACTAGCAAACCAAATAGGGCAGCATATTGGAAGGACTATACACCACGACCCAGTGAAACTTATCCCACAAATGCAGGAGTGGTTAAACATAAATATCAATTAATTAAGAGAATGAACAAAAATAATTATATTAATTGATGCAGAAAAATCATTTGACACACTCCAATACCCTTTCATAATAAAATCACCCAACAAACTAGAAATGTAAGGAAACTGCTTGTATCTGATTAAAGACAGTTATGAAATGCCCACAGCTGATATCACTCACATTGGTGAAAATTTAAAAGTTTTTTCTGTAATGTCAGGAACAAAACAAGGATGCTTGAGTTCACAACTCTTATTCCATATTATTACGTAAATACTAGCCAGAAAAGTTAGGAAAAAAAAAAATAGGAAATGGCATTCAAATTTGAAAAGAAGTAAATTTGTTCCTATTCAAATGACATGATCTTATATACAGAATATCCTAAGAAATACTCTGGGCTCAAGCATAACAATGATTGTGAGGATGGCACAGGACAGAGCAGTGTTTCCTTCTGGTGTACATAGGAGTCGCTATGAGTCAGAACAAACTGGACATCACCTAACAACAGCAGCAAAGAATACACACACACACACAACAAACCAACAAAAACAAAAATAAACTATTAGATTTAATATACAAATCCAACAAAATTGCAGGATGTCAGATGAAAACACACAAATCAGGTTTTGACTAGAGCTCTGGAGAACCAAACTTGATATCTCTGCTTATTTGGTTATTCATTCATTTATCTCTCTCTATTTATCTATTGATTACTCTCTTATACTTCAGATTTCTTCAATACCAAACTTTAGGTCTTTGAACCTTATCAGAGAGAGTGACTGTATGTACAGGGCTTATTTTAAGTAATTCTCCCTGTAGATAGTTTGTTCTAGTTTTGTTTATTTTTTCTCTTAAAACTTTAGTAGAACCTGGTCACACTGGGATGGGGAAAGCTTTTAGAAGGATTTGTGTCCACATTTGAGCAAAGCAGTGGAGGAGATGCTTCCATCCTTGAATCTATCTTAGTTTATGTAAAATAATAATCCAAAAAGGCAGTAAAAACAGCATCATCATTAATAATCATCATTAAGCTAATATTTATTAAGGGCTTGCAGCATGCTGGACAACATTCTAAGTTGTTTGCATGTGTTAACTAATTTAATTTTTAATAATATTAGCTGTAGATGCTATTATTAGAGTAGATAATCTATGAATCGAGAGAGCAAGTAATACATTCCTGCTTCTGCAATTCAGAGTGAGTCACCCCCATTCTACCTTCCACCATCACGCTCCACTTTTACTCCCTGATTTAATATATGGGCCGGTGAGAGATATCTCTCTTTTTATGCCACAGGAAGAGTTCCAGGTTTTCATGTTCTCATACCCATCCAAAGTAGCTGACAACTGTCTGTGTATAATACACAAATATTTTTCTCACGCAATATCAAGTGATAATAAAACAATAACAATGAGCACCACTTAAAGGTATCAAACCTAACTTCAGAGGTAGATTTTCTTTGAAACATAAGAAACTTGAACTGCAGATCCTCTCACCTGTGCAGGCCTCTTCCACAGCCATATCAATTTTATATTTGTATTTTTGCTCTCTTGTTCTTAAAGAAAATGTCAGAAACTGTACAAGTTTCACAGTATTCAAAACTTACATATATCACTTCAATATTCTAGAAATCCTTCCACAAGTGACTGAATGTGAGGCAAATGTTGACTATTCATAGGACTCAATCGTTCAGTAAAAATCTGAATTAGGGTTCCTAAACCCCTGTGTTTCATCCTAAAACTGACTCCGTGATTGTTTGGCCCCTGGAGTTTTCTCGGGAAGGTGATTTAGAGAATAATGAGACAAAATATTTCAAATTAAGGAGTAATTATTATAAATAATAATTTATGAATTATAAAATAATATATATATTATAATTGGAGAAAAATGAAGATAAGATATACGACGTGACTTACATCCCTGTCTGTATATAAGAGAATAAACCTGTGTATTTTCTTCCCAAAATCTAACCCACATCGAGTTTCTTCTTAAGTTATTGCACTTTTCTTTTCCCATTCTTGAGCACAGCAGCTATTTCATGTCATCCCATAGAATCAGGTAAGGGAATTGACTGGTTAAAATTTCAACTCACTTCAATTTTTCCAGATTAAGTACATCTCATCGAAATAGAACAACACTATTGAGCACCATGCCAAAATCTAAATTCTACTCTACACGTGGGCACTTTAACCCTTAGGGATCACAGCATTTGTATTTGATCTGTGGACTTTCAGAAATCAGAGTCCCTTACTTCCATGGCCAAGCCAACATTCCTATTTTGGGAATAAAATTATTGCAAAATTTAGCACATTTAATAATATCACCTATATTAGATAACTCCTCAGTATTTCATGCATATTTTGTATAGAAAAAAAATCAAACTATGTATTAGCTGATTACTAACTATGTGGAGTCAAGATCTACATACGTATTTTAAAGGTAAAATAGTTAACTTAAAAAAAAATCTTTTAAAAGCAATCAGCTAATATCAATTATTTGATTTTTTTTTCACTTGAACAAATATATTTTGAGACTTGACCCTTTGTTCATTTCCCTCCCTCCCCCAGGACTGCAGACACCAGGACTAATAAAATATCACTTGTAATTTGTACAATGTGCTTAATCACGGACTAGAGGTCTAGTTTTCCCAGAAGGTCTCTGAGAAACACAATAAGAATTCCACCCTGATCAGGCAGCCAGCCTGTGTCCACCGAGAGGTTTAAAGTCTTATATAAGGACGAGAAAATGAGTTTGAACATTTGATTCTTTTTTCCACTAAATTTTTCGTGGTAAATGGTTGAAGACTTATTTGCTGAGGCAAAAAAAAAAAAAAAAAAAAAGCAATCCTGCAAGGTCATAGAATGGTAACACTTCCTAAAATGTGTTTCAAATTAGAGATTTCACAGCTTTGGATTTCTTTGTGAATTTATTTTTCTGCCACCTTGTAGAAGTGTCAAGTAGCTCGATTTTCCTAATATATGCAGCTTTGTCTGTGACTTTTTAATATATATGACAAACAAATAATATAATTTAACTTAAAATTTTTTGAAAGACAAACTTGCTGTGCCTCTCTAATGCTGTGCCCAAGTGGGGTGACAGGAAAATCTTCTATGTAATTTTGCAGATCCATTTCCCAACTCCCTGTTTAATGATTTATTTAAAAAAAAAAAAAAAAGTCTTCTAGGAGAATGAAACAGATCTCTATAAGAAAGATGATATATCTCAATTAAAATAAAATTTTAAACTATTTTTTATATATGTAAAATAATCTATATGTCTAACTGGAAACCCTGGTGGCGTAGTGGTTAAGTGCTACAGCTGCTAACCAAGAGATCGGCAATTCAAATCTGCCAGGCGCTCCTTGGAAACTCTATGGGGCAGTTCTGCTCTGTCCGATAGGGTCGCTATGAGTCGGAATCAACTCGAAGGCAGTGAGTTTCTAATGAAAAAGAATATGGTTTTCAACACAGTGGCTGATTTTTCAGTTTTAAAAACATGGCCTGCTATAGGTAAAGCAGTCTCGTTCATAATAACAACCATTCAGATTTCAAATAGCTCTTTGGGGCCATTTATTACTCTGAATTTAACCTAAAATATTATAATACCTTGAATACTTTGCTACAATTCGTGTCAAAAAGCTCAATATACAACTAATCTCAGGGACACTATTTAAAGGAATGTGTTTTATTTGATAAATTATGTAGAGTGAATAGTATTTTTCTTGCACGCCCATTTCCTTTGATTTGGGCGATTTCTGGGCTGGCTAGATTATCCACATTACATTTGGATGATCTCTGCAAAAATTGAATATCCAGGTATGTTATCTGAGATTAATTTGGCCATATATTGATTTTAAATTTTCTTAGGACAGCAATCACAAAAGAGCAAGGTGAGAGACGTGTCTTCGTAAAGCGAGAAAAGGGTAGGGTTTCAAGGTCCAGTGCAACCCCTACTGGGCAGGATGGCCCTGGAGGCATCACTTGTAGTCTGGACTGGAGTAGAAAAAAATGTTTCTTTCTTATTTTTGCCTTGCCACTTTGTATTATGCTCAGGGCATAGTCATATTCAACAATATTATTGGAATGGTGAAAGGCTGTAAACTATTTCAAGCAATACAAATTCGTGGTGCGAATCTTTGCAGTTGAATTAAAATATTTTGTAAATTGTTTTATTTCAAGTGAAATATATATGCATACATGCATATGCATATATATTTCTATATGTAATGTGTAACTGTCTAGTTTTCATAACTGATTTTGAATACATGTACTTTATCTTACCAAGCTGATATTTTTTAGTTCCCTTATCTGTTTTTATCATGTACTCATCATTCTAAATTGCTTCTGTAAAGCATATTACATACATTTATTATACTTCTACAAATTATTTACACAATGAAAATTCCTAATATGATATTGTTAGTTCAAAAAAAAAAAGTATGCCTTAGTTTATATGAACTTGGCTGACTATAAAAAAAAAATTTTTTTTTTTTTACTATAGATAATGTAAAAAATAAAATTTCTACTAGAGTAAATTTGCATGTGAATTTATAAGCTTTATTTGCAATTCATGAATAGGAAGTTTCAGACAATAGCTTCCAATTCATGAATAGCAAATATAGCTTATGAGCTCATATACAAATTAGATTAATCTTGTAGAAATTTCATTTTCAACAGATTTGGTGATGGAATTAATGGGACATTTTGAACTGGGTTAAGCCCAGCAGGCAAGTCCTAACTGGTTAATCCACATTTCAGCTTCTGAGGTCAGGCATTTACTGAACAAAGACTTACATTTGGGTTTGCTCATGTGACTACATCTTGGACCAAGTATAGTCAAGTTAACGGTAAATATAACTGATGATGAGTCATTGAATTTTATATGCCAGAATTGTATTAGTATTTGCATGTGTATAATCAACAATTGTTATTGTCAGTTAATTTTGTGCTTTGCTGCTAACCAAAGGGTTGGCAGTTCGAGTCTACCAGCCACTCCTTGGAAACCCTGTGGGGCAATTCTACTCTGTCCTATAGGGTCTCTGTGAATCGGAATCAACTCAACAACAAGGCGTTTTATATTAAAGTTGGCTAGTTTTTAATTGAAAATATTTTCTAGTTCTTAACGCTGTTCTGCAATAAGAATTATCCAAAACTTTTGAATTTTAAAAAAGCCATCAGTAGTCTTTTGATTTCATATCCTGATTGAGGAGCAAGTAATAAACTTTTACTAATTGCCACTTCTTCCAAGTGCAGTTTAAATGTAAGTTTCCCCAATTAATATAACAGGACTAAGTAGAACTAAAAATGCCATTCTTGACGTGCTTCTTGAGTTAAATTTAGATGAATAATTGTTAACTTGTATTTTAATGATTCATTCTCCAACCATCCCTTAGGTCTGGCATATAGATAGATAGACAGACAGATAGATAGATGATAGACAGACAGATAGGCAGACAGACGGACAGATAGATAGACAGACAGCAGACAGACAGATCGATCAACCGATCGATCTTTTTTTTTTTGGAGGGCTTTGTCAATGAATTCCCATTTACACTTACAGATGTTATCTATATAACCACCAATTCATTTAGAAGAGCTAAAATATTCCTGACCCACAAATGTTAATATGATTTTTATTACAATGTATAAAAAAATACAAATTCAAAATTGAAAAATGGAGTCAAGACTTTTTTTTAAAGAATATTATACCAAGTTTAACCAACAGTGCAATTCTAAACTATATGTATGAAGGAATTGAGTGAAAGATTTTTTCACAACACGTGAACATGTCTCTAGTCTATCATCATGAAGATATTTACAAGGGGAGTAATAACTCATGTTGGCAAATCATCTAAATGTTTTATCCCCATATTATATTTTTATTCTGTGATCAATTTTAAAGAAATGTTATTTTTATTTTATTTTATTTTTCAAAATGCCCATTGCTCAATACACACAGATTCAGTGCATAAAAACCCAAAACCAAACCCATTGCTGTTGAATTGATTCTGACCTGTAGTACCCTATAGGACAGAGAAGAACTGCCCCATAGAGTTTGCAAGGAGTGCCTGGTGAATTCAAACTGCTGACCTTTTGGTTAGCAGGTGTAGCACTTAACTACTACACTACCAGGTTTTCCTGTATAAAAACAGGGAGAGACATAGTCACCTAAGCTGATTAAAGGGAATTCTACTGCATTTAATAATCATTTTGTTTTCTCTCAAAGGTCAATCAGTGTTGTTAATGGAATTTTCAGATATGGTCTGCTTTGTTTTGATTTAAGCCATGAAGACAGAAAATCAAACGTTTGGAGCAGAGCTTATACTTCTTGGCCTTTTCCAATATGGCCAAATGAACAAGATACACTTTGTTGCCATTACTGTCATCTTCTCAGTGGCTTTGATGGGAAATATCATACTGATCCACCTCATCCGATTGGACACTCTGCTCCACACTCCCATGTACTTCCTCCTCAGTCAGCTCTCCTTCATTGACATGATGTACATCTCCACCACGGTACCCAAGATGGCAGCAAACTTCCTGTCAAATAGTAAGACCATTACTTTTTTAGGTTGTGAGATTCAAACCTTTCTGTTTTTGACTTTCGGTGGAACTGAGGCTCTTCTTCTTGGTTTCATGTCTTATGATAGATACATAGCAATCTGTCACCCTTTACATTATCCTGTGCTCATGAGCAAGACAATCTGTTTGTCCCTGGTCACATGTGCATGGGCCAGTAGTTCTATCAATGCTTTAATACATACATTGCATGTATTTCAACTTCCATTCTGTACATCTCGGATCATTAACCACTTTTTCTGTGAAGTTCCATCTCTAATGCCTTTGGTGTGTCAGGACACCTCCCAGTATGAGTTTACTGTCCTCTTTAGTGGCCTTATCATTCTGCTACTACCATTCATGGCCATTCTGGCTTCCTATGCCCGGGTGCTTGTTGCGGTGTACCAGATGAGCTCAGGTAAAGGGCAGACAAAAGCCATCTCCACGTGTTCCTCTCATCTGATTGTGGCAAGCCTATTCTATGGGACTACTCTCTCCACCTATACAAGGCCACATTCCTTGCATTACCCTGAGGAAGATAAAGTGGTCGCGGTATTTTACAGTATCATTATACCTCTTCTGAACCCATTTATCTACAGTCTGAGGAATAAGGAGGTCATGGGGGCCATGAGAAGAGTGCTGGGAAAATGGATATTTGTACAGAAAATATGACTTTAGGAACCCTTTATAGTTTGAGACTGAACAACATGATTTGATTAGCCTACTGTCTACAGAGAGGTAAGCTCAAAGAAATGTTTACAGAATAAATAAATGTAACAATGCCTTGGTTTCTCCACTTTTCAGAAATAACTAAAGCTTTGTTATTGGAACTGGGTGGATTTGAGGTGTAAAAGCAAGAGAATGGTTGCCATTTTCAACTTTATCTTCTAAAGCAATAGATTTAATGACTGTCAACACAGTGCTCCCATGTCATAACAAATTTTTGGTACCTTTTTTAATATTCTGAAATAAGATGCACATGAAATATAATTTACCATATAATACATAATATCAGGAAAATACATATGATGACCAAACTACAATATAGAGCAAAATGCATACATCCACTTATTTATTTATTTATTCATTCATTGAACAAGGGCTTTAATGCTTTAACTCTGTATGTGACACTGTTATAGGCACTGGTGAAATGGGATTAAACAAGAAAAAACTGACATAAGTCTCTGCTCTCATGAAGTTTACATTTTATCGTGGGGAGAAAGACAGTATATAAAATTAACGGGTAAAGCGACCTTATATGAGTTGGAATCGACTCGACAGCACTGGGTTTGGGTAAATTTCGGAGTATACCAAAAAGTATTAATCACCATGAAGAAGAACTAAGTGGAAAATTGGAATCAGGAAAACAGAGGATATTTGCAATATTAAGTCAAATAGTCAGAGAAGGGAGAACCAAGAATGCAACATTTGTCAAAAACTAAAAGGAGTCGAGGACAAGAGACAAGTGGATATCTGTGGATGAATGTTCTGGGAAGAGCAAAGAACAAGTGAGAACTCCCTGAGGTGGGGACATGCCCAGCACAGTCACAAAAGATCAAGGAGTAAATTGGTGCGACACAGGAAATAGGTATATGTTTTGGGGCTGGGTCTTACAGTGTAAATTAGGTCAACGTGAGGATTGTGGCTTTGAACCTAAAACAATGGGCTACCATTGCAGAGTTGTGGTAGAGAACTGATGTGGGCAGGAGAAAGCCATTGCAGTAGTCCAGCTGTGACAAGATATTACCTTTGTCAAGGTGATGTTAGTGGAGGAGCAAAAACTGGCCAGATTCAGGAGACTGGGAGAAAGCAGACATTTGAGTTTTGTGGACACATGGGATGTGAAATACCATGAAATAAGAAGCTTTCAGAATTGGGCTAAAACTTGAAATTAACAACTGGAAGTATGGAACTGTCATCATTACAGCTTGAGGGAAACCACAGGTGAAGTATTTCATTATTCATCATCTCTTATGCTACTTTCATGTTAATGCCTTGGGCCGATAATTACAATCATTATTCTGGCTTCTATCACCGTTAAATAGAAGCTCTTATTTCTCATCACCATTGAGTAGAAACTTTTAAATCAGAAAATAAGTTCTCTTTGATGTCTGGTTTCTTTTCCTAAACATATTTAAAAGGTTTAACCATATTTTTGAGTGTCTCCATCATTTTTATTACAAAGCTGAATTCCACCATATGGCTTAGAATAATTATTTCCATTCTGATGTCAGAAATGTTTGGCTATAATGAATAAAACTACCATAAAGCTTCCTGTATAAGTGTTTTTTTGAGAACACGTGAACTCAATTCTCTTGTATATATACCTAAATTGAAATTGCTTGGTCATAAATTAGGCACATGTTTAGCTCTATTAGCGTTATCCAAATTGGATTTAATCATTTATTTTCCAATCAGTAATATATGAAAACGTCTTAGAGTCTGAGTGTTGATAATAAATAATGCAGTGGGTTGCTAAACTACTTGGTGTTAAATATAAAGTGGGATATAAACCATGAGAGCAAAATACAACCAGTGTTCCATCAGTGCATGAACAATGGTATTGGAAGAAAGCGTATATTTCTGTGAAGTATTTTAGAGATTCACTGACAAGATTTTTTGGATCCTTTGTCAATAATTTTAATAATAATTATATGTAATGGCCTTTAGGAACACTCATTTTTGGTTCAAGACAAAATGCGTTTATTGGTCTATGAGTGCCTTACTTCGGTCAGTTTGTTTATAATATAATGTATACTAAGTTCACCACCCAACCCAACAACTAAAATAGTAAATTTGTTTATCTTTAGTGCTCCTCCAACTCATGGCGACCCCATGTGTGTCAGAGTAGAACTGTTCTTGGTAGGGTTTTCAACTGCTTATTTTTCTGATGTAGATCACCAATCCATTCTTCTGAGGTGCCTCTGGGTAGACTCGAACCACCAAGCTTTCAGTTAGCAGTGACTATGTTAACTGTTCGCACCATCCAGGGACTGCTCATATCCTTCTATACCTCCACCATCATTCTGAATTTTTAGTTTTTTAATTCTCTTGCTATAATTATAATATAGAATTCATAGGGTATTAGAAAATATTTTTAGATGCTGTAGAACTTAATAAAGGGGTCTTAAGTTGTAGATAATCTTTTTGGAAATTGATTGTTTTTTCAGTTGACATTACTCTCTCCAGGTTGAATGAAATGACAGCCCATTCTATTTTATTGTTGAATGGCATTCTGTTCTAAGACTATACTACACATTTATCTATTTTTTGTTGTTGGTGTTGTGGCTGATGGATGCTTGTTTTATTTCTAGTTGTCTACTATTATATACAATGCACTTATAAACATTGTTGCATTTGTCTTCTGTTTCCCATAAACAAGAGTTTGTATTTTGTATATATCTATGAATGGAATTGGTGGTGAAATTACTTAAGTGTGTAAACCATTTGTGTTTTACAGAAAGTTTGAAATTCTAATTTATACTTACTACCAAACACGAAAATAACAAATCCATATTTTAATAAATGTACATTCAAATTTAATGAATTTTAACATATTTAAATATTTTTCACACAGACTGCATGAAAGTTCACATCTGCAGACCACATCAGTCGCTGAAGTATATGGTTGCATGTCCAGTTGCTAGCTTCAAGTTTCAGGTAATCTCCACCCCCAGCTTCTTGATCTTGGCCTTAGAGTTTTATACATCCTTGATCTTTTATTATTGTAATTAATTTTTGTAGTATTTTTGACCATTTCCATTCTTTTGAGCTCCAATAGAGCCTAAACCTGACTAAACACGATGCTTAAACTTCAATGGCTATAGCTAACAAACTTTTTTAAGTAAATAGCAATTTGAAGGATGATTTGTGTAAGTTACATAGAATAAAGAAATCCATATACAGTACATTCACAACTAATCAGATGGATTATGACAAATTGAACAAACCTATATGAAAGTAGTAACATATTAGCACTTGAGAAGATTCCTCATGCCTCCCCCTAGCTGCTACCCATACTTACTTGTAATGAAACCATTATATTTAAGTGCATTATCCATGAATTATACTGAACAATGAAAAAATAAATCATTTCAATTATTACATAAATTCAATATAATCCCCATTAGAATCCCATCAGTGTGTGCATGTGTGTGTGTTTAATTTACAAGTTGGCTATAGAATTTATACAAAATGATGCAAAAAACAGTAATAGCTCAACAGGAGTTTTAAAAATAATTAAATGAGATGCATCATTCTACGTGATATCAAAAATCTATATTGATATAATCATAGATCAATGGAAGAGAATACATAAACCAGATGCACACATACGTGTACAATGATGAGTCACATATGTCAGGTGCTTGTATGGGGAGTGATAAAAGGATACACATTTCAGTGAAAGTTGTTGGATCAATTGTATATCCGTGTATATTTTTAAAAAATGAGGTGTGGATAATGTCAGTGAAAATGACCAAGTTGATAGCCTCATTGCTTCGGTGGAGGGCCTGTTCCTGCACAGAAACAACAACAAAGCAAAAAGTGTTAGAATCAACTTTTTTAGAAATTTAGAAAGTTTTAAAATATTTACAGCAACCAAGCAAATACTGAAATAAGAGAAAACCAGAAAACCAAACCCACTCCCGTCAAGTCGATCCCAACTCATAGCGACCCTATAGGACAGAGTAGAACTGCACCATAGAGTTTCCAAGGAGCGTCTGGTGGATTCGAACTGCTGACCTCTTGGTTAACAGCCATAGCACTTAACCACTACGCCACCAGGGTTTCTGAAATAAGAGAAAGGCCACTTAAAAACATCAGGAGAGGGGATGTTACAGAAAACAGTGTGTTAAGAAGGTGCAGGATTCATTCCCTCCACTGAAGCAATGAAAAAAACCAAAACCAAACCCAATGCCGTCGAGTCGACTCCCACTCATAGCGACCCTATAGAACAGAGTAGAACTGCCCCATAGAGTTTCCAAGGAGCGCCTCGAGGCTTCGAACTGCCGACCCTTTGGTTAGCAGCCGTAGCACTTAACCACTAGGCCACCAGGGTTTCCCTGAAGCAATGAATAAGTGGAAAAAAAAAACTGACAGAATAAACATTAAGTGCTTCATGAGAAAAGATGCTGTTGAATTTTGATGAAAAATTGTGGCGTTTTTGTTTATTCACCTACTATCCCCCATTCTCCACTTGGCAGCTGCCATGAAGACAGCAGCCCACATTCCTGGTGTGGCTTGCTGGTGCCAGGGTGTGGACAAGACAGATCTTTTTTCTAAAAATGATGTTGTTGATTTTGACCAATCTGGTAGTTCCAGAGATACCTGCTCTGAGATAGGCCTTGGCTTTACTCCTCTCAGACATGAGTGGCTACCAGGTGGTATCTGTCTGTCAAAAGCTTTAAAGACATATAATGCCATAACCAGCTGAGGTAAGGAATGGAGAACAGGGAAAGAAGCAGACAAACCTGATAGCCTGGAAAAGAAGAGGCTGACGAGGCTAATGCATGGGAAAATAAACTGTTTTAGAGATACTGAATGTACTAAAGGATCAGAGATCCAATGTACATACCCAGGTTGAATGCATGCTCAGACAAGACCTGAGAGGACCCTAGGTTTGAGCCTCTGGCAGATCTTTGGGCTCTGCACAAACGGAGGTGTAGACTAAGGCCCAGTTTTAGGTGGCCTGGCTAAGCATTGAAAGAGTACCTAATTCAGAGTCAATCTTCAATGACCAGGAAAGGGTTTTTAGTTTTCTTTTTCTTCTCTTTTTGACTCCAAAAAAGGTCTTTATCAGGTCACTGGTTGACCACTAAAATAACTGAAGATAGACTTCAGTGACCACACATGGCAAAGAATACAGTCTATGCAAAATAATAAATACATACAAACAAAAAAACAAATAGTTTGGAAATGTCACTAAACAGATGACCGCAGCCCTCAACAATAACAGCAAGCACTAGGTAGGCTGGAGAATCTGTTTTTCAGAGTTAACACATTATAAAATTCACAAAGCTGGAAATCTATCTGGCGTTATCTTAAACAGTTAGAAATAGAACTACCATACAACCCAGAAATCCCACTCCTCGGAATATACCCTAGAGATACAAGAGCCTTCATACAAACAGATATATGCACACCCATGTTTATTGCAGCTCTGTTTACAATAGCAAAAAGTTGGAAGCAACCAAGGTGTCCATCAACGGATGAATGGGTAAATAAATTGTGGTATATTCACACAATGGAATACTACGCATCGATAAAGAACAGTGACAAATCTCTGAAACATTTCATAACATGGAGGAACCTGGAAGGCATTATGCTGAGCGAAATTAGTCAGAGGCAAAAGGACGAATATTGTATAAGACCACTATTATAAGATCTTGAGAAATAGTAAACCTGAGAAGAACACATACTTTTGTGGTTACGAGGGGGGGAGGGAGGGAGGGTGGGAGAGGGTTTTTTATTGATTAATCAGTAGATAAGAACTGCTTTAGGTGAAGGGAAAGACAACACTCAATACATGGAAGGTCAGCTCAATTGGACTGGACCAAAAGCAAAGAAGTTTCCGGGATAAAATGAATGCTTCAAAGGTCAGCGGAGCAAGCGCAGGGGTCTGGGGAACATGGTTTGCGGGGACTTCTAAGTCAATTGGCAAAATAATTCTATTATGAAATCATTCTGCATCCCACTTTGAAATGTGGCGTCTGGGGTCTTAAATGCTAACAAGCGGCCATCTAAGATGCAGCAATTGGTCTCAACCCACCTGGAGCAAAGGAAAATGAAGAACACCAAGGCCACACAACAACTAAGAGCCCAAGAGACAGAAAGGGCCACATGAACCAGAGACCTACATCATCCTGAGACCAGAAGAACTAGTTGGTGCCCGGCCACAATCGATGACTGCCCTGACAGGGAGCACAGCAGAGGACCCCTGAGGGAGCAGGAGATCAGTGGGATACAGACCCCAAATTCTCATAAAAAGACCAAACTTAATGGTCTGACTGAGACTGGAGGAATCCCAGTGGTCATGCTCCCCCAGACCTTCAGTTGACACAGGACAGGAACCATCCCTGAAGACAACTCATCAGAAATGAAAGGGACTGGTCAGCGGGTGGGAGAGAGATGCTGATGAAGAGTGAGCTAATTATATCAGGTGGACACTTGAGATTGTGTTGGCAACTCTTGTCTGGAGGGGGGATGGGAGGATAGAGAGAGAGGGAAGCAGGCAAAATTGTCAAGAAAGGAGAGACTGAAAGGGCTGACTCAAGAGGGGGAGAGCAAGTGGGAGTAGGGAGTGAGATGTATGTAAACTTATATGTGACAGACTGATTGGATTTGTAAACGTTCACTTGAAGCTTAATAAAAGTTATTAAAAAAAAAATTCACAAAGCTCAGTGTTTGGTAAAAATACTAGGCATGCCAGATACAGGGAAGTGCAACCAATTCACAGGAAAAAAAAAAATCGGTAAAAGCGGTCCCTGAAAAACCAATGACATAGAATTGCTAGGCAAATCGTTTAAATCTACTGTGTTAAACGTGGTCAAAGACCTAAAGGAAATCAGGAGAATAATGTCTCAACAAATAGAGAATATCAATAATGACAAAGAAATTATAAAGAAAGCATCAAATAGAAATTAACATCAATCTTTCTCAAACTTTTCCAAAAACTAAAAGGAAGGAATAATTTGTAACTCAATCCATGATGCTCTCAGCATCCTGATATTTAGCCAGACAAAGCCATCAGAAAAAAATATTGCATAGAAATATCTATGGAAATCCTCAACAAAATGGTAAAACTCCAATCCAGCAGCATATTAAAAGAACCATATGCCGTAACCCTGTGTGCTTTATCCCACAAGTGCAGGAGTAGTAGCTCAACATATAAAAGTCAATCAGTGTAATGCAACACATTAATAGAATGTAGGGAGAGGGGGATGATCTATCAACTGATGCAGAAAAAAAGCGTTTAACAAAAAACACTCAAAAATCAGGAATAAATGGGAACTTCCTATTGTGTGAGAGTCAAAAATGGCCTCCGTGTATTAGCCCCAAGTTGTTTACTTCTTCAAGTAAGCTGAGGTGTATTATATGGAAAAAAAAAAAAAAAACTGGCATGAAACTCACACTTGTACACGTCCAACTGATTTAAAAATAGCCCAAATTTTTAGCCACTTAGAACCTGCCTGTTTTACATACCCTGCAAAACTGGACTCAACTTCTGCTAGTCCTAAAAAAAAAAAGATAAATTCCTGTAGTTATAAAGACCCTAAGATGCTGCTGCTTTTAGAGCTCTCTGACCCAGAGACTTATCACCTGGCTGCAGGAGGATATCGCTTCTCACCCCTGGGAGCTTTCTTGCTCTCTTCTTCTGATGCTACCTGTGACTCTAGCCTCTGGAAGACCTCCTGCTACAGGGACCACCCCCTTGCATGTGACTTTCAATGTGTTGGCCCCATTAAATAGCTTGTTGTGCAATACTGTCATATAGCTCTGAATTTCCTTCACCTCAGTACACTTCCTTAAAATGATAAAGGACAGTTGTGAAAAACCAACAATTAACATTATACTCAATGGTGAAAGACTGAAAGATTTTGCCATAAAATCAGGAACACGGCAAGGGTATCTCTTTTCCCTACTTCTATTCAACACTGTGGTCTTTTTGTTCACCTCTGTGAATGTGAAAACTGGACAATGAAAAAAGAAGGCAGAAGTACTGATGCGTGGAAGTGTGGTGTTGGTGAAGAATATTGAATGTACCATGGATTAACAAAAGAACAAAAAAAATCAGTCTTACAATAAAACAATGAAATGTTCCTTAGGAATGAGGATGGCAAGACTTCATCTTACTTACTTTGGACACATTATCTGGAAAGACTGATCACTAGGAAAAGAAGTCCTGTTAGGTGAAGTAGAAGATCACAAAAATAAAGGAAACCCTCAAAAAGATGGATTGACGCAATAACCACAACAATGGACTCAAACATACCAACAATCATTAGGATGGCACGGGACCAGGGAAAATTTCTTTCTCTTATATATTAGGTTACTTTGAGTAGAAGCCAACTAAATAGCAACTGCTCTCAACAACATTCAGCGCAAGACATCAACAACAACATAGCTACAGCTTATCTTCATATAAAACAAAAAACACCACCAGTTGCAGTAGAATCAAACGCAACTCACAGTGACCCGTTGGGTGTCGGAGTAGAACTGGGCTCCGTCAGTAGGCTGCACTGTGTGTCTGTACCATAATTTGTTTCCCATTCGTCTGTTGGTGAGCATTTAGGTTGTTTACATCTTTGTGCTGTTGTGAATGGTGCTCCAATGAGCATGGTATGCATATGTCTATTCCTGCGACTGCTCTTTTTTCTCTTGGGTATATTCCTATGAGTGGGATTGCTGGATCTTATGGAATTTCTACTTCTAGCTTTTTAAGGAAGCACCAGATTGTTTTCCAAAGTGATTGTATCATTTTACATTCTCACCAGCAGTGCATGAGAGTCCAATCTCTCCACAACCTCTCCAACATTTTTATTTTGTGTTTTATGGATTAACCAAACCCATCACCATCGAGTCATTTCTGACTCATAGAGACCCTATAGGACAGAGTAGAACTGCCTTGTGGAGTTTCCAAGGAGCGCCTGGTGGATTCCAACTGCTGACCTTTTGGTTAACAGCATTTAACCACTACACCACTAGGGTTTCCATTTTTTGGATTAGTGCCAGTGTTATTGGGGTGATAAGGCATCTCTTTGTAGTTTTAATTTGTATTTCTCTGGTGGCTAATGATCATGAGCATTTCCTCATGTGTACATTAGCCACCCGAATATCTTTTTTGGTGCAGTGTCTGTTCATATGCTTTGCCCATTTTTAATTTTTTTATTTGTCTTTTTGTTGTTGAGGTGTTGCTGTATTTTGTGGATTTTAATGATTAGACCCTTACCAGATATGTCATAGCTAAAAATTTCTTCCCGATCTGTAGGTTCTGTTTTTACTCTTTTGGTGAAGCCTTTCGATGAGCATAACTGATTTTTAGCAGATCCCAGTTATCTAGTTTCTCTTCTGATGTTTCTGCATTGTTAGTTATGGTTCCGTTTATGCCATGTATTAGGCCTCCTAGCATTGTCCCTATTTTTTCTTCTGTGATCTTTATCATTTTAGGTTTTATATTTAGGTCTTTGATCATTTTGAGTTAGTTTTTGTGCATGATGTGAGGTATGGGTCCTGTTTCTTTTTTTTGCAGACAGATATCCAGTTATGCCAGCACCACGTGTTAAAGAGGCTGTCTTTTCCCCCATTTAATGGACTTTGGGCTTTTGTCAACTATCAGCTGCTCATAAACCAAACCCACTGCTGTCGAGTCAATTCCGACTCATAGCGACCCTATAGGACAGAGTAGAACTGCCCCATAGAGTTTCCAAGGAGCACCTGGTGGATTCAAACTGCCAACCTTTTGGTTAGCAGCTGTAGCAATTAATCACTACACCACCAGGGTTTCAGCTGCTCATAAGTGGATAGATTTACGTCTGGGTTCTCAATTTTGTTATATTGGTCTATGTGTCTGTTGTACCAGTACCAGCCTGTTTTGACTATCATGGTGGTATAATAGGTTCTAACATCAGGTAGTGTGAGGCCTCCCACTTTGGTCTTCTTCTTCAGTAATTCTTTACTTATTTGGGGCTTCTTCCTTTTCCATATGAAGTTTGTGATTTGTTTCTCCAACATGCTAAAAGTTGTCATTGGAATTTGGATTGAGATTGCATTATATCTGTAGATCACTTTGGGAAGAACTGACATTTTCATAGTGTTGAGTCTTCCTGTCTATCAGCATGGTATGTTTTTCCACTTATGTAGGTCTCTTTTGATTTCTTGCAATAGTGTCTTGCAGTTTTCTTTATGTAGGTTTTTTACATCTCTGTTTAAATTTATTCCTAAATACTTTATCTTCTTGGGGGCTTTTATAATGGTATTGATTTGGTGATTTCCTTTTGGAAGTTCTCTCTGCTGGTATAGAGGAATCTGACTGACTTATGTATGTTTATCTTATATCCTGATACTTTGCCAAAATCTTCTATTAGTTGTAGTAGTTTTCTTGTGGATTCTTTGGGGTTTTCCATGTATAAGACCATATTAGCTGCAAGGATACTTTTACTTCTTCCTTACCAATTTGGATGCACTTTATTTCTTTTTCTTGCCTTATTCATCTGGCTAGGGCCTCCAGTACAATGTTGAATATGAGTGGTGACAAAGGGCATCCATGTCTGGTTCCCCTTCTGAAGGGGAATGCTTTAAGACTCTTCATTTAGGATGATGTTGGTTGTTGGCTTTGCATAACTGGCCTTTATCATGTCCAGGAATTTTCATTCTATTCCTATTTCGCTGAGAGTTTTTATCAAGAATGGGTTTTGGACTTTTTAAAATACCTTTTCTGCATCAATTGATAAGATCATGTGGTTCTTGTCTTTTGTTTTATTTATGTGATGGATTACATTGATTGTTTTTCTAATGTTGAACCATTCCTGCGTACCTGGTATGAATCCCGTGTGGTCATGGTGAATTATTTTTTGATATGTTGTTGAATTCTATTGGCTAGAATTTTGTTGAGGATTTTTGGGTCTATATTGGTGAGGGATATTGGTCTGTAATTTTCTTCTTTTTGCGGATCTTTACCTGACTTTTCTATCATGGTTATGCTGGCTTCATAGAATGAGTTTGCGAGTATTCCATCCTTTTCTATGCCTGAAATGCCTTTGGTAGTAATGGTGTTAACTCTTCCCTGAAAGTTTGGTAGAATTCTCCAGTGAAGCTGTCTGGGCCAGGGCTTTTTTGTTGTTGGTGGTTTTTATTTTTTTAATTATCTCTTCAATCTCTTCTTTTGTTGTGGGTTTATTTAATTTTTCTACATCAATTTGTGTTAGTTTAGGTAAGTAGTGTGTTCCTAGAAATTTGACCATTTCTGCTAGATTTTCAAATTTGTTAGAGTACAATTTTTCATAGTATTCTGTTATGATCCTTTTTATTTCCATTGGGTCTGTTGTGATATCACCCATTTCATTTCTTTTTTTTTTTTTATAATAACTTTTATTAAGCTTCAAGTGAACGTTCACAAATCCAATCAGTCTGTTACATATAAGTTTACATACATCTCACTCCCTACTCCCACTTACTCTCCCCGTCTTGAGTCAGCCCTTTCAGTCTCTCCTTTCTTGACAATTTTGCCGGCTTCCCTCTCTCTCTATCCTCCCATCCCCCCTCCAGACAAGAGTTGCCAACACAATCTCAAGTGTCCACCTGATATAATTAGCTCACTCTTCATCAGCATCTCTCTCCCACCCGCTGACCAGTCCCTTTCATTTCTGATGAGTTGTCTTCGGGGATGGTTCCTGTCCTGTGTCAACTGAAGGTCTGGGGAGCATGGCCGCCGGGATTCCTCCAGTCTCAGTCAGACCATTAAGTTTGGTCTTCTTATGAGAATTTGGGGTCTGCATCCCACTGATCTCCTGCTCCCTCAGGGGTCCTCTGCTGAGCTCCCTGTCAGGGCAGTCATCAATTGTGGCCGGGCACCAACTAGTTCTTCTGGTCTCAGGATGATGTAGGTCTCTGGTTCATGTGGCCCTTTCTGTCTCTTGGGCTCTTAGTTGTCATGTGGGCTTGGTGTTCTTCATTTTTCTTTGCTCCAGGTGGGTTGAGACCAATTGCTGCATCTTAGATGGCTGCTTGTTAGCATTTAAGACCCCAGACGCCACATTTCAAAGTGGGATGCAGAATGATTTCATAATAGAATTATTTTGCCAATTGACTTAGAGGTCCCCGCAAACCATGCTCCCCAGACCCCTGCGCTTGCTCCGCTGACCTTTGAAGCATTCATTTTATCCCGGAAACTTCTTTGCTTTTGGTCCAGTCCAATTGAGCTGACCTTCCGTGTATTGAGTGTTGTCTTTCCCTTCACCTAAAGCAGTTCTTATCTACTGATTAATCAATAAAAAACCCTCTCCCACCCTCCCTCCCTCCCCCCCTCGTAACCACAAAAGTATGTGTTCTTCTCAGGTTTACTATTTCTCAAGATCTTATAATAGTGGTCTTATACAATATTTGTCCTTTTGCCTCTGACTAATTTCGCTCAGCATAATGCCTTCCAGGTTCCTCCATGTTATGAAATGTTTCAGAGATTCGTCACTGTTCTTTATCGATGCGTAGTATTCCATTGTGTGAATATACCACAATTTATTTAACCATTCATCCGTTGATGGACACCTTGGTTGCTTCCAACTTTTTGCTATTGTAAACAGAGCTGCAATAAACATGGGTGTGCATATATCTGTTTGTATGAAGGCTCTTGTATCTCTAGGGTATATTCCGAGGAGTGGGATTTCTGGGTTGTATGGTAGTTCTATTTCTAACTGTTTAAGATAATGCCAGATAGATTTCCAAAGTGGTTGTACCATTTTACATTCCCACCAGCAGTGTATGAGAGTTCCAATCTCTCCGCAGCCTCTCCAACATTTATTATTTTGTGTTTTTTGGATTAATGCCAGCCTTGCTGGTGTGAGATGGAATCTCATCGTAGTTTTAATTTGCATTTCTCTAATGGCTAATGATCGAGAGCATTTTCTCATGTATCTGTTGGCTGCCTGAATATCTTCTTTAGAGAAATGTGTGTTCATATCCTTTGCCCACTTCTTGATTGGGTTGTTTGTCTTTTTGTGGTTTAGTTTTGACAGAATCATGTAGATTTTAGAGATCAGGCGCTGGTCGGAGATGTCATAGCTGAAAATTCTTTCCCAGTCTGTAGGTGGTCTTTTTACTCTTTTGGTGAAGTCTTTAGATGAGCATAGGTGTTTGATTTTTAGGAGCTCCCAGTTATCGGGTTTCTCTTCATCATTTTTGGTAATGTTTTGTATTCTGTTTATACCTTGTATTAGGGCTCCTAGGGTTGTCCCAATTTTTTCTTCCATGATCTTTATCGTTTTAGTCTTTATGTTTAGGTCTTTGATCCACTTGGAGTTAGTTTTTGTGCATGGTGTGAGGTATGGGTCCTGTTTCATTTTTTTTCAAATGGATATCCAGTTATGCCAGCACCATTTGTTAAAAAGGCTGTCTTTTCCCCAGTTAATTGACACTGGTCCTTTGTCAAATATCAGCTGCTCATACGTGGATGGATCTATGTCTGGGTTCTCAATTCTGTTCCATTGGTCTATGTGTCTGTTGTTGTACCAATACCAGGCTGTTTTGACTACTGTGGCTGTATAATAGGTTCTGAAGTCAGGTAAGGTGAGGCCTCCCACTTTCTTCTTCTTTTTCAGTAGTGCTTTGCTTATCTGGGGCTTCTTTCCCTTCCATATGAAATTGGTGATTTGTTTCTCTATCCCCTTAAAATATGACATTGGAATTTGGATCGGAAGTGCGTTAAATGTATAGATGGCTTTTGGTAGAATAGACATTTTTACTATGTTAAGTCTTCCTATCCATGAGCAAGGTATGTTTTTCCACTTAAGTATGTCCTTTTGAATTTCTTGTAGTAGAGCTTTGTAGTTTTCTTTGTATAGGTCTTTTACATCCTTGGTAAGATTTATTCCTAAGTATCTTATCTTCTTGGGGGCTACCGTGAATGGTATTGATTTGGTGATTTCCTCTTCGGTGTTCTTTTTGTTGATGTAGAGGAATCCAAGTGATTTTTGTATGTTTATTTTATAACCTGAGACTCTGCCAAACTCTTCTATTAGTTTCAGTAGTTTTCTGGAGGATTCCTTAGGGTTTTCTGTGTATATAATCATGTCATCTGCAAATAGTGATAACTTTACTTCTTCCTTGCCAATCTGGATACCTTTTATTTCTTTGTCTAGCCTGATTGCCCTGGCTAAGACTTCCAACATGATGTTGAATAAGAGCGGTGATAAAGGGCATCCTTGTCTGGTTCCCGTTCTCAAGGGAAATGCTTTCAGGTTCTCTCCATTTAGAGTGATATTGGCTGTTGGCTTTGCATAGATGCCCTTTATTATGTTGAGGAATTTTCCTTCAATTCCTATTTTGGTAAGAGTTTTTATCATGAATGGGTGTTGGACTTTGTCAAATGCCTTTTCTGCATCAATTGATAAGATCATGTGGTTTTTGTCTTTTGTTTTATTTATGTGATGGATTACATTAATGGTTTTTCTGATATTAAACCAGCCTTGCATACCTGGTATAAATCCCACTTGATCAGGGTGAATTATTTTTTGGATGTGTCGTTGGATTCTATTGGCTAGAATTTTGTTGAGGATTTTTGCATCAATGTTCATGAGGGATATAGGTCTATAATTTTCTTTTTTTGTAATGTCTTTACCTGGTTTTGGTATCAGGGAGATGGTGGCTTCATAGAATGAGTTGGGTAGTATTCCGTCATTTTCTATGCTTTGGAATACCTTTAGTAGTAGTGGTGTTAACTCTTCTCTGAAAATTTGGTAGAACTCTGCAGTGAAGCCGTCCGGGCCAGGACTTTTTTTTGTTGGGAGTTTTTTGATTACCATTTCAATCTCTTTTTTTGTTATGGGTCTATTTAGTTGTTCTACTTCTGAATGTGTTAGTTTAGGTAGGCAGTGTTTTTCCAGGAATTCATCCATTTCTTCTAGGTTTTCAAATTTGTTAGAGTACAATTTTTCATAATAATCTGATATGATTCTTTTAATTTCATTTGGTTCTGTTGTGATGTGGTCCTTCTCATTTCTTATTCGGGTTATTTGTTTCCTTTCCTGTATTTCTTTAGTCAGTCTAGCCAATGGTTTATCAATTTTGTTAATTTTTTCAAAGAACCAGCTTTTGGCTTTGTTAATTCTTTCGATTGTTTTTCTGTTCTCTAATTCATTTAGTTCAGCTCTAATTTTTATTATTTGTTTTCTTCTGGAGCCTGATGGATTCTTTTGTTGCTCACTTTCTATTTGTTCAAGTTGTAGGGACAGTTCTCTGATTTTGGCTCTTTCTTCTTTTTGTATGTGTGCATTTATTGATATAAATTGGCCTCTGAGCACTGCTTTTGCTGTGTCCCAGAGGTTTTGATAGGAAGTATTTTCATTCTCGTTGCTTTCTATGAATTTCCATATTCCCTCCTTGATGTCTTCTATAACCCAGTCTTTTTTCAGGAGGGTATTGTTCATTTTCCAAGTATTTGATTTCTTTTCCCTCATTTTTCTGTTATTGATCTCTAGTTTTATTGCCTTGTGGTCTGAGAAGATGCTTTGTAATATTTCGATGTTTTGGACTCTGCAAAGGTTTGTTTTATGACCTAATATGTGGTCTATTCTAGAGAATGTTCCATGTGCGCTGGAAAAAAAAGTATATTTTGCAGCAGTTGGGTGGAGAGTTCTGTATAAGTCAATGAGGTCAAGTTGGTTGATTGTTGTAATTAGATCTTCCGTGTCTCTGTTGAGCTTCTTACTGGATGTCCTGTCCTTCTCCGAAAGTGGTGTGTTGAAGTCTCCTACTATAATTGTGGAGGTATCTATCTCGCTTTTCAGTTCTGTTAAAATTTGATTTATGTATCTTGCAGCCCTGTCATTGGGTGCATAAATATTTAATATGGTTATGTCTTCCTGATCAATTGTCCCTTTTATCATTATATAGTGTCCTTCTTTATCCTTTGTGGTGGATTTAAGTCTAAAGTCTATTTTGTCAGAAATTAATATTGCTACTCCTCTTCCTTTTTGCTTATTGTTTGCTTGATATACTTTTTTCCATCCTTTGAGTTTTAGTTTGTTTGTGTCTCTAAGTCTAAGGTGTGTCTCTTGTAGGCAGCATATAGATGGATCGTGTTTCTTTATCCAGTCTGTGACTCTCTGTCTCTTTATTGGTGCATTTAGTCCATTTACATTCAGGGTAATTATAGATAAATAAGTTTTTAGTGCTGTCATTTTGATGCCTTTTTATGTGTGTTGTTGACAATTTCATTTTTCCACACACTTTTTTGTGCTGAGGCGTTTTTCTTAGTAAATTGTGAGATCCTCATTTTCATAGTGTTTGACTTTATGTTAGTTGAGTCGTTACGTTTTTCTTGGTTTTTGTCTTGAGTTATAGAGTTGTTATGCCTTTTTGTGGTTACCTCATTATATACCCCTATTTTTCTAAGTAAAAACCTAACTTGTATTGTTCTATATCGCCTTGTATCACTCTCCATATGGCAGTTCAATGCCTCCTGTATTTAGTCCCTCTTTTTGATTATTGTGATCTTTTACCTATTGACTTCCATAATTCCCTGTTATGTGTATTTTTTTTTTTAATTAATCTTAATTTGTTTGTTTTTGTGATTTCCCTATTTGAGTTGATATCAGGACGTTCTGTTTTGTGACCTTGTGTTGTGCTGATATCTGATATTATTGGTTCTGTGACCAAACAATATCCTTTAGTATTTCTTGTAGCTTTGGTTTGGTTTTTGCAAATTCTCTAAACTTGTCTTTGTCTGTAAATATCTTAATTTCGCCTTCATATTTCAGAGAGAGTTTTGCCGGATATATGATCCTTGGTTGGCAGTTTTTCTCCTTCAGTGTTCTGTATATGTCGTCCCATTCCCTTCTTGCCTGCATGGTTTCTGCTGAGTAGTCAGAACATATTCTTATTGATTCTCCCTTGAAGGAAACCTTTCTTTTCTCCCTGGCTGCTTTTAAAATTTTCTGTTTATCTTTGGTTTTGGTGAGTTTGATGATAATATGTCTTGGTGTTTTTCTTTTTGGATCAATCTTAAATGGGGTTCGATGAGCATCTTGGATAGATATCCTTTCGTCTTTCATGATGTCAGGGAAGTTTTCTGTCAGAAGTTCTTCAACTATTTTCTCTGTGTTTTCTGTCCCCCCTCCCTGTTCTGGGACTCCAATCACCCGCAGATTATCCTTCTTGATAGAGTCCCACATAATTCTTAGGGTTTCTTCATTTTTTTTAATTCTTTTATCTGATTTTTTTTCAGCTATGTTGGTGTTGATTCCCTGGTCCTCCAGATGTCCCAGTCTGCATTCTAATTGCTCGAGTCTGCTCCTCTGACTTCCTAGTGTGTTGTCTAATTCTGTTATTTTATTGTTAATCTTTTGGATTTCTACATGTTGTCTCTCTATGGATTCTTGCAACTTATTAATTTTTCCACTATGTTCTTGAATAATCTTTTTGAGTTCTTCAACAGTTTTATCAGTGTGTTCCTTGGCTTTTTCTGCAGATATCCTAATTTCATTTGTGATATCATTAAGCATTCTGTAAATTAGTTTTTTATATTCTGTATCTGATAATTCCAAAATTGTATCTTCATTTGGGAAAGATTTTGAATCTTTTGTTTGGGGGGTTGGAGAAGCTGTCAGGGTCTGCTTCTTTAAGTGGTTTGATATGGATTGTTGTCTCCGAGCCATCACTGGGAAACTAGTTTTTCCAGAAAATCCGCTAAAAAAAAAACTGCAGTCAGATCCCTATCAGAGTTCTCCCTCTGGCTCAGGCTATTCAGATGTTAATGAAGCCGCCTGGGGAGGGTGGGGGAGGGAACAGAGAGATAGGAGAGTAGCACCTCAGAATATAGCCAGAGTTGCTTATCTTGCTTGGAATGACTGTTATATCTGAGATTCCCGCGGGCGCATCGCCTATGTGTGCTGGCTGTGTGGAGATTGCCCCCAGGGGGTCTGGCCCGCTGGAGTCACGGTCAGATCCTCCGCTTCCAGCCCCACGCCCAGCGTCAAGGCTCCCCTACTGGGACGGTGCACTCTCAACTCCAAAACCAGTCGCTGCCTCCCGGGGACTTCTCGTCCCACCAGCCGCGTGGCCGTGCCGCCCCCGTGAACCAGGTAGGCCCCCTCCCGGGGTTAGTTCAGATGGGTGGAGTAGCTCCCCGTGCTTGTGCCGCGACCAAGTGTCCCGGCTGGAACGCTGTTCTCCCCACTCCAATACCAGTCGCTGCCTCCCGGGGACTTCTCCTACCGGCTGCGTCCCACGCCACCCGCGCGACCCGGCTGGTCCCCTTCCCGGGGTTAGTTCAGGGGGTGGAGCAACTCTCCGTGTTTATGGCGTACCTGCGAGCAGTCCAAATCCCTGCGGGACGGTTCCCGGCTCGGATGCTGCTCTTTCTGCTCCAAGATCAGTCACTGCCTCCCGGGGACTTCTCCTACCGGCTGCGTCCCACGCCGCCCGTGGAACCGGCTGGTCCCCCTCCCGGGGTTAGTTCAGGGGGGTGGTGCAGGTCTCTGTGCTTGTGCCGTACCTGACTGGTACGCTGGCTCCAGGGCTCTGGAAACTATCGCTGCTTCCCCGTATTAGTTCGTTCTCCGTCTCTAAATCCGTGTTTGTTGTTCAGGGTTCGTAGATTGTTATGTATGTGATCGATTCACTTGTTTTTCCGTGTCTTTGTTGTAAGAGGGATCCGAGGTAACGTCTGCCTAGTCCGCCATCTTGGCTCCGCCCCCCCATTTCATTTCTTATTTAGGTTATTTGCTTCCTCTCCTGTTTTTTCTTTTGTCAATTTGACCAATGGTTTATTGATTCTGTTGATCTTTTCAAAGAACCATCTTTTAGTATTGTCTACTCTTTCAATTGTTTTCCTATTCTCTATCTCATTCATTTCTGCTCTAACCTTTATTATTTCCTTTCTTCTAGTGCCTGAGGGCTTCTTTTGTTTCTCTCTATTTGTTCAAGTTGTAGGGGTAATGTTTTGATTTTGGCACTTTCTTCTTTTTGAATGTGTGCATTTATTGTTATAAACTGACCTCTAAGCACTGCTTTTGCTGTTTCCCAAAGGTTCTGGTGAGACATGTTTTCATTCTCATTTAATTCTATGAATCTATTTTTTCCATCCTTGATTTCTTCTATAATCCAGTAGTTTTTAAGCAAGGTGGTGTTCTGTTTCCATGCATTTGATTTTTTTTCCTTGCTGTTTCTGTTATTGATTTCTAATTTTATGTCATTATAATCAGAAAAGATGCCATGTAAAATTTCAGTGTTTTGAATTCTGTTAAGGTTTGCTTTGCAGCCCCATATGCAGTTTATTCTGAAGGATGTTCCATGTGAGTTGGAAAAGAATGTATACTTGGCTGCTGCTGGATAGATTTCTGTATATGTCTATGATCTTCTGTATCTTTATTTTCTTTCTACATGTTCTGTTCTTCATTGAAAGTGGTGTGTTGAAGTCTACTATTATGATGGATTATCTATTTCTCTTTCCAATACTATTAGGGTTTGTTTTGTGTGGTTTGGAGCCGTCTCATTAGGTGCTTATGTATTTATTATAGTTATGTCCTCCTGGTGTATTGACCCTTTAGAGGTTAAGCTGTGTCCTTTCTTATCCTTTGTGGTGAATTTTGCTTTAAATATGTTTTGTCAGAGATTAATATTGTCTCTCCTGCTCTTTTTTTGTGGTTGTTTACTTGATATTTTTTCCATCATTTTAGTTTTAGTTTGTTTGTGTCTTTGAGTCTAAGTCGTGTCTGTTATAGGCAGCATATAGACAGATTGCGTTTTTTTAATCAATTTTGCCACTGTTCATCTCTTTATTAGCGCATTTAGTCCATTTACTTTCAGTGTAATTATTGATTGGTACGAGTTTAGTGCTGTCATTTTGTTGTTGTTGTTGCTTGTTTTTTTGGTGGTGCTAGCAGTTTCTTTGTTCCACTTAATTTTCTGTGCTGTTGAGTGGTTTTTCTTATGTATTCTCTTTTCATATTTTTTCATTATTGTTTATTTTGTTTTTGCTAAGTCCTCATGTTTTTCTTATTTTGATGGGTAGGTTTGTTAGCATCCTTTGTGGTTACCTTAAAATTTACCTTTATTTTTCTAAATTTAAACCAACATTTTATTTCTTAATATTGCCTTTAACTTCCTCTCCATATGTTCTGGTGTGGCACAGGTGTCCAGGTTTTCAGTCACCAAATGTGTGGTGCAGACTCTCACCTACAGTCCCAGACTGTCAGGGCTGCATATTGGTGTTTGAAGCAGGAACAGGTATCCGGCTGCTGTAGGGGGTATGTGTGGAACAAGGCAGGGGACTGGTGGCTGCCCCTGGATGCCTTGGTGAGGGTGTGTTCCTTTTTCCCTAGAGCATGTAGTGAGGGGTATTGCAGCTGGTCCTTGGGCACACAGTCCTTTTGACTGTAGGGAATGGGAGACACCGTTTATTCTCAGACCCCTATTACACGAGTGGCTAGACGGAGTGAGGAAACCCTGGTGGTGTAATGGTTAAGTGCTACAGCTGCTAACCAAAGGGTCGGCATTTCGAATCCACCAGGCGCTCCTTGGAAACTTTATGGGGCAGTTCTACTCTGTCCTATAGGGTCACTATGAGTCGGAATCAACTCGACGGCACTGGGTTTTTTTTTTTTTTTTTTGGTTTAGATGAAGTGAATGTTACCACCAGCCCTCAGGCCTCTGGGGTAGGTGGCTGAGGTTCTGTGCTTAAGAGGCAGGGCCATGTCAAATGTCATAAGTCTGCAGCTCCCCCTTGGCTGCTGAAGTTGAAAATGGGCTTCAGGTGTATGCCCTGCTGTTATGATAATGATGGCATGTGGTGTTGAATCAGCCCACACAGGTCTAAACCCACTGACCCAGTGCACACAGGTCTAGGCAGGAGTAAAGGATTCTGCAAGTGTGCGGACCCCTTATGCCAGTGGCTCAGTGAAGGGGCAGGGCCTCCTGACTCACCCCGAGTTCCTGGCTTAGGGAGAGTGACAGTTGTTGAATACTGCCAGACTGGTTTCAGAGCAGAGCAGGGTGGGGTGTGGGTGAGGGGAAGTAACCAGTTCTCCACTGTGAAACTCTGGGAGTAGAATTTATTTTGCCTCCCAGTGCTAGGTTAGATGTTTGCACTTAACGTTTGCAGGTCCAGCGCTGCTTCCACCTAGCTCCAGAGGTGTGTGCAGACTCGCTGCTGCCCAGCTTCACCCGATATGGTGAGGTGCATCCCAAACACTACTGCTCACCTCAGCCTGCAGGCACAGGATGACCTAGTCAGCAGGGCACTGGCAACCTAACAACTGGCACTTCTTTGCTGTTTTTGAATTATCCCTCCTTCTCCCTGCCACTCAATCCAACTCTTCAGCTTTGTCTCTTATGATCAGGGCTTCTAGATTGTTATATATAATCAATTCACTTGTTTTTTCAGGTCTTTGTTGTAAGAGGGACAACAGGAAGAGTCTGACTATCCCACCGTCTTGGCCACACCTCTTGGTTTCCTATTTCTGCTGTATCAAATTACCACTCATTTAACAAAATTTATTATCTTAGAGTTCTGAAAGTAAGAATTCTGAGATTGTTCTCACTGGGCTAAAATCTAGGTGTTCATAAGGTTCTCTTTCCTCTGGAGGCTCTGTAAGAGAGCTGTTTCCATGCCTTTCCACCTTTTAGAGGCTAACCACATTCCTTCACTCATGATCCATGTCTTGGTCTTCCAGTCTGCTATAACAGAAATACCACAAGTGGATGGCTTCGACAAAGAGAAGCTTATTCTCTCACAGTCCAGTAGGCTAGAAGTCCAAATTAAGGGTGCCAGCTCCAGGGGAAGGTTTTTGCTCTCTGTTAGTTCTGAAGGAAGGTCCTTGTGATGCATCAGTCTTCCCTTGGTCTGGGAGCATCTCAGCACAGGAACCTCAGGTGCAAAGGACACCCTCTGCTCCCAGCACTGCTTTCTTGGTGGTATAAGGCCCCCCTATCTCTCTGCTCATTTCTCTCTTTTATATCTCAAAGAGATTGGCTTAAGACACTATCCAAACTTGTATATCTCATCAGTATATCTGCCACTAATCCATCTCATTTCATCATAGTGATAGGATTTACAACACAGGGAAATCACATAAAATGATGGACAATCACACAATACTGGGACTCATGGCCCAGCTAAGCTGACAGACATTTTTGGGGAACACAATTCAATCCATGACAATCCACTTCCTCTTTTTTCAAAGCCAACAATTTTGAGCTGAGTCCTTCTCACACTGCTATCTCTGATTCTCTCTTCCTCTTCCCTCTCCCACTTTTAAGGCCCTTGGGATTACAATGAAACCACCTGGATAATTTAGGATACTCTTTCTTAAGGTCAGCTGATTAACAATTTTAATTCCATGTACAATCTTAATTCTCCTTTGCCATGTAACTTAACATATTCACAGATTCCAGGGATTGAGACAAGGACACCTTTGGAGAATCTTTTTCCTGTCTTCCGTATTGATATTTTGTAAAACCATGTCTGTTCAACAGGCAGACATCAAGGCCAGCTCCTGGCAATACAAAAACCTAATTGATAGTGCCAGGTCAGCTCCCAGATGTCAAAAAATATTCTGTTTCTTCTTCTAGGATATTTGTACTCAGGTCTCTTCCCTTTGAGTTAATTCATCTCACTGTACTATGACTTTTTGTTTAACTGTATCTATTTACAAACTTCAATAAAATTAAAAATATCTCTACTGCAGAAAAAAAAGTATTAAAATTATTAATTAAACAAGTACAATTTTGCAATGACTATAGTGGCTATTGTGCCAGTCTGCCTCAACAAAGGTCTCCCTTACCCTCTCTGGCCCGGTATTTCCCCAAGCATGAGGTCCTGCATTAGATTGATCCCTCCTAATGGTTTATCCAAAGGAAGTGAGTCAGACAATGTTCTGTTGTGATCCATAAGTTTTACATTGGCTAATTATTGGAAGTAGACCACCAGACCATTCTCCTAGTCTAATCTTATTAAGTTTTTAACCTTGTAACTTAACTTTACTAAGATCCAGTTTCATCAAAAGTCAGTGGGAGCTAAAAATAACATCTTCATGATTCTGCTTCGATGAAATCATGCAAATAGACTGTTAGAAACGATGTAGCTCAATCAGTAATTTCTCAATAAATATTTTTTAAATAATTTTTATTGTGCTCTAAGTGAAAGTTTACAAATCAAATAGGTCTCTCACAAAAAAAACTTATATACTCCCAATTGCTATCCCCCTAATGAGACAGTCCCCTCTCTCCCTCCACTCTCTCTTTTCATGTCCATTTCACCAGCTTCTAACCCCCTCCACCCTTTCATCTCCCCTCCAGGCAGGAGATGCCAACATAGTCTCAAGTGTCCACCAGATCCAAGAATCACGCTCCTCACCAGCGTCCCTCTCCAACCTATTTTCCAGTCCAATCCATGTCTGAAGAGTTGGTTTCAGGAAAGGTTCCTGTCCTGGGCCAACAGAAGGTCTGGGGGCCATGACCACCAGGGTCCTTCTAATCTCAGTCAGACCATTAAGTCTAGTCTTTCTATGAGAATTTGGGGTCTGCATCCCACTGCTCTCCTGCTCCCTCAGGGGTTCTCTGTTGTGCTCCCTGTCAGGGCAGTCATGAGTTGTAGCCGAGCACCATCTAGTTCTTCTGGTCTCAGGATGATGTAGTCACTGGTTCATGTAGCCCTCTCTGTCTCTTGGGCTCGTAATCACCTTGTGTCCTTGGTCTTCTTCATTCTCCTTTGATCCAGGTGGGTCGAGACCAATTGATGCATCTTACATGGCTGCTTGCTAGCGTTTAAGACCCCAGATGCCACTCTTCGAAGTGGGATGCAGAATGTTTTCTTAATAGATTTTATTGTGCCAACTGACTTAGATGTCCCCTGAAACCATGGTCCCCAGACCCCTGCCCCTGCTACGCTGGCCTTCGAAGCATTCAGTTTATTCAGGAAGCTTCTTTGCTTTTGGTTTAGTCCAACTGTGCTGACCTCCCCTGTATTGTGTGCTATCTTTCCCTTCACCTAAAATAGTTCTTATCTACTATCTAAACTCCTCTCCCGCCCTCCCTCCTGTAATGACAAAAGAATGTTTTCTTCTCAGTTAACTATTTCTCAAGTTCTTATAATAGTGGTCTTATACAATATTTGTCCTTTTGCAACCGACTAATTTCACTCAACATAATGCCTTCCAGGTTCCTCCATGTTATGAAATGTTTCACAGATTCCTTGCTGTTCTTTAACGTTGCATAGTATTCCATTGTGTGAATATACCATAATTTATTTATCCATTCATCTGTTGATGGGCATCTCGGTTGCTTCCAGCTTTTTGCTATTGTAAACAGTGCTGCATAAACATGGGTGTGCATATATCTGTTTGTGTAAAGGCTCTTATTTCTCTAGGATATATTCCAAGGAGTGGGATTGCTGGATCCTATGGTAGTTGTATTTCTAGATTTTTAAGGAAGACCCAAATTGATTTCCAAAGTGCTTGTACCATTTTACATTCCCACCAGCAGTGTATAAGTGTTGCAATCTCTCCACAGCCTCTCCAACATTTACTATTTTGTGTTTTTTGGATTAACGCCAGCCTTGGTGGAATGAGATGAAATCTCATTGTAGTTTTGATCTGCATTTCTTTAATGGCTAATAATCGTGAACATTTCTTATAGTGAAGTGTCTATTCATATCTTTTGCCCATTTTTTTAAATAACTTTTATTAAGCTTTAAGTGAACGTTTACAAATCCAATCAGTCTGTCACATATAAGTTTACATACATCTCACTCCCTACTCCCACTTGCTCTCCCCCTCTTGAGTCAGCCCTTTCAGTCTCTCCTTTCTTGACAATTTTGCCGGCTTCCCTCTCTCTCTATCCTCCCATCCCCCCTCCAGACAAGAGTTGCCAACACAATCTCAAGTGTCCACCTGATATAATTAGCTCACTCTTCATCAGCGTCCCTCTCCCACCCGCTGACCAGTCCCTTTCATTTCTGATGAGTTGTCTTCGGGGATGGTTCCTGTCCTGTGTCAACTGAAGGTCTGGGGAGCATGGCCGCCGGGATTCCTCCAGTCTCACTCAGACCACCAAGTTTGGTCTTTTTATGAGAATTTGGGGTCTGCATCCCACTGATCTCCTGGGTCCTCTGCTGTGCTCCCTGTCAGGGCAGTCATCGATTGTGGCCGGGCACCAACTAGTTCTTCTGGTCTCAGGATGATGTAGGTCTCTGGTTCATGTGGCCCTTTCTGTCTCTTGGGCTCTTAGTTGCCGTGTGGCATTGGTGTTCTTCATTTTCCTTTGCTCCAGGTGGGTTGAGACCAATTGCTGCATCTTAGATGGCCGCTTGTTAGCATTTAAGACCCCAGACGCCACATTTCAAATTGGGATGCAGAATGATTTCATAATAGAATTATTTTGCCAATTGACTTAGAAGTCCCCGCAAACCATGTTCCCCAGACGCCCGCGCTTGCTCCGCTGAGCTTTGAAGCATTCATTTTATCCCGGAAACTTCTTTGCTTTTGGTCCAGTCCAATTGAGCTGACCTTCCATGTATTGAGTGTTGTCTTTCCCTTCACCTAAAGCAGTTCTTATCTACTGATTAATCAATAAAAAACCCTCTCCCACCCTCCCTCCCTCCCCTCCTCGTAACCACAAAAGTATGTGTTCTTCTCAGGTTTACTATTTCCCAAGATCTTGTAATAGTGGTCTTATACAATATTTGTCCTTTTGCCTCTGACTAATTTCGCTCAGCATAATGCCTTCCAGGTTCCTCCATGTTATGAAATGTTTCAGAGATTCGTCACTGTTCTTTATCGATGCATAGTATTCCATTGTGTGAATATACCACAATTTATTTACCCATTCATCCGTTGATGGACACCTTGGTTGCTTCCAACTTTTTGCTATTGTAAACAGAGCTGCAATAAACATGGGTGTGCATGAATCTGTTTGTATGAAGGCTCTTGTATCTCTATGGTATATTCCGAGGAGTGGGATTTCTGGGTTGTATGGTAGTTCTATTTCTAACTGTTTAAGATAACGCCAGATAGATTTCCAAAGTGGTTGTACCATTTTACATTCCCACCAGCAGTGTATAAGAGTTCCAATCTCTCCGCAGCCTCTCCAACACCTATTATTTTGTGTTTTTTGGATTAATGCCAGCCTTGCTGGTGTGAGATGGAATCTCATCGTAGTTTTACTTTGCATTTCTCTAATGGCTAATGATCGAGAGCATTTTCTCATGTATCTGTTGGCTGCCTGAATATCTTCTTTAGTGAAATGTGTGTTCATATCCTTTGCCCACTTCTTGATTGGGTTGTTTGTCTTTTTGTGGTTTAGTTTTGACAGAATCATGTAGATTTTAGAGATCAGGCGCTGGTCGGAGATGTCATAGCTGAAAATTCTTTCCCAGTCTGTAGGTGGTCTTTTTACTCTTTTGGTGAAGTCTTTAGATGAGCATAGGTGTTTGATTTTTAGGAGCTCCCAGTTATCGGGTTTCTCTTCATCATTTTTGGTAATGTTTTGTATTCTGTTTATACCTTGTATTAGGGCTCCTAGGGTTGTCCCAATTTTTTCTTCCATGATCTTTATCGTTTTAGTCTTTATGTTTAGGTCTTTGATCCACTTGGAGTTAGTTTTTGTGCATGGTGTGAGGTATGGGTCCTGTTTCATTTTTTTTCAAATGGATATCCAGTTATGCCAGCACCATTTGTTAAAAAGGCTATCTTTTCCCCAGTTAATTGACACTGGTCCTTTGTCAAATATCAGCTGCTCATACGTGGATGGATCTATGTCTGGGTTTTCAATTCTGTTCCATTGGTCTATGTGTCCGTTGTTGTACCAGTACCAGGCTGTTTTGACTACTTTGGTGTATAATAGGTTCTGAAGTCAGGTAAGGTGAGGCCTCCCACTTTCTTCTTCTTTTTCAGTAGTGCTTTGCTTATCTGGGGCTTCTTTCCCTTCCATATGAAATTGGTGATTTGTTTCTCTATCCCCTTAAAATATGACATTGGAATTTGGATCGGAAGTGCGTTAAATGTATAGATGGCTTTTGGTAGAATAGACATTTTTACTATGTTAAGTCTTCCTATCCATGAGCAGGGTATGTTTTTCCACTTAAGTATGTCCTTTTGAATTTCTTGTAGTAGAGCTTTGTAGTTTTCTTTGTATAGGTCTTTTACATCCTTGGTAAGATTTATTCCTAAGTATCTTATCTTCTTGGGGGCTACTGTGAATGGTATTGATTTGGTGATTTCCTCTTCGGTGTTCTTTTTGTTGATGTAGAGGAATCCAAGTGATTTTTGTATGTTTATTTTATAACCTGAGACTCTGCCAAACTCTTCTATTAGTTTCAGTAGTTTTCTGGAGGATTCCTTAGGGTTTTCTGTGTATATAATCATGTCATCTGCAAATAGTGATAACTTTACTTCTTCCTTGCCAATCCGGATACCCTTTATTTCTTTGTCTAGCCTAATTGCCCTGGCTAAGACTTCCAACATGATGTTGAATAAGAGCGGTGATAAAGGGCATCCTTGTCTGGTTCCCGTTCTCAAGGGAAATGCTTTCAGGTTCTCTCCATTTAGAGTGATATTGGCTGTTGGCTTTGCATAGATGCCCTTTATTATGTTGAGGAATTTTCCTTCAATTCCTATTTTGGTAAGAGTTTTTATCATGAATGGGTGTTGGACTTTGTCAAATGCCTTTTCTGCATCAATTGATAAGATCATGTGGTTTTTGTCTTTTGTTTTATTTATGTGATGGATTACATTAATGGTTTTTCTGATATTAAACCAGCCTTGCATACCTGGTATAAATCCCACTTGATCAGGGTGAATTATTTTTTTGATGTGTTGTTGGATTCTATTGGCTAGAATTTTGTTGAGGATTTTTGCATCAATGTTCATGAGGGACATAGGTCTATAATTTTCTTTTTTTGTAATGTCTTTACCTGGTTTTGGTATCAGGGAGATGGTGGCTTCATAGAATGAGTTGGGTAGTATTCCGTCATTTTCTATGCTTTGGAATACCTTTAGTAGTAGTGGTGTTAACTCTTCTCTGAAAGTTTGGTAGAACTCTGCAGTGAAGCCGTCCGGGCCAGGGCTTTTTTTTGTTGGGAGTTTTTTGATTACCGTTTCAATCTCTTTTTTTGTTATGGGTCTATTTAGTTGTTCTACTTCTGAATGTGTTAGTTTAGGTAGGTAGTGTTTTTCCAGGAATTCATCCATTTCTTCTAGGTTTTCAAATTTGTTAGAGTACAATTTTTCATAATAATCTGAAATGATTCTTTTAATTTCATTTGGTTCTGTTGTGATGTGGCCCATCTCGTTTCTTATTTGGGTTATTTGTTTCCTTTCCTGTATTTCTTTAGTCAGTCTAGCCAATGGTTTATCAATTTTGTTAATTTTTTCAAAGAACCAGCTTTTGGCTTTGTTAATTCTTTCAATTGTTTTTCTGTTCTCTAATTCATTTAGTTCAGCTCTAATTTTTATTATTTGTTTTCTTCTGGTGCCTGATGGATTCTTTTGTTGCTCAGTTTCTATTTGTTCAAGTTGTAGGGACAGTTCTCTGATTTTGGCTCTTTCTTCTTTTTGTATGTGTGCATTTATTGATATAAATTGGCCTCTGAGCACTGCTTTTGCTGTGTCCCAGAGGTTTTGATAGGAAGTATTTTCATTCTCATTGCTTTCTATGAATTTCCTTATTCCCTCCTTAATGTCTTCTATAACCCAGCCTTTTTTCAGAAGGGTGTTGTTCATTTTCCAAGTATTTGATTTCTTTTCCCTAGTTTTTCTGTTATTGATCTCTAGTTTTATTGCCTTGTGGTCTGAGAAGATGCTTTGTAATATTTCGATGTTTTGGACTCTGCAAAGGTTTGTTTTATGACCTAATATGTGGTCTATTCTAGAGAATGTTCCATGTGCGCTAGAAAAAAAAGTATATTTTGCAGCAGTTGGGTGGAGAGTTCTGTATAAGTCAATGAGGTCAAGTTGGTTGATTGTTGTAATTAGATCTTCCGTGTCTCTGTTGAGCTTCTTACTGGATGTCCTGTCCTTCTCCGAAAGTGGTGTGTTGAAGTCTCCTACTATAATTGTGGAGGTATCTATCTCGCTTTTCAGTTCTGTTAAAATTTGATTTATGTATCTTGCAGCCCTGTCATTGGGTGCATAAATATTTAATATGGTTATGTCTTCCTGATCAATTGTCCCTTTTATCATTATATAGTGTCCTTCTTTATCCTTTGTGGTGGATTTAAGTCTAAAGTCTATTTTGTCAGAAATTAATATTGCTACTCCTCTTCTTTTTTGCTTATTGTTTGCTTGATATATTTTTTCCATCCTTTGAGTTTTAGTTTGTTTGTGTCTCTAAGTCTAAGGTGTGTCTCTTGTAGGCAGCATATAGATGGATCGTGTTTCTTTATCCAGTCTGTGACTCTCTGTCTCTTTATTGGTGCATTTAGTCCATTTACATTCAGGGTAATTATAGATAAATAAGTTTTTAGTGCTGTCATTTTGATGCCTTTTTATGTGTGTTGTTGACAATTTCATTTTTCCACATACTTTTTTGTGCTGAGGCGTTTTTCTTAGTAAATTGTGAGATCCTCATTTTCATAGTGCTTAACTTTATGTTAGTTGAGTCGTTACGTTTTTCTTGGTTTTTATCTTGAGTTATAGAGTTGTTATACCTTTTTGTGGTTACCTTACTATTTACCCCTATTTTTCTAAGTAAAAACCTAACTTGTATTGTTCTATATCGTCTTGTATCACTCTCCATATGGCAGTTCAATGCCTCCTATATTTAGTCCCTCTTTTTGATTATTGTGATCTTTTACCTATTGCCTTCCATGATTCCCTGTTATGTGTATGTTTTTTTAATTAATCTTAATTTGTTTGTTTTTGTGAATTCCCTATTTGAGTTGATATCAGGACGTTCTGTTTTGTGACCTTGTTTTGTGTTGATATCTGATATTATTGGTTCTCTGACCAAACAATATCCTTTAGTATTTCTTGTAGCTTTGGTTTGGTTTTTGCAAATTCTCTAAACTTGTGTTTGTCTGTAAATATCTTAATTTCGCCTTCATATTTCAGAGAGAGTTTTGCTGGATATATGATCCTTGGCTGGCAGTTTTTCTCCTTCAGTGCTCTGTATATGTCGTCCCATTCCCTTCTTGCCTGCATGGTTTCTGCTGAGTAGTCAGAACATATTCTTACTGATTCTCCCTTGAAGGAAACCTTTCTTTTCTCCCTGGCTGCTTTTAAAATTTTCTGTTTATCTTTGGTTTTGGTGAGTTTGATGATAATATGTCTTGGTGTTTTTCTTTTTGGATCAATCTTAAATGGGGTTCGATGAGCATCTTGGATAGATATCCTTTCGTCTTTCATGATGTCAGGGAAGTTTTCTGTCAGGAGTTCTTCAACTATTTTCTCTGTGTTTTCTGTCCCCCCTCCCTGTTCTGGGACTCCAATCACCCGCAGGTTATCCTTCTTGATAGAGTCCCACATAATTCTTAGGGTTTCTTCATTTTTTTTTAATTCTTTTATCTGATTTTTTTTCAGCTGTGTTGGTGTCGATTCCCTGGTCCTCCAGATGTCACAGTGTGCATTCTAATTGCTTGAGTCTGCTCTTCTGACTTCCTAGTGTGTTGTCTAATTCTGTAATTTTATTGTTAATCTTTTGGATTTCTACATGTTGTCTCTCTATGGATTCTTGCAACTTATTAATTTTTCCACTATGTTCTTGAATAATCTTTTTGAGTTCTTCAACAGTTTTATCAGTGTGTTCCTTGGCTTTTTCTGCAGTTGTCCTAATTTCATTTGTGGTATCATTAAGCATTCTGTAAATTAGTTTTTTATATTCTGTATCTGATAATTCCAAGATTGTATTTTCATTTGGGAAAGATTTTGATTCTTTTGTTTGGGGGGTTGGAGAAGCTGTCATGGTCTGCTTCTTTAAGTGGTTTGATATGGATTGTTGTCTCCGAGCCATCACTGGGAAACTAGTTTTTCCAGAAAATCCGCTAAAAAAAAAATGCAGTCAGATCCCTATCAGAGTTCTCCCTCTGGCTCAGGCTATTCAGATGTTAATGAAGCCGCCTGGGGAGGGTGGGGGAGGGAACAGAGAGATAGGAGAGTAGCACCTCAGAATATAGCCAGAGTTGCTTGTCTTGCTTGGAATGACTATTATATCTGAGACTCCCGGGGGGCACGTCGCCTATGTGTGCTGGCTGTGTGGAGATTGCCCCCGGGGGGTCTGGCCCGCTGGAGTCACGGTCAGATCCTCCGCTTCCAGCCCCACGCCCAGCGTCAAGGCTCCCCTACTGGGACGGTGCACTCTCGACTCCAAAATCAGTCGCTGCCTTCCGGGTACTTCTCGTCCCTCCAGCCGCGTGGCCGTGCCGCCTCCGAGAACCAGTTGGGCCTCCTCCCGGGGTTAGTTCAGATGGGTGGAGCAGGTCCCCGTGCTTGTGCCGTGACCGAGTGTCCCGGCTGGGACGCTGTTCTCCCTGCTCCAATACCAGTCGCTGCCTCCCAGGGACTTCTCCTACCGGCTGTGTGCCACGCTGCCCACGCGACCCGGCTGGTCCCCTTCCCGGGGTTAGTTCAGGGGGGTGGAGCAACTTTCCCTGTTTATGCCGTACCTGCATCCAGTCCAAATCCCTGCGGGACGGTTCCCCGGCTCGGACGCTGCTCTTTCTGCTCCAAGACCAGTCACTGCCTCCCGGGGACTTCTCCTACCGGCTGCGTCCCACGCCGCCGGTGAAACCAGCTGGTCCCCCTCCCGGGATTAGTTCAGGGGGGTGGAGCCGCTCTCTGTGCTTGTGCCGTACCTGACTGGTACGCTGGCTCCAGGCTCCGGAAACAATCGCTGCTTCCCCGTATTAGTTCGTTCTCCGTCTCTAAATCTGTGTTTGTTGTTCAGGGTTCGTAGATTGTTATGTATGTGATCGATTCACTTGTTTTTCCGTGTCTTTGTTGTAAGAGGGATCCGAGGTAGCGTCTGCCTAGTCCGCCATCTTGGCTCCGCCTGTCTTTTGCCCATTTTTTAATTGGGTTATTTGTCTTTTTGCAGTTGAGTTTTTGCAGTATCATGTAGACTTTAGAGATCAGGCGCTGATCGGAAATGTCATAGTTGAAAACTTTTTCCCAGTCTGTAAGCCTTTTTACTCTTTTGGTGAAGTCTTTGGATGAGCATAGATTTTTGATTCTTAGGAGCTCCCAGTTATCTAGTTTTTGTTTTGCATTTTTAATAATGTTTTCTATACTATTTACGCCATGTATTAGGGCTCCGAACAGTGTCCCTATTTTCTCTTCCATGATCTTTACCTTTTTAGATTTTATATTTAGGTGTTTGATACATTTTGAGCTCAGTTTTTTTGCATGGAGTGAGGTATGGGTCTTGTTTCATTTTTTGCAGATGGATATCCAGTTATGCCAGCACCATTTGTTAAAAAGACTGTCTTCTCCCCCATTTAACTGTTTTGGGGCCTTTGTCAAAAATCAACTGCTCATATGTGGATGGATTTATATCTGGATTCTCAATTCTTTTCCACTGGTCCATGTATCTGTTGTTGTACCAGTACCAGGCTGTTTTGACTACCGTGGTGGTATAATAGGTTGTAAAATCAGGGAAAGTAAGGCCTCCCACTTTGTTCTTCTTTTTCAGTAATACCTTATTTATCCGGGGCTTCTTTCCCTTCCATATGAAGTTGGTGATTTGTTTCTCCATCTCATCAAAGAATGCTGTTGGGATTTGGATTGGAATTGCATTAAATGTATAGATCCCTTTTGGCAGAATAGACATTTTTATAATGTTAAGTATTCCTATCGATGAGTAAGGTATGTTTTTCCACTCATGTAAGTCTCTTTTGGTTTCGTGCAGAAGTGTTTTGCAGTTTTCTTTGTATAAGTCTTTTACATCTCTGGTAAGATTTATTCCTAATTATTTTATCTTCTTGGGGGCTACGGTAAATGGCATTGATTTGGTGATTTCCTCTTCAATGTTCTTTTTGTTGGTGTAGAGGAATCCAACTGATTTTTGTATGCTTATCTCGTATCCTGATACTCTGCTGAACTCTTCTATTAGTTTCAGTAGTTTTCTGAAGGATTCCTTAGGGTTTTCTGTGTATAAGATCATGTCACCTGCAAATGGAGATACTTTTACTTCTTCCTTGACAATCTGGATGCCCTTTATTTCCTTATCTAGCCTAATTTCTCTGGCTAGGACCTCCAACACAATGTTGAGTAAGAGCAATGATAATGGGCATCCTTGTCTGGTTCCCAGTCTCAGTGGGAATGCTTTCAGGCTCTCTCCATTTAGGGTGATGTTTGCTGTTGGCTTTATATAAATGCCCTTTATTATGTTGAGAAATTTTCCTTCTATTCCTGTTTTGCTCAAGTTTTTATCATGAATAGGTGTTGGATTTTGTCAAATGCCTTTTCTGCATCAATTGATAAAATCATAGGATTCTTGTCTTTTGTTTTATTTATGTCATGGATTACATTAATTGTTTTTCTAATGTTGAACTATTCCTGCGTACCTGGTATGAATCCCACTTGGTCATGGTGAATTATTTTTTGATATGTTGTTGAATTCTGTTGGCGAGAATTTTGTTGAGGATTTTTGCATCTAAGTTCATGAGGGATATAGGTCTATAATTTTCTTTTCTTGTGGTGTCTTTACCTGGTTTTGGTATCAGGGATATGGTGGCTTCATAGAATGAGTTTGGTAGTATTCTGTCCTTTTCTATGCTCTAAAATACCTTAAGTAGTAGTGGTGTTAACTCTTCTCTGAATGTTTGGTAGAACTCTGCAGTGAAGCTGTCCAGACCAGGGCTTTTTTGGGGTGGGGGGGTTTGATTGCCTTTTCCATCTGTTCTTTTGTTATGGGTCTATTTAGCTGTTCTACCTCTTTTTGTGTTAGTTTAGGTAGGCAGTGTGTTTCTAGGAATTCACCCATTTCTTCTAGGTTTTCACATTCGTCAGAGTACAATTTTTCACAAAAATCTGATATGATTCTTTTAATTTCAGTTGGGTCTGTTGTAATATCGCCCATCTCATTTCTTATTCAGGTTATTTGGTTCCTCTCCTGTTTTTCTTTTGTCAGTTTGGCTAGTGGTTTATCAATTTTGTTAATTTTTTCAAAAAAACCAGCTTTTGGTCTTGTTAATTATTTTCATTTTTTTTTTCTATTTCTTTTAGTTCAGCTCTAATTTTTAGTATTTGTTCTTTTTTCTGGCGCCTGTGAGTTTCTTTTGTTGCTCTCTTTCTATTTGTTCAAGTTGTGGGGATAATTCTTTGATTTTGGCCCTTTCTTCTTTTTGTATGTGTGCATTTATTGATATAAATTGACCTCTGAGCATTGCTTTCACTGTGTCCCAGCGTTTTTACAGGAAGTGTTTTCGTTCTCATTGGAATTTCTTTATTCCATCCTTAATGCCTTCTGTAATCCAGTCTTTTGTTTTGTTCAGTTTCCAAGTGTCTGATTTCTTTTCCCTGCTTTTCCTGTTATTGATTTCCACCTTTATGCCCCTATGGTCAGAGAAGATGCTTCGTAATATTTGAATGTTTTGGATTCTGCTAAGGCTTGTTTTATGCCCTAATATGTGGTCTTCTAGAGAATGTTCCATGTGCACTAGAAAAGAAAGTATACTTGGCTGCTGTCAGGCGGAGTGTTCTGTATATGTCTATGAGGTCAAGTTGGTTGATTGTGGCATTTAGGTCTTCCGTGTCTTTATTGAGCTTCTTTCTGGATGTCCTGTCCTTCACCAAAAGTGGTGTGTTGAAGTCTCCTACTATTATTGTTTTGTTAGAAATTAATAACTCAATAAATATTAACTGTTCTGATTTTTGTTATTGATTTTAATATTATTATTTTCTCTTTTAATTTATTTATTCAGGGTTACCAGAATTTGACTTATATTTCTACTTCCATTTTCTTTTTTCTCATATTATTGACTATATCCATAGGTATATGCCTGTTGGGAAATAAAATTCAAATATCCCTTCATAGATTGGTTTGACAATCCTAGTATAATTATATAACATAATTGTGTGGTTTGTCTATCTAACCACATTGCACATGCAAACAGGATGTGCCTCAAACTAGCAGACAACTAGGAATGAGGCATGTACAACCACTGGCATCAACCATTCCATGAGTGCTACGGCCATCTGTGATCAAGACATTTACACAATATTGGCAAAGTGAAAGCCACTATTATTATTTCTAGAAAGCAAACAGTAAACAGTAAAACAAATTCTCAAAGCAGATCTGCTTATTCTTTTCCAAACTACTCATATTCTTTCTAATATCACTGTACTGGCACGTTGTGTTTCTGGTCAAATGTTGTCTTCATGTCACCTCTACCTCTGGCTACCACCATGCTACCTGGGACACCTGCATGGCTTCCGAGGCTTCTGTTCTACCCCTGGGCCTCACTGGGCCTTGCTTCACTAATGGAAAGACCCCTGCACAGGATCTCCTGAGCCTCTGCCACTGGGCCCTTCTTGACCTATGCTGCTGCCTCCTACCATGCTACCCAGGCCAGAGTGGTTCTCTGTCTTGCTGTCATGATACCAAGGCCTACCCTGCATGAGGGAATGTATTGTTCCCACCACGATGCCCGAAGGGGGAAGGAAGCAAATTACACCAGCCACACTCAGGTCTCTGTCCCACAGGTACAAGTGTTGCAGTACTTTAGTAGGAGGCACACCCCTGCACAAACACACTCAGTTCTCTCTCTATGGACCAGCAAGGCCACCATCCCTGTCTTCACTATTACAACTCTCTCTTCTTGATATAGGGAGTTCTAAGTGCAGGGACCCTGGGCCCAAAGGCTGCACTCCACTCTACGCTCTTTTTGATGGTAGTGAGGGGCCCCAGAACCTCTGTGGATTTGGCCCTTATATAAGCCTAACAGAATAGGAACAGCGACCAATCTCCTTGTTGGACCACATAGGGCACAATCCCATTAAGTGAATTTTCAATCCACTAGTTTTGTAGTAAATCTACTAATACCTTGCAAAATTTTGGCCCAGACAATCATTTTGTGAAGTTACAAGACCAGGGCAAGAAAGCCATATAAAAGTGATTCATTGCACTGCAATAATTCAGCCCATTTTCTTAACCCTTAACCAGTTCATAAGCAGAGCTATAACAAATCAATCAGTTAATGCTTATTATATTTTGATTATGTAGCACAGCATCGTATAACCTCCCATATTGGAGCTCCTGAGTGGTGCAAACACTTATACTGTATAATCTCCTGGAGCGGAGCCCCTGGGTGGTACAGTTAACATGTTCAGATGCTAACTGAGAAGATGGAGGTTCAAGTCCACCCAAAGGCACCTTGGAAGAAAGACCTGGTGATCTAATTCTGAAAAATCACCCATTAAAAACTCTACAGAGCACAGTTCCACTCTGACACACACAGGGTTGCCATGAGTCAGAGGTAACTCAATGGTAACTGATTTTTACTGTTTTCTGTTGCAAGATAAAGACATTAAAAAAAACTCTCATTACTGTACGTCAGTTCATAAGTCAACATATCCTGCTAAAGCAGAGAAGAAAGGAGATACTGAAATTATACTTGTTTGATAGATCTGGTGCTTTATATTTATTCCATACCCAAAACCAAAACTAAACCCATTGTCATCAAGTCTATTCCAACTCATAGCGACCCAATAGGACAGAGTAGAACTGCCCCATGGAGTTTTCAAGGAGCTTCTGGTGAATTTGAGCTGTTGGCGTTTTGGTCAGCAGCTGAGCTCTTAACGACTGCACTACCAGGGCTCCTTATTCTATACAGTAGCCTCTAAAAATAATCCTATGGAAGAGGCATTATGATGCCCCTTTTACAGATGATTAAACTCAGGCTCAGAGAGGTTATATAACAGGCCCAAAATATATAGCTAGAAAGTTTCAAGACTGGAAAAGTTCAATTCGGTCATGGCCTTTTGTTGGGTAAGACATGTCTAAAAGTCCACTCTGTTCCCACATCATTACCAGCTCTTTCTTGACACATTAGTTATTGTGAAAGTTTAGGTTAACAGGATTATGGACTAAGTGTATTTTCCAGGCATGAGTTAAGTGCTTTATGCATCGCAACTCATTTAATACTAATAATATTATAAGGCAAGCATCAAATTCAAAATAATCCCATTCTGACTTTAGCAGGTTGATAAAACAGGCCATTTTCTTCAGAGATCAAATATCCTGAGATTTTAAAATAGTCCTGTATGGAGGTAATAAATGAGGAGAGCATGTGGTCATCTGTATTCTTCCGAATGCTTTCCCACGAGCATTTCTGCAGCCTGGAGCTCAGGAATCCCTAAGGCTTTAGCCAGGTGCCTTGTATTTTATACCGGCAACAGAGGCATTGGTGGGGATCCGAACAGTGATCTGGGAACCAGAGGCTTAGAGTATTCCACACCTCCTGCACGGTGGCTCCTCTGATGCAGGTTAGTGCTACGACTCCTAGACTGAGTGCTTACAACAGGGGATGGTATGCGCTAATGCTTTCACTGTGGCCCACTTAATTTCTGTAATTTAAAAAACTATATCACAATCATACTATTTGGAAACCACGGAAATTAAAGCACCTGGATTGCACTTGATAACATCATAACTATTCCTTTTATATTCTTCCATATACATTTTTTACAATTTGTTTATACAATTAGCATGATATCTAAGAGTGTCCCAGCTGTTATATTGTGTTCCATGGGAAATTTATTAGTTCTGTAATAATTCAGGATGCACGTTGTGGAAAACCTTGCAAAATAAGCCCTTTGTGTTTACAGGGTCTCCTCCCAGCCCTTCTTTTTTAGTCATATTTTAGAATGATATCCACAACGTATGGCAATGCTTCAAGGGACAAGACTAGCTCTCTGGCTGTCACTCCGAATTGCCAAATTGACTAATAAAGGATTTTTCACTTTTACCCTGAGATTAATTTTCATTGCATTCCTACCAGTAATGCATATCATAAAGAAACATTGAGTGTATAATGTTTGAATGCATAAAAATTATAAAAATTTAGTTTAAACTATGTATTAATTTCCAGTGAGAAAGAACATCCTTTCATACTTATATTGCACTAACGTATCTTTATCAAATTATAATTATGAAAATAATACTACGGGTATTTCCCAGTGTAAGACAGGGTTCCATTCTGAAGACTCTTGTCATGTCAGTTCTGATATAAGTAGAATATCTATTTTTTAAAAAATATTCATTATTTTTGCCTCCTATTATCAATATCTTTATAAATCCAATCTTTATTTGTCTTTGGGATTGGCATGAGAATGATAACATCAACAAATTACGTGCTACAACGTTATAAGTAGTACATATTACTAAGAATAAGATGTACAAAGATAAGAAAGGATAGTCATAGGGCAGTTCCTTGTAACTCAAATATGTCTTAAGTCGGGGACGATCTGTACTAAGCTTTTTACGAAAGTTGAGTCTTAGTTAACACTCTGACTCTAAGGTAAATGGATGCATATATCTGATTCTATTAAATTCTCTATTCATGAATTTCTCTTTGGGGAAAAGTTTGTGTAGAGATAAAATTTATGTTGGCTATCTTTTATTGATAACATACTAAATATAAATAATTTAATTAAACATTCTACATGCACTATCTTTTTTCATTTTTACAAAGTAGAACAGTTACCCATTTTAAATACACTAACCTGAGACGCACAGTTTATAAGAGAGCTGCCTAACTTCACAGAACTCACAGTTGCTCCAATGAGCTCCAGCAGATTTCCCAGACTGAGATGCACTAGGAAGGAAAGGCGAGCGATATACTTCTGAAAAGTCAGCCAAAGTGAACCCAATAGATGGCAATAGTCCGATCAACAACCGATTATGGGAATGGCGCAGGACTGGGCAGCATTTTGCCCGGGGTAGCCGTGTGTTAGGTGACTTAATGGCATCTAACAACAACGATGTGTTTGAGAGCCCATTCTTTATGTTGTTTGCTTTATTCAAAAAGTTTTGTCACTATTAAGATAATAATTGGAACAAAAAACTGGCTGGCAAGCCCAAAATAACTGTGGGGAGTTTACTTTCATGACTAGGATTTTGGACCCATGCTTCCTACTTTTGAGACCAGGGAAAAATAAATTAATCTAACCCTCCATTCCTTCATCTGCAAATCCAAATCCTCTTCTACTTTGGTAGTGTGGAATTACAAAGAATTGAATTCACTTGGGAACAACTGCCTTTTTGATGTGAAATACAGATAATATTGTCTCTTTTTACCTGCTATTTTAAAATTTTTTGATTGAATTTTGAGACATTATTGAATTTGTGACAAGTTTCATGATATCTGTTACAATTCTTATAACACATTGAATATTAAAGGCATGAGAACACATTGCAAAATTAATAATCAAATAACCTAATAGCCTTGGAATAATTAAATTTACCATGGTCATGAGTGTTTCCTCTATGTTCAAAATAAATTCATAGACGGTAGACAGAGGACAGACAGAAAAATCTAAAGGAACAGAGAAAACATGTCACTTATGCTGAAAAATGAAGACTGATACGTAATGATATTTTTGTTCTTTGATATGAAATAAGTAACATTACATTACATGTGAGTTATGGGAAAAAACTAATTTTACTTTCAAAATATTTTGGTAGGAAACATCTTTAGATGACCAATAATAACATAATAATGATAATAATCAATAACTTTATAGAGCTATCTTCTTGTGCATGCATTCTCCAGTGTACTTATATGCATTTTATTTTGTAATTATCAAATAATCCTATAGTAGATACTACTATGTCATCTCATTTTGCACATAATGAAACTGAGGTTTAAGCATATTGCTCAAATTTATACAACTACTAAACAGTGGCATAGGTATTCAAACTCAAGAAACCTGGCCATTAAATATGTACTTTTATGTTCAATCTTCAGATGAATGCAGCTACCAGTTTAAATGTTTACTATTAGATCAGTCATGTAACTTTTCTGAACTTAGTAATTCATGCCGACTAAATGTGAAATATACATTTATTTCACATTATATGAACTGTCCAGCAAATAAAATGCCTGATATGATAATATTTCAAATACTCTTAGTTTAAAATAATTTCATCTTAAATTTAAATCTACAGAAGACTTTCAAAATCATATTCATTGAATCTTGGCGTCTGAGAAACATTGGAAAGCTGCCCTTAAGCTCAGGGCCTTAGCAGGTGGTTATCAAATCGCCGAAGCAGAGAATGAGCCCCGCTGGAAACAAATGAAACCAGTGCTCCAGTACAGCTGTCTACCAAAGTCTGCAAATTTTCCCAGTCTAGAAACAAGGAGAGTGGCTCATAGCAAAGTAAGTGACCTTCCCCAAATATCACAAGTATTTGTGAACAAAATATGGACAGGTCTTTAGAGTTCTGACTCCTAGTCTTCGTGTTATTTAAGCAACTCGTAACTCGTATGTCTATACCCAGTATGCCCTGACCCAGGGCAGGCTTAAGTGAATGAACTTTGCATGTCATGACCTCCAGTTCAGCGGCAGCCAGAGACACAGACCTGTCCATCCACCCAATGCAGTAAGAAATGCTAACAAAGAAAATAGATTAGGAAAGGAAAATGTTTCCTTAAAAATAGAAAGTCATATGAATTTAAAAAGTAATAGGAAAACACAGCTTACCTGAAACTAATAGGAAAGTGAATACATTATTTTAAAAAAAAAAAATCTACAGACACAGACTACTTTACACCTATGTTTTAGTGGCCTTTAAGGACACTGATTATCCCTATTTTGTTTTAAAAAAAAATCAGAGGCTACACATTAAAAGATGAACTATAGCAATACATTTTGTGAGTTTAATATGTTTAATATTCATGCATGCAAAGACAGTACAATGTAATATTAAATCAACAATGATCATAGATTCAAACAACTGATATACCAATAACAAGTTGTTTGATCCAAATAACATTGAAATTGTTTAAAATGGTAGCCTATTAATGAAATGCAGAACATTAATATTAAATTATTAATATCATATAAGTATCCCAAATATATGTAATGTAAAATACAAAACTTCAGTCCAAAATAACAAAAATGTCAAATATATAAAATCAACTGGAGAAGATATTCACAATGCATATAAAATAACAAGTTATAAAGATATATAAATTATATACATAAATACATAAATTACAAAATACATGGGAAATTCTTCAAATTATTAAGAAAAAAGCCAAACAATCTAGAAATCATGAATAAGAGATATTCACAGAGAATTTGCAGAAGAAATCCAAGAGGTCGATGAGTAGATTAAAAGAGTTTCTGCCATGTAACTTAAATGACATGCAATTTAAATTTATTTTCACACTTATTTGATTGCTGTTAATTATCGCATCTAACAGTAAAATATGTGGAGGAATTATCACACAAATTGACAGTTGACTGGAGTGTAAAAGGTGGAGGTGCAATTATCTTAAACCCAAAATATTCTAGTAAAATATTTACTTGAGAAAATATCGCCACATGCACAAGGATATGGGTTATATTAACAAAAGATTGGAAAGAAGCTAAGTATTCTTAAATAAACATTATATATATACATGTATATTTATATATATAAATTGCATATATATGATGTAATAAAATTTGGCAGTAGTTAACAATATATTAAACTGAATATATATATATTTCACTCAAAATATATATATTTGAGGGAACAAAGCATAAAAGAATGATATGTTCACTATTATAGCATATTTATATCAATTTTGAAAAATGGAACGTCTACATATTTTAATGATATGAAAGTCATTGTTGGTATATACTAAGAATCAAAAAATTTTAATATGTATTAAAGGTCTGAAGATCATAGACCATTCACAAAATTTGCAAAGTTTTCCAAATAAGTTACAGAAAAACTAAAAAAGGATTTACTACACCACAGATTATGACTGAAGTCCAAACATAATACTGTTGGTAATCCTGAATTCACAGCTCTCTTTCACAATTTGAATTTGTGAGCAAAAGACACCACTTACCTAAGTATAATAGGTGAATCCATTTACGTATGCATCCATTCCTACCACCAAAAATACTTAGATGTAAAAGAAATGGAAGTTATAGATTCTAGTGAAAGAGAAGCTATTCTGAAAGTGAATGAGTACCTGTATATTTTACCTGTGGGAGATGTTGGACCTCAGGTTCATTATATGAGAATATCATTTGGATAAGTCATAATTAATGGATTAGTTTTTGTCTTCTACTTTTAAAAGCATAAAATTATTGATGTCCAAATTTACATGAAAATTGCATGCAATATGAATTATGTTCATTTATGAAATTATTAACTTTTTTTGAATGGATAAAACCAAAACACCTGTGCTGTCAAGTCAATTCTGACCCTACAGGATAGGCTTGCCCCATTGAGTTTCCAAGGAGTGGGTGGTGAGTTTGAACAGCCAACCTTTTGGTTAGCTGCCAAAAACTTAACCACTGTGCCACCAGGGCTCCCTTAGAATGGATATATAAATTAAAACCAGCAGCATTGTTTAAGAACATAATACATAAAAGTTTAAATGTTGAGGGGGTTCTAAACTTAACGAGATGTAGGCACCATGATCCGGAATGCAAGTCATGATAATATAAATGATATGGCGATGGGTACAGTAGTATCTGTGGAGGCTGAAAGCCTAGTGTGTTTAGAGCACAGGCTGCATGTAAGTGTGGAATAGAGAATTTTTGCTTTTGTTTTTTCCCCATCAAACTTAGTTTTATTGGTTGTAATTTTTTTGAAACTTTTGAAATTTTAATTTGTCTTGATATTGAAGAAAATCATGTGAGAATCGATTAAGCAAATATCTAAAACACATGCAAAAGTAATAACTATAGGCATATCACCTCAATACCTACTAAAGTGCATAAACCTGAATTTCCTTCAATATAGAAATACCAAAAGGGTAAAGAACTCGGATTGCATAAGTAATATTTCATAACGCCATAAGTAAATTATGTGTGGCATACTGACAAATTATTAGAAAACAATAGAGGTATAATTTGTACCACTGTATATGTATGTTATCTAATTTTGTGTGAATAAAAAATAATGTATAGTAACAGCAGAGATGGATAGTAGTATGCTATGGCAAAAATCTTGTTTGTAAGTGAAAGATTAAAGTAGTAAGTAGTCCTCCAAGCCTGAGATTTCCCAAGTCATTTGATCAAGTTTTCATAAAGATATGTACAAGCTTCATTTTAAACAAATCTCATTTCTGCATCATTCTTACATCTTTCAGGCACCAGTAGAGCCATGGTCAATGCCAACGGCACCACAGGAATAAACTTCATTCTTCTAGGGCTCTTTAACCACACACAGATCCACCTATTCCTGTTTGCCATGGTGCTTATGATCTTCATCACCTCACTGATGGGCAACACCCTTATGATCATTCTCATTCATGTGGACCCTCAACTCCACATGCCCATGTACTTCCTGCTTAGCCAGCTTTCTTTCATGGACATGCCGCTGGTCTCCACCATCGTTCCCAAAATGGCAGCCAACTACCTGATGCACACTAGGTCTATCTCTCCCACTGGCTGTGGAGTCCAGATCTTCCTTCTTCTCACTCTGGGAGGGAGTGATTTCTTCCTCTTAACGGCCATGTCCTATGACCACTATGTGGCCATATGTCACCCACTGCGCTACCCCATTCTCATGAGTCAGAAGCTCTGTTTACTCGTGACATCAGGTTCCTGGCTCCTGGGAGGGATCGATGGGCTGATGCAGGCTGGTGCCACTTTGAGCTTCCCTTACTGTCACTCACGGGAAATCAATCACTTTTTCTGTGAAGCACCATCACTGGTACGCCTTGCCTGTGCTGACACCACAATTTTTGAGTTTTTCATGTATTGTATGTCTGCTGCATTCTGATGCTCTTGATCCCTTTGTCTCTCATTTTGGCCTCATACAGCCTTATCCTGGCTGCAGTGCTCCGCATGCAGTCAGCTGGAGCGCAGAAAAAAGCCTTTAAGACTTGCTCCTCTCACCTGGTGGTTGTGGGACTCTTCTACGGCACCATCATGTTCATCTACATGAGGCCCAAATCTAACGGTTCAGAGGACCATGATAAGGTGGTCTCAGCTTTTTATACCATCTTCACACCTGTCTTGAACCCCCTTATATACAGTGTGAGAAACAAAGAAGTCAAGGGGGCCTTGAGGAGGTGGCTGGAAAAACATTTTATGTGATATCAATGCTGAGCATAATTTGCCAAAATGGCAGCAACCAAACTGGTTACAGGTTACGTTTCTAAAATATCGTTTTGCTATTTTGTTCATCCCATTTAAATTCTTCTTTTGTGTTGTATCAAGTTATTTTGCTCTTGCTTTGCCAATCTGGCTGCATTGTTCCTATATGATTATTTTTTATATATGGTAAATTAATTAAAAATTATATTTGTCCTCCTGTCATAACTTGCAGTGGTGTTTTTAGTCTGAAATTAGGGCTCTGACAATAAGTATGAGTGATTGAGTTTATAAATAGCATATGATACGTGTATAATTTGTATTTTTTGATAAATAATGGAAATCATTAATTTTGATGGGGATAATACCTTTTGAAAACAAAACGTAGATCCTAAATCACATAATAAAGATAAAATAAATTCACATGAAATAAGGACCCAATGTGACCATCAAACATAAAATACGTAAGAAGATATCAAGAAATATTTGCAAAATGTTGCTGTGGGAAGATTTGTTAAAGAAACTTCCAGACAGAATATAAAAATGCTAATTGGCTTTTCATGACCTATGTTAAAACGTAAGAGCAGAGAGATGAGCTGAAGAAAAAATATATTGTGTACAAAGGAGTCAGTACACAGTGGATTCAAAAATAAAACTTTCAGCGAAGAAGTCTCAAATTAAGAAAGGGCCTCAGGCCAAAGATCCAACACAAGTTGTGACTCTAAAATCATTTATTAAGGCTTCAGGACGATTTAAGACACAGTGCCTTAAATAAACATCCAAAGAGACAAAAGACCTTCTATAAATCTTGAGAGTCTTGTAGATTCTCTTTAGTTAAAAATATATAGGACTACTAAAATGTTTTAGGGCACTGTAGTGCAGCAGAGTCACAGGAAGCCCAAGGTTGGTAGTTGTGGGTTTTGTCTAATGGAGTAAATTCCAGTAAGATTCATGGAAAACTCGCAATGTTTGCAAGCATGTTTTTCTGACAGAAATATCACTAGTTTGGTCTAAGGAGTAAGCTGATTGAGGTGACTACTCAGTTTTCTCATGGTAGAGCAAGGGTGACTCAGAAAGCAGAGGCAAAAATCATGTAGAATAATTCCCAGAGAATCACACTGAATCTTAATTAAGGAGCTGGCAACAATTTCTACCAGAATTTTAGAATTGCAAGTGACTGTATGCTGCCCCATTCCCTGTTTTAAGAAGTGTCTTAAGAGTAATTGTGTTGGTGCAATTATAGAATCCCCATGCTGTGACAAAGAGAGAAACCAAGACTTCTAGTGCACATCCCCAGCTGAGAGCCCAGCCAAATTCAAAGCCATTTTTTTCAGTCCTTGGTGGCACATCATGCAAGTGTATCTTTCAGCTCCCAACTGAGCCACTTCCACTGATGTTGCATGGAGTAGAGATGAGCTGTCCCTGATGAAACCTGTTGAAATTGCAAATTCATTTGCAAAATAAATAATTGTTATTTTAAACTGCTGTGCTTTGTGGATACACACACACACACACACACACACATATACACACACTGGAATAGTGCTTAGGTGAATATATGTGTTACCTAAAACCCATAATAAAGATATGAACTACATTTGAATAAAAGGGGTTATAATTCTCTTTCCCTACTTCATATAATCTGGAACCATTGTTCTGAATATAATATTTTTATCTGTTTAGAATTATTTTATATTACAGAGAAGTCTTACCACTTTGGCTTTGATTAAAGTTTTAAGATGTTCTAGAAGTGAAAAATCAAAAACAATGTGGTTGAGGAAAAACCACTTAGATTTTTCTGTGAGAAGGCCGGGGTTGCCGTCTGGGATCAGTCAACTAAGAACAGGTACCTTGGGTAAGTTAGCTTCTCTGATATACAGCTATCCTGTCTGTAAAAACAGCATTCCTAAAATTAAAAATATATATATATAATCAAGATTAAATTTAAGTTAGTAATGTGAAAATAACATGACAGAGACTTCAGTGCCTGGAAACATGGCAGATGAGGTATCATAACCAACACACAGAGCTAGTTGAATAGATAGATAGACAGACTTGGAAACAGATTACAGGTATGTGGATCTAAGTTTTTCTTTCATGCATTAAAGAACTGCATATATATACCACAGACACACACATACACAAATAAAAACAGTAATTAGAAAAATAAGGCAGAAGGAAGTAGCTTCTTTACCAGAACATTAGTCAAAGGAAATAAAAAAACAATGCTGTATCAACTTTCATGGCTCTGTGTTTCATGGACAACAGGAGATAAACTACAAGGCCCCTAAAGGTGAGGATTCAGAAGAACTCTGAATAAACCAGGGAATGTAAGGGACAACACAATTCTGTCTGAGTTAGCTAGAAATTAACCTCCCAGCTCCTCAAGTAGGTCCAGGAAATCTGCAGAAAATTCTTTCTCAGTGAATGGCACCAAGTAGAGTGGCTGAGAACTCGGTCAAGAACTTGTAGGTCACATAAAAAGCCCATAATTGTCTGCTGGAGAGAGAGGTCCCATGGAGCAGCATTGCGGCACTAGACATGGGAGTGAAGAAGTATTCTTGGACATCCAGCCCAATAGGTTTTCAGATGACTCCAGCCAGTATCTGATTGCAACTTCAAAATGGACATTCTAGCAGAGAACCAACCCACTCAACCCAGAATCCTGGGGAGATAATAACTTATTGTTTTAAACTGCCAAGTTTCGTAGTGGTTTCTTAGACAGCAATAGCTGTGAAGATATGAGTTAAAATATATAATACCTTTTATTGTTTGAGTAGATGAAGTTGTAATAAAATTAGTTTTTGATTAATTAAGTGTATGGTACATTATCCTAGATTATCACTAAACATAAAAAAAGTAAAGTGCATATTGCCTTAAATGATACAAAGAAATTGTGAAATGCAAAAAATAATCAATCCAAAGAAGACACGAATGAGATGAAGGGGGGACACGGAGAAGATAGGTAACTAAAAATAACTACATTGAATAATATAAAGATTTTTTTAATTTAAAATAAAAACACTAATAAGCTGAAAAACACAAGTTTTTCAGCAAATGTAAATAGAAATGTTCCAAGCAAAGAATCTAGACTGGAGAAAACCTTTTAGTATTTTAAATTGTTATTCTTAGGTTCCTTCATGTCGATTCCTACTCAGAGTGACCCTATGCGCATCGTAATGAAACACTGCCCCATTTCGCCCAACCTAACTATCATTTCTATGTTTGAGTCCATTATCACGGCCACTGTGTTAATCCATCATTTTTTGCTGACCCTCTACTTCACTAAGCATGATGTCCTTCTCCAGGGACTGGTTCCTCCTTATAATATGCCCAAATTACATGGGACAAAATCTCGCCATCCTCGCTTCTAAGGAGCATTCTTGCTGTACTTCTTCCAAGACAAATTTGATCATTCTTTTGACAGTCCATTTTATATTCAATATTTTCCACCAGCACAGTGATTCTAAGGCATCGATTCTTCTTTGGTCTTCCTTACTCATTGCCCATCTTTCACATGCATAAGAGGCAACTGAAAATACAATAGCTTGGGTCAGGTGCACCTTAGTCCTCAAAGCGACATTTTTGCTTTTTAACACTTTAAAGAGGGCTTTTGCAGCCAATTTGCCAAATGCAATACATCCTTTGATTTTTTGACCGCTGCTTCCACTGGAGTTAATTGTAGATCAAAGTAAAATTAAATCCTTGACAACGTCAGTATTTTCTCAGTTTATCATGAGGTTGGTTACTGGTCCAGTTGTGAGGATTTTTGTTTTCTTTATCTTGAGGTGTAATTCATACTGAAGGCTGTAGTCTTTGATCTTCATCAGCAAGTGCTTCAAGTCCTCTTCACTTTCAACAGGCAAGGCTGTGTGTTCTGCATATTGCAGGTTGTTTATGAGTTTTTCTCTAATGCTGATGCTGCCTTCTTCATATAGTCCATCTCAGATCATTTGCTCAGCATACAGATTGAATAAGTGTGGTGAAAGGATACAGTCCTAACACACATCTTTTCTGATTTCAAACTAAGCAGTGTCCCATTGTTGTGTTCCAATTGCTGCCTCTTGGTCTATGTAGAGAATCTGCATGAGCAAAATTAACTGTCCTGGAATTCCCACTCTTTGCAATGTTATCCAAAATTTCTTATGAACTACTCAGTCAAATGCCTTTGAATAGTCAATAATTAACACATAAAAATTTCTCTGTTCCACAGTCAGCCCCTGGCCTTGTTCTGACTGATGATATTGAGCTTTTCCTTTGTCTCTTTCCGTAGATGTAGTCGTTTTGGTTACTGTGTATTCCATCTGGTGAGGTCCATGTGCATAGTCGCCATTTATGTCGGTGAAAAAAGGTATTATTAATGAAGAAGTCATTGGTCTCACAAAACTCTATCATTCAATCTCCGGCATTGTTTCTATCACCAAGGCCATATTTTCCAACTACCAATTGTTCTTCTTTGTTTCCAACTTTCACATTCCAATCACCAGTAATTACCAATGCATCCTGATTGTACGTTCACTCAATTTCAGACTACAGAAGCTGAAAAAATATTCAATTTCTTCAACTTTGTTCTTAGTGGTTACTGCCTAAATTTGAATGGTAGTCGTATTAACTGGTCTTCCTTATAGGCCTATGGATATTATCCTATCACTGACAGCACTGTACTTCAGGATAGACCTCGAATTGTTCTTTTTGACGATAAATGTAACACCATTCTCTTCAAGTTGTCATTTCTGGCATAGTAGGCTATGTGTTATCCAATTCAAAATGGCCAATATCAGTCCATTTCAGCTCACTAATGCCTAGGATATCGATGCTTATGTGTTCCATTTCGTTTTTGAAGATTTCCAATTTTCCTAGATTCATACGTCGTATATTTCAGGTTCCAAGCATTAGTGGTATTTTCAATTGCCTCATATGCATGTGAAAGATGGACAATGAATAAGGAAGACTGAAGAAGAACTGATGCCTTGGAATTGTGGTGTTGGCAAAGAATATTTAATATACCAAAAGAACAAACAAATCTGTCTTGGAAGTAGTACAGCCAGAATGCTCCTTAGAAGCCAGGATGGTGATACTGCATCTAACATACTTTGGCCATGTTGTCAGAAGAGATCAGTCCCTGGAGAAGGACATCATGCCTGGTAAAGTACAGGGTCAGCTTAAAAGAGGAAGACCCTCAATGAGATGGATTGACACAGTGTCTGCAACAATGGGCTCAAGCATAACAACGAGTGTAAGTATGGCACGGGACCGGACAGTGCTTCTTTCTGTGGTACATAGGATCGCTATGAGTCGGAAGCGACTCCACTGCACCTAATAACAACAACAATAAACATCTTTCTGGTATTCTCAGCTTTTTGCCAAGATCCACTGGACATCAGCAATTATATCCCTCCTTCCATGTCATTTTATTTTTTTTCTTTTAAATCAGGATTTTTTTAATTTTAATATTTATTTAACCACAACTTATTTAAAAAAGAAAAGAAAAGAAAGGGAACGTATATCTGTGTACCCAAAGCCTAGTACACAGAGCACATATTTCTTGTAGATCAGAGTCAATATACATGGTTGTCTGCTCAATGGATCAGAATCAAGTCATACAGAAATACAGCTGTATATGGCTTCAGTATGTCATATCCTCTTTGACAAGACAAGTGATGGAACTTACCATTGTGCCAGTTGGGTAGTGCTCACATAGTTCATCTGAAGAGTTGGTGTTTCTTACTCTTTGGTCGGCCATCCTAATGATCCATATCTTTCTTCATTATAATACCCTGATTCCATTACCCTTTGAAATCCTTCCATTGGCTATATACTTACATATTCAAATTTATCTCTCTGGGTTTATAGTTTCAGTCTTCCTCAATACATTTAATCAATTAATATACAAAAACAGAACCACCGTGGCCAGAAGTAGAACTGAAGTTAATGTAACAGCGGTTAAGAATTTCAACCTAGGTTTACATTCCTACCCATTACTATCCACAGGAACCTGGATGTGATAATAGCACCTACTTAATGGGGTTAATACGGGCACGGAATGAACAATGTATGAAAAGTACTTGGTACTGTTCCTGACAGTGCACAATAAACGTAATTATAATTAACAATGCACAGGTCTTTGTTATTATGTGATAACAATGATGGAAATAATAGTAATTCCCAAATGCTATCAGGTGGATATTTTGATTTTTCTCTCTTTTTTTTAAATTATGCTTTAGATGAAGATTTACAGAGCAAATTAGTATCTCATTAAGCAATAAATACACATATTGTTTTGTGACATTGGTTGCCAACCCTACACCATGTCAACATTCTACCCTTGTCAACCTTGGGTTCCCCATTATCAGCTTTCCTGTTCCCTCCAGCCTTCTCATCCTTGCCCCTGCGTTGGTGTGCCCATTTAGTCTTGATTTGTTTTATGGGTCTGTCTTACCTTTGGCTGAAGGGTGAACCTCAGGAGTGACTTCAGTACTGATTTAAAAGGACGCTTAGGGGACATACTCTTGAGGTTTCTCCAGTCTCTGTCAGACCAGTAAGTATGGTCTTTTTTTGTAAGTTATAGTTTTGTTCTGCATTTTTCTCCAGTTCTGTCCTGGACCCTCTGTTGTGATCCTTGTCAGAGCAGTCGGTGTTGGAAGCTGGGCACCATCTAGTTGTGCTGGACTCAGTCTGGTGGAGGCTGTGGTAGCTGCGCAGCCCATTAGTTTCCACATCCTTTTCTGAATCAGTTTGAATTTCTGGAAGTTTCCTGTTGATGTACTGCTGCAGCCATTTTTTAATTATCTTCAGCAAAATTTTACTTGAGTGAAATTTTAAGGAGGCATATTTAAATATAAAGACAAAGAATATATGAAATTTAAAAGGTCAAAAAGATACGTAAGACAAATATTAATTAAAAGGAAAGATGGTTTAGCTATAAAATATTAAACAAAGCAGACTTTAAAGAAAAAAAATCTCTAGATATGAAGATGCTCACACACACCATATAAGACAGGCTCTATTTTTTGGATTATTAGCTTGGAGTCCTGGTGGTGCAGTGGTTAAAAGCTGACACTTACCAAAAGGTTAGCAGTTCAAATCCACCAGCTGCTCCTTGAAAACCCTACAAGGCAGTTCTACTTTGCCCTATAGGGTTGCTATGAGTTGTAATTGACTCAACATGATTGGTTTTTATTTTTTCATACTAGCCAGCATGTTTTGTAATGCTCCTTGGTTTTCAGATACTTTCACTGACTTTATTTGACTCTATACCAAGGAGAACTACATTTCCCAAGATCCTTTGCCAGCATATTTCTTGTAGGAAATCACAATGTAAGACTGTCAGAAGATTAGAAAGGCTATAGGACAGAAGTCAGCAAATTTGTCCTCCTCTCTTTCCCCACTTCAACTATAGTTCCTGGAAGTAACCATGGCTCGCCATGATTTCACTTCCAATGAGATAGCCACACTATCCATGGTTTCAAATATTGTCTGCTGGTCCTCACCTTGGTTCTGGGTTCTGCATGAGGGCCCCACCCATGGGGTCCTGGAAGCCATCTTGTCCTGCTGTTTGACGGTTTCCTGGGTGTTGGGAGCAACATACTGATGGGAGTCTCTAGGTCGATTCAGCTTCCCTTGTTTGGTTCCTTGAGTCCTTCATCTCCTATTGAAGTACTCATCTGAATTTTGTTCTCTCTTTTGAAATAGCTAGTGATCTTTCTCCTGATAACTGGTTTTTAGATGAGGAAATTAGGCTTAGAAAACTTAAATAAGTTTTTGAAAGAGACAACCTACTGGAGACATTTTCTTATGATGATGAATAGAGAAAAGTGAAAATATAATATCACTGAAACTCTAGGCTTGGAAGTGGTATACAGACACTTTCAGCCACATGCTATTGAGCAAACTTTATCACATAACTAGGTTAATGCGTGATGGAGTGAAGAAGTGTGTGCTCCTCATGTGATCAGCAGAAGGCAGTAAATATTTGTCAAATGGTAGTCTCTTTATCACAGACTCCAATCACCATGGGCAGAAAGTTAGTTGAAAACACTCTTTAGCAACCATAAGAGCATATTCCACAATTATCATGGTAGGTAGGAAACCCTGGTGGTGTGGTGGTTAAGTGCTATGGCTGCTAACCAAAAGCTTGGCAGTTTGAGTCTACCAGGCGCTCCCTGGAAACTTTATGGGGCAGTTCTACTCTGTCCTATAGGGTGACTATGAGTCAGAATCGACTCAATGGCAGCGGGTTTTTTGTTGGGTTTTTCGTCACGGCAGATAAGGTAATATGAATCTTTTAAAAAGCATATCTCAGAGAGAAGACCCGGGGCAATGCTATAAAAAATAAATGAGAAAACTACTCCAAGGAGGCAGAAAAGTGGCCTTATCAGTGACTATTCCTCATCTGAAATATAGTAGGCCTTTAAATGTCTGCCTAATGGAATTTCAGAACTTCTGGGGGCCCATGATTCCTGTGGATATCTCATTCTTTCCTAATACCAGTGTTTATTTCTGTTATCCTGTCCCTGTCCAACCAAGACATGCTGGATATTTGGATAACTGGGAAATTTAGATAATTCACAGGTCATCAGATAAAAGATGGACCTTATTGGTGATTTTTTTTATTGGTGACTGCTTATCACCAAGAGATCCTGGGCTTTGAGCTTATTCCATGACTGAATGGGACATTTGGTTGTCTCCTTTGGAGAGGACTTGGGACCCAGAAGGGTGAACTACTTGATTAGGAATGTGGGTTAGTCATCTGATCTTCATCCTTCCTGTCTCAAGCTTAGATTGCACTTCCCTTTTCTTTGAAGTTACGTGTGGACTGTGAAACATTAGTGCAAGTGACATGTGTAACCCATGGCAAGAATTAAGAGCCAGTGAGTGAAATTCCATGTTCTTTACGTCTCGGAAACTCTATGGGGCAGTTCTACTCTGTCCTATAGGGTCGCTATGAGTCGGAATCGACTCGACGGCACTGGGTTTTGGGTTTTACATCTTCCATAAATTGCTGTTGCTTCACAATGAGGGAAGCACCATCAGCCTGTGTCCCTGAGGGAGGACAAATCCCAAGATAACATGCAGCGTGATCCAGAAATCCACTATTGTGGTTTTATGACAGAGATTTTTTTAAATCACTGGTGTTATACTACAGCATAAACTAGAATATTATAACTAATTGCCCACATTCTAGACAAAAATTCATGTTTGTGATTCCACTCATCTAAAATTAACAAAATCTTGTCATTCCAGTGAGAAATTTGGGAATGTAGCTAAGTACACAGAGGGTAAAATTTCAATGTTGAAGGGGAATCAGATTTGTGTAAGTGGTAAAGACCAATGTTAAAACAATTTGGTAGTTTTTAAAATTTTTTCTAACAAAATAAGACATAAACTCTGAAGTAACCCAATCTTCAAAAATACTGATACAGGATAGATGGAAATTACATAGGAGAATACAAAATAAATTCTTTTGTTCTTCTCATGTTTTATAGAATTAATTAGAAGTCCCAAAGACAAGGAAATAATCCCAGAAATTATACTTTTCATTAAGATTTCTGCCATTTTATTTTCATATCAAAAATATTTGAAAGGTAGAAATAAATATATCCTTCCAGCTTTCAAAAATAGTCACTGAGTGTATCACAATAAACTGTTCTCTTAATTTGTTTCGTTTCTGTCAGTATGCAATAAAATTGCCAAGGAAAACAATAAGGCATCAGCTGATATACTGGATTATGCAATGCTGAGTATATTCCTCAGCCTCCCTCAGAGGATGCACATGACCCCTTTCCTCACGAAAGGTGCTCTCACTTGTAAATTACTTTCACAGAAAAACAAACAAATATTTCTAATGCTAAGAAAACGTGGCTATAGGCATCAGATGATAGTGGGTAGAGCACCAAAATCAGAAAAAAAGTATTTACTTTTTATTAGATGAAATAAATTTCTAAATGTTCACCATCACTACTCATTTTTCTTTTGGTATCTGGAGACCATAAACATCACTATTCGTGGCACCATGACCTGCATGGTGACTAAGAAATGATAAATGTTTGATAGCCTAATTGTTGACCTAAATAATATGTAAATTGGTGGCTATATTTTCTTTTTTTATGTTGCATAAAGTAAGTTCCCTAAAACCCGTTGCCATCGAGTGGGTTCTGACTCTGACCAACCCTATACGACAGAGTAGAACTGTGCCATAGGGTTTCCAAGGAGTACCTGGTGGATTTGAACTGCTAACCTTTTGGTATGCAGCTGTAGCTCTTAACCGCTATGTTACCAGGGTTTCCAAAGTGAATCCAGGGTCTTATATCAAAACTTGCTACTACATTCTGTAAATTGTATTTACAGGCTTGGAGTGGATAAGAAAAGAAATTATAAACAAGAAGTTGAAAAATGGACTCATTGAGAAAAAATGTATATATATATAGTCCAATCAAATGAATTATTTGCAAGGGAAAAAGAATTAATATTTTGTTATAAAAGCTATGATTGGCAATAAATTTACTTTAAGTGAAATAATAATAGCAAGATATAAAATTGTTCTAATTTGAAATTTTTAAGCTTAGTTTAAAAATCATAAACAAAGTGAGGGTAATGGGGAAGTTATGGTATACGGAAGTTTTTCAGAAGTAAATATTTAGCAAATGTGTATGGATAACAATTCTTTTTTTAAATATTAAGTATTCTTTTTATTGTGCTTTAAGTGAAAGTTTACAATTTGAGTAAGTTTCTCATACAAAAAACTTATACAGACATGGTTAAGGTGATCCTAGTTGCTCTCCCTACAATGTGACAGCACTCTCCTTCTTTCTCCCCTGTGTACTTCCTGTGTCCATTCCTCCAGTTCCTGTCCCCTTCTGCCTTCTCATCTCGCCTCCAGACAGGCTCTACCCACACGGTCACAATGTGTCTACTTGATCTAAGAAGTACAATCCTCACCAGTTTCATTTTATGTCTTATAGTCCAGTCTAATCTTTGTCTGCAGAAGTGGCTTCGGAATGGTTTTAGTTTTGGGCTAACAGAGAGTCCAAGGGCCATGACCTCTGGAGCCCTTCCAGTGTTCAGTCAGACCGTTTAGCCTGGTCTCTTTTACTAGAATTTGAGGTCTGCATTCCACTTTTCTCCTGCTCCATCAGAGATTCTCTGTTGTGTTCCCTTTCAGTGCAGTCATTGGTGGTAACCGGGCACCATCTAGTTATTTCCTTGAGTCTTTGGTGTTCTTCATTCTCCTTTGCTCCGGGCGGATTGAGATCAATTGGTGCATCTTACATGGCCGCTTGCTAACTTTCAAGACCCCGGACACCACTCATCAAAGTGGGATGTGGAATACTTTCTTAACACAATTTGTTACGTCAGTTGACCTAGATGTCCCCTGAACCATGGTCCCCAGACCCCCACCCTTGCTACTCTGTCCCTCAAAGTGTTTCGTTGTATTCAGGAAACTGCTTAGCTTTTGGATTAATCCAGTTGTGCTGACTTCCCCTGTATGGTGTTGTCCTTCCCTTCACCTAAAATAATTCTTGTCTACTCCGTAATTAGTGAATATCCCTCTTCCTCCTTCCCCATTCTCGTAATCATCAAAGAATGTTTTCTTCTGTGTTTAAACCTTTTCCTGAGTTCTTATAATAGTGGTCTCATGCAATATTTGTCCTGCGACTGACTAATTTCAATCAGCATAATGCCTTCCAGATTTCTACATGTTATATTTCATGGATTCATTGTTTTTCTCTATTGTTGCATCGTATTCCATTGTGTGAATATACCATAATTTGTTTATCCATTTATCCATTGGTGGGCACCTTGATTGTTTCCATCTCTTTGCTATTGTAACAGTGCTGCAGTGAACATGGGTGTGCATATATCTATTCTTGTAGGGCTCTTATTTCTCTACACTATATTCCAAGGAGTGGGATTGCTGGATCGTATGGTACTCCTATCTTTTTAAGGAAACGCCAAATCGATTTCCTAAGTGGTTGTACCATTTTACATGCCCACCAGCAGTGTATAAGTGTTCCAGTCTCTCCACAACCTCTCCAACATTTGTTATTTTGTGTTTTTTAGATTAGAGCCAGCTTCGTTGTGGTAAGATGGTATCTGATTGTAGTTTTGATTTGCATTTCTCTAAAGGCTATTGATCATGAGCGTTTCCTAACGTAGCTGTTAGCTGCCTGAACGTCTTATTTGGTGAAGTTTCTGTTCATACACTTTGCCCATTTTTTAATTGGTTTATTTGTCTTTTTGTTGTTGAAGTTTGGCAGTATCTTGTAGATTTTAAAGATTTAGACACTGATCAGATTTGTTGTAGCCAAATTTTTTTTCCCAGTCTATAGGTAGTCTTTTTACTCTTTTGGTGAGGCCTTTGGATGAGGGTAAGTGTTTCGTTTTTAGAAGCTCCCAGTTATCAACTTTACCTTCCAGTGTTTGTGCATTGTTGGCAATGTTTTGTATACTGTTTATGCTATGTTTGAGGGCTACTAGAGTTCTTATTTTTTCTTCCATGATCTTTATCATTTTAGATTTTATATTTAGGTCTTTGATCCATTTTGAGTTAGTTTTTCTGCATGGTGTGAGAGGTATGGGTCTTGTTTCATTTTTTTGCAGATGGATATCCAGTTATTCCAGCACCATTTGTTAAAGAGACTGTCTTTTCTCCATGTAATGGACTTTGGGCCTTTGTTAAATACAAGCTGCTCATACATGGATGAATTTATGTCTGAATTCTCAACTCTGTTCCATTGGTCTATGTACCTGCTGTTGTGCCAGTACCAGGCTGTTTTGACGACCCTGGTGTTGTAATATGTACTAAAATCAGGTAGTGTGAGGCCTCCCACTTTGTTCTAATTTTTCAGTACTGTTTTACTTATCTAGGGCCTATTCCCTTTCCATATGAACTTGGTGGTTTGTTTCTCCATCTCATTAAAAAATGCCATTGGAGTTTGGATCAGGCTTGCATTTATCTACAGATTGCTTGGAGTAGAATAAACATTTTCACAATCTTGAGTCTTCCCATTGAAGAACAAGGTATGTTTTTTCACTTATGTAGTTCTCTTTCGGTTTTTTGCAGCAGTGTCTCATAGTTTTCTTTGTATAGGTCTTTTATGTCTCTGGTTAGATTTGTTCCTAAGTATTTAATCTTCTTGGGGCTATTGTAAATGGTATTCATTTCATGATTTCCTCTTCGGCTTTTTCTTTGCTCATATAGAGGAATCCAACTGGTTTTTGCATGTTTACACGTTTATCTTGTGTCCCGATACTTTGCTGAAATCTTCTATTAGTTCCAGTAGTTTTCTTGTGGATTCTTTAGGGTTTTCTGTGTATAAAATCATATCATCTGCAAATAGAGATAGTTTATTTCTTCCTTACCAATTTGGATGCTTTTTTTTTTTTTTTCCTAGACTAATAGCTCTGGCTAGGACCTCCAGAACAATGTCGAATAAAAGTGATGATAAAGGGCATCCTTGTCTGGTTCCCGTTCTCAAGGGGAATGATTTCAGACTCACTCCATTTAGGGTGCTGTTGGCTGTTGGCTTTACATAAATGTCCTTTATTATGTGGAGGAATTTTCCTTCTATTCCTATTTTGCTGAGACTCTTTATCATGAATGGGTGTTGGACTTTGTCAAATGCCTTTTCTGCATTAATCCATAAGATCATGTGGTTCTTGTCTTTTATTTATATGATGGATTACACTGATTGTTTTTTAAATGTTAAACCATCTCAGCATACCTAGTATGAATCCTACTTGGTCATGGTGAATTACTTTTTCAATATGTTGTTGGCTAGAATTTTGCTGAGGGTTTTTGTGTCTAAGTTCATGACGAATATTGGTCTGTAATTTTCTTTTTTTGTGGTGTCTTTTTTTTTAGAATGAGATTGGGAGTATTCCATCCTTTTGTATGTTCTGAAATACCTTTAATAGTAGTGGTGTTAACACTTCTCTGAAAGTTTGGTAGAATTCTCCAGTGAAGTCATCAGGGCCAGGGCTTTTATTTATTGGGAATTTTTAATTATCTTTTCAATTTCTTCTTTTGTTATAGGTTTATTTAGTTGTTCTACATCTGTTTGTGTTAGATTAGGTAGGTAGTGTGTTTCTAGAAATTTATCCAATTCTTCTAGGTTTTCAAATTTGTTGGAGTACAATTTTTCATAATATTCTGTTATGATTCTTTTAATTTCAGTTGGGTCTGTTGTAATATTGCCGATCTCATTTCTTATTCGGGTTATTTGCTTTCTCTCCTATTTTTCTTTTGTCCATTTGGCCAATGGTTTATCGATTTTGTTGATCTTTTTATAGAACCAGCTGTTGGTCTCGTTAACTCTTTCAATTGTTTTTCTTTTTTCTATTTCATTTAATTCTGCTCTAATTTTTATTATTTTGTTTCTACTGGTACCCTAGGACTTCTTTTGCTGCTTTCTTTCTATTTCTTTGAGTTGTAGGGATAATTCTTTGATTTTGGCCTTTTCTTCTTTGGATGTGTGCATTTATTGCTATAAATTGACCTCTGAGCACTGTTTTGCTGTGTCCCACAGGTCCTGGTAGGAAGTGTTTTCATTCTGATTTGATTCTACGAATTTCTTTATTCCATCCTTAATTTCTTCTATAACCCAGTAGTATTTCAGCAAGGTGTTGTTCAGTTTCTGTGTGTTTGATTTTTTTTTCACTTGCTTTATGTTATTGGTTTCTACTTTTATGGCATTACGGTCAGAAAAGGTGCTTCGAGATATTTTGATGTTTTGGATTCTGTTAAGACTTGCTTATGACCTAATATGTGGTCTATTCTGGAGAACGCTCCATGTGCATTGGAAAAGAAAATATGCTTGTCTGCCGTTGGGTGGGGTGTTCTGTATGTGCCTATGAGATCAGGTTGGTTGATTGTGTCATTTAGATTTTCACTGTCTTTATTTAGCTTCTTTCTGGATATTCTGTCCTTCACCAAAAGTGGTGTGTTGGAGCCTCCTACTATTATTGTAGAGCTGCCCATCTCTGTTTTCAGTGCTTTTAGAGTTCATTTTATGTATTTTGGAGCCCTGTCATTGGGTGCACAAAAGGGTCCTTCCTTATCCTTTGTGGTAGATTTTACTTTAAAGTCTATTTTGTTAGAAATTGATATTGCCGCTCTTCTTTTTTGGTTGTTGTTTGTTTGGTATCTCTTTTCCATCCTTTGAGTTTTAGTTTGTTTGTATCTTTATGTCTAAGGTGTGTCTCTTGTAGGCAACATATAGGCAGATAATTTTTTTTTAATCCATTCTGCCACTCTCTGTCTCTTTATTGGTGCATTTAGTACATTTACATTCAGCGTAATTATGTCTAGGTATGAGTTTAGTGCTGTCATTTTGATGTCTTTTTTGGGGTTGTTGACAGTTTCTTTTTTCCACTGAATTTTCTGTGCTGAGTAATTTTTCTTTATGTATTGTCTTTTCCTCTTTTCCATTGCTGTTGCTTTTGTTTTTGCTGTCTTCATGTTTTTCTTTTTTTATTATTATTTTGATGTGCAGGATTGTTATTTTCCTTTGTGATTACCTTGATATTTACCCCTATTTTCATACTCCATATGAAAGATCTATGACTACATCTTTTAGTCCTTCTTTTTTGAGTTAATGTTGTCATCTTTTACTTCCTGATGTCTGTTTCCCTGTTCTGAGCATTTTAGCTTTGATTTAGTTTTGTGATTTCTCTGTCTTGGATGATATCTGGTTTCCCTGTTCTCTGTTCTTGTCTTGGGTTGTGATCTGATGTTATTGAGTTTCTAACTGGAGGATTTCCTTTAGAATTTCTTGTAATTTTGGTTTGGTTTTGGCAATTTCCCTCAACTTCTGTTTATCTGGAAATGCCATAATTCACCTTCATATTTGAGACAGTTTTGCTGGATATATAATTCTTGGCTGGCAATTATTTTCCCTTTAAGTCTTTATATATGTCCTCCCATTGCCTTCTTGCCTGCATGGTTTCTGCTGAGTAGTCCGAGATTAGTCTTACTGACTGTCCTTCACAGGTGACTTTTTGTTTATCCCTAGCTGCTCTTAAAATTCTCTTTATCTTTGGTTTTGGCAAGATTGACTATAATATGTCTTGATATCTTTCTTTTGAGATCTACCTTCTGTGGGGTTAGACGAGCATCTTGGATGGATATCTCATCTTTCATGATATCAGGGAGGTTTTCTGCCAACAAATTTTCAACAATTTTCTCTGTATTTTCTGTTTTTCCTCCCTGTTCTGGTACTCTGATTACTTGTAGGCTATTTCTCTTGATAGAGTCCCACATGATTCTTAGGGTTTCTTCATTTCTTAAAATTCTTTTATCTGATTTTTCTTTGAATATATTGGTGCCAAGTATTTTGTTTTCAGTCTCACTAATTCTGACTTCACTTTCTTGAATTCTGCTCCTTTGACTTTCTACTGAGTTGTCTAATTCTGAAATTTTATTGTTGATCTTCTGAGTTTCTGACTGCTGTGTCTCTAAGGATTCTTGAAGCCTATTAAATTTTTTGTTATTCTCTTGAATAACCTTCTTAATTCCCTCAACTGCTTTATCTGTGTGTTCCTTGGCTTGTTCTGCATTTTGCCTGATCTCTTTTTTATTTTTTTCTTTCCTGATATCTTGAAGAGTTCTGTATATTAATATTTTGTATTCTATCTCTGGTAATTCTAGGAATATATCTTCATCTGGAAGATTCCTCAATTCTTTGCTTTGGAAGCTTGCTGACATGATCATTGTCTGCTTCTTTATGTGATTTGATGTTGACTGTTGTCTCTGTATGTTTGCATACTGTGTCCTAGCTTCTTGCTTTGTTTTGTTTTGAAATACTTAATAAACTTAATAGGCTGCTCAAATTAGTTGGCTTGATTAATGGAGCCTTTGAAGCTCTAATGTCCTGTCACCAGATGGCTAGAGCTGTTATCAGATATATGAGCCTAGAAGTCCACTCAGTTTTCTTGTAAGGATTCAGCTCAGATTTCCAGGTAGTTGGTCACCAAGTGTGTGGTGTAGGCTCTCACCTACTGTCTTTGAGGAGCAGTGGCGATTGGTGTATGCACAGGTCTCTTGTTGCATCAGGTGGTCACACTCTGAGCAAGGTAGGGGGCTGACAACCTTTCCCTGAGTGTTTGTGAGGAAGACATGTCCCTGTTCTCTAGAGTGCACAAGCGGGTGAGCTCTGCAGCCATACCACTGACACCCGATACTTTTAACTGTAAGGACTGGGAGGCACCACTTATCCTTGTATCCCTGATATGGGTGGCTAGCTGGTATAGGTGGAGCCACCAGTCCTCAGGCCCCTGATGTGGGTAGTTGAGGACCCTCCTTAATAGAGCAGTGTCAAGCATCAAGAACCCACCTCGCCACTGCACAGCTGAAACCGTTAAAGTCAGACCTTAGGCCACACGCCCATGCACTGTAAGAAGAACCCAGCTCCTGAAATGGGCCACACAGTTCTATGCAGGGGTGAAAGCCATTCAAAGTCTATGGACCACTTGCGCCTGGCCAGGAGCTGCTTCTGCCCTGAGTTTCCAGCTTAGAGGAGCCATCAGATCATTTTTTCCCTGTTTGTTAATTTGTTCCTTCTCCAGTGGCTCTGGTTGCATGCCAGGACCTATCTCAGGCCCAGGGAAATCGAATGTCACTGAAGCCAGCTCGGGGGCCTGGGACAGAGGGGTGATGGCTCAGTTAAATGGGGGAGAGTTTTTTTGAAAAGGGAGGTATTTGACCTGTGCAGTGAATTAAATGCTAGCACTTATGCAGAGAGCGCTGTTCTTCTCTGATTCTGGAGGCATGAGTAGACTCTGTGCCACTGGCTCTCTGTGGCTGGGGAAACCGTGTACAGAAAGCTACTGCCAGCCCCTCTGCAGTCACACCAGCAGATCAGGGATGAGGGGCACTGGTTCCCACTGAGTTAGGTCCGGCAACTTCTTGCTGCTTCTGAACCATATCTCCCTCCCTCTGTTGCTAAGTCCAATTTCTTAACTTTGCCTTTGATGTTCAGGGCTTCTAGCTTGTCATATATATAATCAATTTACTTGTTTTTTCAGGTCTTTGTTGTAAGAGGGACTATCAGAAGCATCTGACTACTCCACTGTCTTGGCCCTGCCTGCATCTGATGCATTCTTGTCTAGCTATATTTGATAGATATTTTTCTAGGTTAGAATATAAGTTTTCCTAATGCTTTCAAAGTAGACATTATGTTCTCATGCCTGACTGATGGAAATTCACAGTCATGGGAATGCTTTCCTTTTTTTTTTTTTTTTTTTGATTCAAAAAATCCTCTTATAAAATGTAATAAAGAAAAGTATGTAAAGTTGTTTATTTGCATTTTATGAATTCCTAACTTGGATTATTTCTAGCACAAATATAAATATTGAAAAAACTGCAAATATATCATCACAAAGTTTCACAATCCATATTTGCAACAATGGCTGAGGGCACCTGCTTTCCCTTGGACCATTACTATTACTATTTTTAAATCTTCCAATATCTGCTAAACCATTTGGAAAAATGATGAATTCCAACTGCCATTTTAATTTAAATTTATTTTTTAGTGAAATTAGATAAATTTCCATGAATATAGTAGTGCCTTCTTATCTTCTACTGGACTCTCCTGACATATATTTTGCTCATTTTTATACTTTTATGTTGATTTGAGGAGTGCTATAGGAAACCCTGGTGGCATAGTGGTTAAGAGCTATGACTGCCAGTCAGAAGGTCGGCAGTTTGAATCCACCAGGTGCTCTTTGGAAACCCTATGGGACAGTTCTACTCTGTCAAAATTGACTCAATGACAATAGGTTTTGGTTTATATGTATCATAAAGACAGGAAAGAAAGAAGAGACCAAAACGGATGTCAAAAGAGACTTCGAAACTTGCTCTAAAATATCCGGTAGCTAATGGGAATAGAAGAAATTAAGAAGTAGAAGAGCTGAACAGAAGATTCAAAGGGCAGCTTGAAAGACAAAATAAAATATTATAATGAACTGTGCAAAGATCTGGAAGTAGAAAATCAAAAGGGAAGAAAACTCTCAGTATTTCTTAAGTCAAAAGAACTGAAGAAAAATTCAAGCTGCAAGTCGCAATATTGAAGGATTCTATGGGCAAAATATTGAACGAAATATCAAGAGAAAGATGGAAGGAATACACAGAGTCATTATACCAAAACTAATTGGTCAATGTTCAACATTTCAGGATGTAGCATATGATCAAGATCCAAAGGTACTGCAGGAAGTCCATGCTATGCTGAAAGGAATGGCAAAAAACAACGGTCCAGGAACTGACAGAGTACCAACTGAGATGTTTCAACAAACAAATGCAGCACTGGAAGTGCTCATTTGTCTATGCCAAGAAATTTGGAAGACAGCTACCTGGCCAACCAACTGGAAGAGAGCCAATATATATGCCTATTCCCAAGAAAGGAGGTCCAATCAAATGCAGAAATTCTTGAACAATATCATTAATATCACATACAAGCAAAATTTTGCTGAAGATCATTCAAAAGTGGCTGTAGCAGTGTATTGACAGGGAACTGCCAGAAGTTCAAGATGAATTCAGGAGAGGATATGGAATGAGGGATATCATTGCTGATGTCAGATGGATCCTAGCTGAAAGCAGAGAATACCAGAAAGATGTTTACCTGTGTTTTACTGACTATGCAAAGACATTCGACTGTGTGGATCATAACCAATTATGGATAACATAGCAAAGAATGGGAATTTAGAGCACTTAATTTTGCTCATAAGAAACTTGGACATAGATCAAGAGGCAATCGTTCCAACAGAACAAGGGGATACTTCATGGTTTAAAGTTAAGGAAGATGTGCATCAGGTTTGTATCTTTTCACCATACTTATTCAATCTGTACGCTGACCAAGTAACCTGAGAAGCCAGACTGTATAGAAGAATTTGGCATCAGGATTAGAGGAAGACTCATTAACAACCTGTGATATGCAGATGACAAGACCATGCTTACTGAAAGTGAAGAGGACTTGAAGCACTTAGTGATAAAGATCAAAAACCACAGCCTTCATTATAGATTACACCTCAACATAAAGAAAACAGAAATCCTCACAACCAGACCAGTAAGAAACGTCATGATAAAAGGAGAAAATATTGAACTTGTCAAGGATTTCATTTTACTTGGAGTGACAATCAAAGCAGCATTCAAGAAATCAAATGACGTGTTACTTTAGGCAAATCTGCTGCAAAAGACTTCCTTAAAGTGTTAAAAAGCAAAGATGTCACTTTAAGGACCACGGAGTGCCTGATCCAAGCCATGGTGTTTTCAACTGCCTTATACGTGTGTGAAAGCTAGACAAGGAGTAAGGAAGACCAGAGAAGAGTTGGTGCCTTTGAATAATGGTTTTAGTGAAGAATATTTAATGTACCGTTGACTGCCAAAAGGAGAAAAAAATCTGTCCTGGAAGAAGTACAGCAAGAATATCCTACTGAGCAGTTACATCTCTCTTATAGGGTTGCTGTAAGTTGGAATCAACTCAATAACATGGGTTTCATTTGGTTTAAGTGGAGTTCAAGGAAAAAATGTTTTATATAAATATCACAAAATACATTTCCTAAATCTAAATTGATAATTTAGATTTAGGAAATGTATAAATTTTGTTGCATTTTTTATTTATGAGAAAATAAAATTTGTAACTCTTCAGGGTTATACTTTATCTATATTAATGGGGTGCCAATTATACTTTCTGAGCATTCTTTTTAGTTCATATTATTTTTCAGTTGAGTCTAATAGTGTTTCAGGTTGATTATATCATACGTAAATACCATTCGTTTTTGCTAGCTTTTCAAAGGTAAGATATTTTTGGTTCCAGTGTTGTTTGCCATGATATCCAGGTCTACAACTTCCAAGAAAAATGTTGAGTATTTGATCCTTAATGTTTGATTGTAACATTGAGGGAAAACATTAACAGTGTTTTATTTTCCATTTAAACTATGTATGCATTTTATCATATTACAGATTTTTTTCTGCCTCTTCTAGACTATTAAAAAAAATTAGTATGTTTGTATTTAGTGTTCTATGGGAATTTGTATTATTTTTTACCAAAAAGGTTTATCCCCCACTGATGTGATGTCAGGGTTTTTCTCTAATTTGGACTCATCAATGACTTCTCTCTTTCTTTAACATCTTATATACAACATTTTCTGTTGGTTGTATCTTCAGAATAGATTCCATATCTGCCCACTTCTAAATTACTCCCTTGCCAACACCCTGGGCCTGGCTGCCACTACAGCTTGCTCAGACACTGTAAGGGCCTCCTAACTGCTCTCCCAACCTTCAGTTTTTCCCTCTAGAGTCTAATCAGACAACAACCAGGTGGAAGTTCTTAAAACATTACTCAGGTGACATGTCTCTCTGATCAAATCTTTTCAAAGATTTTAAATAAATCCAAGTCCTTTAGGCTGCCATGATAATCTTTTGGACATATCTCTCGCCTCACTACACAGCAACCTTCTCTCCCTTGATTTCTGCTGTGCATCCTGCTTGTTTTGTTTCATTTTCTCTAGGCCTTTGGACTGGGGTTTGTTCTGTCTCCTAGTATTTTTTTTTTTTTTTTGCATATTTTCCTGTTGTTTGGCTCTCCTCTATCATTCAGATCTCTGCTGAGATATCACTGTTAAGAAAGGACTTTGCTGACCAACTAATTTAACCTATAAATTAACATTCTACTTCAATGCCTTGCTCATTTTGTAAGCATTAGCATCACTTTGATTTTTACTGTTATCTCTATTTGTATATGCATTTTTTGTGTATTTCTACATTGGACTGTAAGTTTCTGATGGGCAGAGAATTTGTCTGATGGTTTACTTATGTTTCTATGGGACCTGAAACAGCAGTTGACAAACAATATGCACTTACTTAACATTTTTTTTTGTATTTTTTTATTAACTTTTATTAACCTTCAAGTGAACGTTTACAATTCCAATCGGTCTGTCACATATAAGTTTACATACATCTTACTCCGTTCTCCCACCTGCTCTTCCCTTATTGAGTCAGCCCTTTCAGTCTCTCCTTTCGTGACAATTTTGCCAGCTTCCCTCTCTCTCTATCCTCCCATTCCCCCTCCAGACAAGAGCTGCCAACACACTCCCAAGTGTCCACCTGATATAATTAGCTCACTCTTCATAAGCATCTCTCTCCCACCCGCTGACCAGTCCCTTTCATGTCTGATGAGTTGTCTTCGGGGACGGTTCCTGTCCTGTATCAACAGAAGGTCTGGGGACCATGGCCGCCGGGATTCCTCTAGTCTCAGTCAGACCATTAAGTATGGTCTTTTTATGAGAATTTGGAGTCTGCATCCCACTGATCTCCTGTTCCCTCAGGAGTTCTCTGTTGTGCTCCCTGTCAGGGCAGTCATCGATTGTGGCCAGGCACCAACTAGTTCTTCTGGTCTCAGGATGATGTAGGTCTCTGGTTCATGTGGCCCTTTCTGTCTCTTGGGCTCCTAGCTGTCGTGTGACCTTGGTGTTTTTCATTCTCCTTTGTTCCAGGTGGGTTGAGACCAATTGATGCATCTTAGATGGCCGCTTGTTAGCATTTAAGACCCCAGACGCCACATTTCAAAGTGGGATGCAGAATGTTTTCATAATAGAATTATTTTGCCAATTGACATAGGAGTCCCCTCAAACCATTTTCCCCAGATGCCCGCCCCTGCTCCACTGACCTTTGAATCATTCATTTTATCCCGGAAACTTCTTTGCTTTTGGTCCTGTCCAATTGAGCTGATCTTCCATGTACTGAGTGTTGTCTTTCCCTTCACCCAAAGCAGTTCTTATCTACTGATTAATCAATAAAAAACCCTCTCCCTCCCTTCCCCCTTCGTGACCACAAAAGTATGTGTTCTTCTCAGTTTTTACTATTTCTCAAGATCTTATAATAGTGGTCTTATACAATATTTGTCCTTTTGCCTCTAATTTCGCTCAGCAGAATGCCTTCCAGGTTCCTCCATGTTATGAAATATTTCAGAGATTCGTCACTGTTCTTTATCGATGCGTAGTATTCCATTGTGTGAATATACCACAATTTATTTACCCATTCATCCGTTGACAGACACCTTGGTTGCTTCCAGCTTTTTGCTATTGTAAACAGAGCTGCAATAAACATGGGTGTGCATATATCTGTTTGTGTGAAGGCTCTTGTATCTCTAGGGTATATTCCGAGGAGTGGGATTTCTGGGTTGTATGGTAGTTCTATTTCTAACTGTTTAAGATAACGCCAGATAGATTTCCAAAGTGGTTGTACCATTTGACATTCCCACCAGCAGTGTATAAGAGTTCCAATCTCTCCGCAGCATCTCCAACATTTATTATTTTGTGTTTTTTGGATTAATGCCAGCCTTGTTGGAGTGAGATGGAATCTCATCGTAGTTTTAATTTGCATTTCTCTAATGGCTAATGATCGAGAGCATTTTCTCATGTATCTGTTGGCTGCCTGAATGTCTTTAGTGAAATGTGTGTTCATATCCTTTGCCCACTTCTTGATTGGGTTGTTTGTCTTTTTGTGGTTGAGTTTTGACAGAATCATATAGATTTTAGAGATCAGGCGCTGGTCGGAGATGTCATAGCTGAAAATTCTTTCCGTCTGTAGGTGGTCTTTTTACTCTTTTGGTGAAGTCTTTAGATGAGCATAGATGTTTGATTTTTAGGAGCTCCCAGTTATCGGGTTTCTCTTCATCATTTTTGGTAATGTTTTGCATTCTGTTTATGCCTTGTATTAGGGCTCCTAGGGTTGTACCTATTTTTTCTTCCATGATCTTTATCCTTTTAGTCTTTATGTTTAGGTCTTTGATCCACTTGGAGTTAGTTTTTGTGCATGGTGTGAGGCATGGGTCCTGTTTCATTCTTTTGCAAATGGATATCCAGTTATGCCAGCACCATTTGTTAAAAAGACTATCTTTTCCCCAACTTACTGACACTGGTCCTTTGTCAAATATCAGCTGCTCATACGTGGATGGACTTATATCTGGGTTCTCAATTCTGTTCCATTGGTCTATGTGCCTGTTGTTGTACCAGTACCAGGCTGTTTTGACTACTGTGGCTGTATAATAGGTTCTGAAATCAGGTACAGTGAGGCCTCCCACTTTCTTCTTCTTTTTCAGTAATGCTTTGCTTATCCGGGGCTTCTTTCCCTTTCATATGAAATTGGTGATTTGTTTCTCTATCCCCTTAAAATATGACATTGGAATTTGGATCGGAAGTGCGTTAAATGTATAGATGGCTTTTGGTAGAATAGACATTTTTACTATGTTAAGTCTTCCTATCCATGAGCAGGGTATGTTTTTCCACTTAAGTATGTCCTTTTGAATTTCTTGTAGTAGAGCTTTGTAGTTTTCTTTGTATAGGTCTTTTACATCCTTGGTAAGATTTATTCCTAAGTATTTTATCTTCTTGGGGGCTACTGTGAATGGTATTGATTTGGTGATTTTCTCTTCGATGTTCTTTTTGTTGATGTAGAGGAATCCAAGTGATTTTTGTATGTTTATTTTATAACCTGAGACTCTGCCAAACTCTTTTATTAGTTTCAGTAGTTTTCTGGAGGATTCCTTAGGGTTTTCTGTGTATAAGATCATGTCATCTGCAAATAGTGATAACTTTACTTCCTCCTTGCCAATCCGGATACCCTTTATTTCTTTGTCTAGCCTAATTGCCCTGGCTAGGACTTCCAGCACGATGTTGAATAAGAGCGGTGATAAAGGGCATCCTTGTCTGGTTCCCGTTCTCAAGGGAAATGCTTTCAGGTTCTCTCCATTTAGAGTGATATTGGCTGTTGGCTTTGCATAGATGCCCTTTATTATGTTGAGGAATTTTCCTTCAATTCCTATTTTGGTAAGAGTTTTTATCATAAATGGGTGTTGGACTTTGTCAAATGCCTTTTCTGCATCAATTGATAAGATCATGTGGTTTTTGTCTTTTGTTTTATTTATGTGATGGATTACATTAATGGTTTTTCTGATGTTAAACCACCCTTGCATACCTGGTATAAATCCCACTTGATCATGGTGAATTATTTTTCTGATGTGTTGTTGGATTCTTTGGCTAGAATTTTGTTGAGGATTTTTGCATCTATGTTCATGAGGGATATAGGTCTGTAATTTTCTTTTTTTGTAATGTCTTTACCTGGTTTTGGGATCAGGGAGATGGTGGCTTCATAGAATGAGTTGGGTAGTATTCCGTCCTTTTCTATACTTTGAAATACCTTCAGTAGTAGTGGTGTTAACTCTTCTCTGAAAGTTTGGTAGAACTCTGCAGTGAAGCCGTCCGGGCCAGGGCTTTTTTTTTTTTGTTGGAAGTTTTTTGATTACCGTTTCAATCTCTTTTTTTGTTATGGGTCTGTTCAGTTGTTCTACTTCTGAATGTGTTAGTTTAGGTAGGTAGTGTTTTTCCAAGAATTCATCCATTTCTTCTAGGTTTGCAAATTTGTTAGAGTACAATTTTTCATAGTAATCTGATTCTTTTAATTTCATTTGGTTCTGTTGTGATGTTGTCCTTCTCGTTTCTTATTTGGGTTATTTGTTTCCTGTATTTCTTTAGTCAGTCTAGCCAATGGTTTATCAATTTTGTTAATTTTTTCGAAAAACCAGCTTTTGGCTTTGTTAATTCTTTCAATTGTTTTTCTGTTCTCTAATTCATTTAGTTCAGCTCTAATTTTTATTATTTGTTTTCTTCTGGTGCCTGATGGGTTCTTTTGTTGCTCACTTTCTATTTGTTCAAGTTGTCGGGACAGTTCTCTGATTTTGGCTCTTTCTTCTTTTTGTATGTGTGCATTTATCGATATAAATTGGCCTCTGAGCACTGCTTTTGCTGTGTCCCAGAGGTTTTGATAGGAAGTATTTTCATTCTCGTTGCATTCTATGAATTTCCTTATTCCCTCCTTGATGTCTTCTATAACCCAGTCTTTTTTCAGGAGGGTATTGTTCATTTTCCAAGTATTTGAGTTCTTTTCCCCTAGGTTTTCTGTTATTGATTTCTAGTTTTATTGCCTTGTGGTCTGAGAAGATGCTTTGTAATATTTCGATGTTTTGGACTCTGCAAAGGTTTGTTTTATGACCTAATACGTGGTCTATTCTAGAGAATGTTCCATGTGCGCTAGAAAAAAAAGTATACTTTGCAGCAGTTGGGTGGAGAGTTCTGTATAAGTCAATGAGGTCAAGTTGGTTGATTGTTGTAAGTAGGTCTTCCGTGTCTCTATTGAGCTTCTTACTGGAATTCCTGTCCCTCTTCGAAAGTGGTGTGTTGAAGTCTCCTACTATAATTGTGGAAGTGTCTATCTCACTTTTCAATTCTGTTAAAATTTGATTTATGTATCTTGCAGCCCTGTCATTGGGTGCATAAATATTTAATATAGTTATGTCTTCCTGATCAATTGTCCCTTTTATCATTATATAGTGTCCTTCTTTATCCTTTGTGGTGGATTTAAGTCTAATGTCTATTTTGTCAGAAATTAATATTGCTACTCCTCTTCTTTTTTACTTATTGTTTGCTTGATATATTTTTTTCCATCCTTTGAGTTTTATTTTGTCTGTGTCTCTAAGTCTAATGTGTGTCTCTTGTAGGCAGCATATAGATGGATCGTGTTTCTTTATCCAGTCCGTGACTCTGTCTCTTTATTGGTGCATTTATTCCATTTACATTCAGCGTAATTATAGATAAATAAGTGTTTAGTGTTGTCATTTTGATGCCTTTTCATGTGTGGTGTTGGCAATTTCATTTGTCCACATACTTTTTTGTGCTGAGACGTTTTTCTTAGTAAATTGTGAGATCCTCATTTTCATAGTGTTTGACTTTATGTTGGTTGAGTCATTACATTTTTCTTGGCTTTTATCTTGAGTTATGGATTTGTTATACTTTTTTGTGGTTACCTTATTATTTACCCCTATTTTTCTACGTAAAAACCTAACTTGTATCATTCTATATCGCCTTGTATCGCTCTCCATCTGGCAGTTCAATGCCTCCTGTATTTAGTCCCTCTTTTTGATTATTGTGATCTTTTACCTATTGACTTCCATGATTCCATTATGTGTATTGTTATTTTTTTAATTAATCTTAATTTGTTTGTTTTTGTGATTTCCCTATTTGAGTTGATATCAGGACATTCTGTTTTGTGACCTTGTATTGTGCTGGTATCTGATATTATTGGTTTTCTGACCAAACAATATCCTTTAGTATTTCTTGTAGCTTTGGTTTGGTTTTTGCAAATTCTCTAAACTTGTGTTTATCTGTAAATATCTTAATTTCTCCTTCATATTTCAGAGAGAGTTTGGCTGGATATATGATCCTTGGCTGGCAGTTTTTCTCCTTCAGTGCTCTGTATATGTCATCCCATTCCCTTCTTGCCTGCATGGTTTCTGCTGAGTAGTCTGAACTTATTCTTATTGATTCTCCCTTGAAGGAAACCTTTCTTTTCTCCCTGGCTGCTTTTAAAATTTTCTGTTTATCTTTGGTTTTGGCGAGTTTGATGATAATATGTCTTGGTGTTTTCCTTTTTGGATCAATCTTAAATGGGGTTCGATGAGCATCTCAGATAGATATTCTTTCGTCTTTCATGATGTCAGGGAAGTTTTGTGTCAGGAGTTCTTCAACTATTTTCTCTGTGTTTTCTGTCCCCCCTCCCTGTTCTGGGACTCCAATCACTCGCAAGTTATCCTTCTTGATAGAGTCCCACATGATTCTTAGGGTTTCTTCATTTTTTTTAATTCTTTTATCTGATTTTTTTTTCAGCTATGTTGGTGTTGATTCCCTGGTCCTCCAGAAGTCCCAGTCTGCCTTCTAATTGCTCGAGTCTGCTCCTCTGACTTCCTATTGCGTTGTCTAATTCTGTAATTTTATTGTTAATCTTTTGGATTTCTACATGCTGTCTCTCTATGGATTCTTGCAACTTATTAATTTTTCCACTATGTTCTTGAATAATCTTTCTGAGTTCTTCAACAGTTTTATTGGTGTGTTCCTTGGCTTTTTCTACAGTTTGCCTTATTTCGTTTCTGATGTCTTGAAGCATTCTGTAAATTAGTTTTTTCTATTCTGTATCTGATAATTCCAGGATTGTATCTTCATTTGACAAAGATTTTGATTCTTTTGTTTGGGGGGTTGTAGAAGCTGTCATGGTCTGCTTCTTTATGTGGTTTGATATGGACTGCTGTCTCCGAGCCATCACTGGGAAACTAGTTTTTCCAGAAAATCTGCTGACTGGTAAGCTGGCTCCAGGCTCTGAAAACAATCGCTGCCTCTCCGTATTTGTTCATTCTCCATCTCTAAATCTGTGTTTGTTGTTCAGGGTTCATAGATTGTTATGTATGTGATCAATTCACTTGTTTTTCCGAGTCTTTTTTGCAAGAGGGATTATTAATCACATCGTTTTGTTCTATTTTATATTCTCCATTGTCTAAACAGAAGCATAGCAAAAGGGGGGCAGAGGAGGGCACATGCACCAGGGTCCAAGTCCAAGGGTGCAGCAGACAAGGTACAGAATGATTTTAGGCGCCACATATATGAAAGCCAGACAAGAGGGGGGAAGACATTTCTGCTGACTCATCAACATCTATTCATCTTGAAATTTGGGATAGGGAAAGGCTGAACTTAAAGATTGCCCCTGGAAACTCCTTACCCTCACTATGCCCTGTGTGTGAAATATACTACAAAGTATAAGAATTGCAACTTTCTTGATATTTTGATAAAAGTAACATAAAAATTATACGACAGCAATTTGCTTTGGATTTTAATGGTTCAGTAGCTTTCTGGTTTAGGTATTTTCTATTCAGTGTTTTTTTGGTATTTTATTGATTATATTTTGTTAATGTATATCTGTGAACAGACTTACACGCGTGTATATGAATGCACACTTGCATGCACACACTCCTAGACTTGTGAACACACATATCCACTCAAGGATTTCATGGATAAAATTATAATATTGACATGAAGGTAGATCTCAATAATTCTTGAGTTATAGAAAGTTAATGGTTAAGAAGACTAAATTCCACCAATACTGTTTATATATTCTACGCAAATCTAATAAAAATCACAACAAAATTTGTAAAGAAAATGACAAACTAATTCTAAAACTTATGTAGGTACGTAAAGGCCCAATAGTAGCCAGAGTAATACCAAAAAATAAGTAACAGCCCCTACCAGATACCTGACATTTTGTAATAAATGAACAGTGCTGTGTCCTTATTTAAATAAACAGACTTCTCATTTGACTAAATCCAGTTTTTTTTTTTTTTTTTAGTTTATGTCATTGTTTAATTTCTACAACCAAATTTATACTTCCAAATAGAATCTCTTCCCTGAAATCCATGGTTGAATATCAACTTCCAAGGTAATATCTCCATGAGGATATATATTAAGTATTCAAAATTGACATATTTGAAGTTTAAAGGTTGATTACGCTCTCCAGGATATTTTCCTGCTCAATCTTCACCCTATCGTTAAATGATGCCTTTATTCAACCAAAGCTTTAGTAGCATCCCTGACTCCACTGTTCTCTCAAAGAATGCATTATTCAGCATTTCCTCATTGTCTTCAGGACTTTGCTACTTTTGCTATTTTCCATAGTTGATGGTTCAAGTCATCATACTTACTCACCTGTACTTTTGTAGTATCTACCTAAATGGTCTTACTGTGCCCATCTTTGTACCATAAAGCACATGGAATAATCCATTTAAAGTATGTTAGATTTTATTAAGGTTCTACTCAATTTTACAAAAACTTGAGTTGAATGGAAAGCTTTTAAAATTAAACTCAAGGCCCAACTCCACATGGCCTCCATTATTGTATGCTCCTCAATTCCTATTACCTCACTGGGCTCTTTCATTGTATTACATCTATATTTTGCTGAGGTTTCTTCTTTGGATAATAACTCATCTCTTATTTTAGGGCTTTAGCCAGTTCGTTTGCTTTGAGCAGTCTGCTTCTAGAAATGATAGAGAGACTTCATCCCTGAACCAGTTACTATCTTGTCCTTTTACCTTACTTTTTAAATTTTTCTTCAGATAGCAAGGCACCATCTTACTATATATATGTAATTATGTGTATCTATTTCTGTCTACTACTAGAAAAAGAATCGATGCATGCAAACTCCAGTATTGATGAAGAATATTCAATATACCATAGACTCCCAATAGAATGAATGTTTAGTCATTCAGTCTTAGAAGAAATACAACCAAAATGTACCTTAGAAATTAGGATGGTGTCTTAGTCATCTAATGCTGCTATATCAGAAATACCACAGGAGGATGGCTTTAACAAAGAAAAATTTATTCTCTCACTGTCTAGTAGGCTACAAGTCCAAATTCAGGTCGTGAGCTCCAGGGGAAGGCTTTCTCTCTCTGTCTGCGCTGGAGGAATGTCCTTGTCATCAATCTTCCCTTGGTCTGGGAGCATCTCAGTGCAGACCCAAAGGACATGCTCTGCTTCAGCACTCCTTTCTCGGTGGTATGAGGCCCCCATGTCTCTCTTCTCACTTCTCTCTTTTGTATCTCAAAAGAGATTCACTTAAGACACTACCTGATCTTATACATTTCATCAACATAACTTCTGCTAATCCATCTTATTACATCATAGTGATGGGGTGTACAACACTTAGCGAAACCACATCAGATCGTAAAATGATAGGCAATCATAGAATCGTACAAGGGAATCATGACCTAGGCAAGTTGACAGATATTTTGGGGGGGGGACACAATTCAATCCATGACAGATGGTGAGACTTCAAATTGCTTGCTTTGGACATGTCATCAGGAAAAACTAATTGCTGGAAAAAGGTACCATGTTTGGTAAAGTAGAGAGCCAACCAAAATGGGGGAAACCCTCAGTGAGACGGATTAACCCAATAGCTGCAACAATGGACTCAAAATACCAAAGATCATGAAGATGTTACAGGACATGGCAATCTTTCATTTTATGATGCATAAAGTCACCATAACTCGGAACCAACTTGATGGCAGCTAACAACAACTAGAATGCATATACTTTGACATCCTGCTTGGTACCCGAAAAAAATATTTGTGTCCAGAAAGTATTTCTTGGATGAGTGAATGCAACTTGTGTAGATTAGATTATTAGTCACCAAATATTGACATTATTCCCCTGCTTGCCCCCACACACATAGACCTACACTGTCTCCATGGGAGGAGTATATTTCCTGACCCACTGACACTAGTCTTGGCCATGGTACTTGGTTAATGGAATGTGGATATGAGTGTGAGTGTGGTGTTTCCCAGCCTAGTCTGTAAGAGACTTCTCCTCTGAAAGCTTGAAGTTCTACCATGAGATGAACATGCCTCAAGTGTCTGCTGCCCCTTCAACTTGTCCAAGGAAATTAAGAGATGCATGGAAACAACCTGAACTCAAAACCTAGCTGATCTGTAGAGTTGCATGAAATACTTTTTATTATTTGTCACTAAGATTCTGTGGTTGTCTTTCATGCACTATTGTAGTAAATTCTGACTAATATCCCAACCCAGTGCCTTCGAGTCGATTCCACGACTAATATAAGAACATGATATGGAAGCCAAATACAGGCCTAATGGTATATGAAATATATGATTAATTCACTATACCTAGAAACAAGGGAGAGGGTTATCCTTGGTGCATCCTGAGTAGCGGGGTATTTCTCTTCTCTTTCACGTCAGGATTTGCGATATGACTTGCTGGGCAAATGGAATATGAGTGAAGTGAAGGATTCCACATTCAAACAGAAGAATTAAGTGCCATTTATCTGGTTCCAGGCATATTCCTATGCATTTGCCATGATAGTGGCTAACATAAGAGCTGCTAACCACAAATGAAATAGGAAAGATGATAATACAGAGCAGATTTGCACTTGACTCACATCCAAGAGGTATTATAAATGAGAAATATCCCCACATTTTAAGTCAATGAAGCTTGTGGATTGTCAATCAACTAGGATAGAGTTCAAGCCCAGTTCCAAGGATATAATCTAACCATTTCACCAATAACTGTAATCCCATTTGTCGTGATTATGTCTGGAGCATGAATTAAACCAGATGTTGTCTAATTAGGTCAGTTGTTTATTTTTCCTAAAGGGGTTCATGCACCTGTAATTATTATACAAGTTTGAACTCAGGTTTTTTTTTTTTTTTTTAACCCAGTTAAAACAAATTTTAACTGATTTAGTGATAATGCAAAAAAAGTGCTGTTGCTGATAATAATGGCGATGATATACACCCGTCCCAACCCATATGTATTTTATATAATTAATACTGACAGGAGCTTGGGTGAAATTTTGACTTGCTCTACAAGCATGACTAGAAACCAGTGAGATATCATAGATGTCTCCTATGAACAATAGGCATATTGGTTTTGACAGACCCTAAACCAAAGAGGTCTCTATAATAGCTGACTTGAATATCATATTTTTAATACCATTAGGTGACCATTTATATATTTTTATAACTGGTCCTTATTAATGGTAAGATAAACGGGACATTAATAGATTTGAATATCAGTATAACAACAGGGAACTGCAAGAAATTCAAGCCAGATTCAGAAGAGGGAGTGGAACCAGGGATATCATTGCTGATGTCAGATGGATCCTGGCTGAAAGCAGAGAATACCAGAAGGATGTTTACTTGTGTTTTACTGGCTATGCAAAGGCATTTGACTGTGTGGATCATAACAAATTACGGATAACATTGTGAAGAATGGGAATTCCAGAACACATAATTGTGTTATCAGGAACCTGTCCATGGATCAAGAGCCAATTGTTCAGACAGAACATGGGGAGACTGAGTGGTTTACAGACAAGAAAGGTGAGTGTCAGGGTTGTGTCCTTTCACCATACCTATTCAATCTCTGTGCTGAGCAAATAATCTGAGGAACTGGACTACATGAAGAAGAATGAGGTATCAGAATTGGAAGAAGACTCATTACAGCCTGCATTATGCAGATGACACAACTTTGCTTGCTGAAAGTGAAGAGGATTTGAAGCATTTACTGAGGAAAATAAAAGACTACAGCCTTCATTATGGATTACACTTGAACATAAAAAAACAAAAATCCTCACTATTGGACCAATAAGCCAAACCATGATAAACAGAAAAAAGATTGAAGTTGTCAAGGATTTCATTTTACTTGGATCCACAATCAATACCCATAGCAGCAGCAATCAAGAAATCAAAAGATGCTATTTCCAGAGGCAGAGCCAAAGTGGCAGAATAGACAGGCGCTTCCAGCGAGCTCTCTTTACAACAAACACCTGAAAAAAACAAGTGAAACAAGTATATTTATGACAAGCTAGGAGCCCTGAGTATCAAAGGCAAGCTTAGAAAAAGAACTGAGGGGCAGGGGGAGGAAGAGATGGTTCAGAAGTGGAGAGGAGTTACCAGACCTGAATCATGGGGAACCCTCAGGCACCATTCCCAGGAGCTGCAGTGGCTGGTTGGTACTAGCGTTCGGCCACAGTTTCCTCAGGGAGAAGCAGCCAGCCATACAGCCTACTCAGACCTCCGGAACCAGAGAAGAATGGCGCTCTCAGCAAAAGCTAATTACCTTCATATATTTCACTGCAATCCCCACTCTGCACCCCCACCCCCCTACTCCCAAGATGGCTTCAGTGGCTGACTTCCCTGGGCCTGAGATAGGTCCTGTTTAGAGCCTAGACCCATCCTCACGGGCTTTGAGAAGGAGTAAATTTGCAACTGGGGAAAATCTTAATTTACCAGCTCCATTAACCAGGGAAGCTCAGGACAGAAGCAGCTCCTGATCAGACATAAGCGGTCCATGGACTTTGACAACCTTTCCCCTCTGCATGGACCTGTCTGGGCCTATTTCAGGAGAATAGGCCCCTGTTGGCAGACAGCAACTATTTCAGCTGTGCAGTGGAAAGGTGGGTGTTTGATGTTTGACATTGCTTTGCCTATTAAACAGGGTCCTCACCTACCCATATCAGGGGCCTAAGAACAGATGGCTCCACTCAGGTCACCCAGCCAACCACAAAAGGGGTCCGAGGATAACTGGTACTTCTCAGTCCTTACAACCAAAAATATTGGGTGCTCATGGTCCATCTAAAGAACCCACCCAACTGTACACTCTAGGGAATAGGGGCACACTTTCTTCAGAGACACTTGGGGGATGATTCTCAGCCCCCTGCCTTGTTCAGAGTATGACCACCTGCTACAACCAGATACAGGTACCTGCACCAATCACCCCTGCCCCTCTAAGGGTGTAGGACACAGCCTGCACCACACACTTGATGATCAGCTACCTAGACAACTGAGCTGAATTCATACAAGAAAACTGAATGCACTCCTAGACTGATCTGCCTGATAACAGCTCTAACCATCTGGTGAGAGGACATCAGAGCACCAAAATTGAAAATAATCAAGTTAGCTCACTCAAGCAACCCATCTGGGCATATCAAAACAAAACAAAGCAAGAAGCTATGACACAGTAAGCAAACATAAAATAAACTAATACAATAACTTATAGATGGCTCAAAGAAAACAGTCAATTTCAAGTCACATAAAGAAACAGACCATAATCACCTCAACAAACTCTCAAAACAAAGAATCAAGGGATCTTCTAGATGAAAGTGCATTCCTGGAATTACCAGAGGCAGAAAACAAAACATTAATATGCAGAACCTTTCAAAACATCAAGAAGGAAATAAGGCAATGCGCAGAACAAGCCAAGGAACATACAGATAAAGCAATTGAAGAAATTAAAAAGATTATTCAGGAACATAAGGAAAAATTTCATAAGCTGGAAAAATCCATAGACAGACAGCAATCAGAAATTCAGAAAATTAACAATAAAATTAAAGAAATAAACAACTCCAATAGAAAGCCAGAGAAGCAGATTTGAGCATATGGAAGGCATAATTTCTGAACTTGAAGATAAGCACTTGGCACTCATACGTTTGAAGAAAAATCAGACAAAAGAATTTTTAAAAAATGAAGAAAGCTTAAGAATCATGGCAGACTGTATCAAGGGAAATAACCTACGAGTAATTGGAGTATCAGAACAGGGAGGGATAACACAAAATACAGAGAAAATTGTTGAAGATTTTTTAGCGGAAAACTTCCCTGATGTCATGAAAGATGAGAAGATATCTATCCAAGATACTCATCTAACTGAACATGAGACAGATGTCAAAAGAAAGTCTCCAAGACAGATTATACTTGAACTTGCCAAAACCAAAGATAAAGAAAGAATTTTAAGGGTAGCTAGGGATAAAGTAAAAGTCACCTAGAAAGGAGAGCCAATAAGAGTAAGCTTGGACTACTAGGCAGAAACCACACAGGCAAGAAGGCAATGGGATGACATATAAAAAGTTGAAGGAAAAAATTGCCAACCAAGAATCATATATCCAGCAAAAATGTCTCTCAAATATAAAGGTGAAATTAAGACATTTCCAGATAAACAGAAGTTTAGAGAATTCATAAAAACCAAAGCAAAACTACAAGAAATACTAAAGGGAGTTCTTTGGCTAGAAAATCGATAATATCAGTATCAACCAAAGACTAGAACACTGGGCAGAGCAACCAGAAGTCAACCCAGATGGAGAAATCCAAAAAAACAAAGCAAAATTATTTAAAAAAAAAAAAGCTCAAAACAGGGTAACAGCAATGTTATCATATAAAAGAAGACAACATTAGAATAATAAAGAGGGAGTAAGAAATGTTATCATACACCTTCTATATGGAGAGGAAAATATGGCAATACAAAGAAATAGAAGTTACATTTAAATTTGGAAAAATAGGGGTAAAGAATAAGGTAACCACAAAGGAGACAAACTATCCTACTCATCAAAATAAAATACAAGGGAAAAATACAGACTCAGCAGAAACAAAATCAACAACAACAAATATGAGGAAAAGACAATATATAAAGAAAATCTACTCAGCATATAAAATCAAGTGGGAAAAAGAAACTGTCAACACACAAAAAAAGACATCAAAATGATAGCACTAAATGCACACCTATCCATAATTACTCTTAATGTAAATGGACTAAATGCACCAATAAAGAGACAGAGAGTGGCAGAATGGATTAAAAAACAAGATCCGTCTATATGCTGCCTACAAGAAACATACATTAGAATTAGAAACACAAACTAAAACTCAAAGGATGGAAAAAAAAATCAAGCAAACAACAATCAAAAAAAGCAGGAGTAGCAATATTAATTTCTGACAAAATAGACTTTAAAGTTAAATCCATCAGAAAGGATAAGGAAGGACACTATATAATGATTAAAGGGACAATACACCAAGAAGATATAACCATATTAAATATTTACACACCCAATGACAGGGCTGCAATATACATAAAACAAACTCTATCAGCATTGAAAAGTGAGATAGATAGCTCCACAATAATACCAGGAGATTTCAACACACCACTTTCGCTGAAGGACAGGATATCCAGAAAGAAGCTCAATAAAGACACGGAAGATTTAAATGCCACAATCAGCTAACATGACCTCATAGACATATACAGAACACTCCACCCAACAGCAACCAACTATACTTTCTTTTCTAGTGCACATGGAACATTCTCTAGAATAGACCACATATTAGGCCATAAAACAAGCCTTAGCAGAATCCAAAACATTGAAATATTACAAAGCATTTTGTCTGACCAGAGGCCATAAAAGTGGAAATCAATAACAGGAAAAACAGGAAAAAGAAATCAAACACTTGGAAACTGAACAATACCCTGCTCCAAAAAGATTGGATTATAGAAGACATTAAAAAAAAAAAAAATAAGGATGGAATAAAGAAATTGATAGAATCCAATAAGAATGAAAACACTTCCTAACAGAACCTTTGGGACACAGCAAAAGCGGTGCTCAGAGGCCAAATTATATCAATAAATGCACACATACAAAAAGAAAAAATGGCCAAAATGAAAGAATTATCTCTACAACTTGAAGAAATAGAAAGACAGCAACAAAAGAAACTCACAGGCACTAGAAGAAAACAAATAATAAAAATTAGAGCAGAACTAAATGAAATAGAAAACATAAAAACAATTGAAAGAATTAACAAGATCAAAAGCTAGTGTTTTTGAAAAAAATGAACAAAATTGATAAACCACTGGCCAAACTGACAAAAGAAAAACAGGAGAGGAACCAAATAACCCGAATAAGAAATGAGATGGGCCATATCACAACACACCCAACTGAAATTAAGAGACTCATATCAGATTACTCTGAAAAATGGTACTCTAACAATTTGAAAACCTAGAAGAAATGGATGAATTCCTAGAAACACATTACCTACTTAAACTAACACAAACAGAGGTAGAACAACTAAATAGACCCATAACAAAAGACGAGGTGGAAAAGGTAATCAAAAAACTCTCCCCCCCCAAAAAAAACCTCCGACCCGAACAGTTTCACTGAAGAGTTCTACCAAACTTTCAGAGAAGGGTTAACACCACTACTACTAAAGGTATTTCAGAGAACAGAAAAGGACAGAATACTCCCAAACTCATTCTGTGAAGCCACCATATCCCTGATACCAAAACCACATAAAGACATCACACACACACACAAAAATTACAGACCTATATCCCTCATGAACTTAGATGCCAAAATCCTCAACAAAACTCTAGCCAATAGAGTTCAACAACATATCAAAAAAATAATTCACCATGACCAAATGGGATTCATACCACGTATGCAGGAATGGTTCAACATTGGAAAAACCATTAATGTAATCTATCATATAAATAAAACAAAAGACAAGAATCACATGATTTCATCAGTTGATGCAGAAAAGGCATTTGACAAAGTTCGACACCATTCATGATAAAAACTCTCAGCAAAATAGGAATAGAAGGAAAATTCCTCAACATAATAAAGGGCTTTGATACAAAACCGATAGCCAACATCATCCTAAATGCAGAGAGCCTGAAAGTATTCCCCTTGAGATAGGGAACCAGACAAGTTTGCCCTTTATCAACACTTTTATTGAACACTGTGCTGGAGGTCCTACCCATAGCAATTAGGCTAGATAAAGACATAAAGACATCCAGATTGGCAGGGAAAAATAAAAGTATCTCTATTTGCAGATGACATATCTTATACACAGAAAACCCTAAGGAATCCTCCAGAAAACTACTGAAACTAATAGAAGAGTTCAGCAGAGTATCGGGATACAAGATAAACATACAAAAATCAGTTGGATTCCTCTACACCAACGAAAAGAACACCGAAAAGGAAATCCCCAAATCAATACCGCTTACAATAGCCCCGAAGAAGATAAAATACTTAGGAATACATCTTACCAGAGATGTAAAATACCTAAACATAGAAAACTAGAAGACGCTACTGCAAGAAACCAAAAGAGACCTACCTATGTGGAAAAACATATGTTGCTCATGGATAGGAAGACTTAACATTATAAAAATGTCTATTCTACCAAAAGCAATCAATAGATTTAATGCAATTCCAAGCCAAATTCCAACTTTTTAAAAATAATTTGTATTGTGCTTTAAGTGAAAGCTTACAAATCAAGTCAGTCTCTCACATATAGACTTATATACACCTTACTACACAATGAGATAGCCCGCTCCCTCCTTCCAGTCTCTCTTTTCGTGACCATTTTGTAAGCTTCTAACCCTCTCATCTTCCCTCCAAACAGGAGATGCCAACATCGCCTCAAGTGTCCACCTGATACAAGTAGCTCACTCCTCATCATCTCTCTCTCCAATCCGTTGTCCAGTCCAATCCAGGTCTAATGAGTCCAATGACATTTTTTAATGAGATGGAGAAAAAATCACCATCTTCATAGGGAAGGGAAAGAGGCCCCAGATAAATAAAGCATTCCTGGAAAAGAAGAATAAAGTGGGAGGCCTCACTCTACCTGATTTTAGAACATATTACACTGCCACAGTAGTCAAAACAGCCTGGTACTCCTACAACAACAGATACATAGACCAATGGAACAGATTTGAGAATCCAGACATAAATCCATCCACATATGAGCCGTTGATATTTGACTAAGGCCCCAAAACAGTTAAACGGGGAAAAGACAGTTTTTTTTAACAAATGATGCTGGCATAACTGGATATCCATCTGCAAAAAAATGAAACGAGACCCATACCTCACTCCATGCACAAGAACAAACTCAAAATGGATCAAAGACCTAAATATAAAATCTAAAATGATAAAGATCATGGAAGAAAAAATAGCGACACTGTTCGGAGCCCTAATACATGGCATAAACAGTATATAAAACATTATTAACAATGCAGAAGAAAAATTAGATACCTGGGAGTTCCTAAAAATCGAACACCTATGCTCATCCAAAGACTTCACCAAAAGAGTTAAAAGATTACCCAGACTGAGGAAAAGTTTTTAGGTATGACATTTCCAATCAGTGCCTGATCCCTAAAATCTACATGATACTGCAAAAATTCAACTACAAAAAGACAAATAACACAATTAAAAAATTGGTAAAAGATATGAACAGACACTTCACTAAAGAAGACATTCAGGTAGCTAACAGATACATGAGGAAATGTTCATGGTCATTAGCCATTAGAGAAATGCAGATCAAAACTACAATGAGATTTCATCTCACTCCAACAAGGCTGGCATTAATCCAAAAAACACAAAACAAGAAATGTTGGGGAAGTCGTGGAGAGATTGGAACACTTATACACGGTTGGTGGGAATGTAAAATGGTACAACCACTTTGGAAATCAATTTGGCGCTTCCTTAAAAAGCTACAAATAGAACTACCGTAAGATCCAGCAATCCCACTCCTTGGAATATATCCTAGAGAAATAAGAACTTTTACAGGAACAGATATATGCACCCTTATGTTCATTGCAGCACTGTTTAAAATAGCAAAAAGATGGAAGCAACCAAGGTGCCCATTAACGGATGAATGAATAAATAAACTTTGGTATATTCACACGACAGAATACTACACATTGATAAAGAACAGTGATAAATCTGTGAAACATTTCATAACATGGAGGAACCTGGAAGGCATTATGCTGAGTGAAATTAGTTACAAAAGAATAAGTATTGTATAAGACCACTACTATAAGAACTGAGAAATAGTTTAAACAGAGAAGAAAATATTCTTTGATGGTTAAGAGAGATGGGAGGGAGGGGGGAAGGAGAGGGATATTCACTAATTAGGTAGTAGATAAGAACTACTTTAGGTGATGGGAAAGACAACACACAATACAGGGAAGGTCAGCACAACTGGACTAAACCAAAAGCAAAGAAGTTTCCTGAAGAAACTGAACGCTTCGAAAGCCAGAGTAGCAGGGGCAGGGGTTTGGGGACCATGGTTTCAAGGGACATCTAAGTCAATTGGAATAATAAAATCTATTAAGAAAACATTCTGCATCCTACTTTGGAGATTGGCATCTGGGGTCTTCGGCCCTAGCAAGCGGCCATCTAAGATGCATCAATTGGTCTCAGTCCACCTGGATCAAAGGAGAATGTAGAACACCAAGGACACAAGGTCATTAAGAGCCCAAGAGACAGAAAGGGCCACATAAACCAGAGACTACAACAGCCTGAGACCAGAAGAACTAGATGGTGCCCAGCTACAACTGATGACTGCCCTGACAGGGAACACAGAGAACCCCTGTGGGAGCAGGAGAGCAGTGGGATGCAGACTCCAAATTCTCTAAAAAGACCAGACTTAATGGTCTGACTGAGACTAGAAGGACCCTGGTGGTCATGGCCCCCAGACCTTCTGTTGGCCCAGGACAGAAACCAACTCTTCAGACAGGGATTGGACTGGACAATAGGTTGGAGAGGGATGCTGGTGAGGAGTGAGCTTCTTGGATCAGGTGGACACTTGAGACTATGCTGGCATCTCCTGTCTGGAGGGAAGAGGAGAGGGTAGAGAGGGTTAGAAGCTGGAGGAATGGACATGAAAAGAGAGAGTGGAGGGAGGGAGTAGGCTGTCTCATTAGGGGAAGAGCAATTGGGAGTATGTAACAAGGTGAATATAAGTTTTTGTGTAAGAGACTGACTTGATTTGTAAACTTTCACTTAAAGCACAACAAAATTTAAAAAATTAAACAAATCAAAAGACGCATTGCATTAGGTAAATCTGCTGCAAAGGACTTCTTTAAAGTGTTGAAAAGCAAATATGTCACCTTGAAGACTAAGGTGTACCTGACCCAAGGCATTGTGTTTTCAATCACCTAATATGCATGTGAAAACTGGACAATGAATAAGGAAGACCAAAGAAGAATTGACACCTTTGAATTTTGGCCTTGGCAAAGAATATTGAATGCACTGCCAAGAGAAGGAACAAATCTGTCTTGGAAGAAGTACAACCAGAATGCTCCTTAGAAGCAAGGATGGCGAGACTGTGTCTTACATACTTTGGACATGTTGTCAGGAAAGATCAGTTCCTGGAGAAGGACATCATGCTTGGTACAGTACAGGATCAGTGGAAAAAAAGGAAGACCCTCAAAGAGAGAGACTGACACAGTGGGTGCGACAATGGGCTCAAGCATAGTAACGATTGTAAGAATGGCACAGGACCAGGCAGTGTTTTGTTCTGTGATACATAGTTTGGCTATGAGTCAGAACAGACTTGATGGCACCTAACAACAATCGACTTGAAAATGATACCTTCAGTTCTTTTTTTACTCCAATTTACTGAACGCTCTGTAATTCTGGTTGACTCATAGTGCCACAGTATTTCAAATTTATTTTCCTAACTTTTTTCAGATTCTTTGAAATGATCCTACTGAGTGATTTGGATAACTTTTATATACAACTTCCATCAACCTAGTTGCATGGTACATTCAAATATTAACAACAAAAAAAAAATTAGTCAACCCATTTATTTAAGTCTGATCAGAGCCACTTCATTTCTCACAAAATGATTTAATAAATATCTAATTATTTTACAAATAGTTGTGTTGACATTTGCAAACATATTCCATTTTTTCATGCTGTACTTGAGTCATATTAAGCCCTGATATCCTCCTTCCTTTTGGGAATGTGAGAGTGGAGAGGCAATTAAGAATAATCCACAGCGGGCTCCAGTCAGGCATTTCCTTTCCATGGACCCTTCCTTTATGATAAAAATCTCACATGAGATGATTCTAGATGATATAATTATCAAGGGAGAGTAAAATCCCCATGTTTCCATATGATGTTTCATTTCACTGGGAATTAAAATTACCTTGATTAGTGTTTATTTTCCTGGTGCCACACACAAGCAGTTGCACATAGAAGATATTGCTTATTTAAGATGTTTCTATTCATTTGTTTAACTTAATAGTCTTCTTTGGGACCCAGTCAAGACAGCCAAATTGCATTTGGTTCTTTTTCTCGTCTTTATGAGCCAATGATGTAATCACCAGGAAGGTAAGTAGCTATAAAAATGAATGTTTCTGCAAAAATGACTTTAAATGCATGACTGCAGGACATCAGGAATGTTCTGGATGAAATATGATGAATATGTTGCTGCTTCTAAGATTTTGTGGAAACCCTGGTGGCATAGTGGTTAAGTGCTACAGCTGCTAACCAAAGGGTCAGCAGTTTGAATCCTCCAGGCGCTCCTTGGAAACTCTATGGGGCAGTTCTACTCTGTCCTATAGGGTCGCCATGAGTAGGAGTGGAGTCGACTCGACGGCACTGGGTTTGGTTTGGTTTTTCGGTTCTAAGATTTTGCAGGTAAGGATAAATTTTCTTAATCTTTTTATTCCCATAAATGATTGTCTAATCAAATATACATTATTCTATTTTAAACACCATTGTAGAAGCAACCTTCTGTATGTTCCTGCTACGAACATATTTTACCTTTTGTTTATTACTGTTCTAGTCCTACTCTTCTGAGAACCAATCCTTTTGAAATCCTTACCTGCTCTTCATATTAGGTGTCTAACTTACTCTTCTTACATTAATAACAAAATATTAACATATTTATAAATTTATCACTTCAACATGACAGTTAAATTATCTAGCCTGATGTATGGATTCAATAGATAATAAGTAACATATTTATATTTTCTTACTATTTTAAATAACTTTCGCATGTCATGTGAGGCAGACAGTGCAGGAATTACCTACATTTCAATTTCAGGAAGCTAAATTTGCTTACTTATATGCATACCCCCAATAGCATATAAACACTGAAATTCAACCTAGCGTTTATGAATTCACAATAAAACTGAAAGGGAAAAAAAAAGAGGCAGCATAGAAAGAAAGAAGAAAGGAAGGAAGGAAATGTAACTGAGTAAACCGTCTAGAAGCTTGGAGTAAAGAAGGCAAAAAAAAAAAAATAGCAATATTTGTTAGTATTGTCAGAAGTAAGCTTCATACGTCTGTATATATGTATATATGTATATTCTTTCCAGATGAAGGTCATCGTCCCATTCTGTGGGTGAGTAAATCAAGGCTACGGAAAGTAAAGAAGCATACTTAAAGTCATCAGCCAATTAAGGGCAGAGTGGGATTACAAAGACAAATCTGCCTAATTAAAAAGCCAACATTGTATCAATGATATTTCCCTTAACGTTATAATGGCTCCCACTTTATACTTACAGTGTAAGCATTGCTGGACAGTATAAAATATTTGATTCCTGAGTTTCCTATACAAAAAAGTAATGATGAAAGTGGTGAGAAATTTAAAGTATTGAACACTACAAACACTCTGGGCTGTACCATACATAATACGACATGAACAATTGACTTCGTTCTCCAAAAGTAAAAGATAAAAAATATTAGACAGTAAAGATAATTTAAATCTATTAGCCAGCAAAACATGTGAAAATAGTAGCCTAACCACTCCTGATCGTCTACAGGGTTAGCATCATAATCACTATTCAGAGACTGATGCTGAGTTTGTGCCATTGAGAATGGGTGAAAACAGGAGCACCAACTGGTCTCAAAGGCATTTAAACCCCTACTGAGATTTGGAGCTAATCATTTTATCTTACTTATTTGGAATTTATTATAATTTTTGATCAATTTACATTTTAAACTTTTAAACATTACATAATTCTCTTTGACATATTTCATGCACTAAATACATAGCTGGAATATAAGCTTATCAATTTATCTGACTTATTACAAGAAAGGAGTCCTGGTGATGTAGTGGATTACAACCTGGCTGCTAACCAAAAGGCCGACAGTTCAAATCCACCAGCCACTCCTTGGAAGCCCTTATGGCGCAGCTCTCCTCTGTCCTATAGAGTCGGTATGAGTTGGAATCAACTTGATGACAACAGGTTTGGTTTAGTTTTTTTATCACAAGAAAAATCTAAATGTTAACATCATTTTTGGTGAATTTATATTTTGAAATTTTAAAAAATGTATATATCTAAAAAAAGCATAGATTGTAACCTGTTTTACAAATGTTGAAATTAAGTTTTATAGTCAGTAAGTATTGCCGATATACAGCTAGTCAATGAAGGAAGTAAAACCCGGGTAATTGAAACTTGATTCTAAATCCCATTCTGTCTCCACAAAAATGTAATTACCCATATGTTTAATCATGCCTGAACTCTGAGTGGACAAGAAGAAATATAATAAAAGAAAACAACAACAGCAAATAAAATGAAACACTGTTTTAACTGTTAAGGTAGAGAAATAAGAAAGACATTTGAAAGTAAATACCAAGGCTTCAACAACAGGTAAAGAGCGCAATAAGGCAGTAAACATGTTGAGTCGACAATAGTGACGAGGTAAAAAAAAAAAAAAAAGACTTCACAGGGATACAGAGTGATCAGTATCACATAAAATGGTGGTGGGACTAGAACTTGGGTTTACAGCTTTGCGAAGATTTTCAAAGCTATTTAGGAAGTGGTAAAGGGAAAAGTAATGGATTCAGAATGGGAAGAGTTGTGAGCAAAGCTATGTTTATGTAATGATTTAAGCATTTTTTCTACAGCATGGGACTTGTAAAATGATTTATTGCACTAAAATAATACGTGAATGACATGGACAACTAGTTTAATTCCAATAAATCAGAAATTGCAACACCTGCTAAAAGGAAAAGCTGCTGGATGCACATTTTGAAGCATCTAGCTATTTTATTTCGGTGTCAAGATGCTCCTCTCTTTTACATAATGCTGGTAACCTCTGCTGCACTTATTTTTTATTCTTTGTTTTCTGTTTGTATCTGTCATGATAATAGACATCTATTGACTTATTCTGCTGTTTAATGTGTTTTTATTTGTTTTTGTCTTTTTTAACCATCCGAATTATTACATTAAATATTTATCTACAAGTACACCTACAGTTATGGAACATATTTGTTGTTGAAACTTTCATGTCAAAATATTTTTTGATTCAATATTCTCTAGCCACAATAGTCCCTCCAACTCTTTAAACCATTGGAACATCACTTTATAATTTGAAATGTAATGATATACACATTATTACACACCTGATTGCTGCCTTAAGCCACATAGTGGTGAAAAATTTATATAGAGACGATGATTTGACAAAATAGTGGTTTGCCTAATAATAAAACTTAACATTTTTATAAGATTTTTCACTGTACTTTTCAAGGAGAGATTTGAAGCCAATTCTTGAACAATGCTCTTGGCAGGCTGAAGAATTTTTACCTTAGTAGAAGGTGAAGAGCAGTGGCAGATATTGAGACAAAGCTGTCTTTCTTCCTGTGCTGAGATGAAGGTCCGTGTTGCTGTGTGGAACTGCATCAGGTAGAGAATTTCTAAAGGGAGCCAAGACCCGCTATGCAATTTCTTCATCCTTAGAGTTAAATAACCATAAGAATATTTCCTATACTTCAATTTATTCTTGAACATTGAGTGAATGGTCAAAAAAATGAATGACATTGGGTAATATTTGTGAGAAATCTACGTGTAGAATGTTCATTATATGTACACAGAACTCTGGGTATATGGAGCAAGAAAAATATCTACAAAAAATATGAATTAATTAAGAGAATTAGATTCTGGCAACCAACACAGAACCAATATGCACTTATGTCTTTAGTGATGTTCAATATCCAATGCCTTTATTTTTAACTGACTTGCTTACAGAGCTGTGTTTTGTTCTAGAGATCAGTGTTACGAAGGCAAGTGGGACTTGCTGAGGCACCGCAAATGCAGTCAGTGTGATTGTGTGTATCCAACTGGGGATCCGTCACCAACACTGTCGGGAAACTGCTGGTAAGTAAGCACTTTTATTCAACCTGTTTCTGACTAAAAGAGCCAGTCCCCAAAATATACTAAAAGGTGGATGTCATGGATTGTATTATGTCCCCCCCGAAAAATGTGTGTACCAAGTTGGTTAGGCCATGATTCCCAGTGTTCTGTAGTTGTCCTCCATTTTGTGATTGTAATTTTATGTTAAAGAGGATTAGGGTGGGATTGTAACAAAAAACATTACTAACAATGTACAAGTACCCAAAGAGAAATTAGGTAACTCCTAAAAATCAAACACTTATGCTCATCCAAAGTCTTCACCAGGAGAGTAAACTGATTGCCTACAGCCTGGGAAACAGTTTTGAGCTATAACATTTCCGATCAGCATCTGATCTCTAAAATCTACATGATATTGCAAAAACTCAATAACAAAAAGACAAATAATCCATTTTAAAAATGGGCAAAGGATAGGAATAGGCACTTCAACGAAGAAGACATTCAGGCAGGTAACAGATACATGAGGAAATGCTCATAATCATTAGCCGTTAGAGAAATGTAAATCAAAACTACAATGAGATACCATCTCACTCCAACAAGGCTGCCATTAATCCCAAATCACAAAATAATAAATGTTTGAGAGGTTGTAGAGAGACTGGAACACTTATTCACTGCTGGTGGGAGTTTAAAATGGTGCAGCCACTTTGGAAATCAATCTGGCACTTCCTTAAAAAGCTAGAAATAGAACTACCATAGCATATGGCAATCCCACTCCTTGGAATATATCTTAGAGAAATAAGAGCCTTTATATGAACAGATATATGCACAACCATGTTCATTGCAGCACTGTTTACAATAGGAGAAAGATGGAAGTAACCAAGGTGCCCACCAACAGATGAATGGATAAATAAATTGTGGTACATTCACACGATAGAATACTTCACATAGATCAAGAACAATGATGAATCCGTGAAATATTTCATAGCTTGGAGGAATCTGGAGGGCATTATGCTGAGTGAAATTAGTCAGTTGCAAAAGGACGAATATTGTATGAGACCACTATTATAAGAACTCAAGAAATAGTTTAAACAGAGAAGAAAATATTCTTTGATGGTTATGAGGGTGGGGAGAAAGGGAGGGAGAAGGATATTCGCAAATGAGATAGTAGACAAGAACTATTTTAGGTGAAGGGAAAGACATCATACAATAAAGGAGAGGTCAGCATAACTGGACTAAACCAAAAGCAGTTTCCTGAATAAACCAAAAGCTCCAAAGGCCAGAGTAGCAGGGGCAGCAGTAGGGGGACCATGTTTTCAGGGGACATCTAGGTCAATTGGCATAATAAAATCTATTAAGAAAACATTCTGCATCCCACTTGGTGAGTGGCGTCTGCAGTCTTAAAAACACTATCAAGCGGCCATCTAAGATGCATCAATTGGTCTCAACCCACCTGGAGCAAAGGAGAATGAAGAACACCAAAGATACAAGGTAATTATGAGTCCAAAAGACAGAAATGGCCACGTAAATCCAAGACTACATCAGCCTGAGACCAGAAGAACTAGATGGTGCCCGTCTACAACTGAAGACTGCTACGACAGGGAACGAAACAGAGTATCCCTGACGGAGCACGAGAGCAGTGAGATGCAGACCTCAAAGTCCCATAAAAAAATCAGACTTAATGATCTGACTGAGACTAGAGGAACCCTAGAGGTCACGATCCCCAGACCTTCTGTTGGCCCAAGACTGGAACTATTCCCAAAGCCAACTCTTCAGACAGGGATTGGACTGGATTATAGCATGGAAAATGATAGTGGTGAGGAGTGACCTTCTGGTCTCAAGTGGACACATGAGACTATGTGGGCAGCTCCCGTTTGGAGGGGAGATGAGAAGGCAGAGGGGGACAGAAAGTGGCTGAATGGACATGGGGAATACAGGGCTGAGAGAAGGAGTGTGCTGTCTCATTAGTGGGAGAGGAACTAGGAGTACATAGCAAGCTGTATACTAATTTTTGTATGAGAGACTGACTTGATTTGTAAAGTTTCACTTAAAGCACACACACAAAAGATGGAAAGAATACACAGAGTCACAGTACCAAAAGAAATGGTCAACTTTCAGTCATTTCATGAGGTGGCATATGATCAAGAACTGGTAGTAGTGAAGCAAGAAGTCCAAGCTACACTGAAGGCACTGGTGAAAAACAAGGCTCCAGGAGCTGACAGAATACCCACTGAGTTGGTTCAACGAACAGATGCAGCACTGTTCATGCCCACTCCACTATGCAAAGAAATTTGGAAGCTAGCTACCTGGCCAACAGACTGCAAGAGATGCATGTTTGTATCCATTCCAAAGAAAAGCGATCCAACAGAATGTGGAAGTTATCAAATGTAAGTGATAGTAAATATGGTAAACAAACAAACAAAGAAACTCTATCTATTCTACACTGAATATGACATTCTATCCCCAGGAGATCTAGTGAGTTTATGATGTTGTTGTTAGGTGCTGTTGGGTCAGTTCCAACTCATAGCGACCCTGTGTACAACAGAACGGAACAGTGCCCAGCCCTGGGCCTTTCTCATTGCGATGTTTGAGCCCACTGTTGCAGCCACCGTCTCAATCTGTCTCATTGAGGATCTTTGTCTTTTTCACTGACCGTCTACTTTACCAAGCACAATGTCTTTTTCCAGGGACTGATTCCTCCTGATAATATGTCCAGAGGACGTGAGACCAAGTCTTGCCACCCACCTTTCTAAGGAGCATTCTGGCTGTACTTCTTCCAAGACAGGTGTGTTCATTCTTCTAGCAGTCCATGGTATATTCATTATTCTTCACCAACAACATAATTCAAGTTTCTGTTCTTTTGCCTTCCTTATTCATTGTCCAGCTTTAGCTGCACATGAGGTGATTGAAAATATCATGGCTTGGTTCAGGCACACCTTAGTCCTCAAAGTGACATCTTCGATTTTTAACACTTTAAAGAGGTCTTTTGTAGCAGATTTGCCCAATAAAATATGTCGTTTGATTTCTTGACGGCTGCTTCCATGGGTGTTGATTGTGGATCCAAGTAAAATGAAATCCTTGACGACTTCAGTATTTTGTCTGTTTACTGTGATTTTTTTATTGTTCCAGTTGTGAGGATTTTTGTTTTCTTTATGTTGAAGTGTAATCCATACTGAAGGCTGAAGTCTTTGATCCTCATCAGTAAGTGCTTCAAGTCGTCTTCACTTTCAGTAAGCAAGGTTGTGTCATCTGCATGTCTAGGCTGTTAATGAGTCTTCCTCCAATCCTGAGGCCCCTTCTTCTTCATATAATCCAGCTTTTTGGACTGTTTGGATTATATGTTTTTTTAAAGACACTGAGTTTTTGGTAATTTACTATGGCAGCCCTAGAAAATGAATACAGAGCCCTTCACCAAGAACAAGTCAAGTTAGCACCAAAAATGCTCCTGTAAGGGTAGCCACGTAACATGAGACATGGCAGTTTTAAAAAGTATGAAGTAAAACTCTCAGCTTTGACAGACAAAGGGCTCCTCTAAGACTAAGTTCATTGCTGTTGAGTCGATTCTATCTCATAGCAACCCTAAAGGACAGAGTAGAATTGACCCATAGGGTTTCCAAGGAGTGGCTGGTAGATTCGAACTGCTTGAATAAGTATTGTGAAAAAATACAACCCTGACACACAACTTTTCTGAGCTTAGTATTAAAACAAAACAAAAAAGTCGCTGTCGAGTGGATTCTGACTCATAGGGACCCTATAGGACAGAGTAGAGCTTCCCCACAGGGTTTCCAAGGAGTGACTGGTAGATTCAAACTGCAGACCTTTTGGTAGCACCCAAATGCATAATCATCGCACCACCAGTGGCTTTCAAATCAGCTATAGGCTGATGATCTCCAAATTCTTAGAACCCAGAAAACTACTCTACCTCTGAGTGGTATCCACAGCTGGGAACTGTTCTTCACACTTGGATGACCTCAGACATCCAAATCTAACATGTCCAGAAAAAATCGTTTGGTCATTTTCTCAAGTTTGTTCCTCCATGGTTTTCCACATGGTAGAGAATAGCTCTGGTGACCATGCGCTCATGGTAGCCTGAATTCTAGAAGTCACCTTTGATTCTCCGTTCCCCTCATCCCATACATCTGATCCACCAGCAATTCTTGGCAGCTCAAGCTCCAAAGTACACCTCAAGCCTGCCCACTGTTCCCACCTGCACTACCACCATCACTCCTCACCCTGACCACTGCAGAAGCATCCTGACTGGTCCTCTGTATTTGCTGTCTTCAAGTTATCCTGGGCTACAGTTAATTCCTGGGACACATTCTTTCTCAAGACCATTGAACAATAGAAGGAGAAGGGCATTTAGTTGTATGCTACCTCCTCTGCTTGAGCTGCATGTCCCTCAGAAATCCCTTTTCACTGCCCACTCTATAATGTCTCTTTTCCAATTTCCTGTCTTTGGCCGCACTGCTTTGATAGCGTGCATGCATGTGTGCTTCAGGGGTCATGTAGACAGCTGCTTGGAGGAATTTTTCTTAGTACAATCATGGTTGTGTGCCATCAAGAGATTCTGACTCATATCAACCCTGTATGACAACTTAGAACTGCCTCACAAGGTTTCCTAGGTTGCAGTCTTTATGGCACAGCCCTGGTGGCCCCGTGGTTAAGAGCTTGGCCACTAACCAAAGGGTGGACAGTTCGAATCTACCAGTTGGTTCTTTGCAGAAAGACATGGCAGTCTGCTTCTGTAAAGACTTATAGTCTTAGAAACCCTATGGGGCAGTTCTGCTCTGCCCTATAGGGTCACTATGAGTCGGAATTGATTCAACAGCAACTGGTTTGGATTTTGTTTGGTTAGAATCTTTACGGGAGCCCATCTCCAGATCTTTTCAACCCTTGAGCTGGTGGGTTCCAACGGCCCACCTTTCAGTTAGCCAAGCACTTAACCGTTGCACCTCCAATACTTAACTCTGCACGCGAGAGGGCCCTCTCCTGACGTCTCCCGTCTCCTCACCCCGCACACCTTGGCATTCTCCTTGCTTCTAGACCCCACCCTTCCCTCTGGAGGCCCAACCCCCCCCACGCCCGCCCCACACCCGGGCCGCTGGGCCGGGCCAGCAGCCATGTTCCACGCCATCTAGCCAGTTACTCCCGGAAGCGCTGGGACGGGTGGTGAGGGGTCCGGGCCGGATGGCGCGCCTTAGAGAGGATGCTGTTCGTGCTGCTTTCCCTGCCGTGTTCTCTGAAAGGTATGAAACTCCGGCAGCTGGGTGGAGGGACCAGCTCCCAGACTGAACAAGCCTGGCCCCTCGAAGGTGTGGAGGGAAGGCACCAGGAGTGCGGGTCCCAGTCCCAGCATCCCGTGGGCTCCAGAGGTTGGAGAGTCCGGACGTTGGGTTAGCAGCTCGCGTCGCCCCCTCCAGCTTACCCCATCCCGAGTGATCCTCGGGGGCGGACGCTGCGTGGGGGCGGGCGGATGCAGCCACTCTACGGGCTGCGAGAGGGAGCCTCTGGCCCGGGAGACTCAGCTGGTCCGGGAAATTTGCATCCCCATGGCTTTGCAGCGGGGGAGGGGGGTCCAGCCACGGGATCCAGCTGCGGAGTGCCCTCGGGCCTGGGGGCTTGAAGGGCTTGGGGAGAAAGGCCGTGTCCAGGGCTGCGCCCAGGTCCCTACTCTGCCCGGGGCGGGTTTGCGGGCCAAGCTGGGGGATGGGGGCCTGCCCACCCCGCCCCCCACCTGCTCCCTCTGCCAGAGGGGAAACCAAGGCCTAGAGTTCGTCCGGGAGGGTGAGATTCCAGACTGAGGGCGGGGCACTCGCCCCCATTCCTCCTCCCACCCCCACCAGACTCCGTAGGGTGCCACGGACAGGGGAGAGAGGGATCCCCCGCCCAAGGCCATGCTGCCCCTTATTGTTTTGGGCGCTGTGCCTGGGAGGCTGAGGCACCCCGCGCCCGCGCCTGGCCGGTCTACTCTTGGGGCTGGGGCGTCGGCGCGGCCCCACCAGGAAAGGAAGGGGTCCTGGGAATCTGTGGAGCAGCGTGGGGATCCTACTCCTTGTGGAAGCAGCAGCGATGCAGTGTCTGTTAACAGTGTGGATGCCGGGTCCCGCTCCCCCTCTGGGTGGCGGGGGTGGGGGTAGCAGGAAGGGGTCCTGAGCAACCAGGTCGTTTGTTAACTTAAACGTTTGTGCGGCGCTGTGTACCGGTCACTGTGGACGGGGTCTCTGGTGCTGAGGGGATTTGAGGGTTCCTCACACTGGCGGGATTTGGAGCCTCTACCCTGGTGGCAGTAGGTTTAGTGGGTTACCCTGGTGGCGTAGTGGTTACCCAGGTTGGCAGTTTGAATCCACCAGGCGCTCCTTGGAAACTGTGGGGCAGTTCTACTCTGTCCTATAGCGTCACTATGAGTCAGAATTGACTCGATGGCAACGGGTGTGTTTTTTTTTTTTTTTTTTTAGGTTGGAGATTAGGTGTCTCTCGGGCTGACATTTGAAGGTCTGGAGCTGACGGTTTATGAGGGTTTCTAAGGGTTTTAAGCGCTCCGGCCATGGGCACCAACCCGATCTTCCAGCCCCTGCGGATGGACCGCCCCCCCCCGGGGGATTGGCTGCTCTGGGACCCCAAGCCCAGAGGGCGGTGAGAAGCTGACAAACGTGAGTGATGTCCTGCAGGCTCCAGTTGGCGGGGCAGCCCTGCTCACATGGTCTCAATACCGGCAATCGGGCAGTCAGCTTCGTGCCTAGGGGTGGTTTCCGAATGTTCCCTCGTGTCCCCCCACCTGTGCGGGGCGACAACTCTCCCCTGGGTGGGGACCTAGTAGAGGCCTGCAGGGCATCAGGGTATGGAGGGGCAGAGCTTGGGCGGGGAGGGCGCGGCCCTGCAGGTTCCTCTACGTGACCACGGCGGGGGGCTGCGGGTCCTGAAGCCTCGGCCTGGTAGAGGACCCACTAGGTCACGCAGAAGGAGTGGGTTAGGATAATCATAGCATTAATGGGAGTATTGAGAGAGCGCCCTGGGGCCTTGGGTCCCTCGGGAAGAAAAGCTTCTGCTGTCGCCACTGCAGCGGTACCCAGGTCGTCCCGGCTTAGGTCCAGGAGGTTCCGGTGCTCGGAGGGCCTGGTGGGCAGAACAGAACCGGCGGTGCGCGCGCCCTCTCGCGGCCTTGCACCGAATCGCTGAAGTTCAGTGTCAGGCGATTCTAAGCCTTGGTTTTGGAACTGAATAGTGAAGCAGAGCAAATGATGCAGTGCCTTGATGGGACCGGTGGAGACATCAAGAAGCAAAGCACAGCTCAAACTTCAAAATTCCACTGAGTGTTAGTACGATTTCGAGGGAGAAAATAGACGGAGAGTCGAGAGGCCCAGAGATGCAGAAGGGTTAGAGGATTAGGGTTAGGGGTTAGGGTTTGGGGGTTAGAGGTTTGGGAGTTAGGTTTAGGGGTATAGGTTTTAGGTGGTTGGGGGTTGGGGTTAGGGCTGGGGTTACTAGGCTCGGGCACAAGTGGTTTAGGGTTAGGGTTAGAGTGAGGCTGAGGTTGATTCCCCAGTCTTGTGTACCGTCTTTCCTTCGCCAGAGTTACCACCGATCTGTTGTTTGGTTGGAAACCCTGGTGGCGTAGCGGTTAAGAGCCATCGGTGCTAACCAAAGGTCTGCAGTTCGAATCCACCAGGCACTCCTTGGAAACTCTATGGGGCAGTTCTAATCTGTCCTGTAGGATCGCTATGAGCTGGAATTGACTCGACAGCAGTGGGTTTGGTTTTTTTGGTTATTGTTTAGTTGGCTTTTCTCTACCCACTCTTCGTCTCCCTGGTGAACATCAAGGATTGTTTCTGTGCGTAAATGTTTTCATGAGTTTTTATGATAGTGGTCTCTCACTGTATATGTCATTTTGTGATTGACTTAGTCAGTGTGATGCGCCCCAGATTCATCCATGGTGTGAGATGTTTCGGAGATTCATCATTGGTCTTTATTGTCGTGTAGTGTTCCACTGTGTGTATGTACCGTAGTTTGTTTATCCATTCCTCTGTGGACGAGCACTTAGGTTGTTCCCATCTTTTTGCTACTGTGAATAATGTTGCAGTGAACACGGATGTGCATATGTCTATTCCTGTGACTGCTCGTGGAAACCCTGGTGGCTAGTGGTTATGTGCTACGGCTGCTAACAAAAACGGTTAGGGTTTGGGGTTAGGGATGTTAGGGTTAGGGTTGTTAGGGTTTGGGGTTAGAGTTTAGGGTTAGGATTTTTTGGTTGGGGTTAGGTGTTAGGGTTAGGTTTAGGGTTTGAAGTTAGAGTTTGGAGTTACAGGTTAGGTGTTAGGGGTTGCAGTTTGGGGTTTAGGGTTTTGGGGTTTAGTCGTTAGGGTTTGGGTTAGGTTTTAGGAGTTAGAGGTTAGGTTTAGGGTTGGGGTTGGTGTTGGGTTTGTTTGGGATATGTGGTTTGGGGTTAGAGGGTGGGTGTTAGAGGGTTGGGGTCTAGAGGGTTGGGGGTTAGAGATTGAGGGAGTTAGAGGGTCAGGGGTTAGAGGGTGAGGGGGTTAGAGGTGAGAAGATTATAGAGTGAGGGAGTGAGAAGGTGAGGGTGTGAGGGGGTGAAGGTTAGGGTTTAGGGTTAGAGGGTTTAGGCTTAGGGTTCAGAAGCTTGGGGTTAGGGGGTTAGGGTTTCAGGGTTCAGAGGTTGGGGTTGGTGTTGTGGTTAGGGTTAGAGAGTTAGGGTTAGAGGGTTAGGCTTAGAGGATTAGGGTTAGGGGTTAGGGCTAGGGCTTAAGGTTTAGGGGTTTGGGGTAAGGTTTTGGGGTTTAGGATTAGAGGGTTAGGCTTAGGGCTTAGAGTTTAGGGTTTTAGGATTTAGAGTTTAGGGCTTAGGGCTTAGAGCCTAGGGTTTAGGGCTTAAGGTTTAAGGCTTAGAGTGAGCTTTAAGGCTGGGGGCTGGGGTTAGGGTTTAGGGTATTAGGGTTAGAGGGTTTGACGGTTTAGTGTTTAAGTTTAGGGTTTAGGGGTTAGGGGTTGGGGTTAAGGGTGTTAGTGTTTAGGGTTTTGGCGTTTAGGGTGTTAGGGTTAAATGTGTTAGGGCTAAGGGTGTTAGGGTTTTGCGTGTTAGGGTTTTAAGTGTTATGGTTTAGGGTTTAGAGTTAAGTGATAGGGTTAGGCTTAGGCTCATTCTTAGGTTTAGGGCTAGGGATTTGAGGTTTAGGGTTTGGGGTTGGGTTTGGAGGTTAGGGTTAGGATTAGGGCTAGGGTTAGAGGGTTAGGGCTAGAGGTTAGAGTTAGAGGGTTCAGGTTTCGGATTAGGGTTTCATGTTAGCGTTAGAGGGTTAGGGTTCGAGGGTTAGAGTTAGGGTCATTAGGGTTAGGGTGGTTAGGGGTTAGGGTTAGGTATTAGGGTTTACGGTTAGGTTTAGGGTTTGGGGTTTGAGGTTTGGGTTTAGGGTTTGAGGCTTAGAGTATAGGGTTTAGTGTGTAGGGTTTTGATGTGTAGTGTTTTGGGGTGTAGGTGTTTAGGTTGTAGAGTTTAGGGTATAGGCGTTAGGGTTTGGGTTAGGGTTAGAGTTTAGGGCCTTGGGGGTTAGGACCTAAGGGCTTAGGGTCTTAGGGGCTTTGGGGCTCAGGGCTTAGGGCCTAGAGTTAGAGGGCTAAGGCCAGAGGGCCAGAGGGCCAGAGGGCCACGGTTATGGTTTGATTCCTGGCTGGCAATTTTTTTCCTTCAATATTTTGTGTAAGTCATCCCTTTGCCTTCTTGCCTGCATGATTTCTGCTGAGTAGTCCAAGTTTTTTATTATTTACTCTCCTTTGTTGGTGACTTCCTTTATCCCTAGCCTCTCTTAAAATTCTCTTTATATTTGATTTTGGCAAGTTTGATTATTATGTGTCTCGGTCACTTTCTTTTGAGATCTACCTTATGTGGAATTCGATGAGCATCTTTCATGATATCATGGAAGTTTTCTGCCAACAAATCTTCAACAGTTCCCTTTGTATTTTCTGTTAGCCCTCCCTGTTCTGGTACTGAAATCACTCATAGTTATTTCTCTTGATAAAGTCCCACATGATTCTTTGGATTTCTTCATTTAAAATTCTTTTATCTGCTTTCTCATCAAATATATTAGTCCCAAGAATTTGATCTTCAATCTCAGTAATTCTGCCTTCCAATTCCTCAATTGTGCTCTTCTTACTTTCTATTGAGTTTTCTAACTGTAATTTTATTGTTAATCTTCTCAATCTCTGATTGCAGTCTCTCTATGGTTTCTTACAGCTTATTAAATTTTTAATTATGTTCTTGAGTAACCTTTTTAATTTCTTCAGCTGCTTTATCTTTGTGTTCCTTGGCTTGATCTGCATTTTGCCTCATCGGAGAAATCCTTAGGCCCTTCACTGGCTCGCCATACAGCTCCACGACGTCCACTACTGGCCCTGGCATTTCGCCGGTGCCCCACTGAACGTGTGCTCCGGAGCCATGTTTCTCCACCCATCACTATCCTTCTGCCACCAGGGGATATGTGAGTGTGGGAGTCACCATTTGTCACTGGCAGCAGCGTCACAAGTCACTAGACTTCCAGGTACCCGCAGACCTAGGCTGCCTTCTGCCTCAGGCACAGTCCCGAATCCTTTATACCAGACGCTGACACCGGGCCACTGGCGGAAATTCATTTTGATCAACACAGAGGTCTGAGTGAGGGTCAGCAGGCCAGGTACGTGAAGTGAAGGCCAGGTGGGCAGGACTAAGGTTTCTTTGCCATCACCATGGAGAGAGTCTCCCCACCGGAAGAGTGGGCAGAGCTTATGATGGGCCTGGTGACAAGACTCAGCCAATGGCAGAGATCCAGTCCGCCAGGCAGATGACACAGGGTCCTCCATTGTGACCTAGGACACCTAGTGGCCACAGGATTTGAGCACACCCTGGGAAAGGCTATGCAGGCACAAGGGAGCCCCTGGAGTGGACTGCTTCACGGCATTGGCAGAGCAGGCCAGGGTCCAATTTTCCCACTTTCCTGAGGATATCAGTACGCAAGACATCCCCACTCAGCATCTCTTGCCTCTCTCTCTGTATGTGTTCATTCTCTGAAATCTCTTCCTTCTCTCCCTGAGTCACTTCACAGCTTGGAGTGCCTGATAGAGAGCCTAGAGACGAAAGAGCAAAGGGGGAAGGCCTCTGGCTCTACTGGTTGCCCATGGGCAGAGAAGATCTGCTAGTCTATCTGGAAGGTCTAGACAGTAGTGACTGATTGGGGAGCTACATCACGGGTGGACTCTGGCCAGGTGAAGCTTGCTGACATGTGGTAGCCTCTCCGGAGACTACTAATTCTGCTGATGACACTGTATGCAAATACCCGGTTGAGTGCCACGGGCAGAAAACATTGACACATACCTGCCAGAGGCCTGTCCTGGGTCTGAAGAGTCCACCCTGGTCTCCAGGGTCTCATCATGTCAGCACACACTTTGCCTGCACACATGGAATCTGCCTTTCTCCACGAATGCCTTCTCCTGCTAGGAAACACAGGATGGCACTCAGCCAAGGGAGAGAACACGCAAAGTCAACTGAAGCTCCCATTTTCAAGATTTTGCTTCTGCTGGGCCACAGCCCCCGGTGGCACACTGCATGCACGTCACTTCTCCAAACACAAGGCCGAAATCCGGGCATCCAGGGCCCCAGCAGTCCAGAGTCTGCGGGTGGCAGCATACTCTGCGGAAGGTGACACCTCTTTGCCACGTACAGGAGGGAGGCCTGGGCCCTTGACTGGCTCCGCTAGAGCTCCACGACCTCAGCTATTTTCCCTGACCTTTGGCCCGTGCCCTCATGAGTGTGTGATCTCTAGTTACACTTCTCCTCTGACCACTCTGAATCCGTCAACTGCGGATACCTGAGCGTGGACATCAACATCTATCGCTGGCTGCAGTGTCACAGGTCACTAGGTGTCTAGGCTCAGGCTGACCTTGGCTGTCTTCTGCCCACGCAAGGAGCCTAATACTTCCAAGGAAATGAGGATGCTTGGTCAGTGGCCGACATCCTTTCTTTCATGCACAGAGCGGTCTAGATGAGGGTAAAGAGGCCAGGTAGGCCAGGTGAAGGCCGAGTGCGGGGCCTAGGGCTTCTTTCCCAATCCTCATGGAGACAGCCACCAGAAGGCTGGGCGGAACTTCTGACGGGGACGAGTCACAAACACTGAGCCAATAGGAGAAGTCCAGCCTAACCAGCCCGTTCCGCAGAGCCCTCCATTGTACCCATGGACACACAACGGCCCCTCGTGTCTTTGGCCACAAAATCGAGGGCACCAGGGAATAATTTTACAGTAGCCAACCCCTGATGTGGACACGTTCGACACACTGGGACAGCAGGCAGGTACCTCTTTTACACTTACGCTAGGATATCAGTAGACAAGGCGCCCTTCCTCAGCATCTATGGCTCCTCTCTGGATGTGTTCATTCAGAGAAATCTCTTCCTTCTACCCCTGAGACACATCACAAGTATGAGGGGCCTGACAGAGAGCCTGGAGATGAAACGGGGGAGGCTTCTGGCTGGACCGCTTCCCGGTGGGTAGACAATAGCAGGTAGTCTCTCTGGAAGGTCTTAGCTTCTGTTGATTGACATGGGCAATACAGTAGGGGCGGACCCTGGCCAGGTGGAGCTTGTGGGCAGATGCAACCTCTCAGGCTACGAATAATTCCACTGCTGCTTTGTTTGGTGAAAACCTCCCCCGCCAACTCGGATGAGCAGAGAACATTGACCCACACCTGCCAGGGGCCTTTCCTGGGACTAAAGATCCCAACGTGGTCTCAACGTCGTCACCCTTTCGGCACACACCTTTCCTACACACATACTCCTGCCTTTCTCCGTCAGTGCCTTATCCTACTAGGAAACAAAGCATGCCACTGAAAAAGGCCAATGCTAGGGAAATTGAAGAGATGATGCCATTTTCCAAATTTTTGCTGTCTACATGTCCCCGCCTCCGGTGCAACGCAGCGTATGTGGACGGGCTCCAATGGCAAGGCCGAAATCCTGGCAGTCTGGCACTGCAGTCCAATGGTTTATGGACGTGGGGACACGGATGACCTGTTTGCCACATATAGGAGAAATCCTTGGGCCCTTCACTGGCTTGCAATTAAGCTCCACGACGTCCACTCCTTGCCCTGGCCTTTGGCTGGTGCCGCATTTAAAGTGTGCTCCGGAGCCATGTTTCTCCGCCCATCACTATCCTTCTGCCACCAGGGGATATGTGAGTGTGGGAGTCACCATCTGTCACTGGCAGCAGCGGCAGAAGTCACAAGACTTCCAGGTACCCACAGACCTAGGCTGCCTTCTGCCCCAGGCAAGGTCCCCAATCCTTTATCCCAGATGCTGACACCTGGCCACTGGCGGACATTCATTTTGATCAACACAGAGGTCTGAGTGAGGGTCAGCAGGCCAGGTAGGTGAAGTCAAGGCCAGGTGGGCGGAACTCAGGCTTCTTTGCCATCACCATGGAGACAGTCCCCCCACAGGAAGAGTGGGCAGAGCTTATGATGGGCCTGGTGACAAGACTCAGCCAATGGCAGAGATCCAGCCCAACAGGCAGATGACACAGGGCCCTCCATTGTGACCCAGGACACCTAGTGGCCACAGGATTTGAGCACACCCTGGGAAAGGCTATGCAGGCACAAGGGAGCCCCTGGTGCGGACTGCTTCAGGGCATTGTCATAGCAGGCCAGGGTCCAATTTTCCCACTTTCCTGAGGATATCAGTAGGCAAGACATCCCCACTCACCGTCTCTTGCCTGTCTCTCTGTATGTGTTCATTCTCTGAAATCTCTTCCTTCTCCTCCCAGGCACTTCACAGCTTGGAATGCCTGATAGAATGCCTAGAGACGAAAGAGCAAAGAGAGAAGGCCTCTGGCTCTACTGGTTGCCCATGGGCAGAGAAGATCTGCTAGTCTATCTGGAAGGTCTAGAGAGTAGTGATTGATTGGGGAGCTACATCCTGGGCGGACCTGGCCAGGTGAAGCTTGCTGACATGTGGCAGCCTCTCTGGAGACTACTAATTCCACTGATAACATTGTATGCAAATATCCGGGTGAGTGCCATGGGCAGAAAACATTGACATATACCTGCCAGAGGCCTATCCTGGGTCTGAAGAGTCCACCCCAGTCTCCAGCGACTCATCTCAGCACACACTTTGCCTGCACGCACGGAAACCGCCTCTCTCCACGAATGCCTTCACCTGCTAGGAAACACACGATGTCACTCAGCCAAAGGAGAGCACAGGCAAAGTCAACTGAAGCCCCCATTGTCAAGATTTTGCTTCTGCTGGGCCACAGCCCCCGGTGGCACACTGCATGCACGTCACTTCTCCGAAGACAAGGCCGAAATCCGGACAACCAGGGCCCCAGAAGTCCAGAGTCTGCAGAAGGCGGCACATGGATCGCCTCTTTGCCACATACAGGAGGGAGACCTGTGCCCTAGACTGGCTCCGCTAGAGCTCCACGACCTCAGCTATTTTCCCTGACCTTGGGCCCGTGCCCTCATGAGTGTGTGATCTCTAGTTACACTTCTCCTCCGACCACTCTGAATCCGCCACCTGCGGATACCTGAGCATGGAAATTAACACCTGTCACTCGCTGCAGTGTCACAGGTCACTAGGTGTCTAGGCTCAGGCTGACCTTGGCTGTCTTCTGCCCAGGCAACTAGCCTAAGCCTTCAAAGGAAATGAGGACACGTGGTCACTGGCCGACATCCTTTAACCAACACTGAGTCCCTGGTCAGCATCCTGGAGTCCTGGCAAGAAGAGCCAGGCACCTCCAGGAGCATCTGGAGGAGGAGACAGGGGCTGAAGAATCTACCACACCTACTGGTGCTGCTACACATGTGGGAGGCCTGGCTGCAGAGATTGCAGGCATGGCCTCAGGGTCAAAGGAGAAAGCACCTGAAGACGTGCTAGGACTCTTAGACTGAGAGAAGCAGGATGTCTGGACTGCAAAATATGCACCCTTCAGGGAAGAAGTTCATTCAAGCTTCTTAAACTCACCTCACCTGGAAAATCCATCCTCTTTTAGCCTTGTGCCCCTTCCACGCCCCCTCTAGTACAAAGAGAGATGCAGCCCTACGGCACCAGGGTGGAAGAAGCCCCAGGATAGCTGTCCGAAGACATGAGGCCCACTCAAAAGCTTCCCCCGCCAAGGAGAGAAGAGGACAAGACTTACCTGCAGATGAGGTCTCAGGGCCCTGAGAATGAGCATAATGTCTGTAAGGAAAGAGAAATAGGATTTCAGTGGGACATGGAAGTCTGAGAAAGAGCCTCTGCAAAGATAGCTCTAAGGGAGGTGTGATTGTGAAGGTGGGCTGGTCACTGAGTTCTTTGTAGTACAAGGTAGCAGACAGAAGCCAGACTCTGGGGGGAACCTGCCTGCCGGTGAGCAGTGGGCATAAAACCCTAAACCAATGAGAATCGAATCCCTTCCCAGCAGCTTCTGCACAGATCAGTGATGTTTGCTTGGTCTTTCTCTTTTCTGTGGTCTAACCTGATCTGTTCTGAGATCAGAGAGTTGGAATAGAAAAGCCTGACTGAGATGAAACGAGCAAAGAGAAGACAAGGCCTCCTAAATCTGGTGAAGACAGAACACAGATAACCAAAGGTGAGGATGGGAAGAAACAGATTGAGTTCCAAGTCCCATCCACAGTATCCCAGGGCCTGGAATCCCTGGAAGTGCCAGAGGTGTGTACTCCCTGGGAGATGCGACCCCAAGTGTCAGAGGAAGCCCTACGGAGCAAGGAAGGGAGGGCAGGGCCTCTAGGATGGGCACTTCCATACAGGCTGCCCATGTGAATTTCTCAGAGTGACCGTGACAGATCCTGAGAGGGACAGTTTGAGGCAAAGGAAAGTAAGTTTTCTGAAGAGGGGTGAATTCCGCCTTCTCCTGACAATGAAACAGAAATCCCGTCCTGCTCAGAGGTACTGAGTAGGAGGGATTGTGAATTCCCATCCTGCACAGAGGTTGGCTGGGAAGTTCGACTGTCTAAAGACAATGTGGCCAAAGTCTTCTTTATCTTTCAAAGATATATCTTTAACTTCCTGCAAATTCAATCCTGGATAAAAGCCTAGAATATACAAGTGTGGGTTTTTCAGGAGAGCAACAAGGGGAGAAGGTGATAGTGACATATCAGAGAAGGAGAACAATAGTCTAAGGGTCCCTGTGTTACTTAATGAATCACAGACAGTGTCAAGCATTCTTCCTTACCTGTAGACATGCAAATGCAGTAGATGTTTTAGCAATAACTGAATTAATCCTCACAGAATTCTTTTTGGCCATTTCCAGGTACAGAGACCAGAAGAATTCATTAGTTACAAGAGCAAGCAATAATTCGCTGGTCTGAATTTTGTTCAGTTTCTGTGTTTGCCCTTCACAAATGGATAAAAGTCTCTGAATCTGGCATTGAAGACAGTGTTTTCTCTATTGTTATGGATTGAATAGTGTCCCCCAAAATGTGTGTCAACCTGGCCAGGCCATGATTCCCAGTATTGTGTGGTTGTCCTGCATTTTGTGATCTGATGTGATTACTTATGTGTTGTAAATTCTAACCTCTGTGATGTTAATGAGGCGGGATTAGAGACAGTTAGGTTAATGAGGGAGGACACAATCTACAGGATAAGGGTGAGTCTTGAGTCAGTCTCTTTTGAGATACAAAGAGAAAAGTGAGCAGAAATGAGAGGGACCTCATACCACCAAGGAAGAAGTGCCTGGAGTGGAGCAGGTCCTTTTGACCCAGCGTCCACGCACTGAGAATTTCCTAGGCCAGGGGAAGATGGATGACAAGGACTTTCCCCCAGAGCCACAAAGAGAGAAAGCTTTCTCCTAGAGCTGGTGTCCTGACTTCAAACTTCTTGCTTCTTAAACTGTTAGAGAATAAGTTTCTGTTTGTTAAAGGCATCCACTTGTGGAATCTCTGCTATAGCCACACTAGATAACTAAAAAACACATATATAAAATAGTCAAAAAAAAAAAATGTTTCAAATACACACACATACACGTATGATGTTATTAAACTTTAAAAGATGTTACATTCTTATAACACATTTAACAACAGAGATTTGTATACAGAAGTTATAATAAGAGCCATCCCCACATAATTATATTGTACCTGCTCCCCCAAAGTGTCCAGTGTCCAAAGATACATATGTACCCTTTTACACACTTCTTTTTGCTTGGACACATGTAAGTACATTCATTTGTTTGTTTTTATGGAAATTAGGTCACATTCTACCCATGTTTTCCTCTGAATCACTCTTCACTTGACAATTTTTCATGGTTCCTCTAAATCAGCAGACATGGAAGAAGCACTCTTTTTGGTTCTTCTTATTTTTAACTCCCACCACTCTTCTGTCAGTTTGTTGTACTGTGGTGGCTTGCATGTTGCTGTGATGTTAGAAGCTATGCCACCGGTATTTCAAATACCACCAGGTTCACCCATGGTAGACTGGTTTGAGTGGAGCTCTGGATTTAGACAGACTAGGAAAAAGGACCTAGTGATCTATTTCTAAAAAAAACTGGCCAGTGAAATCTTACGAATAGTACTGGAACACTGTCTGACTGAATGACAGAGGATAACCCCTTAGGTTGGAAGGCACTCAAAATACAAGTGGGGAAGAGCTACCTCCTCAAAGTAGATCCCAGTTTAATGACGTTTCCTGATGGGCACAACTCATAATGAGAAGAAACTGATGCAAATATCCTTTAATAATCAGAATGTGGAATGAAGGAAGTATGAATCTAGGGAAATTGGAAGTCATCAAAAATGAAATGGAATGCATAAAGGTCAGTAATCCAAGGCATTAGTGAGCTGAAATAGCTTGGTTTTGGACATTTTAAAGTAGACAATGATATGTTCTACTATGCCAGGATTGAGATACTGAAGAGAACGGCATCATATTCATCGATAAAAAGAACATTTCAAGATCTTTTCTGAAGTAGAACACTACGAACAATAGGATAATATCCACAGGCCTACTAGGAAGACCAGTTAATAAGACTATTATTCAAATTTACACACAAATCATGAATGTGAAAGATGAAGAAGTTGAAGGTTTTTACCAAGTTCCGCAGTTTGAAACTGATCAAACGTGATGCATTAATCAATCAAGATGTACTGATAATTACGTAATTAGGATGCGAAGTTGAAAACAAAGCAGACAAATCAGCAGTTGGAAAATAAGGTATTGATGATAGAAATGACAATGAAGCTTACATGATAGAATTTGGCAAGACCAATGACTTATTCATTGCACATACCTTTCGTCAGGAACATAAATGGTGACTATACTCATGAACTATTCCAGGCAGAATAGATAGGAATCAAATTTGTGGAAGGTGATGATGGAGAAGGTCAATATCATGAGTCAGAATCAGGCCAGGGGCTGACCGCAGAACAGATGATCAGTTGCTCATATTCACGTTCAAGTAGAAGCTGAAGAAAATTAAAACAAGTCCATGAGTCAAAGTATGCCCTTGAGTATATCAAACCTGAATTTAGAGACCATCTCAAGAATAGATTTGATGCACTGCACACTAATGATCGAAGACTAGATTAGTTGTGGGATGATAGCAAGGACATCATATATGAAAAAAACAAAAAGTCATTAGAAAGACAGGAAAGAAAGAAAAGACCAAAGAGGATGTCACAAGAGACTCTGAATCTTGCTCTTGAATGTACAGTAGCTAAAGAGAATGGAAGGAAAAATAAAGTAAAAGAGCTCAACAGAATACCTGAAAGCGAAGCTGGAGAAGACAAAGTATGATAATAATAATGTGAACAGATCTGGAGTTAGAAAACCAAAAGGGAAGAAAACACCTGGCATTTCTCAAGCTGAAAGAACTGAAGGAAATATTCAAGCCTCTAGGTGCAATACTGAAGGAAGGATTCTATGGGGAAAATATCGAACAACACAGGAAACATCAAAAGAAGACGGAAGGAATACACAGACTCAATACACCAAAAAGAATTGGTCGACATTCAACCATTTCAGGAGGTAGCATTGGATCAAGAGCTGATGGTACTGAAGGAAGAACTCCAACCTGCACTGAAGGCATTGGCAAAAAACACGGCTCCAGGAACTGATGGAGTACCAAATGAGATGTTTCAACACAGGGACGCAGTGCTGGAGGCGCTCACTTGACTATTCCAATATATTTGGAAGACAGCTACCTGACCAAATGACTGAAAGAGATCTACATGTGTACCCATTTCAAAGAGAGGTGGTCCAACGCAATGCGGAAATTATCGAGCAATGTCATTAACATCCCACGCAAGAAAAATTTTGCTGAATATAATTTAAAAACAGTTGCAGCAGTACACAGATAGGCAACTACCAAAAATTCAAGCTGGATTCAGAGGAAGACATGGAATGTGGGATATCATTTCTGATGTCTGATGGATCTTGGCTGAAAGTAGAGAATATCAGTAAGATGTTTACCTATTTTTGTTTCCTATACAAGCACACTCAACTGTGTGGCTCATGACAAATTATGGATAGCTTAGCAAAGAATGGGAATTCCAGAACACTTAACTGTAGTCATGCGGAATATCTACGTAGACCAAGAGGCAGTCATTTGAGTAGGGCAAGGTGATACTCTGTGGTTTAAAATCAGAAAGTTATGTGTCATGGTGGTATCCTTTCACCATACTTACTCAATCTGTATGCTGAGCAAACATTCTGAGAAGCTGGTCTCGAAGAACAAGAACATGGCATTAGTTTTGGAGAAAGATTCACTAACAACCTATGATATGCAGCTGATACGACCTTGCTTGCTGAAAGTAAAGAGGACTTGAAGCAGTTGCTGATGAAGAGCAACCACTACAGCCTTCACTATGGATTACACCTCAACATAAAGAAAACAAAAATTCTCACAACTGGACCAGTAAGCAACACCATGATAAACAGAGAAAATACTGAAGTCATCAAGCATTTCATTTAACTTGAATCCATAATCAATGCCCACAGAAGCAGCAGTCAAGAATTCAAACAATGTATTGCATTGGGCAAATCTGTTGCAAAAGACCTCCTTAAAGTGTTGAGAAAGAAAGATGTCACTTTGAGGACTAAGGTGTGCCTGAGCAAAGCCATGATATTTTCTATCACCTCACATGCTTGAGCAAGTTAGACAATGAATACGGAAAACCGAAGAACTGATTCATTTAAAATATGGTGTTGGCAAAGAATACTGAATATACCATGGACTGCCAGAAGAATAAACAAAACCATCTTGGAAGAAGTACACCAAGAATGCACCTTAGAAGCAAGGATGGCGAGACTTCGTCTCACGTGCCTTGGACATATTTTCAGGAGGGACCTGTCCCAGGAGAGGCTCATCATGCTTGGAAAAGCTGAGGGTCAGAAAAAAAGAGGAAGGCGCTCAACAACATGAACTGACACAATGGCTGCAAGAATGGGCTCAAACATAGCAATGATTGTGAGGATGGTTCAGGATCAGGTGGTGTTTCATTCTGTTTTACACAGGATCGATGGCATCTAACAGCCACAACTAACATATGTATGCGTGTATGTGTGTGTGTATATATATATATACCCATTGCCATCGAGTCGTTTCCAACTCATAGTGACCCTACAGGACAAAGTAGAACTGCCCCACAGAGTTCCCAAGGAGCGCCTGGTGGATTCGAACTGCTAACCTTTTGGTTAGCAGCTATAGCTATTAACCATTATGCGACTAGGGTTTCCATATATATATATATATATATATATATATATATATATATATATATATATATTCTCTTCACTAGTTTTGCATCTCTAGAGATCCCAGGCTAAGACATGTGGTACCTACTGTGGTTCTAGAGGAACCAAATCTTAAGGATGAGTTTTCTGAATTGATTCTCAAGTCTGGCTAGTCTTAAAGGCACTGATGACTGTCTCCAGTAGTAAACAGGCTATTGCTAATCCATGGTGGGAGGTGACAATAGAAATACGCAAAATACTACTACCACTGGATCAAATATTTGTGAGAGACAAGGCTCTGCCTGATTACATATTTGATACTTTTCTATAATTTTGTCAGAATAAGAATAATAAGGAAGCTGCTTGGTTAGTCCTGCTTTTGCTAGCCACACTGGTGAATGAAAGAAATGGGCTCAAAGCTGAAGCACCACATACAAGATCTGAAAGCTGCCACTTGTGCCCAGAAAGAAAACCATATTTCTTATAGTAACAAGGCTAATGCTGCCAAAAATAAACTCAGATTCTTATCATAAGAGTGACTGAATTAAAGCGCTAGTTGAATATCCAGCCTCAAATGGTGTCTGAAGTTAGAGTGAGGGCACTGATTGGGAAGAAATGGGATCCTGAAACTCAGGATGAGGACATATGGGCAGACAGTCAGGAAGCGGGGGACAATGAACCTCCAATTTCTATTGAATCGCTCTTCCTAACAGAACCAGACCTCTTACTCCCATCTGAAGAGATTCTCTAACTCTGCCGCTAAGGCACCCTTCCCAGTAAAACAATTATCCCTTCCACCTCCATCTGATGAGATTACCCCAGCTGTGCCTGAAGTGTCTTGTTTGAGTTATCTCCTGGGGTGGTATCTGGGGCATTGCCTGGGGCATCACCTTAGGCAGATGTCTTATAAGACACGGCTGAACATCCCACTGCCACTGCCCATTTTTGCTTCTAGACCTATACCTAGACTTCAGTCCCAACAAGCCCCAAAAGGTGAACTATGAAGTGTGACCCAGGAGAAGGTATGCTAAACTCCAAAAGAACTACTTGATTTTTCTAATATATATATACAGAAACCTGGTGAATATGTGTGGGAATGGCTATTATGGGTGTGGGATAACGGTGCAAGCAACATAAAGGTGGATTAGTCTAAGTTTATTGATATAGACCCAGGAAGCATAGATTCTTCATTCAGTGTTTCAGCTTCAGAGGTTAGAAAAGGATCTCATAGTTTATTTGGTTGGTTTACTGAAGCATGGATTAAGTGGTGGCCTACAATAAATCAAGTGGAAATGGCAGATCTGCCATTGTATACTGTAGGAGAAGGTAACCAAAGGCTGAGGGAAACTGGCAGGTTAGAATGGATTTATTAGGCTGGACCCACAGACCCACACACGGAGTGCCCAGAGGGCTCTCTTTTTACCATAGCAGTGAGGTACAAATTTGTGCAGCAAGCCCCAGCATTATTGAAGACTTCTGTGGTTGCTATTTTATGTAAGTAAGAGTCCACAGTGAGAACTGCCCTAACTGAATTAAGACACCTAACTACAATGCAGTTGACTGGACCCCATGGTGGTAACAGCCAAGTGGTGGCACTCAATGAACAAAGACAAGGTGGGTGTGGTTACCATAACAGACAGTAGAGTCAAAGCAGTAATCAGAATAGTCTGCTCACATGGATTTATGGCAATGGCTACTTAGTCATAGTGTCCCTGGGAGTGAAAGAGCTGGGAAATGTACATCTCCTGGTACCTAGTGTCTTAGCTATCTAGTGCTCCTGTAACAGAAATACCACAAACGGATGACTTTAACAAAGAAAATTATTCCCTCACAGTCCAGGAGGCTTTATAAGTCCAAATTCAGGGTGCCAATTCCAGGGGAAGACTTTTTCTCTCTGTCACTCCTAGGGGAAGGTCTTTGTCACCAGTCTTCCCCTGGACAAGAAGGTTCTCAGCACAGGGATCCTAGGTCCAAAGGATGCACTGCTCCTGACACTTCTTTCTTGGTGGTACTGAGGTCCCCCGTCTCTCTGCTCTTTTCTCTTTTATATCTCAAAAGAGACTGACTTAAAACACAACTTAATCTTGTAGATTGAGCCCGGCCTCCTTAACATAACTGCTTCAAATTTTCGCTCATTAACATCATAGAGGTAGGATTTACAATACATTGGAAAATCACATCAGCTGACAAAATGGTGGATAATCGCACAATACTGGGAAGCATGGCCTAGTCAAGCTGATATATACATTTTGGGAAGACAGAGTTTAATCCATAACACCTAGTATGCAGCTATCGACCTGTTAATGCCTTTTTCTCCATACCCATTTGGAAGTATCACCAGAAACAGTGTGCCTTCTCTCTGACCTAAGTATATAAGGACGAAATAATATAGAGGAATCTCTGTTACATTTTCTCCATCTTACCGTTATTTGGCCTCATAGGCAGACCCAGTCACTTAATTGCACGGCAGAATGAAGAGATTAAAGCCCAACATTCTTGCCAGTGGACCAGGAAGGTAGCTGCTCAGACATCAGAGAGCCTCAGAGAGACAGAGACCAGGTGGCTCAAGAGAGGGATACCATAAAGTTGTTTTTCATACCCCCCTCCACTCCCATAGTTGCATATGCTTTCCTCTGACCCCAAGAAGTAGATCAATCCTTTGAGAACTGCATTATGGGTTAGAACACCAACAAGGTCCCAGACTGAGTGACACTCCCATAGATTACATCCAAATATCATTGCAAAGTCTTCAAAATCTGAACTGACATCTGAGCCACAGCATCCAGAAGTTGGGAAAGAACATGCAGCCTGAACATAACTGGGTCAAGTGATTGCTAAAACAAACAACATCAACATTTTCTGTAAGATTGAAGTAAGACATAGTCTTAGAATCATAGACAAAAACTTTAAAAAGCTACTTTAACCATGCTCAAAGAAGTAACAGTCACACCTTAGAAAAATAGAAAAATACATAGAAACCATTCACAAATGAAAATTTTAGACAGGAAAAATAGAGATAAAAAATTCACTTGACCAGCGGAATGCTGTTGACAGACAAAAGGATCAATGAGATGAAAATAGTTCAATTGAAAATATCCAATCTGAAAACAGAGGACAAATATTGAAAAAAAAATGAACAGAGCCTCAAAAAAATCCAAAAATACCTAACATTTATTTATTGGAATTCCATAAGGTGTAGAGAAAATATATAGTGTAGAAAAAAATATCTGAAGAAATACTGGCTCAACACTTTCCCAATTTGTTGAAAGACATAAACTTACAGATTCAAGAAGCTATGCAAACTCCAACAAGTTAAACTCACATAATTTTACACCCAAATGCCTCACTGTCAATTGTGGAATAACAAGGACCAAGAAAATATCTTCAAAGAAGCTAGAGAGAAAACAACTCATTTCACACAGGAGAAACCATTGGAATGACTCTGTATTCATCATCAGAAGCCATGGAGGCCAAAAGGCTGTGAAAACAACATTTTTTCAACACTGAAAGAAAAGAAACATTAACCCAGTGTTCTATAGGCTGTTATTTCCTTCATGAGTAAAGGAAAAATATTGACATTCTCAGGTGAAGGACGCTTAAGAGAATTCATCGCCACCAGACTTGTTCTAAATGAAACACTAAGGAAGTTCTTCAGGTGGTAGACTTGGAATTTCAGGAATTATGGAAAGCAACAAAGTCGAAAGTACCTTCTGAAGTTTGCCGTTCAGCCAAAGATTAGACAGGTCTATAAAACAAACAATAACACACGTGAAGAAAGTGTTTCTTAGTTCAATCGTGTGTATGAGACCAAAGGTGCAAAACCTGCCCAAAAGCACAGAAAAGAGGGCAGGATGGAACAGGAATCATGGCGGATGGGAACGGGGAACTGGAGCATAGAAGAGAATATTGACACATCATGAATATTGCCACCAATGTCACAAACCAATTGTGTATAAATGGCTGAACAAGAAAGTAATTTGCTTTGTAAAGTTTCAAATAAAGCACAATAAAAATTTTTTAAAAAGTGGTAGGTATCTGGGTAAACATATTACGCCAACCCTGCTGTCACTGCACAACATGGCGCAGGACTCCCCTCTTTGGATAGACTTGCTAGCCTATTGGAAACACTTTGGAATATACTCTTGGTGGCAAATTAGTATTAGAGAATGGGATTATTTTGAAAATATGAGATGTCTGTACTCATGTCTGGTGAATAAACTGGATAATAAAATTTTCAGAGCGAAATGAGATGTTCTAACAGAAAAATAGGCCTGAATTCCCACGTGGGCCATGAGCCTAATCTGAAGGCCTTTCCCAGAGAGGCATTTCAGGCACTTCTAGAGCAGCAGGAGCACTGGGGAATGCATGTATCAACCTCCCCCAGGGCCTTCTCTGAGGAGTAAGTACCTGCTTTAGTACTAAGCTTAAAAAAAAAAAAGCTTAGGGGTTCATAAATAGTCATTCTGCATAAGGTCTTCAGGTTCAAGTCTGTAATCCAGCTGGGATTCTGTGTGTGCTGCATCTCTGCATCAAAAGAACATGCTTCTAGAAGCAGAATGCCAGGAGAGAGGCGGTTGGGCAGTTGGGGGTGGGGGGTGCTGCGCAGACAGGGGTGCCCAAGGGAGGCACAATATAGTCATTCTGCAGCAGGTCTAGTCCTTCTGCATAAGAATTAGAATGCTTCTGTCAATGCATAATAGTTTACATGCAGGACATAAACAAAGTGACTGAAGGACAAAGTCAAATAGTAAACCAAGCCACTCCCTGTCAATCCTTACCTGAGAGGGTCTTCATGAAGACTTCCGGGGATGGAGAAGGACACAGTAAACGCTGATTTATTTTACCTCTTCCTTCCTCAAGAAACAGGAACTGGTGTTAAGACGTCAGGTGTCAAGCCCCAAACTCCTCTTCTGGTCTGTATTTAAGCTGTATAATAAAACTGGGATCAGGCAATCAGCCGTGAGCAGACAGACCCAGAGTATTCCCAGTGCCCCACATCTTTGAGCTCCAGTGAGATCCTGTTCTTAGTCACTAGATTAGCAGAGGAGCTGAAAGACTGAAATTCCGTGTTTTAAGGCAACTTGGGCTTCAAACAGTCACATATTGCTAAAGTCGTATTTCTCTGTGTTAATTTATGATCCTTAACTCAAATCTGGAGTTTGGAGCTCATTTTGATAACTCCTCATTAGTCTGCATAGACTAGAGTCTGCTCACAGTCAGTGATCACAATGGAGGAAACAAAGTCCCTAGCCCAGAGGAGGGACTGCTCCCCATATTTGGGGCAATGCCCCTGGGAAGCATCGGCGAGGTGCACTTTGGCCTCTGTGGCTTTGCCTTCTGCTCCTGGAATTGCACCCTGGGGGCCTCCATATGCAGACCCAGAGTCCGTGGGTGACCACAACTCCCCCGTTCTGGGTCATCGTCCGGACACACGTTGCGATATGCTTTCTGCCCTCCTTTCCAGCATAAGCGCTGCGATCACAAGTGGCAGAACCAGTTCTCAGGTCCAGACCCTAGACCTTGCCCTCCTTGGCCTTAGGCTTCCCTAGTCCTGGTGGAACCTGCAAGCCTGGCGGATGCGAGGTTAGCACCCGGCTGGGTGGGCTTGGGCCTGTCTCAAAAGGCTCATGGCGCACTCAGGTTCCTCCTCCTTGGAGCCTGTGGGCTTGCAGTGGGCAGCCCGGCATCTCGTGCCTCCCTTGGGAGCCCTCTCTGAGCAGCAGCTCCCCTCCCCCTCCCCCGCCAACCACCCAACAGTCGCACTGCCTGCTTTCTGCTTCTAGAAGCGTGTTCTTTTGATGTACACATGCAGCACACACAGAAGCTCAGTTGGATTACAGACTTGAACCTGAAACGCACAACTTTAAAACTACTAGACGGGGCGGGGAGGTTATTGGCAGTGAAAAAAGCAAAAAAAAAAAATAAGAAAGAGAACAATTACAAAAAAAGTATTAGAAGACTGTATCCTCACATTATGGACTCAAGAAAGTTGCGGATAAACAACCGCGTAGATAGCATACTGTTGTCTCTTTGCAAATAAGTCTTAAATGAGGGAATTTGGTACCGGGAAGAGTTGCAGAGCCTGACTTTGGGGAAATCTGGGATTGATGAATTGCCTTGCATGAGGCTACAAGCCCTGATAATCAATATTTGAAGATGAGATTCGAGCAACCTAGAACATGCATCAGAATTTTTTCTAAGTAAATTAGCACCAGAAGATGCCTTTAACCACTAAATAAAATGGGTCAGTAGTTCAAGATCTCCCTAAAAAGAAAACGGCAGACCTAGATCGTTTCCAGTCAGGTTCCAGCAAACATGCAAGAAACAGTCATTTTAATCTTGTACATAGTCAACAGAGATTAGAAAACCATGAGATACTCCCCTAACTTGATCCTTAAGGCTAGTTTAAAAATGATAACAAATTAGAGAAGGATGGTAGAAGAAGAGTTAGAGGACAAGCACACTCAGTAACTGAGATGCAAAACTCTACGTAAGATGCCAGCAAAGGAAATCCAGCAAAGTATAAACCACGTAACATGCCATGATCATGTAGGCATACAAATTTGAGTGAACGTTAAAGATTTAGTAATTTCATTCACCACATGCATAGGTGAAAGAAGAGAAGACATATGCTCACCTCAAGAGATGGGGGCAAAGCAGGTTGATAAAATCCAATCACATGGAGAGATAAGGACTAGGAGCAAATATGGAACAGAAAAGGAGTTCCCGAACGTGGAAAACTACAACTAGCATGATAGTTCATGGTGACGTGTGGGACATTCTCTTTAAAATTAATAAACAATAAAATAAGGGTGCTTCTATCATTACTTTTATTAAACATTGAACACCGGAAGTGTAAGCTAGTACAAAAAGAGAAAAAGTATAACTGCTATTCATAGATTATAGGACTGTCTCCATTGAAAACTGTAGAAAATACCGGAATTAATAGTAATCATAAATAAAAAATAAATTGAAATTTCAATGCATCAGCATCAAGCTGACTCTGTCATAGCTCTTAGGTGAAAGCAAAGGACACTGATAGGGAAAGAGCAGGTTCGGGTGGTCTAGACCAAGGAGGGAAGAAAATTATTCTGCACTGGGCTGAACTTATAAGAACGGGTCTTATGTGTGTTAGTTACCTAGTCCCTCCATAACAAAAAATAACACAACTGGATGGCTTTAAAGAACAGAAATTTATTTTCTCACAGTTTAGCAGGTGGTCGTTCGAATTCAGGGCATGGCTGTAGTGGGAGGTCCTTCCTTGTCTACCTCAGCTTCTAGTAGATGCCAGCAATCATTTGTGTTCCTGGCCTTCTAGAAGCATCTGTCTTCTTTGTCTGTCTTCCTTTTCACCTGTTTGAGTCTGTGTGTATTCTGCTCCTTTTATAACTAAGAAGAGTTAGGCTTAGGACCCACCCTACATTGGTATGACCTCATTCACATAATAAAAGCAGGCCCCCTCTTTCCTAACAAGGTCAGATTTACAGGTACAGGGGTTAGGATTTCCACAGACATTTTGGAGGGACACAATTCAATCCCTAACAGTCGACTTACCAGATATTCTGGATTGAGAGTACTCGCATGAACAGCTGAGAGTGGTTCCAATTCTTTGCTACATTCGTTGGCTGAAACTTGTCTCAATGGTCACCCAAAGGAATGCTAGAGCAATTTATTGTGTAGGACCTGGCCAACCATTCCTAATCAAGTCCATTGTGTGGAAAAACACACAATCCCATCACCAAAGCCTTGAGAAATTCATGGATAAGAAAAGAATGGTGGTTGGAACCAAGAATTGTTTCATAGCCTAGATAACATGGTACAGGTGTTAGATATTCACATGGAGATGTCAGGTAATAAAACTTCACCCCACATGGGGATGTCAAGGATAATACCAACAGCTAATGTTCATTGAGTACCTACACTGGTGCCAGGCACTCCTGTGCTTTTTCTTTCATGTTTGCTTTTCATGATGGCCATATGAGGAATGTATCATTATAATGCCTAAAGAGGTCAATACAGAGAGCTAGGCTCACATTTGAATATATGAGTCTGGACCCAGGAGGAGTTTGAATGGATGGAGGTATAAACCTCACGTCCTTAGCTACAAATAGACAGCAGTAAACTCACTGAGGCATCCTAGAGAGAGGGTGTCAATAGAGAGAGGAACAGGCACCAAGCCCAAGGGTACTCGGGTATCTAGAAGCCTGCCAGGTGAACAGCAGCCAACAAGCCTCTCTGAAGTCCAGTGTGGTTCCTGGAGGGTTGTCTGTCCTTGCTCTCAGCTGCATTTCCCCAGTGCCCCTCCCACCTGCACTGGGTTGTCCCCTTCATGAGGACAGGGGCAGTGTGTACCTTTCACCACTGTATCTGCATAACATAGACTACTTCTGGCCCATGGAATATACTGACTGAATGAAAAATAAACGATAAGTACGTAAAATCCTTCGTAGTTGATACCTTGGGATACATTAAGGAGCTTCATGAGTAAGAGGGAGAAAAACTGATCAGGGCTGCTTCTGAGACCATCTCTTAGGCGTAAAGAGTGTTAAACAATAATTAAACAAAGAGATTTAATGGCAGAGATGTATGTTAAAAAGATGTAAGTATACGTTGAAGATTACTAGAAACATGCACATTTATTATTGCAACTATAGTTCAAATTGTTAAAAAAAATATACTACATGCACACAGAATATTATAAAGTAATTTAATGCTCTCATTAAAAAAAACAAAAAAAATTATCATGAGAAAAGACTAATGATGAATGAAAATATCAGGATATAATATCCCTGTTAATATACATAAATGTGTGTGCTAATACACACATAAAACCAGTTGCCATTGAGTCAGTTCTGATTCATGATGACACCAGCGTGCCAGAGTAGAACTGTACTCCATAGGGGTTTCAATGGCTGAGTTTTCGGAAGTAGACTGCCAGACCTCTCTTTCATAGCAATTCTGGGTGGACCTGAACTCCAACTTTCTGTCAGCAGCTCAAGATATTAACCATTTGCACCAACCAGAGACTCTAACACACATACATGCCAATGTAAGTAAGATAACAGACATATCGGAACGTTAGTAATTTATTCTATGCATTACGTATGTTTTCTTGTTATTTATTGCATACTTTCCCATTGCTTCCAAGTTTTTGAGGAATAGAATGTACTTCTGGAAAAATTCATGAGAGATTTTTAAGTAATGAAATAATCAACAGAAACAGAATGAGTAAATCTGTGGCAAGGCAGCCCATGAACCCAAGATTACAGTAACACTGGTATGAAAAGCAGAATTGTGGAGTCCTGAAGCTCAGTGGTCCCATGCATGCATCAGGAAAGAGGGAAGAGCAAATAAACAAGGAGAAAATACAGTGAGCCAGAGGAGTGGGAGCCCTCTGTTGTGGGCACAGTTTTCTCATGAAACTTTAGATGGACACAATGGGTGGGATTATCCACTTCCATCACACAAACATTTTTATTACCCTTGATTTTAACGGAACTATGTTATAAAAACAAATGATAAAATAAAGTATAATAAAAGAATAAATCTCATAGTGGACTACTATCATTTTCCCCAGCCACTGAGGAGGGCAGGAAACACACACGGGAAAGAAGATGGAGCAGTGTGAAGAATCATGCTTAGTGAGGAGGGGAGTGTTTCTGAGACAGGCCTTACTTGCTACCACCTAGGGAAGCAGGCAGCCGTGCAGGACCAACTGGAAGAAATGGCACATTATTTCTGAGACCTACTCCAGCTCATAACAAATTATGGATAACATGGGGAAGAATGAGATTTCCAGGACACTTAATTGTTCTCAGGAGAAACGTGTACACAGAAAAAGAGGCAGTCATCTAAACAGAACAAGGAATACTGCATGGTTTAAAGTCAAGAAAGGTGTGCATCTCCATTGTATCCTTTCACCATACCTATTCGACCTGTATGCTGAGCAAATAATCCGAGAAGCTGGACTGTCTGAAGAAGAATAAGGCGTCAGGATTGGAGGAAGACTCATTAATAACCTGAGATATGCAGATGATACAATCTCGCTTGTTGAAAGTGAAGAGGCCTTAAAGCATTTACTGAAGAAAATCAAAGACTACAGACCAACAGCCTAACAACAGGACCAATAAGCAACATCAGGACAACGGAGAAAATGTTGACATCACTAAGGGCTTCATTTTACTTGGATCCACAATAAACACCCATGGAAGCAGCAGTCAAGAAATCAAACGACACGTTGCATTGGGCAAATCTGCTGCCAGAGACCTCTTTAAAGTGTTCAAACGCACAGATGTCACCTTGAAAACTAATGTGCCCCTGACTCAAGCCATGGTGTTTTCGGTCACCTCATACGCACACGAAAGGTGGGCAATGAATAAGGAAGACTAAAGAAAAATTGAAGGCACTGAATTACGGTATTTGCAAAGAATATTGAATATACCACGGACTGCCAAAAGAATGAACAAATCTGTCTTGAAAGAAGTACAGCCAGAATATTCCTTAGAAGCAAGAATGGCGAGGCTTCATCTCACATATTTTGGACATGTTGTCAGGAGAGATTGGTCCCTGGAGAAGAAAGTCATACTTGGTAACAAGTGGCCACAACAATCGGCTCAAACATAACAACGACTGTGAAGGCGACGATAGGTAGTTTAACATACATTTTGACCCATACGAATTAAAATTTAAACAATTATTTCATGCCTTTTTGTAGCGGTTTCAGAATATACAATTAAAATAAATGTAAACAATTAATAGAAAAAATCTCTGAAAATAAAATTTAATTTTTTTAAGTCACTGCTCCATACCCCAAATCTAAATGGCTTGATATAAAGCACTGGTCTTTGTGATTCACAAAAAGCAGGTGCCAATTCCTGAACAAGAACTGAAGTGACAGGAGAAACTCCCCATGCTGTTAGAGCCCTGAGTGTGGGCCCTAATCCAATAATCTGTCCTCATTAATTCCTTTTCATTTCATCTCTGTGCAAGAGGGGAGGGAGAAGGTGAGAGAGGGTTACATGTGCCTATTCTGTTCTTTAGCATCTAGTTCACTGCCAGGAACAAGTATTCATAAGAGGCTACAAAACATTAAAGTACAAATAAGGAGGAAAACCTCCTAGTATATATATGTATTAGGTGGCACAAAGAGTTAAGTGCTCAGCTACTAACTGAAAGGTTGGCAGTTTAAATCCACTCAGTTGCCTTGGAAGAAAGGCCTGGCAATCTACCTCCAAATGGTCACAGCTATTGAAAACCGTATGGAGGGCAGTCCTACTCTGAAAACTCACGGGGTCGTCATGAGTGAAAATCTCCTCAACGGCAACTGGATTGGTAATCTATATATGGCATAAATGTTGGGAAAATTAGTTTCTGAACATATACACGGCATACAGAATACACTGCACATTAGTATTATGTGCCAAAACCCACTGTCATCAAGTCGATTCTAACTCATAGTGACCCCAAAGGACAGAGTAAAACTGCCACATAGGGTTTCCAAGGCTGTAAGTCTTCACTGAAGCAAGCTGCCACATCTGTCTCCTGCAGAGAGGCTGGTGGGTTCGAACCACTGACCTTTCAGTTAGCAGCCAAGTTCTTTAGCCACACAGCCACTAGGGCTCACTGCTGTCATGTACAGTGATTACATAAGCAAATTCTGAAACAAACTGCCTGGGTTTAAATCCTAACTCAATCTATCAGCTGGTTGATCTGGGCACGTTACTTTACCTCTCACTGCCTCAGTTTCCCATTTCTAAAATGGGTCTTATTCAAAAGGTTGTTACGCAGGTTAAATAAAACACACAAGGCACTTAGAAAAAGGCCTTACACACAGAATGAACACAATAAATGTTAGCTTTCATAATTATTAAGGGAATACAAACAGCTTAGTTGAAGAAACTTCCATCGAGAAATAGTTGCGTTCCAAAATTCATGTGTAAAGTCATTTACATCAACTGTTAAAGTTGTATGTTTAGATTCAAGTGATTACTGAGGTGTGTTATGATCTTGAACAGAGTTCAGGGGACTATACAGGCTGACTCTGCATGCCCTTCTCCTGCACATCCATTCCATCTCCCTTGGAGCCCAGACATCATGTTATCAATTAAACCCCTCCCACACTGGTGGTGTACTGTTTAAGAGCTACAGCTGCTAACCAAAAGGTCATCAGTTCAAATCCACCAGGCGCTCCTTGGAAAGTCTATGGCACAGTTCCGCTCTGCCCTATTGGGCCGCTATGAGTTGGAATAGACTCAGTGGCAATGGGTTTTTAATGGGTATGAGTTAACTGTTCAGTGCTTAAAGACATATCAAAAGCAACCACGAACACAAAAGTATAGTAAAAAGTTCTTATTTCAGAATAGCAAAACCTTTTTCTAACACAGTGGTGTATTAGGGTGGACTGTGTATCAAGAGGAGGCCTGGTGGCATAGTGGTTAAGAGCTCAGCTGCTAACCAAAAGGTCAGCAGTTCGAATCCACCAACTAGTCTTTGGAAACTCTATGAGGTAGTTCTACTCTATGCTATAGGGTCTCTATGAGTTAATATCAACTAGGGTCTGTATGGGTTGGAATCAACTTGATGGTGACAAGTTTGATTTGGTTTGGATTAAATTATGACCCTAAAAAATGTGTGTCTCAACTTGGTTAGGCCATGATTCCCACTATTGCATAGTTGTCCTTCATTTTGTGATTGTAATTTTACTGTAAGAGGATTAGGGTGGGATTGTAACACCACCCTCACTCAGGTCACCTTTCCCTGAGGTGTGGCCTGCACCACCTTTTATCTCGCAAGAGGTAAAAGGAAAGGGAAGCAAGCGGAGAGTTGGGGTCCTCAGACTATCAAGAAAGCAGCACCAGGAGCAGAGCATGTCCTCTGGACCCAGGGTCCCTGCACCTGAGAAGCTCCTTGACCATGGGAAGGCTAAGGACAAGGACCTTCTTCCAGAGCCGAAAGAGAGAGAAAACTTTCCCTTAGAGCTGATGCCTTGGACTGTTCGCCTACTTTAATGTGAGGTATTAAATTTCTCTTGGTTAAAGCCATCCACTCATGGTATTTCTGTTATGGCAGCACTAGATGATGAAGACAGTGGGTAAAGGTGGAAGAGGTGGATGAAGGACAAAAAAAGAAAAATGGACAACAAGAGAAATATAAGAATTCAGAGAACTGTGAAAATTTAATTCCTGAATATACTTTCTTTCTCCTCCCTGTAACTGTAAGGACTTTTCTCATATACAGCATATATAAGTAAATCCTTGCAATATTTAAAACACTTAGATTTTTGTAAAACTCATTCTCTGAAAACTCATGGTGGCCCCATTAATTTGTGGCTTAAAAACAACTCAGAACTAAAAAGAAACATAAATAAATAAATAAAGGCGCTGCTGTCATTTGCGGGTGATGTTCTTTTCCTGTTATCCACAACCCACACACTTGGGAGTTAATTTTCCAGGGTCAGTGTTCATAGACCATCCTCTTTCTCTTACCACCACCCCACCACCCTTAATTATTTAGAAAAGGCAGGGCCAGTCAGTGCTCCAAACATCAAGATTTCTCTCCAAAATGCCAACTCGCACTTGGGGAGCAGGCTACATTCTCAGCTATCAGCAATTCCACTAGCCCGTGCAGATAAGGAACATGTCTCCACTGAACTGTTCGTTGTAATTAAAAAAAAAAAAAGTAAAAAACTGTTTCTTAAAACCAGAAAAAAAACAAAAAAAACAGGCATTTCCCTATTACCCACCCACCCCACTCTCCCACACCGAGTGCTCCCCTCACCACACACACACTCAAATATTTCCTACCAAGGGTGTGTCCCAAGCACGGGGTCTGGCTCCACTCTTCTTTTACACCCCTTGGAGGCCTCTGGAGAAACCATACCTTTGGTTGGCAATTCCCTGAACCCTGCCTATTCAAGCTGGCACTTATTCAAAAAGGCAGGTGAGTCTTCAAGTCAGGTTTTTAAAAGGAGTTTAAGAGGAGCCAGGTGATATGCCTACTCACCCTCAAGTTTCTCAAAGGTAATAATTTCTTGAGATGTGTACAATGTCTCAACTATGGGTTAATTAAATCCCTTAGGATGGTGGGCATAGGAAAATCCTCCATCTCAATGCCCCCCACTTTGAAAAAAAAGAGGGGGAATCTCCAAAATCACAAATTTGAATTTCTACATACTTGATTGAACTAAGGAGTAAGTTCCTCATGTGTGTTATTCTTGGTTTGAGCCTGGTGGTGCAGTGGTTAAGAGCTCAGCTGCTAACCAAAAGGTCTGCTGTTTGAATCCAACAGCTGCTCCTTAGAAACCGTATGGGGTAGTTCTACTCCGTCCTAGAGGGTTGCTAAGAGTCAGAATTCACTGGATGGTAATTGGTTTGTTTGTTTTTCAATCTTTGGCTGAAAGGTAGACTTTGTTATCAATTTATTAAATCAACTGGTAATTTGCTGGATATTTCTCGTACAGGAACTTATGATGTCTTCAAATCCAGCTAATCAGGTTTAGGGAGAGAGAAACTTCTCTACCTTAGCCTCCCTGCCACTCCCACACCTTTTTCATTGATTTCCATGCCCTGTTTAAGTAACATCATTCATTACTTCTCACTATCTAGGTTATCTGAGCCAATTCATGGCAGTCAATTCCACCTGAGCCCTAGGATACCCTCATTTACATACTCTGCCCTGTTGTTCCTTCACAAATGGCTGACCTCACATCTCCCCTTGAATGTCTACTAGGCATCTCAAACTTAATGTGGTTCAAATAAAATTCTTCGTCCAAGTGTCTTATCTACCTCCCAGTCTTCCTTATCTCAGCAAATGTTCTCACTATCGTCTGGGTTGTTCAGGACAAAAACCTAGAAATCATCCTTGATTTCTCTCCTTTATTCAAATCTTGTATCCAATCCATTGACACATATTCTGGACTCTTGGCGCTACCTTAAAATAAATCCTGACTCTATCCACTTCTCACTACCTCCACCTTACAGCCACCATCATCTCTTGGTTAAAACTGGACTCCATGCCACCGATCTTCCCTCTTACAGTCTACATAACAGCATCACCTCAGTGGCTTCTCATGGCAATTAGGAAAAATTCCCAAATCCTTCCCATGGTCTTTCATGATGCGGGGCTTGCCCACCATACTAACCTCATTTCCTAACAGTCTTCCCTCGGTTCACTCCACACTAGCCATGACTTATTTCCTGAGCTTCCTCAAAACATGCCAGAACACTTGGTTATTTAAGGGCCTCAGAAACAACTCTTTCCTTTATTGGCAATATCCTCCCTCCAGAACTTCATACAGCTATTCTCTCCTTTGATATAGGTCAGTTATCTCCTCAAATATCCTGATCCCATAAGCCTTTACTAACTATTAATCTAAAACAGCTCACCCCACTCATTCCCTCACATGCAACTCTGTCTTATTTTCAAAATATTTAGCTCTCCTTGACATTTTTTGTTAATTATTACCTGTAAATGTATTTTTTGTGGTTGAGAATATATGCAGCAAAACATACACCAACTCAACAGTTTCTACCTGTACAATTTAACGACACTGGTTACATTCAAGTTGTGCAACCATTCTTACCCTCCTTTTCTGAGTAGTTCCTCTGTCATTAGCATAAACCCACTGCTCCTTAAGGTTCCTATCTAATCTTTTCAGTAGCTGTTGTCAATCTGATGCCATATAGACAGTTCTTAAAAGAGCATATGCTCAAGGTAGACCATTTTTATTCGTTAAGTAGCTAATGTTCTGGAGCCCTCGTGGCACAGTGGTTAAGTGATACGGTAGCCAAGCAAAAGAAGAGCAGTTTGAATCCACCACCTACACCTTGGAAACTCTATGGGGCAGTGCTATTCTGTCCTACAGGGTCTCTGAGTCGGAATCAACTCAACAGCAACAGTATGGTGTTTCCTTTTTTATACTTCAGTTTTAAGATGATTCAACGGAATGCTTTTGGTGTAATGTTTAAAGATTATCTCACGGCAATAGTTTCAGGAGTTCATTCACCCTCAATGGCTCCAAAAAGTCTAGGGTTCATGAGAATGTGAAATTCTGTTCTGCATTTTCCCCCTTTTGATCAGGGCTTTTCTATGGACTCTTTGATCAAAATGTTCAGCGACAGTAGCCGGGAACCTTCTGGTTCTTCTGGTCTCATGGCATGCTAGATGTTCTTTTAAAAAACATGAGTGGATGCTGGAGGTTATCAAATACTTATTTTATTACACCTATTAGTATAATCACATTTATTTTTCCTGTACATATGGCAAATTATACTGATTCATTTTTGAATGTTAAACTAACCTTGAATTCTTGGGATAGACCCAACTTGGTCATAATATATTCTTCTTTAGAGTATTGCTGGATTTGTTTTGCCTATTTCTTTTTATATTTTGCATCTATGTTCATCAGTGACATTGGCCTGTAATTTTCCCATCTTGTGCTGCTCTTGTCAGGTTTTGGTATCAATATTCATTCTACAAGCTTTATAAAATGAGTTTGGGTATATATTTCATTTTATATTGAAGAATTTGTGAAGTATTTCTTGAATATTTGGCAGAATTTGCAGGAAAAGCCATCTGACATGAAGTTTTCTTTTTGAGAATAGTTTGAGCTCCAATTCAATTCTATTAACAATTGTGGAATTACTTTTGCTTCCTGTTTCTTCTTGAATCGTTGTTATTAACTTACATGGTATGATACGTTTGCCTACTTTACCTAAATTTGCAAATTTATTAGCTAATATGGTTCATAACATTCTCACATTATCTTTAAGTTCTGCAAGATCTGTAGTCATTTTCTTTCTAATTCCTGATATTCGTTATTTATACCTTCATTCTTTTTCACTTGATCAATCTTGCCTAAAGTTTCTCAATTTTACTAGCATTTTCTAAGAATCAACTTTAGTCTTCGTTGATCGTCTTTTGCATGTATCCAATCATTAATAGAAACAAAAATTCCTATGAATGTTTGTTTCTGTTTTTTTCCCAACATTTTGAATGGATGTTTAACTCACTTATTTTTCAAAATTTGTTCTTTCCAATTATATTTTTCAGGCTATAAGTTTCCTATTTTATATTGTCTGTACTGCACCAATTTTTATATACACTATGTTCATAATTGTTCACTTCAAAATATATTCTAATTTTCATTATGATGTCTTTTCTAACGCCTAGTATTTTAAAATATCCAAGCACATGGAGATTTTGTATTTTCTTTTTCTAAGATTTTTTTTTTAATTATGCTGTACTTACACAGTATCCTCTATATTATTGCAGACTCTTGAAATTTGTTGAGACTTGCTTTATAACACAGTATACAGTTAATTTTTATAAACACTATGTATATGCATGAGATGAATGTATATTCTTTAGTGGTTAGATAATGCACACACATACACATATATCAATTTGGTATTTTTATACATGTTAAATCTTCTGTATCCTTGACAATTTATGGACTTCTATGTTTCTGAGGGGTGTGTTAAAAATCTATTATGATGCATGATGTCAAAAGGAGCCCCAGTAGTGCAGTGGTTAAGCACTCAGCTGTTAAATCTTTTGATTTGATCCACCAACTATTCCACAGGAGAAAGATATGACAGTTTCCTTCCATAAAGATTACAGCCTTAGAAACCCTTTGGAGAAGTTCTACTCCATCCTATAGTCACTATGAGTCAGAACTGACTCAACAGCACATAAGAAAAAAGGTATGATGTGATGGAAACTGAGCAGTACAAAGGTATAAGAATTGGTCCTACCTCCAGGGTCAAAGGATGAAGGACAGAGAAAACAGCAGAGACATCCAAAAGCTTGGAAAAAAGGGGGCTGAGAGGACAATGGTTGGTGGTTTAAGGGCTTTGAAGGGCTACCACATATACTGAGGAATCTGGAGTGCAATATTCTTGCCTAAGGATGAAGACATGCTCATAAAGATCCTGACAAAGCTTTAGGCTTGCACCTCTGGCTGATCTTTGGGCTCCACGGGGGCAGGAAGTGAAGGCTAAGGCAGAGTTTTAGGCGCTCTTGCTTAGCACTGAAAGAACACCCCAGTTCAGAGCCAATCTGCAAAGACTGGGATAATGTTACTTTTTCTTTTTGGCTACAAGTATTTAAAGAAATCACTGTCAGGTCATGAACTGACTGCTGTCATAACAGAACAGAACTTCAGTGTCCACACATGAGAAGACATACAATCTTTGCAGAAATAGTTTGGAAACATCACTAAGCAAATGGATGACTGGCCCTCAACAATTAAAAAAAAAAAAAAGCAAACCCTAATGACTGGAGGGAATCTGATTTCCAGAGTTACATTATAATATTTAAGATATCCAGTTTTCAACACACTATTTTAAGTCATAAAAGGAAAAAGAAAAGGATGGTTCATTTGTTAAGAAGAAAGAAAGAAGAGAATGAACAGAAAGCATCCCTAAGGAAACACAGATACTGGGATTACTAGACAAAGATTTTAAACCAATTGTCTTAAATTTCCTCAAAGAGCTCAAGAAACCATAGACAAAAAAAAAAAAGGAAACCAAAAGAAGAATGTATGAACCAGTAGAAAATATTAATAAAGAAATATTATACAAAAGAACCAAATAGAAATTATAGAGCTGAAAAGTAGAATAGCTGAAATAAAATTTTCATTAGAGGAGCTCAACAGCAGATTTGAGCAAGAAAGCAGGAAAATGTAAACTTGAAAAAGCACAACTGAAATTGTTCTAACTGAGGAGCATAAAGGAAAAAGAATGAAGAGAATGAACAGAGCCTAAGGGACCTGCGGGACAACATCAAGCATACCAATATACTCATTAAGGAGTCCCAGAAAGGAAAGAAAGATGAAAGGACAGAAAGAATATTTGAAAACGTAATGACTGGAAGTTTCCCAAATGTCATCTAGATATCCAAGAAGCTCAATAAACTCAAATGACAATAAATACATAGATATCCACAGAGAGACATAATCAAAATGTCAAAAGACGAAGACAGAAACTTGAAAGTAGCAAGAGATAAGTGACCCCTAATGTACAAGAAGAGAGTCTCAACAAGTTTAACTGTTGATTTTTCATCAGACACCATTGAGATGAGAAAATAGTGGGATGATGTATTTAAGATACTGGAAAAAAAATACAGAAACAAAACTATGAACCAAGATGTCAATATCTAGCAAAATTATCTTTCAAAAATGAAGGCGAAATTAAGACATGCCCAGATACACAAAACCTGAGGGAGTATGTTAGCAGCAGAACTGCCTTATGAGAAATGCTACAGGGAATCATCCTGGCTGGCATGGAAGGACACTAGACAGTAACTGGAAGCCATAAAAAGAAACAAAGACTCCGTAAAGGTAACTACTTAGATAAAACAAAGTCAGTAATATTTTTATATCACGCCTCTCTTTTTTTCATATATGATTTAAAGCACGAATGCATAAAAATACTTACACATCTCTCTTAATGGACACACAATGTATAAAGATGCAATTTTTGTATCAGCAACGTAAGTAGGGGAGGTAACTGAGCTGAATAAAAGCAGAATTTTCTATACTGTTGAAGCTAAATTTGTATTAATTAAAAGAAGATTGTTATAAATATAAGATATTAATTGTAATCCTCATGCTCACCACTAAGAAGTTAAAAAATATAAGGAAAGGAAACAAGGAGAGGATCAAAATTGTACACTTGAAAAAAAATCATTCAAACACAAAAGTGGACAGTAGTGAAGAAAATGAGAAACAAAATACGTATATCACCTACTATTACAAAGTAGAAGATATAAGTCCTTCCTTATCATTAATCGCTTTAAATATAAATAGATTAAATTCACAATTGGGATCATTAAAGTTGTGTGTCAACTTTGTTGGACCATGATTCTCAGTGCTTTGGCAGTTATGATGTAGTTTAGCAGTCGTATAACGATGCAATCACTTCCATGATGAGATGTGATATAATGTGATTACCTCCATGATGGGATCTGCTGTGAGTAGCCAATCAGATGTAAGGGAGTTTCCTCAGGGGTGTGGACTGCATCCAATATAGGTGGACTTTCTGGCAAGGCTCTTGAGCTTTTGCTCACTCTGAATCCTGCAGCTGTCTCCTCTTCATCTGATCTCAAGTTTTTGGGACTTGAACTCTCAGCTTACCTTCCAATTTTGGGATTCATCAGCCTCCGCAGTCTGTGAGCCGCGGCCTGCCAGCTTACCTGCCGATCTTGAGATTTGTCAGCCTTTGCAGCCTGTGAGCCACAGACCTGTTGTATGACCTGCAGATCTTGAGTTCTGCAGTCCCTGCATCTATGTGAGTCAGGAGAAGCCACCAGCCTGACCCATGGACTTGAGACTTACCAGCCTCTACAGCCTCGGGAACCATTTCCTTGATATAAATCTATTTATATATAAATACATACATATATATATCTCACTGGTTTTGCTTCTCTAGAGAACTCAGCCTAAGATACCAATTAAAAGACAAACACTGGCAGAATGAATAAAAAAATCATTTGATTGCTATCAAGCTGATCTGACTCATGGTGACCCCTCGCCCCATGTGTGTCAGAGTAGTAGTGACACACAAGTGTGTCAGTTCAACGGCTAATTTTTCAAAAGTAGATCGCCAAGCCTTTCTTCCGAAGTGCCTCTGGGTGGACTCAAACCTCCAACATTTTGGTTAGCAGCTGAATGCATTAACCGTTTGCACCTCCCAAGGACTCTATGTTTATTTCTGTATTACTTCTCTTTATACTATATACATACACACACACATAGACATCCATGAGTGGTTCATACAGATGCTTTGGACTTCGACTAGCAGGGCTCTATTAATTATTGATAGAAAAGTACTGATACCAATTACAAATGCGTATTTGTCCATTTCCCCTTTCAGATTTATTAGTTTTTGTATTTTGGAGCCCTGTTGTTAAATATGTACACATTTAGGATGGTTTTATCTTTTTGGAGAAGTGAACCTTTATTTTGTTATGTCCCTACCTATTCCCAATAATACTCCTTTTTCTGAAGTATAATTTGTCTGATATTAATATAGTACTGCAGTAGAACTGGATAATTTTCAACCATTTCAAGAGGTAGCATAAGATCAAGAACTGATGGTATAAAAGGAAGAAATCGAAGCTGCATTGAAGGCATTGGTGAAAAAACTATCCTCTCTCCACCATCTTCACTAACCCTGACACCAACTGTCCCTCACACAGCACTCCCTACTTCTCTGCTGGGTTCAATAATTCATTGCAACGGCCACACAGAGCTCACAGTCCATATTCATGATTATGGGGTTTATTAGGGAAGTAACAGTTATAACTCAGGCTCAAAGATACTCAGAATACAGTTCTTCTATTAGGACAGCCTCTTCCCTCCTGTGCTCATAGGTGTGCCTCTGCCTGGCCTTGGGACTCTCTCCAAAGGCACTCAGCTTTCCTTCTCCATGGGCCATCATCTCCTATACCCGGGTCCCTGTTGCTTGGTCTCTCCTGCCATGGCATCTTACCGTCTTCAGGGTTACAGCTTCCTCTCTCTATCTCAGTCTCCTGCTTCTAGGAGCTTCTCAGTGCAGGGATCTCAGGTCCATAATATATGCTCAGCTCCTGGCTGTTCTTCCTTGATGGGAGTTGAATCCTCCTCTTTGCTCTGGAACTGGTTCTCTTTGAAGGGAAAACTAAACAATCCCCTTGGTGAGCCACAATTACCCTATCACACAGTCCTGCCCAAGTACCAGGGTAGATGTTATAAGACCATGGCTAGAAAGGCCACACAAAGTAAACAATCACATCACAGTACCTTGGACTCGTTTTTCGAGTGAAGTATCAAAAATCCCATCAGAACGGATTGGTAAAGAACATAATCAATAGCAAGAACATTTTCATAATTATGTTTTCTGTATTTGGAAGAAATCTATAGCACTATTCTTATTTTGCCAATTCACAGGGATCACAGAGATTAGTGGTAGATATTGCAGTACCAGAAAACTCTCTGGTGAAACAGTCTGTGAGCAGTTTTACAAACACGGATATTCCACCAGAGTCAAAAGAATGACGTTACATTAATCATCAAAGAGAACATTTCAAGATCTAGCCTGAAGTACAATGTTGTCACTGATAGGCTAATATCCATACACTTATAAGGAAGACCAGTTTATATGACTATTCAAATTTATGCACCAACCACCAATGCCAAAGACAAAGAAATTGAAGATTTTAAACAACTTCTGCAGTCTGAGATTGATCAAACGTGCAATCAAGATGCATTGATAATTACTGGTCATTAGAATGTTAAAGTTGGAAACAAAGAAGGAAAAGTAGTTGAAAAATACAGCATTGCTGATAGAAATGATGCCAGAAATCTCATGAAAGAAGTTTGCAAGACCAGTGACTCATCCACTGCAAATATTTTTTTTCACCAACATAAACGGCAGCTATACACGTGGACTTTACCAGTTGGAATACACAGGAATCAAACTGACTACATCTGTGGAAAGAGAAGATGGGAAAACTCATATCATCAGTCGGAACAAGGCCAGGGATCGATTGTGAAACAGACTATCAATTGCTCATATGGGAGTTCAAGTTGAAACGGAAGAAAAGTAGAATAAGTCAAAAAGGGCCAAAGTATGACCTTGAGTATATCTCACCTGTATTTAGAGACCACCTCAAGAATACATTTTATGTGTTAAACACTAATGACTGAAGACCAGGTGAGTTGTGGAATGACATCAAGGACATCACACATGAAGAAAGCAAGAGGTCCTTTAAAAGACAGGAAAGAAAGAAAAGACCATAATGGATGTCGGAAGAGACTCTGAACGTTGCTCTTGAATGTCGAGTAGCTAAAGGGAAAGGAAGAAATGACGAAGTAATAGAGCTGAACAGAAGATTTCAAAGGGTGGCTTGAGAAGAAAAAGTATTATAATGACATGTGTAAAGATCTGGGGATGAATAACCAAAACGGAAGAACACACTCAGCATTTCTCAAGCTGAAAGAACTGAAGAAAAAATTCAACCCTTGAGTTGCAATACTGAAGGATTCTACGGGTATAATATTAAATGACGCAGGAAGCATCAAAAGAAGATGAAAGTAATACCCACAGTCACTATGCCAAAAAGAATTGGTCGACCTTCCACCATTTCAGGAAGTAGCATATGATCAGAAACCGATGATACTGAAGGAAGAAGTCCATGCTGCACTGAAGGAATTGGTGAGAAAAAAAAGCCTCCGAGAACTGATGGAATACCAACTGAGATGTTTCACCAAATGGATGCAGCACTGGAATCGCTCACTTGTCTAATCCCAAGAAATTTGGAATACAGCTACCTGGCCTACGAACTGGAAAGGATCCATATTTATGCCGATTCCTAAGAAAGGTGATCCAACCAAATGTGGAAATTATCAAACAATATCATTAATATCACATGCAAGTAATATTCTGCTAAAAATCATGCAAAAGCAGCTGCAGCAGTACATTGACAGGGAACTGCCAGAAATTTAAGCAGGATTCAGAAGAGGACATGGAAGGAGGGATATCACAGCTGATGTCATATTGATTCTGGCCGAAAGCAGAGAATACCAGAAAGATGTTTAAACCTGTGTTTTATTGACTATGCAAAGGCATTTGACTGCTTGGGTAATAACAAATTATGGATAACATTGCAAAGAGTGGGAATTCCAGAACACTTAATTGTGCTGATGAGGAACCTGATCAAGAGGTAGACGTTCAAACAGAAAAAGGTGATACTGCGTGGTTTAAAGTCAGGAAAGGTGTGTATCAGGGTTGTATTCTTTTACAATACTTATTTAATCTGCAAATAATCTGAGAAGCTGGACTTTACCAAGAACACGACATCAGGATTGGAGGAAGACTCACTAACAACCTGCATTTTGCAGATGACACAACCCTGCTTGCTAAAAGATAAGAGGACTTGAAGCACTTAATGATGAAGATCAAAGACCGCGGCCTTCAGTAGAGATTGCACCTCAACATAAAGAAAACAAAAATCCTCACAACTGGACCAATGAGCAACATCATGATCAACGGAGAAAAGACTGAAGTTGTCAAGGATTTCATTTTATTTGGATCCACAATCGACACCCATGGAAACAGCAGTTAAGAAATCAAAAGATGCACTGACATCAGGCAAATCGGCCCAAAAGACCTCCAAAGTGTTGAAAAGCAAAGACATCACCTTGAAAACTAAGATGCAACCGATCCAAGCCAAGGTGTTTTCAGTGGCCTCGTATGTGTGGGAAAGCTGGCTGATGAATAAGGAAGACCGTAGAAGAATTGATGCCTTTTAATTGTGTTGGTGAAGAATTCTGAATATACCATGAACTGCCAAAAGAAGGAAAAAATCTATCCTGAAAGAAGTATAACGAGAATGTACCCTAGCCTAGAAGCAAAGATGGCTGGCTAGACTACATCCTACAATACTTTGGACCTGTTTTCAGAAGGAATTAGTCCATGGAGAAGGATATCATGTACTATTTCTTTGGACTATCTAAGACCTCAAGAACAAAATCTCATGGTCCAAATTAACATTTTTACTTACTAATTTTCAAATGTAGCCCTGGTGGAACAGTGGTTAAGAGCTTGGCTGAAACTAAAAGGTCTCAACCAGCCTCTCCTTAGAAACCCTACTGTGCAGTTCTATTCTGTCCAATAGGGTCACTGTTAGTTAAAATTTAATCCACAGCAATGAGTTATTTAATTTTCAAATATAAATTTTTTTGTGTTAATATCTAAATTCTAAAGTAAATTTTATTTTATAAACCTCCGGTTTTATAAATTTATTTTCTATTATTCAAATTTATTGTTATGGTAGAATCAAATTTAAAAAGTGACATTAATTTTCAATCCAGGCAAAATGAAACGGCAATAACTAAGTGCTGTACAAAAATGGAAGCCTGCAGAAGATAAAAAGAAAATGATCTGTGAATCCCTAAAGACTATTCCAAAATTCGTTTTTAGAATGTAATAAATCAGCAGAGACTTCTTGCATTAAAGGTACGTGCTTAATGGGTGGAAATCATCTTACTAGTACCACTAGTGCTGAAATTAACGATGGCAATACAAATATAACAGAATTTGTTCCAAATTCTGCAACTATTTCTTGCTGTAGTAAAAAAAAAAAAGAAATTAGTAATGATCTAGAAAGTGAAACTAAGAGTATTAAATTGTCACATCTGCAGACCCCATAAATAACAGAAATGCAGATCCTGCCTTGTGGAATAATTTTCTTCCAATGAAGTAAATTACTGGATCAAAAGAGGCCCAAGTGATTGTCAACATCACATTTGTCCACTTGTAAATTTGTGTTGAAAATTTCTGGACGGTAAACAAACTTCTGTAGCCAGAATTTTTTCTAGAGTGCAATGTTAATGATGAAAATTATAAGAGGGAGTGGCTACTGCAATCTCCATCAGTCAGCTCTGTGTATTGTTTTGTTTGCAAACCTACTAACCAAACAAACAAACCCGTCATCCTCATTTAATTCTCGAATTGTTACAGATGAATTTAGCAATTGGTGCAAATTGAATAGGATCGGTAAACATGAAAATAGTTCAATTCACAGAGATTATGTTATCATATTTAAACCAAACACATTGTTCTGGCTTAATTTATGAACTGGAATCACAAATTAATGAACATCAGTATTGAAAAGCCATTTTGTAATGTGTCTTTGTTTTCCTAACAATCACTGAATGTGGACTATCTTCGTGAAAAAGAAATGAAGTCTTTGGGTCCCCACGAAATGGAAAATTTTAAAGTTGGCTTCAACTTGTTGCTCATTTGATCTATTTTTAACGAGTCACATCTCAAAATACGGTAACACAGGAAAGGGCAATCCATCCTATAATTCTAAAATAATGTGTAAAAAATTTATAATCTTGATAAGTGATGAAGTTCAATCAACCACTGTCAGTGAAATAAGTATAGCTCGATATTTTATTTTGTCTGTGGATTCCACTTCTGAGCCTTCTCATACAGGCCAGCTAAGTATTGTTTAAAGATCCATATCTCCAACAGACAGAAAACCTGTGTGGTGATTTATCACATTTGCTAGCTTAAAAAATCTAAAAAATCATACTAGTAAAGACATTGTGAAGCAAGTGTTTCACTAATTATGTGAAGTTTGCAAAATTGATTTTTCTAAGTGCAGAGACCAATCCTGTGACAATGCTGCCATTACGTCACTGCATTATAAAGGCATGCGACAGAAAATTCTGGAATGAAATTAATATGCCCTTTTCATACCAAGGTGCTGCACATTCACTTAATTTTGTAGGATGTATCACAATAGATTTTTTTTGTCCAAAAGCAATTGATATTTTTTCTAATATTCAGTTACTTTACAAATTTTTTGCCACCTCTATTCACTGATGAGCTGTTCTTAAAACACATTCAGGCAATGATTGAGCATTAAAATGTCTAATACACATTGGGAAGCACATGCTATAGCAACAAGTACAATTCTAGGTGCCACACAGAATATTGCTGAAGACCAGATACAAAAAGGAAACACCAAAACAGAAGCTAAAATCATCGCTGTCTTAGTCATCTAGTGCTGCCATAACAGATACCATAAGCGGATGGCTTTAACAAAGAGAAATTTATTTTCTCACAGTCTAAAAAAAAAAAAAAAGGTTACAATTCAGGACGTCAGCTCCAGGGGAAGGTTTTCTCTCTCTGTTGATTCTGGAAGAAGGTCCTTGTCCTCCATCTTCCCATGGTCAAGGAGCTTCTCAGGCGCAGGGACCCCGGGTCCAAAGGACATGCTCTGCTCTTGGTAGTATGAGGTCCCCAACTCTCTTTCCTTTCATCTCCTGAGAGATAAAAGGTGGTACAGGCCACACCCTAGGGAAACTCCCTGTATCTCGGATCAGGGAGGTGTTAAAATCCCACCCTAATCCTCTCAACATAGAATTACCATCACAAAATGGAGGACAACCTCACATGGCCTATCCAAGTTGATACACACATTTTGGGGGGACATAATTCAATCCATGACATTATACCCTTTGGCCCCCACCCCAAATCACATTCTTGCAAATGGAAAACATATTCATCCCATCACAAACCAAAACCAAACCCACTGCCGTCCAGTTGATTCTGACTCATAGCGACCCTATAGGACAGAGTAGAACTTCCCCATAGAGTTTCCAAGGAGCGCCTGGCAGATTCGAACTGCCGACCTTTCAGTTAGCAGCCATAGCACTTAACCACTATGCCACCAGGGTTTCCTCATCCCATCATAGCATAGAAAAAGTCTTAAATCAAGTCCAAGTCCAAAATTCAAAAATCCCTCTTCATCTGTGAAATCTAGGACACAAGTTATCTGCTTCCAAAGGTACAATGGCATAAAAGGCACAAGCTAGACATTTGCATTACAAACTGAAGAAACTTGAGGGAAAGAAGGCGTAACATGCACCAAGCGAGTCAGGAGAACACATCGCATTAGCCCTCAAAGACATTGCAAACCAAGTGTTTCACTAATTAGGAGAAACTTGCAAAATTGATTTTTCTAAGTGCAGAGACCAATCCTATGACAATGCTGTGAAATGTCACTGCATTATAAAGGCATGCAACAGAAAATTCTGGAATGTAATGAATATGCCATTTTCATACCAAGGTGCTGCATATTCACTTAATTTTGTAGGATGTATCACAATGGATTTTTGTCAAAAAAATGATTTTTTCTTCTATTCAGATATTTTACAAATTTTTTGCCATCTCTATTCACCGATGAGCTCTTCATAGGAAATGATCAGCATTAAAATGTCTTTCTAATACCCACTGGGAAGCACATGCTATAGCAACGAGTGCAATCCTGGAATCACACACTCAGATTCTAGGTGCCATAGAGAATATTGCTGAAGACCAGTCACAAAAAGGAGATACCAGAACAGAAGCTTAAAACGTCGCCAACAAAATGTAAACACAGCCCATATATTTATGTTTGTTATGTATAATAATATATTGCATTATTTTCATTTGACGAGTCAATTCTCCAAGATTCAGAAGTAAATTTATAGACATGCATGGATCTCTACCAGCTATTAACAAGATATTTACATAAGAGAATATTTTGAAAACACAATAAAACAAATACTGCCAAATACTGATTATCAAGCAGTTTATTGTTGCAGAAGCATTAAAAGAAACAAGTAAATGACAGAAATGCTCCAGAAGTATTGAGTGCCAGGGATCAATTTCACACAACCATCCTCACTGACACACCTGAATCTTGCATGAAATGAAGGGTGAAGATGTATGAAGTTCCTTCTGATATTTTTTTCCTTCTTAATGTGAATATAACTGATGAAGAATTCCTGAAGGTACCCAATAAACCAGCACAGGCTTATCCTGACGAGAAAACCCTGGTGGCACAGTGGGTAAGTGCTACGAATGCTAACCCAGAGGACAGCAGTTCAAATCCACCAGGCGCTCCTTGGAAACTCTATCGGGCAGTTCTACTCTGTCCTATAGGGGCGGGATGAGTCAGAATCGACGCGACGGCAGTGGGTTTGGTTTTTATCCTGATGACTTAAGATAAACCTTTATGGAGAAGTGCTACAATTTCATTCTTACATTAGAATTAAGTTTAGAGATTGAAGACAAATTTTACTCATGTAGGCGTGTAAACCAAAAAACCAAACCCATTGCTGGTGAATTGATTTCAGCACATAGCAACGCTATAGGACAGAATAGAATTGCCCCCATAGGGTTTCCATGGAGCAGCTAATGTATTCGAACTGCCAAGCTTTTGGTTAGCAGCTGAGTTCTTAACCACTGCACCACCAGTGCTCCAAATATACTCTGGCCCAGTAGTTCAAATGCAACACCCGCTCCTTGAAAACCCTATGAGGCAGTTCTACTCTGACCTATAGGGTCATTATGCATCAGAATCGACTCCAACCCAACAGGTTTGTTCTGCCTACTGCCTCATCCCTATTTCATTTTCTCAGAGATAAGTTTCTGTGATAGTGTCAGATTCAGGAATGTGATGAAAAATGTCTCTTGTAGGGGTGGGGCCAAGATGGCAGAATAGTCAGATGCTTTGTGTAGCCCCTCTTATAACAAAGACCCAGAGAAGTAAATCGATTATATATGACAATCTAGGAGCCCTGAACATCAAAGGTGAAGTTACAGAATTGGACTTAGTGGCAGGGGGAGGGGGATATGGTTCAGAAGCAGTGAGAGGTGGACAGATCTGACCCGGCAGAAACCAGCACCCTGCAGGCTGGATCGGATGGCATGTGCGGTGACACAAGCAGTGACGCTCGGGACATGTTTTTCACATCAGAAGAGACTGAGTGGTAGAAAGTCTACACAAGTCTCCAGAACCAGTGAAAAGCAGTGCTAAGTTGGCAAAAGATAAGTACATGCATTTAAAATGCCACACAAATCAAAAATCATCCCCTTTGGGAAGAACATCTCTCCCATTTACCTGCTTCCTCCCTCTCTGTTTTTAGTCTTAGACCAGCTTCGGCTATTTCTGGGTCCCCTGGGCCAGAAGTAGGAACTATCACATGCCCTGGAGCAGGAACAAACAACAAAAAATAATCTGCCAGCTTCCCTAAGCCAGGAACTCAGGAAAGGCACAGACATAAGGGGTCCAAAGACTTTCACCCTTGCATAGACCTGTGTGGGCCCATTTCAACAGCGTAGGCCCTCATTAGCACACTACAACAGGGTATATACCTGAAGCCTATTTTCAACTCTATCAGCTATAAAGTGGAGTGGCAGGTTCGGGATATTTGACAATGTTCTGCCAATTAAACAGGGTCCTCACCTACCCACATCAGTGACCTGAGGGTTGGTGGCTCCACCCACGTCACCTAGCCACCCAATTCAGGAGTCCAAGAATAAGTGGTGAATCCCAGTCCTTACAACCAACAGCATTGGGTGCCCATGGTCTGGCTGTAAAACCCACACACCTATGTGCTCTAGGGAACAGGGACATGCTTTCCTCCCAGACACTCAGGGGCAGTCATTCCCCCCACAGTAGCCAGACACCTGTACCTACACCAATCAACCCTGTCTGTGCAGGACTGTAGGTGAGAGCCTACACCACACACTTGGTGACCGACTACGTGGACAACTGAGCTGAATCCATACAAGAAAAGTAAAAGGGCTCCTAGGCTCACATACCTAGTAACAGCTCTGATCACCTGGTGACTGGATGTAAGAGCTTCAAAGGTGCCAATAATCAAACTAGCTCAACCAAGCAGCCTATTTGGGCATATTAAAATAAAACAAGAAACTAGGACACAATACAACAACAACAACAACAAAACCAAACCCAGTGCCATCAAGTAGGTTCCGACTCAGTATGCAAACATAAAATAAATGAATATAATAACTTATTGATGGCTCAGAGACAAGTGTAAATATCAAATAACATAAAGAGGCAGACCATGATGGATTCAGGAAGCTCCCAAAACAACAAATCAAGAAATCTTCCAAATGAAGAAAAATTCCAGGAATTACTGGAGGTAGAATTTAAAAGATTAATAGACTGAGCCCTTCAAGAGATCCAGGAGGAGATCAGGCAAAACGAAGAACAAGCCAAGGAACACACAGATAAAACAATAGACGAACTTAAGAAAGTTACACAAGAATATAATGACAAATGTAACAGGCTGCAAGAATCCATAGAAAGACAGCAAGCAAATCCAAAAGAGTAACAATAAAATTTCAGAATTAGACAACCCAATAGAAAATGAGAGGAGCAGAATTGAGGCACTGGAAGTCAGAATTAGTGAGACTGAAGATAAAGCTCTTGACGCCAACTTATTTGAGGAAAAATCAGATAAAGTAATTTTTTTAAATTGAAGAAACTCTAAGAATTATGCGGGACTCTATCAAGAGTGATTGGAACACCAGAATTGCGGCAGGGGGTGGAGGGATAGCAGAAAACACAGTGAGAACTGTTGAAGACTTTTTGGCTAAAAACTTCACTGATCTTGTGAAAAATAAGAAGATATCTATCCAAGATGCTTACTGAACCCCACCCAAGGTAGATGCCAAGATAAAGTCACCAGGACATATAATAATCTTGCTTGCCAAAACCAAAAATAAAGAGAGAATTTTAAGAGTAGCTAGGGATAAACAAAAAGTCACCTATAAAGAAGGGTCAGTAAGACTAAGCTCGGACTACTCAGCAGAAACCATGCAGGCAAGAAGGACATATACAAAGCCCTGAAGGAAAAAAAAAATTGCCTGCCAAGAACTATATATCCAGCAAAACTGTGTCTCAAATATGACGGTGAAATTAGGACATTTCCAGATAAGCAGAAGTTTAGGGAATTTTTAAAAACCTAACCAATATGACAAGAAATAATAAAGGGAGTTCTCCAGTTAGAAAATCAATAACATCAGCTAACAACCCAACACTAGAACACGGGACAGAACAACCAGATATCAACCCACGTAGGGATGTCACAAATAAATCAAAGCTAAAACACTGAAAATGTAGAAACAGAGACATCGATCTGTAAAAGATGACAACATTAAGAGAAAAAAGAGGGACTAAATAATGTAGTCATAGATCTTTCATATGGAGAGGAAGTCAAGACGATATAAAGAAATAAAAGATTGGTTTAAATTTAGAAAAACAGAGGTAAATGTTAAGGTAACCCAAAGGAAACTAGCAATCCTACACATTAAAATAAAAAAAACAAGGAAAACATAAATTTTCGGCAAATACAAAAGCAACAACAAGGAAAAAGATGAAAGACTAAAAAGAAAAACGATTCAGCACAGAAAAAATTAATTAGCAGTAAATACAAAGGCAACAAAAATGAAGAGGATGGAAAGAAAATGCACAAAGAACAACGACTCAACAGAGAAAATTAGGTGGAATAAGGAAAATGTCAACAAGACATTCACAAAAAAGACGAAAATGACAGCACTAAACTCATAACTATGAATAATTACGATAAATGTAAATGGTTTAATTGCACCAATAAGGAGACAGAGAGTAGCAGAATGGATTAAAAAACATGATCCTTCTGTATGCAGACTGCAAGAGACACACCATAGACTCAAAGACATAAACAAACTAAATCTCAAAGAATGGAAATATATATATATATCAAGCAGACAACAATAAAAAATAAGAGTGGCAATATTAATCTCTGATAAAACAGGCTTTAAAGTAAAATCCGCCACAAAGGAAAAGGAAATACACTATATAATGATTAAAGGGTCAATATACCAGGAAGACAAAATCATAATAAATACTTACATACCCAATGACAGGGCTCCAAAATACATAAAACAAACTCAAACAGCATTGAAAAGAGAAATAGCTCCACAATAATAGTCGAAGACTTCAACATACCACTTCTGATGACAGACAGGATATCCATAAACAAGCTCAATAAAGACACGGAAGATCTAACTACCACAATCAGCCAACTTGATCTCATAGACTTAAACATAACACTTCACCCAACGGTAGTCAAGTAAACTTTCTTTTCTAACGCTCATGGAGCATTCTTGAGAATAGACCACGTATTAGGCCACAAAGCAAGCATTAACAGAATCCAAGACATCAAAATATTACACAGCATGTTTCCTGACCATAAAGCCATAAAAGTCAAAATGCTGTCGTTATCACACATTTTAATTTCTTACATATTTTAAACCCAATAAAGTCTATTCTTATTATGTTATGCAGTCAGTAATCCTCTATTTTTACCCATTTCATTAACTTTCATTCCTTCTTGCATCTTAAGCCTTTCACCCTATTTTCTTTCTGCTTGAAGAATACCTTTGGAATTTTCTTTAATGTGGGCATGCTGATGTTAACTTATCTAGGTTTTGTTTGTCTGAAAACAAAAGGTCTTTGCTCGTTCATGAAGGATGTTTTTCCTCAGCATAGAGTTCTGGGTTGCCATGGATTTTCTCTCTATAATTTAAATATACCATCTTATTGTCTTACGGTTTTCACTATTTCTGTACAGAAGTCATCGGTCAGTTTCTTTGTCCTTTAAAGATAATCTTTTAGTAGTGTTCAATTATTTGCTTTTTGTGGGGTTTTTTGTCTTTAGCTTCAGCAGTCCTACTATGAATTTCTTTGTATTTACCCTACATGGGTCTTATAAGGAAACCCTGGTGGCGTAGTGGTTAAGCGTTACGACTGCTAAGCAAAAGGTCAGCAGTTCGAATCCACCAGGCGCTCCTTGGAAACTCTACGGGGCAGTTCTACTCTGTCCTATAGGGTCGCTTTGAGTCAGAATCGACTTGACAGCAGTGGCTTTGTTCTTTTTTTTTTGGTTTGGGTTTTGTAAGTCTTCTAGAATCCGTGACTTGATATCTTTAATCATTTGAGGAAAATTCTCAGCAATGATCTCAGTTTTTCTGCCTCATTCTTTTTCTTCCTTCTTAAAGTATTTTATGCTAGATATTCTCATTGTATTCTCTGTATCTTATTCCTTTTTATATTATATATATTTTTCCTTTTGTCTATGCCTCTATTTTCTTCCAACATGTCTTCCAGTTCACTAAATCTCTCTTCAGCATTTGTAATCTGCTGTTATATACATACATTAAGATTTTAACTTCAGCTGTAGTTTTCAGTTGACTTTCTAAGTTTATCTTTTTCGTAGTTTCTAGTTTTTTGCCAAATTTCTAAGTCTTGCCTTTATTTCTTTGAACATAATAGAGTTATTTCACTGTTTTTGTCTGATAGTTCAAATATCTAGTTTTTCTGTGGATCTCATTCTGTTATTTGCTGTTTCTACAGGTTTCACTCTTTTCTTTCTTTTTTAAAAAAATTGTTGATTATATTAGAGAGGCGAGGCCAAGATGGCAGACTAGTGAGACGCTGCCAGTGATCCCTCTTACAAAAAAGACCCGAAAAAACAAGTGAAGCGATTATATTTATGACAAGCTAGGAACCCTGAACATCAAAGGCAAAGTTAGAAAATGGACTCAACGGCAGAGGGAGGGAGAGACTATTCAGAAGTGGAGAGGAGTTACTGGACCTGAATTGCCAGGAACCCTCAGGCACCATTCCCTGGAGCGACTGCAGTGAGGCTGGCAGTAGCGTTCCAGAGGCGCTTCACTCAGGGAAAGACAGCAAGTTGCACAGACTACTCACACCTGCAGAACAAGAGAAGAACGGCACTCTCGGCAAAAGCTAATTACTTGTGTTTATTTTACCACGCCCCCAGCCCCCAAGCCGGCTTCAGTGGCTGTCAACTTCCCTGGGCCTGAGATAGGCCCCGGTAGCACTCTGAGCCATTCTTCCGTCCTTGAAGAAGATATAAGTTCACAACTGGGGGAAAGATAATCTGCCAGCTCAATTAAGCTGGGGAGCTCAGGACAGAAGTAGCTCTTGTTCAGGCACAAACGGTCCATGGGCTTTGAATATCTTTCACCCCAGCATGGACCTGTGTGGGCCCATTTCAGGAGAATAGGCCCTTGTTGCCAGACTGCAATGGTTTCAGCTGGACGGTGGAAAGATGGGTGTTTGATGTTTGACACTGCTTTGCCTATTAAACAGGGTCTTCACCTACCCACATCAGGGGCCTAAGGACTGGTGGCTCCACTCACAATACCTAGCCACCTGTGATAGGGTTCCAAGGATAAGTAGTACCGCCCAGAACTTACAACCAAAAGCATTGGGTGCCCATCGCCCTTCTGCAGAACCCACCCGTGTGCTCTACAGAACAGGGATGCACTTTCCTCACAGACACTCAGAGGACAGCTGTCAGACCCCTGCCTTGATCAGAGCCTGACCCCCTACTGCAGCCAGATACTTCTGCCTACACCAATAACCCCTGCCCCTCTAAGACTGTAGGACAGAGCCTGTACCACACACTTTATGACCAACTACCTGGGCACCTGAGTTGAATCCATACAAGAAAAATAAATGAACTCCTAGGCTCATATATCTGGTAACAGTGCTAGCCATCTGGTGATAGTACATTAGAGCTTCAAAAGTGAAAATAATCAACCTAACGCACTCAAGCAGCTTATTTGGGTATACCAAAACTAAACAAAGCAAGAAGCTAGGATACAAAAAGCAAGCATAAAATAAACTAATACAATAACTTATAGATGGCTCAGAGACAACAGTCAATATCAAATCACATAAAGAGGCAGACACGGGGGCAGGACCAAGATGGCTGACTAGGTAGAAGCTTCCGCTTATCCCTCTTGAGACAAAGACTCGAAAAAACAAGTGAATCAATTACATAAAGGACAATCTACAAACCCTGACCATCAAACACAGAACTAAGGAGTTGACCTGAGTGACAGGGGAGTGAAAAGCCACACTGCAGCAGCGACCGCTTCCGGAGCCAGTGTCCCACGCCACAGCCTTGAGCCCTCACGGTTTCCTGGTGTCAGAGTGGTGGGGCTGATTGTGGCTTACTGAGACAGGGAAGCACGGATGTAGGCCTAACCTCAGGACCAACCTCAGAGGGGACCCAGGCAGCACACGCAGGCTCCACACAGACGCGGCTGGCAGGGAAATGAAAAACCACGGGGAAGCAGCAACTGGTTTTGGAGCCTGGAGTGCAGCGCCCCAGAAAGGAAACCTTGGTGCTGGGTGTTGGACAAAGTGTGGGGGAGCTGATTGTGGCTTCCTGAGATGGTGTGAGCATGGACGCAACCCTAACCCTCTGGGACAGTCTCAGCAGGGATACAGCCAGCACACGCAAGCTACACAACGCTCTGGAATCTCAGAAAAAACAGTCCTCACCAAACAACATAAGTAACTTTGTATATTTTGCCAGGTTACTCTCTTCTATATATCTGATTCCACCCCTCATTGCCCCAGCCAGCTTCATTAAGACTGGAATTCCCTGTGCCAGAGAGTGAAGTGCACTGCTCGATTTTTTTTTTCTTCTTTCTTTTCTAACCCATTCTCCTGGCCTGAGAAAAGTACCATTTAACAATCAAAGAAAAAATCCTTCCCTGACTTCCCTAAACTGCAATTAACAATACAGAATCAGCTCCATCCAGGCATTAAGAGACCCATAGTCTTTGGCTTTCACCCTACAGGTAACTAGGTGGCTATTATAATGCAAAGGTAATTCTGATAGAGATCTGACCATAATTGTTTTAGCTCAGCAGTGGAAAGGCAAGTTTTGGAGGTCAGATACCTCTGTACCTATTAAACAGAGCCCTCACTGGTCCACACCAGCGAAAAGAGGGCTGAAACTCCACCCACACCACCTAGCCACCTGCTAGAGGAGTCTGAGAATAGTGACGTCTACCCAAGTATTGGGTGCCTAAGATACAGCTGCAGAGCTCACCCACCAGAGCACTCTAGAGAATAGAGCCACACCTACCTCACTGACACTTGAAGGAAGGCTGTCAGCATCCTGCCCTCCTCGAAATGTGACCCCCTACCACTAATAGAAACTGGCACATACAACCATCACCACTACTCCTCTAAGATAATAGGTGAGAGCCTACACCACACACTAGGGGACCAGCTATCAGGACACCTGAGCTGATTCTATTCAAGAATAGTGAATGGGCTCATACACTTATATACCTGGTAACAGCTCAGGCAAGCTGGTAATAGGATGTAAGTGATTCAAAAGCTACAGCAATCACGATACCACAATCTAGTAGCCCATCTGGGTGTATTGTAACAAAACAAAACAACAAGATAAGACTCAGTGAGCAAATATAAAAGAAAATATTACAAAATCTTATAGATGGCTCAGAGACAGCAGTCGACATCAAATCACATGAAGAAGCAGACCCATAGAGAGATAGTATTCCCCCAAATCAAAGAATCAAAATCATTCCCGGATGTAGATACATTCCTAGAATTGCCAAATGTAGAATATAAAAAAATTGTATACAGAATGCTTCAAGACATCAGGAATGACCTCACAAATGAAATAAGGCAATCTACAAAAAAACCAAGGCATACACGGATAAAGCAGTTGAAGAAATCCAAAAGATTATTCAAGAACATAGTAAAAAAATTAATAAGCTGTAAGAATCCATAGAGAGATAGCATTCAGAAATCCAAAAGATTAACAATAAAGTCACAGAATCAGACAACTCAATAGGAAGTCAGAGGAGCAGACTCGAGGAACTGGAATGCAGAGTGGGGGAGCTGGAGGATAAGGCAACTGACACAAATATAGTTGAAGAAAAATCAAATAGAATTTAAAACTATGAAGAAACCCTAAGAATCATGGGGGACTCTCTCAAGAATAATTTGCGTGTGATTGGAGTTCCGGAAGAGGGAGGGATAACAGAAAATACAGAGAGAATAGTGGAAGATCTGATGGCAGAAACATTCCCTGGCATCGTGAAAGATGAAAAGGTATCTACCCAAGATGCTCATCGAACCTCATACAAGATAGATCCCAAAAGAAAATCACCAAGACATACCAAAACCAAAGATAAAGAGAAAATTTTAAAAGCACCCAAGGATAAACGAAAAGTTACCTACAAAGGAGAATCAATAAGTTTGCACTACTCGGCAGAAACCATGCAGCCAAGAAGGCAATGGGATGACATATATAGAGCACTCAAAGAGGAAAAACTGTCAGCCAACAATCATACATCCAGCAAAACTCTAAAACATGAAGGTGAAATTAAGATATTTACAGATAAACACAAGCTTAGAGAATTTGCAAAAAACGAACCAAAACTGCAAGAATTACTAAAGGAAATTCTTTGGTCAGAAAATCAATAATATCAGATACCAACACAAGGTCACAGAACAAAACATCCTAATATCAACTCAGATAGGGAAATCACAAAAACAAAATAAGATTAATTAAAAAAAAATTACTCAAAACAGGAAATCATTGATGTCATTATGTAAAAGATTACAACAGTCAAAAAAGAGGGACTAAATACAGGAGGCATAGATCTTACATATGCAGAGGAAACCAAGGTGATATAGGGTGAAACAAGTTAGGTTTTTACTTAGTCAAACTGGGGTAAATATTAAGGTAACCACAATGAGGTCTAACAATTCCATACTTCAAAATAAAAACCAAGATAAACATAACGACTCAGCAAAATAAATTCAACTACTATGAAAGGGAGGAACACACATTCTACAAAGAAAACTCAACACAAAAAAGTAAATGGAAAAATGAAATTGTCAAAAACAGGCATCAAAATGACAGCGCTAAACTCATACTTATCTATAATTACACTTATGTAAACGGACTAAATTCACCAATAAAGAGACAGAAAGTTGCAGACTGGATAAAAAAACACTATCAGTCTGTATGCTGCATAAAAGAGACACACCTTAGACTTGGAGACACAAATAAACTAAAACTGAAAGGACGGATAAAAATATATCAAGCAAACAACAATCAAAAAAGAGCAGGAGAGGCAATATTTATTTCCAACAAAACAGACTTTAAAGTTAAATCCACCACAAAGGATAAAGAAGGACACTACGTAATGATTAAAGGGACAATTTACCAGGAAGATACAACTATATTAAATATTTATGCACCCAATGATAGAGCCACAACATTCATAAAACAAACGTTAACAGAATTAAAAAGTGAGATAGACACCTCCACAATTATGGTAGGAGACTTCAACACAACACTCTCGGTGAAGGGTAGGAAATGCAGTCAGAAGCTCAATAGAGACACAGAAGGTCTAATTGTTACAATTAAACAACTTCACTTCATAGACTTATACAGAACACTCCACCCAACAGCTGCAAAGTATAATTTTTTTTTTAGTGCACATGAAACATTCTCTAGAATAGATCACATATTAGGTCATAAAACAAGCCTTTGCAGAATGCAAAACACTGAAATATTACAAAACATCTTCTCTGAACAAAAGACCGTAAAAGTAAAAATCAATAACAGAAAAACCAGGGAAAAGAAATCAAATGCTTGGAAACTGCACAATACCCTGCTCAAAAAAGACTGGGTTATGGAAGACCTTAAGGAGGGAATAAAGAAATTCACAGAATTCAACGAGACTGAAAACACTTCCTATGAAAACCTTTGGGACATGGTGAAAGCAGTGCTCAGAGGTCAATTTATATCAATAAAGGCACACATATTAAAGAAGAGACAAAATGAAAGAACCGTTCCTACAACTTGAACAAACAGAAAGAGAGCAACAAAAGAAACTGTCAGGCACCAGAAGAAAGCAAAAAATAAAAAGTACAGCAAAATTAAATGAATTAGAGAACAGAAAAACAAATGAAAGAGTTAACAAGGCCAAAAACTGCTTCTTTGAAAAAAATTAACAAAATTGATAAAACACTGGCCAGACTGACTAAAGAAATACAGGAAAAGAAACCAATAACCCGAATAAGAAATGGGATGGGCCATATCACAACACATGCAACTGAAATTAAAACAATCATATCAAATTACTACAAAAAATTGTACTCTAACAAATTTGAAAACCTAGAAAAAATGGATGAATTCCTAGAAACACACTGCCTACCTAAACTAACACACACTGAAGTAGAACAACTAAATAGACCGATAACAAAAAAAGAGATTGAAAAGGTAATCAAAACACTCCCAACCAAAAAAAGCTCTGGACCTGACGGCTTCACTGCAAAGTTCTACCAAACTTTCAGGGAAGACTTACTACTACTACCGAAGGTATTTCAAAGCATGGAAAAGGACGGAATACTACCTAACTCCTTCTCTGAAGCCAGCATAACCCTGATACCAAAACCAGCTAAAGACAACACAAAGAAAGAAAATTACAGACCTATATCCCTCATGAACATAGATGCAAAAATCCTCAACAAAATTCTAGCCAATAGAATTCAACAACGTATCAAAAAAATAATCCACCATCACCAAGTGGGATTTATACCAGGTATGCAAGGTTGGTTCAATATTAGAAAAACAATTAATGTAATCCACCACATAAAAAAAGACAAGAACCAAATAATTTTATCAATTGATACAGAAAAGGCATTTGACAAAGTCCAACACCCACTCATGATAAAAACTCTCAGCAAAATAGGAATAGAAGGAAAATTCCTCAACATAATAAAGGGTATTAGTACAAAGCCAATACCCAGCATCATCCTAAATGGAGAGCCTGAAAGCATTTCCCTTGAGAAGGGGAAACAGACCAGAATCCCCTTTATCACCGCTCTTATTCAACATTGTGCTAGAGGTCCTAGCCAGAGCAACTGGGCTAGACAAAGAAATAAAGGGCATCCAGATTGGTAAGGAAAAAAGTAAAATTATCTCTATTTTCCAACGACATTATCTTATACACAGAAAACCCTAAGGAATCCTCAAGAAAATTATTAAAACTAATAGAAGGGTTCAGCAGAGTTTCAGGTTACAGTATAAACGTACAAAATCAGTTGATTCCTCTATATCAACAAAAAGAACATTGAAGAGGAAATCATCAAATGAATACCATTCAGAGCAGCCCCCAAGAAGATAAAATACTTAGGAATAAACCTCACCAAAAACCAAAACCGCTATACCAAGAAAACTACAAGGTACTACTGCAAAAAAACAAAAGAAACCTACGTAATTGGAAAAACATACCTTGCTCATGGATAGGAAGACAACATTGTAAAATTGTCCATTCTACTAAAAGCCATCTATAGATACAATGCACTTCCGATCCAAATTCCAATGACATTTTTTAAAAAGATGGACAAACAAATCACCAACTTCATATGGAAGGGAAAAAAGTCGTGGATAAGTAAAGCATTACTAAAAAAGAACAAAGTGAGAGGACTCACTCTGCCTGATATTAGAACCAATTATACTGCCACAGTAGTCAAAACAGCCTGATACTGGTACAACAACAGACACATAGACCAATGGAACAGAATTGAGAATCCAGATATAAATCCATCCACATATGAGCAGCTGATATTTGACAAAGGCCCAGTGTCAGTTAATTGGGGAGAAGACAGTCTTTTTAACAAAAGGTGCTGGCGTAACTGTATATCCATCTGCAAAAAATGAAACAGGACCCATACCACACACCATGCACAAAAACTAACTCCAGATGGATCAAAGACCTAAACATAAAATCTAAAACAATAAAGATCATGGAAGAAAAAATAGGGACATTAGTAGACCTAATACATGGCATAAACAGAATACAAAACATTACTAAAAATGACGAAGAGAAACCAGATAACTGGGAGCTCCTAAAAATCAAACACCTATGCTCATCTAAAGACTTCACCAAAAGAGTAAAAAGACCACCTACAGACTGGGAAAAAGTTTTCAGATAAGACATCTCCGCCTGGCGCCTGATCTATAAAATCTACATGACTCTGCTAAAACTCAACCACAAAAAGACAAACAACCCAATTAAAAAATGGGCAAAGGATATGAACAGGCACTTCACTAAAGAAGTCATTCAGGCGGCTAACAGATATATGAGGAAATGCTCTCGATCATTAGACATTAGAGAAACGCAAATCAAAACTACAATGAGATTCCATCTCACTCCAACAAGACTGGCATTAATCCAAAACACACAAAATAATAAATGTTGGAGAGGCTGTGGAGAGACTGGAACACTTATACACTGCTGGTGGGAATGTAAAATGGTATACAACCACTTTGGAAATCAATTTGGTGCTTCCTTAAAAAGCTAGAAATAGAACTACCATACAACCCAGCAATCCCGCTCCTCGGAATATATCCTAGAGAAATAAGAGCCTTTACACAAATAGATATATGCACATCTATGTTTATTGCAGCACTGTTTACAATAGCAAAAAGATGGAACCAACCAAGGTGCCCATCAATGGATGAATGGATAAATTATAGTATATTCACACAATGGAATACTACACATTGATAAAGAACAGTGATGAATCTGTGAAATACTTCATAACATGGAGAAACCTGGAAGGCATTATGCTGAGTGAAATTAGTTGCAAAAGGTCAAATAGTGTATAAGACCACTATTATAAGATCTTGAGAAATAGTTTAAACTGAGAAGAACATATTCCTTTGTTGTTATGAGAGGGGGAGGGAGGGGGGTAGGAGAGGGGTATTTACTAAAGAGATAGACAAGAACTATTATGGGTGAATGGAAGGACAACACTCAACACAGTGGAGGTCAGCACAACTGGACTAAACCAAAGCAGTTTCCTAACGCTTCAAAGGTCAGCAAAGCAGGGGCAGATGTTTGGGAACCATGTTTTCAGGCGACATCTAAGTCAACTGGCATAATAAAATCTATTAAGAAAACATTCTGCATCCCACTTTGAAATGTGGCGTCTCGGGTCTTAAATGCTAACAAGCGGCCATCTCAGATGCATCAATGATTCTCAACCCACCTGGATCAAGGGAGAATGCAGAACACCAAGAACATAAGATAATAACGAGCCCAAGAGACAGAAAGGACTACATGAACTAGAGACTACATCATCCTGAGACCAGAAGAACTAGATAGTGCCGGGCCACAACCAATGACTGCCCTGACAGGGAACATAACAGAGATCCCTTGAGGGAGCAGGAGAACAGTGGGATGCAGACCCCAAATTCTCATAAAAAGACCAGACTTAATGGTCTGACTGAGACTGGAAGGACTCTAGTGATCATGGCCCCCACACCTTCCATTTATCCACTACGGGAACCATCCCCAAAGCCAGTTCATCAGACATGGATTGGACTAGACAATGGGTTGGAGAGGGATGCTGGTGAGGTGTGAGCTACTTGGTTTGGGTGGACACTTGAGACAATGTTGGTATCTCCTGCCTGGAAGGGAGATGGGTGGGTAGAGGGCCTTAGAAACTGGCAAAACGGTCACGAAAAGAAAGAGTGGAAGGAGGGAGTGGGCTCTCCCATTGGGGGGAAAGTAATTGGGAATATGTAAGTAGTTGTGTATAAGTTTTCATGTGAGAGACTGGCTTGATTTGTAAACTTTCACGTAAAACACAACAAAAATTATTAAAATAAAAAAAAAGCTGACCCATGATTGCTTCAACAAGCTCTCAGAACAAAGACTCAAGGAATCTTCTGGATGAAGGTGCAATCCTGGAATTACCAGATGCAGAATACAAAAGATTAATATACAGAACTCTTAAAGACATCAGGAAGGAAATGAGGCAAAATGCAGAACAAGCCATGAAACGCACAGATAAAGCAGCCGAAGAAATTAAAAAGGTTACTCAAGAACATAATTAAAAATTTAATAGGCTGCAAGAAACCATAGAGAGACTGCAATCAGAAATTCAGAAGATAAACAATAAAATTACAGAGATAGAAAACTCAACAGAAAGTAAGAAGAGCACAATTGAAGAACGGGAAGGCAGAATTACTGAGATTGAAGATAAAACACTTGGGACCAATATATTTGAAGAGAAACCAGATAAAAGAATTTAAAAAATGAAGAAATCTGAAGAATCATGTGGGACTTTATCAAGAGAAATAACTATGAGTGATTGGAGTACCAGAACAGGGAGGGCTAACAGAAAATACAGAGGGAACTGTTGAAGATTTGTTGGCAGAAAACTTCCCTGATATCATGAAAGATGCTCATCGAATTCCACATACGGTAGATCTCAAAAGAAAGTGACCAAGACATATAATAATCAAACTTGCCAAAATCAAATATAAAGAGAATTTTAAGAGAGGCTAGGGATAAAAGAAGTCACCAACAAAGGAAAGTAAATAATAATAAACTTGGACTACTCAGCAGAAATCATGGAGGCAAGAAGGCAATGGGATGACTTATATAAAATATTGAAGGAAAAAAACTGTCAGCCAGGAATCAAACCATAACCCTGGCCCTCGGGCCCTCTGGCCCTCTGGCCTTAGCCCTCTAACTCTAGCCCCTAAGCCCTGAGCCCCAAAGCCCCTAAGACCCTAAGCCTTTAGGTCCTAACCACCAAGGCCCTGAACTCTAACCCTAACCCAAACCGTAACCATATACCCTAAACCCTACAGTCTAAACACCTACACCCCAAAACACTACACACAAAAACCATACACACTAAACCCTATACTCTAAGCCCAAAACCCTAAACCCAAACCTCAAGCCCCAAAGCCCAAACCCAAAACCTAACCGTAAGCCCTAAACCCTAACACCTAACCCTAAACCCTAATCACCCTAACCCTAACGACTCTAACCCTAACAACCCTAACCCTAACTACTCTAGCCCTAACCCTCCAACCCTAACCCTCTAACGCTAACATGAAACCCTAACCCAAAACCCTAACCCTCTAACTCTAACCCTCTAACCCCAACCCCCAAACCCAACCCCAAACACTAAACCTCAAATCCCTAGCCCTAAACCTAAGAATGAGCCTAAGCCTAACCCTAAAACACAACCCTAAACCCTAAACCATAACACGCGAAACCCTAACACGCGAAACCCTAACACCCTTAGCCCTAACACATTTAACCCTAACATCCTAAATGCCAAAACCCTAAACACTAACACCCTTAACCCCAACCACTAACCCCTAAACCCTAACTTAAAGCCTAAGTCATCTAACCCTCTAACCCTAATACCCTAACTCTAAACCCTAAAACCTACACCCTAACCCCAGCTCCCAGCCCTAACCCTCACTCTAAGCCTTAAACCCTAAACCCTAAGGCCTAAACCCTAGGCTCTAAGCCCTAAACCCTAAGTCCTAAAACCCTAAACTCTAAGCCCTAAGCCCTAAACCTAACCCTCTAACCCTAAACTCTAAAACCTTACCCCAAACCCATCCCAAACCCCTAAACCTGAACCCCTAAACCCTAGCCCTAACCAATAACCCTAAACCTCTAAACTATACCCCTAACCCTCTAACCCTAACTCTCTAACCCTAACCACAACACCAACCCCAACCTCTGAACCCAAAAACCCTAACCCCCAACCCTAAGCCTCTGAACCCTAAGCCTAAACCCTCTAACCCTAAACCCTAACCTTCACCCCCTCACACCCTCACCTTCTCACTCCCTCACTCTATAATCTTCTCAACCTCTAACCCCCTCACCCTCTAACCCCTCACCCTGACTCCCTCAATCTCTAACCCCCAAACTCTAAACCCCAACCCTCTAACACCCACCCTCTAACCCCAACCCTCTAACCCCAAACCACAAATCCCAAACAAACCCAACCCCAAGCCTAAACCTAAATCCCTAAAACCTAACCGAAACCCTAATGACTAAACCACAAAACCCTAAACCCCCAAAACCCTAAACCCCAAACTGCAACCCCTAACACCTAACCTGTAACTCCAAACTCTAACCTCAAACCCTAAACCTAACACCTAACCCCAACCCAAAAACCCTAACCAAAAAACCCAACCCTAAACTCTAACCCCCAAACCCCAACCCCTAACCCCAAACCCTAAGGACTTTAACTCTAACAACCCTAACCCTAACATCCCTAAGCCCAAACCCTAACCCTTTTTGTTAGCAGCCATAGCACTTAACCACTAGCCACCAGGGTTTCCATGAGCAGTCACAGGAATAGACATATGCACACCCGTGTTCACTGCAACATTATTCACAGTAGCAAAAAGATGGAAACAACCTAAGTGCTCATCCACAGAGGAACGGATAAACAAACTACGGTACATACACACAGTGGAACACTACACGACAATAAAGACCAATGATGAATCTCCGAAACATCTCACACCATGGATGAATCTGGAGCGCATCATACTAAGTCAATCACAAAACGACATATACAGTAAGTGACCACTATCATGAAAACATTTACGCACAGAAACAATCTTTGATGTTCACCAGGGAGACGAAGAGTGGGTAGAGAAAAGTCAACTAAACAATAACCAAAAAAACCAAACCCACTGCCGTCGAGTTGATTCCAGCTCATAGAGACCCTATAGGACAGATTAGAACTGCCCCATAGAGTTTCCAAGGAGCACCTGGTGGATTTGAACTGCAGGCCTTTGGTTAGCACCGGTGGCTCTTAACCACTACGCCATCAGGGTTTCCAACCAAACGACAGATATGTGGTAACTCTGGTGAAGGAAGAGACGGTACACAAGACTGGGAATCAACCTCAGCCTCACTCTAACCCTAACCCTAAACCACTTGTGCCCGAGCCTAGTAACCCCAGCCCTAACCCCAACCCCCAACCACCTAAAACCTATACCCCTAAACCTGACTCCCAAACCTCTAACCCCCAAACCTGGACCCCTAACACCAAACCCTAACCCCTAACCCTAATCCTCCAACCCTTCTGCATCTATGGGCCTCTCGACTCTCCGTCTATTTTCTCCCTCCAAATCGTACTAACACTCAGTGGAATTTTGAAGTTTGAGCTGTGCTTTGCTTCTTGTTGTCTCCACCGGGCCCATCAAGGCACTGCATCATTTCTTTGCTCTGCTTCACTATTCAGTTCCAAAACCATGGCTTAGAATCACCTGACACTGAACTTCAGCGATTTGGCGCAAGGCCGCGAGAGGGCGCGCGCACCGCCGGTTCTGTTCTGCCCACCAGGCCCTCCGTGCATGGGAACCTCCTGGACCTAAGCCGGCACCAACCTGGGTACCGCTCCAGTGGCGATAGCAGAAGCTTTTCTTCCCGAGGGACCCAACGCCCCAGGGCGCTCTCTCAATACTCCCATTAATGCTGTTATTATCCTAACCCACTCCTTCTGTGAGACCTAGTGGGTCCTCGACCAGGCCCAGCCTTCACGACCCGCACCCCCCTGCCGTGGTCATGTACAGGAACCTGCAGGGCCGCACCCTCCCCGCCCAAGCTCTGCCCCTCCACACCCTGATGCCCTGCAGGCCTCTACTAGGTCCCCGTCCAGAGGAGAGTTGTCGCCCTGCACGGGGTGGGGGGACACGAGTGAACATCCGGAAACCACCCCCCAAGCACGAAGCCGACTGCCCGTATTGAGACCATGTGAGCAGGGCTGCCCCTCCTACTGGAGCCTGCAGGGCATCACTCACGTTTGTCAGCTTCTCACTGTCCTCTGGGCTCGGGGTCCCAGAGCAGCCAATCCCCCCAGGGCGGGGGGGGGGCAGTCCGTCCGCAGGGGCTGGAAGATCGGGTTGGCGCCCATGGCCGGAGCGCTTAAAACCCTTATAAACCCTCATAAACGGCCAGCTCCAGACCTTCAAATGTCAGCCCGAGAGACACCTAATCTCCTCCAACCTAAAAAAAAAAAAAAAACACACGTTGCCTTCGAGTCAATTCTGACTCATAGCGACGCTATAGGACAGAGTAGAACTGCCCCACAGAGTTTCCAAGGAGTGCCTGGTGGATTCAAATGGCCAATCTTTTGGCTAGCAGCCTTAGCACTTAACCACTACGCCACCAGGGTAACCCACTGAACCCACTGCCACCAGGGTAGAGGCTCCAAATCCCGCCAGTGTGAGGAACCCTCAAATCCCCTCAGCACCAGAGACCGCATCCACAGCGACTGGTACACAGCGCCGCACAAATGTTTAAGTTAACAAACGACCTGGTTGCTCAGGACCCCTTCCTGCTACCCCCACCCCCGCCACCCAGAGGGGGAGCGGGACCCGGCATCCACACTGTTAACAGACACTGAATCGCTGCTGCTTCCACAAGGAGTAGGATCCCCACGCTGCTCCACAGATTCCCAGGACCCCTTCCTTTCCCGGTGGGGCCGGGGCCCCGCCGACGCCCCAGCCCCGAGAGTAGACCAGCCGGGCGCGGGCGAGGGCGCGGGGTGCCTCAGCCTCCCAGGCACAGCGCCCAAAACAATAAGGGGCAGCATGGCCTTGGGCGGGGGATCCCTCTCTCCCCTGTCCCTGGCACCCTACGGAGTCTGGTGGGGGTGGGAGGACGAATGGGGGCGAGTGCCCCGCCCTCAGTCTGGAATCTCACCACCCCTGGGCGAACTCTGGGCCTTGGTTTCCCCTCTGGCAGAGGGAGCAGGTGGGGGGCGGGGGGGCAGGCGCCCATCCCCCAGCTTGGCCCGCAAACCCGCCCCGGGCAGAGTAGGGACCTGGGCGCAGCCCTGGACACAGCCTTTCTCCCCAAGCCCTTCAAGCCCCCAGGCCCGAGGGCACTCCGCAGCTGGATCCCGCGGCTGGACCCCCACCCCCGCCCCCCGCAAATCCATGGGGATGCAAATTTGCAGACCAGCTGAGTCTCCCGGGCCAGAGGCTCCCTCTCGGAGCCCCTAGAGTGGCTGCGTCCGCCCGCCCCCGAGCCGCATCCGCCCCTGGGGATCACTCGGGACGGGGTACCCTGGAAGGGTCGATGCCAGCTGCTAACCCAACGTCCGGACTCTCCAACCTCTGGAGCCCACGGGATGCTGGGACTGGGAACCGCCCTCCTGGCGCCTTCCCTCCACACCTTCGAGGGGCCAGGCTTGTTCAGTCTGGGAGCTGGTCCCTCCACCCAGCTGCCGGAGTTTCATACCTTTCAGAAAACACGGCACGGAAAGCAGCACGAACAGCATCCTCACTAAGGCGCGCCATCCGCCCGGGCCCCTCACCACCCGTCCCAGGGCTTCCGGGAGTAACTGGCTGGACGGCTAGGAACATGGCTGCCGGCCCCGCCCAGCGGCCCGGGTGTGGGGCGGGCGTGGGGGGGTTGGGCCTCCAGAGGGGAGGGTGGGGTCTAGAAGCAAGGACAACGCCAAGGTGTGCCGGGTGAGGAGACGGGAGACGTCAGGAGAGGGCCCTCTCGCGTGCAGAGTTAAGTATTGGAGGTGCAACGGTTAAGTGCTTGGCTAACTGAAAGGTGGGCCGTTGGAACCCACCAGCTCAAGGGTTGAAAAGATCTGGAGATGGGCTCCCATAAAGATTCTAACCAAACAAAATCCAAACCAGTTGCTGTTGAATCAATTCCGACTCATAGTGACCCTATAGGGCAGAGCAGAACTGCCCCATAGGGTTTCTAAGACTGTAAGTCTTTACAGAAGCAGACTGCCATGTCTTTCTGCAAAGAAGCAACTGGTGGATTCGAACTGTCCACCCTTTGGTTAGCAGCCGAGCTCTTAACCACGGTGCCACCAGGGCTGCGCCATAAAGACTGCAACCTAGGAAACCTTGTGAGGCAGTTCTAAGCTGTCGTACAGGGTTGATATGAGTCAGAATCTCTTGATGGCACACAACCATGATTGTACTAAGAAAAATTCCTCCAAGCAGCTGTCTACATGACCCCTGAAGCACGCATGCATGCACGCTATCAAAGCAGTGCGGCCAAAGACAGGAAATTGGAAAAGAGACATTATAGAGTGGACAGTGAAAAGTGATTTCTGAGGGGCATGCAGCTCAAGCAGAGGAGGTAGCATACAACTAAATGCCCTTCTCCTTCTATTGTTCAATGGTCTTGAGAAAAAATGTGTCCCAGGAATTAACTGTAGCCCAGGATAACTTGAAGACAGCAAATACAGAGGACCAGTCAGGATGCTTCTGCAGTGGTCAGGGTGAGGAGTGATGGTGGTAGTGCAGGTGGGAACAGTGGGCAGGCTTGAGGTGTACTTTGGAGCTTGAGCTGCCAAGAATTGCTGGTGGATCAGACGTATGGGATGAGGGGAATGGAGAATCAAAGGTGACTTCTAGAATTCAGGCTACCATGAGCGCATGGTCACCAGAGCTATTCTCTACCATGTGGAAAACCATGGAGGAACAAACTTGAGAAAATGACCAAAAGATTTTTTCTGGACATGCTAGATTTGGATGTCTGAGGTCATCCAAGTGTGGAGAACAGTTCCCAGCTGTGGATACCACTCTGAGGTAGAGTAGTTTTCTGGGTTCTAAGAATTTGGAGATCATCAGCCTATAGCTGATTTGAAAGCCACTGGTGGTGCGATGATTATGCATTTGGGTGCTACCAAAAGGTCTGCAGTTTGAATCTACCAGTCGCTCCTTGGAAACCCTGTGGGGAAGCTCTACTCTGTCCTATAGGGTCCCTATGAGTCAGAATCCACTCGATAGCGACTTTGTTTTGTTTTGTTTTGTTTTAATACTAAGCTCAGAAAAGTTGTGTGTCAGGGTTGTATTTTTTCACAATACTTATTCAAGCAGTTCAAATCTACCAGCCACTCCTTGGAAGCCCTATGGGTCAATTCTACTCTGTCCTTTAGGGTCGCTATGAGATATAATCGACTCAACAGCAATGAACTTAGTCTTAGAGGAGCCCTTTGTCTGTCAAAGCTGAGAGTTTTACTTCATACTTTTTAAAACTGCCATGTCTCATGTTATGTGGCTACCCTTACAGGAGCATTTTTGGTGCTAACTTGACTTGTTCTTGGTGAAGGGCTCTGTATTCATTTTCTAGGGCTGCCATAGTAAATTACCAAAAACTCAGTGTCTTTAAAAAAACGTATAATCCATACAGTCCAAGAAGCTGGATTATATGAAGAAGAAGGGGCCTCAGGATTAGAGGAAGACTCATTAACAGCCTAGACATGCAGATGACACAACCTTGCTTACTGAAAATGAAGAAGACTTGAAGCGCTTGCTGATGAGGATCAAAGACTTCAGCCTTCAGTATGGATTACACTTCAACATAAAGAAAACAAAAATCCTCACAACTGGAACAATAAACAGAGAAAATACTGAAGTCATCAAGGATTTCATTTTACTTGGATCCACAATCAACACCCATGGAAGCAGCCGTCAAGAAATCAAACGACATATTTTATTGGACAAATCTGCTACAAAAGACCTCTTTAAAGTGTTAAAAATTGAAGATGTCACTTTGAGGACTAAGGTGTGCCTGAACCAAGCCATGATATTTTCAATCGCCTCATATGCAGCTAAAGCTGGACAATGAATAAGGAAGACAAAAGAATTGAAACTTGAATTATGTTGTTGGTGAAGAATAATGAATATACCATGGACTGCTAGAAGAATGAACACACCTGTCTTGGAAGAAGTACAGCCAGAATGCTCCTTAGAAAGGTGGGTGGCAAGACTTGGTCTCACGTCCTCTGGACATATTATCAGGAGGAATCGGTCCCTGGAAAAAGACATCGTGCTTGGTAAAGTAGACGGTCAGTGAAAAAGACAAAGATCCTCAATGAGACAGATTGAGACGGTGGCTGCAACAGTGGGCTCAAACATCGCAGTGAGAAAGGCCGAGGGCTGGGCACTGTTTCGTTCTGTTGTACACAGGGCCGCTATGAGTTGGAACTGACCCAACAGCACCTAACAACAACATCATAAACTCACTGGATCTCCTGGGGATAGAATGTCATATTCACTGTAGAAAAATAGAGTTTCTTTGTTTGTTTGTTTACCATATTTACTAATACTATGATTTACATTTGATAACTTCCACATTCTGTTGGATCGCTTTTCTTTGGAATGGACGCAAACGTGCGTCTCCTGCAGTCTGTTGGCCAGGTAGCTAGCTTCCAAATTTCTTTGCATAGTGGAGTGAGCATCTACAGTGCTGCATCTGTTTGTTGAACCAACTCAGTGGGTATTCTGTCAGCTCCTGGAGCCTTGTTTTTCGCCAGTGCCTTCAGTGTAGCTTGGACTTCTTGCTTCACTACTACCAGTTCTTGATCATATGCCACCTCATGAAACGACTGAAAATTGACCATTTCTTTTGGTACTGTGACTCTGTGTATTCTTTCCATCTTTTGTGTGTGTGCTTTAAGTGAAACTTTACAAATCAAGTCAGTCTCTCATACAAAAATTAGTATACAGCTTGCTATGTACTCCTAGTTCCTCTCCCACCAATGAGAAAGCACACTCCTCTCAACCCTGTATTCCCCGTGTCCAGTCAGCCACTTTCTGTCCCCCTCTGCCTTCTCATCTCCCCTCCAAACGGGAGCTGCCCACATAGTCTCATGTGTCCACTTGAGACCAGAAGGTCACTCCTCACCACTATTTTTTCTATCCTATAATCCAGTCCAATCCCTGTCTGAAGAGTTGGCTTTGGGAATAGTTCCAGTCTTGGGCCAACAGAAGGTCTGGAGACCATGACCTCCAGGGTTCCTCTAGTCTCAGTCAGATCATTAAGTCTAATTTTTTTACGGGACTTTGAGGTCTGCATCTCACTGCTCTCGTGCTCTGTCAGGGATACTCTGTTTCGTTCCCTGTCGGGGCAGTCTTCGGTTGTAGATGGGCACCATCTAGTTCTTCCAGTCTCAGGCTGATGTAGTCTTGGATTTACGTGGCCATTTCTGTCTTTTGGACTCATAATTACCTTGTATCTTTGGTGTTCTTCATTCTCCTTTGCTCCAGGTGGGTTGAGACCAATTGATGCATCTTAGATGGCCGCTTGATAGTGTTTTTAAGACTGCAGACGCCACTCACCAAAGTGGGATGCAGAATGTTTTCTTAATAGATTTTATTATGTCAATTGACCTAGATGTCCTCTGAAAACATGGTCCCCCAACTGCTGCCCCTGCTACTCTGGCCTTTGGAGCATTTGGTTTATTCAGGAAACTGCTTTTGATTTAGTCCAGTTATGCTGACCTCTCCTTTATTGTATGTTGTCTTTCCCTTCACCTAAAATAGTTCTTGTCTACTATCTAATTTGCGAATATCCTTCTCCCTCCCTTTCTCCCCAACCTCATAACCATCAAAGAATATTTTCTTCTCTGTTTAAACTATTTCTTGAGTTCTTATAATAGTGGTCTCATACAATATTTGTCCTTTTGCAACTGACTAATTTCACTCAGCATAATGCCCTCCAGATTCCTCCAAACTATGAAATATTTCACGGGGAGGGGGGGAGGGAGGGAGGGAGAGGGTTTTTTTTACTGATTAATTAGTAGGTAAGAACTGCTTTAGGTGAAGGGAATGACAACACTCAATACATGCAAGGTCAGCTCAATTGGACTGGACCAAAAGCAAAGAAGTTTCTGGGATAAAATGACTGCTTCAAAGGTCAGCGGGGCAAGGGCGGGGGCTTGGGGACCATGGTTTAAGGGGACTTCTAAGTCAATAGGCAAAATAATTCTATTATGAAAAAATTCTGCATCCCACTTTGAAATGTGGTGTCTGGGGACTTAAATGCTAACAAGCGGCCATCTAAGGTGCATCAATTGCTCTCAACCCACCTGGAGCAAAGGAGAATGAAGAACACCAAGGTCACACGACAACTAAGAGCCCAAGAGACAGAAAGGGCCACATGAACTAGAGACCTACATCATCCTGAGACCAGAAGAATTAGTTGGTGCCCGGCCACAATAGATGACTGCCCTGACAGGGAGCACAACAGAGAACCCCTGAGGGAGCAGGAGATCAGTGGGATGCAGACCCCAAATTCGCATAAAAAGACCATACTTAATGGTGTGACTGAGACTAGAGGAATCCTGGCGGCCATGGTCCCCAGACCTTCTGTTGGCACAGGACAGGAACCATCCCTGAAGACAACTCATCAGACATGAAAGGAACTGGACAGTGGGGGGGAGAGAGATGCTGATGAAGAGTGAGCTAATTATATCAGGTGGACACTTGAGATTGTGTTGGCATCTCATGTCTGGAGGGGAGATGGGAGGATAGAGAGAGTGGGAAGCTGGCAAAATTGTCACGAAAGGAGAGACTGGAAGGACTGACTCATTAGGGGGAGAGCAAGTGGGAGTACGGAGTAAGATGTATGTAAACTTATATGTGACAGACTGACTTGATTTGTAAACGTTCACTTGAAGCTCAATAAAAGTTAATAAATATATATATATTAATGGTCACCTAATGGTATTAAAAATATGATATTCAAGTCAGCTATTATAGAGACATCTTTGGTTTAGGGTCTGTAAAAACCAATATGCCTATTGTTCATAGGAGACACCTGTGATATCTCACTGGTTTCTAGTCATGTTTGTAGAGCAAGTCAAAGTTTCACCCAAGCTTCTGTCAGTATTAATTATATAAAATACATATGGATTGGGATGGGTGTATATCATCACCATTATCATCAGCAAAAGCACTTTTTTTGCATTATCACTAAATCAGTTAAAATTTGTGTGAACTGGGTTAAAAAAAAAACCTGAGTTCAAACTTGTATAATAATTACAGGTGCATGAACCCCTTCTAGAATAAATAAACAATTGACCTAATTAGACAACATCTGGTTTAATTCATGCTCCAGAAATAATCACGACAAATGGGATTACTGTTATTGGTGAAATGGTTAGGTTATATCCTTAGAACTGGGCTTGAACTCTATCCTAGTTGATTGACAATCCACAAGTTTCATTGACTTAAAATGTGGGGATATTTCTCATTTATAATACCCCTTGGGTGTGAGTCAAGTGCAAATCTGCTCTGTATTATCATCTTTTCTAATTTCATTTGTGGTTAGCAGCTCTTATGTTAGCCACTATCATGGCAAATGCATAGGAATATGCCTGGAACCAGGTAAATGGCACTTAATTCTTCTGTTTGAATGTGGAATCTTTCACTTCACTCATATTCCATTTGCCCAGCAAGTCATATGGCAAATCCTGACGTGAAAGAGATGAGAAATACCCCGCTACTCAGGATGCACCAAGGATAACCCTCTCCCTTGTTTCTAGGTATAGTGAATTAATCATATATTTCATATACCATTAGGTCTGTATTTGGCTTCCATATCATGTTCCTATATTAGTCATGGAATCGACTCGAAGGCACTGGGTTGGGATATTAGTCAGAATTTTACTACAATAATGATGCATAAAAGACAACCACAAAATCTTAGTGACACATAATAAAAAGTATTTCATGCAACTCTACAGATCAGCTAGGTTTTGAGTTCAGGTTGTTTCCATGCATCTCTTAATTTCCTTGGACAAGTTGAAGGGGCAGCAGACACTTGAGGCATGTTCATCTCATGGTAGAACTTCAAGCTTTCAGAGGAGAAGTCTCTTACAGACTAGGCTGGGAAACACCACACTCACACTCATATCCACATTCCGTTAACCAAGTAACATGGCCAAGACTAGTGTCAGTGGGTCAGGAAATATACTCCTCCCATGGAGACAGTGTAGGTCTATGTGTGTGGGGGCAAGCACAGGAATAATGTCAATATTTGGTGACTAATAATAATAATTTTTTTTTTTTAATAATCTAATCTACACAAGTTGCATTCACTCATCCAAGAAATACTTTCTGGACACAAATATTTTTTTCAGATACCAAAGCAGGATGTCAAAGTATATGCATTCTAGTTGTTGTTAGCTGCCATCAAGTTGGTTCCGAGTTATGGTGACTTTATGCATCATAAAATGAAAGATTGCCATGTCCTGTAACATCTTCATGATCTTTGGTATTTTGGGTCCATTGTTGCAGCTATTGGGTTAATCCGTCTCACTGAGGGTTTCCCCCATTTTGGTTGGCTCTCTACTTTACCAAACATGGTACCTTTTTCTAGCAATTGGTTTTTCCTGATGACATGTTCAAAGTAAGCAATTTGAAGTCTCACCATCTGTCATGGATTGAATTGTGTCCCCCCCCCAAAATATCTGTCAACTTGCCTAGGTCATGATTACCTTGTGTGATTCTATGATTGCCTATCATTTTACGATCTGATGTGGTTTCGCTAAGTGTTGTACACCCTATCACTATGATGTAATAAGATGGATTAGCAGAAGTTATGTTGATGAAATGTATAAGATCAGGTAGTGTCTTAAGTGAATCTCTTTTGAGATACAAAAGAGCAAAGTGAGAAGAGAGACATGGGGGCCTCATACCACCGAGAAAGGAGTGCTGAAGCAGAGCATGTCCTTTGGGTCTGAGATTCCTGCACTGAGATGCTCCCAGACCAAGGGAAGATTGATGACAAGGGCATTCCTCCAGAGCAGACAGAGAAAGCCTTCCCCTGGAGCTGACGACTGAATTTGGACTTGTAGCCTACTAGACAGTGAGAGAATAAATTTTTCTTTGTTAAAGCCATCCTCCTGTGGTATTTCTGATATAGCAGCATTAGATGACTAAGACACCATCCTAATTTCTAAGGTACATTTTGGTTGTATTTCTTCTAAGACTGAATGAGTAAACATTCATTCTATTGGGAGTCTATGGTATATTCAACATTCTTCATCAATGCTGGAGTTTGCATGCATCGATTCTTTTTCTAGTAGTAGATAGACAGAAATAGATACACATAATTACATATATATAGTAAGATGGTGCCTTGCTATCTGAAGAAAAATTTAAAAAGTAGGGTAAAAAGACAAGATAGTAACTGGTTCAGGGATGAAGTCTCTCTATCATTTCTAGAAGCAGACTGCTCAAAGTAAATGAACTGGCTAAAGCCCTAAAATAGAAGAAACCTCAGCAAAATATAGCTGTAATACAATGAAAGAGCCCAGTGATGTAATAGGAATTGAGGAGCATACAATAATGGAGGCCAGGTGGAGTTGGGCCTTGAGTTTAATTTTAAAAGCTTTCCATTCAACTCAGGTTTTTGTAAAATTGAATAGAACCTTAATAAAATCTAACATACTTTAAATGGATTATTCCATGTGCTTTATGGTACAAAGATGGGCACAGTAAGACCATTTAGATAGATATTACAAAAGTACAGGTGAGTAAGTATGATGACTTGAACCATCAACTATGGAAAATAGCAAAAGTAGCAAAATCCTGAAGACAATGAGGAAATGCTGAATAATGCATTCTTTGAGAGAACAGTGGAGTCAGGGATGCTACTAAAGCTTTGGTTGAATAAAGGCATCATTTATTGATAGGATGAAGATTGAGCAGGAAAATATCTTGGAGAGCCTAATCAACCTTTAAACTTCAAATAAGTCAATTTTGAATACTTAATATATATCCTAATGGAGATATTAACTTGGAAGTTGATATTCAACCATGGATTTCAGGGAAGAGATTCTATTTGGAGATATGAATTTGGTAGTTGTAAGCATAGAGATAGAAATTAAACAATGACATAAACTAGATTTAGTCAAATGAGAAGTCTGTTTATTTAAGTAAGGACACAGCACTGTTCATTTATTACAAAATGTCAGGTATCTGGTAGGGGCTGTTACTTATTTTTTAGTACTACTCTAGCTACTATTGGGCCTTTACATACCTACATAAGTTTTAGAATTAGTTTGTCATTTTCTTTACAAATTTTGTTGTGATTTTTATTAGATTTGCATAGAATATATAAACAGTATTGGTGGAATTTAGTCTTCTTAACCATTAACTTTCTATATCTCGAGAATTATTGAGATCTACCTTCATGTCAATATTTTAATTTTATCCATGAAATCCTTGAGTGGATATGTGTGTTCACGAGTGTAGGAGTGTGTGCATGCATGTGTGCGTTCATATACACGCGTGTAAGTCTGTTCACAGATATACATTAGCAAAATATAATCAATAAAATACAAAAAAAATACTGAATAGAAAATACCTAAACTAGAAAGCTACTGAACTAGTAAAATCCAAAGCAAATCACTGTCGTATAATTTTTATGTTACTTTTATCAAAATATCAAGAAACTTGCAATTCTTATACTTTGTAATATATTTCAGACACAGGGCATAGTGAGGGTAAGGCATTTCCAGGGGCAATCTCTAAGTTCAGCCTTTCCCTATCCCAAATTTCAAGACGAATAGATGTTGATGAGTCAGCAGAAATGTCCCCCCTCTTGTCTGGCTTTCATATTTGTGGCGCCTAAAAGCATTCTGTACCTTGTCTGCTGCACCCTTGGACTTGGACCCTGGCGCACGTGCCCTCCTCTGCCCCCCTTTTGCGATGCTTCTGTTTAGACAATGGAGAATATAAAATAGAACAAAACCATGTGATTAATAATAATCATACAAATTCTAGTTGCATGACCAAGGACAAGTTACTTAACCTCTCTGAGCCTCAACTTTGTCATCTGTACAATGGCAGTAATAACAGTAACAGATTCAATAGAAGTAATAGGTCTTGACGTTGTGAGGATTAACTAGTTGCCATCCAACTGATTTCATCTCATGGCAAGCCCATGTGTGTCAGAGCAGAACTGTACTCTGTAGGGCTTTCAATTGCTGTGACCTTTTGGAGGTAGATCACTAGGTCTTTCTTCTGAGGTGCCTCTGGGCAGATTGAAACCACAAATATTTTTGGTTAACAGCAAAGAGCTTAATAATTCGTGCAACTAGGGACTCCCTGTGAAAGTTAAGTGACTTATTATAAACAAAATGTGTAGAACACTGCTTGGTATATTGTAGTTGCTACTTAATTGTTATCAATATATCATGAATATTTATGGCATTATCACTGAAACATTTGATAACAAAGAGAACAAAAATATAAAGTTGGACAAGTCTCACTTATGCATATTATTTAATACCATAAATAAAATCCCAGAAAATGTGTGCTATCAGTAGATAAAAAGATACTGTATTTTAAACATATATTTGTAATTACAAAATTCCTAAGATGGTCCTACAATAGGACCAGTACAATCATCCATTCATTAAAAAATATTAAGTAAGTGCATATTGTTTGTCAACTGCTGTTTCAGGTCCCATAGAAATGGAAGTAAACCATCAGACAAATTCTCTGCCCAGCAGAAACTTACATTCCAATGTAGAAATACACAAAAAATGCATATACAAATAGAGATACAGTAAAACTCAAAGTAATGCTAATGCTTACAAAATGAGCAAGGCATTGAAGTAGAATGTTAATTTATAGGTTAAATTAGTTGGTCAGCAAAGTCCTTTCTTAAGAGTGATATCTGAGCAGAGATCTGAATGAAAGGGGAGAGACAACCAACAGGAAAATATGCAAAAAAAAAAAAAAAAAAATACTAGGAGAGAGAACCAACCCCAGTCCAAAGGCCTGGAGGCAATGAAACAAAATAAGGAGGATGCACAGCAGAAATCAAGGGAGAGAGGGGTGCTCTGTAGTGAGGTGAGAGATATGTCCAAAAGATTATCATGGCAGCCTAAAGGACTTGGATTTATTTAAAATCTTTGAAAAGATTTGATCAGAGAGACATGTCACCTGAGTAATGTTTTAAGAACTTCTCCCTGGTTGTTGTCTGATTAGACTCTAGAGGGAAAAATTGAAAGTTGGGAGAGCAGTTAGGAGGCCCTTTCAGTGTCTGAGCAAGCTGTAATGGCAGCCAGGCCCAGGGTGTTGGCAAGGGAGTAATTTAGAAGTGGGCAGATATGGAATCTATTCTGAAGATACAACCAACAGAAAGTGTTGTATATAAGATGTTAGAGAAAGAGAGAAGTCAATGAATACTCCAAATTAGAGAAAAACCCCGACATCACATCAGTGGAGGAGAAACATTTTTGGTAAAAAATAATACAAATTCCCATAGAACACTAAATACAAACATACTAATTTTTTTTAATAGTCTAGAAGAGGCAGAAAAAAATCTGTAATATGATAAAATGCATACATATTTTAAATGGAAAATAAAACACTGTTAATGTTTTCCATCAATGTTAGAATCAAACATTAAGGATCCAATACTCAACATTTTTCTTGGAAATCGTAGATCTGGATATCAACACTGGAACCAAAAAATCTTACCTTTGAAAAGCTAGCAAAAACGAATGGTATTTACGTATGATATAATCATCCTGAAACACTATTAGATTCAACTGAAAAATCATATAAACTAAAAAGAATGCTCAGAAAGTATAATTGGCACCCCATTAATATAGATAAAGTATAACCCTGAAGAGTTATAAATTTTATTTTCTTATAAAATAAAAAATGCAACAAAATTTAAATTATCAATTTATATTTAGGAAATGTATTTGGTGATATTTATATAAAACATTTTTGCCTTGAATGCCACTTAAACCAAATGAAACCCATTGTTATTGAGTTGATTCCAACTTACAGCAACCCTCTAAGAGAGATGTAACTGCTCAGTAGGACATTCTTGCTCTACTTCTTCCAAGACAGATTTTTTTCTCCTTTTGGCAGTCAACGGTACATTAAATATTCTTCACTAAAACCATTATTCAAAGGCACCAACTCTTCTCTGGTCTTCCTTACTCCTTGTCTAGCTTTCACACACGTATAAGGCAGTTGAAAACACCATGGCTTGGATCAGGCACTCCGTAGTCCTTAAAGTGACATCTTTGCTTTTTAACACTTTAAGGAAGTCTTTTGCAGCAGATTTGCCTAAAGTAACACGTCATTTGATTTCTTGAATGCTGCTTTGATTGTCTCTCCAAGTAAAATGAAATCCTTGACAAGTTCAATATTTTCTCCTTTTATCATGACGTTTCTTACTGATCTGGTTGTGAGGATTTCTGTTTTCTTTATGTTGAGGTGTAGTCTATAATGAAGGCTGTGGTTTTTGATCTTTATCACTAAGTGCTTCAAGTCCTCTTCACTTTCAGTAAGCATGGTCTTGTCATCTGCATATCACAGATTGTTAATGAGTCTTCCTCTAATCCTGATGCCAAATTCTTCTATACAGTCTGGCTTCTCAGGTTACTTGGTCAACGTACAGATTGAATAAGTATGGTGAAAATAAAGAAAACAAAAATCATCAAAACTGAACCAATAAGCAGCAACATGATAAACAGAGAAAAGACTGAAGTTGTAGAGGATTTCATTTTGCTTGGATCCACAATCAACATCCAGGAAAGCAGCTGTCAAAAAAATCAAATGTCTTATTGTATTGGGCAGATTGGCTGCAAAAGAGTTCTTTAAAGTGTTCAAAAGCAAAGATGACACTCTGAGGTCTAAGGTGGGCCTGACCCAAGCCATGGTATTTTCCATCGCCTTATATGCATTTTTTTTTTTACATGCATGCAAAAGCTGGGACAATAAATAAGGAAGGCTGAAGAAGTACTGACACCTTCGAATTATGGTGTTGGCAAAAAAATATTGAATATACCATGGGCTACCAGAAGTAGAAACAAATCTGTTTTGGAAGAAGTATGACCACAGTGCTCCTTAGAAGCGAGGATGATGAGGCTCTGTCTCACGTACTTTGGACATGTTATCAGGAGGAACCAGTCCCTGGACAAAGACATCGTGCTTGATAAAGTAGAAGCTCAGCAAAAAAGAGGAAGTTCCTCAATGAGATGGATTAACACAGTGACTGCAACAGTGGTCTCCAACATGGTGACAACTGTGAGGATGGTGCAGGACTGGGCAGTGTTTCCATCTGTGGTCCATAAGGTCAGTATGAGCTGGAACTGATTAGATCCACCTAACAAGAACAACACAACAGCAACAATGTACGGCAATTTCACATGGGTTTCACCACGTCTTTGATGTGGTGGTTGACAGGTGAAATGGTGCACTGTAGATTAGTGGGAAGGCACAACTGGACCCATGCATAACCTTGCTTATTGGGTCACAGGCTGTGACAGTAATAATTCCTGCTTAGGAGAATTTGAAAGCTGTTCATTGTGGATGTGTGAGGGACTCCGAAATACTTGCAGAAATTTCCAAGTGGGTGGGGTGCTCTAGTGTGAGCATCAGGAGGAATGGACCTAATGTGTGCTTTACATTCTCTGCAGATTATGACACAATCAAACATTCCCTTTTCACTGTCTTGCAAATTGTAAGAGAACAGGGGGAATTTTTAGGCAGGACGCTTTCAAAACACATGACAAGAAAATTTATTGAAACATTAAATTCAAAATAAAATTTTCCTATATTTTTCTTCCTTCTCTATCTTATTTCAAGGAGGTAGTTGGACTCACAGGGTTGAACCTCTGAAGCTTTGAGACCCTGAAGAGCCTGTTGTAAAAGTCTCAGCTCACTGGAGTAATCACACTGCGTGAACTGAAACCCAGGGGAGGAGTGAGAGTCGGATAGCAGAGTCCTAGAAATAGAAAAGGGGTTGGCCCTGCTTCTTGACAGTGCCCTGGGGTAGACGGCAGCACCTCAAAGGATAATGCAGGCACATAGGTACACAAACCCCATCATGGTGTTCGCAGCCCTGCCAAGGTTCTCCTGCTCCAGCTAGGAATGGAAGGAGCAGAGCCAATACTTCTCGAGAGATCACCCACGTAGGCTGGGGCAATGGGTGTTTTGAAGCCTGTCTCCAAACCTTGGTCCTTCATTAGACCCCAGGAATTATTGCATATCTGGATGAGGAGGAAACCTAAAAATAAGTACGGTGAAAATCCACCACCCCGTCCCCCCCCCCGCCCCCCAATTTTGTAAGCAGGCTGCTCTGAGCTGGAATTCAGTTTATTTAAAGAAATATCATGCTTTTTTTCACACAGGATTTTATGCAGATTCACACTTATGATTCATATTATTCATTTATCCATTAAGTCAACAAAGATCTACTGTATACTGACTACATGTCAGACCCTATGCCATGTACTCTTGATGATAAGATAACTCAGAGAAGGTCCCTCACTGCCTGATCAGAGAAAGAGCCAAGTTAACCGTTGTATCAGTTGTGTATTGCTGTGTAACAAATGACCCCAAAATGTAGCACTTAAAAGAACAACCACTTACTAAGCTCAGAGTTATTCTGGTTGTCAATTTGGGGATCTTCCTATCTGGGCCAAGCACAGTGACTCGCAGCAGGCCTTCCTCATGTGTCTACAATTCGCTTCCAGGTCAGCTAGGAGCCATTTCATCTAAAATCAACTCAGTGAAACTGCTGGATCCTCTCTCCAATGGTCTCCCATCATCCAGCAGGCTGGTCTGGGTCCGTTCCCATGGGTTCTCAGGCTTTAAGAGCAACAAAAGGGCAAGTCTGAATGCAAAGTCCTTTCAACTCTCACCTTGTATCCGGTTCACTACTATCCTAATGGCCAAAGCAACCGTAAGGTCAGCCTCAACTGAGGGTGCAGAAAGACTCCTGCTGCTGAGGAAAGGCGCTCCAGAGTCTCACAGAAGGCATGGACACAGAGAGAGGGAGAATGTGTCGACCTTCCTAAAATCATCTGTGGCAAGTAAATGTAATTGTGTTTTATGTGGTGGTAAAGGGTATCTTGAATACAAAGGTGTACAGAGCAAGAAGTGGACAAATTTACCAGGAAAAGGGTCAGGGAAGATCTCAACTAGGAAGTGATGCCTGAACCAAGTTGGGAATATGGTTGGATAGTTAAGGGATGACAAAGGCCCAGAATCCAGGAAACCCCAAGAATTCTCTAGAGGCTTCAGTACAAGGTGAGGGATGGCTTGATGAGAACATTCTGAGGAGACAGAGTGAAGCCACTGGTGCATTTGTCAACAGGCACAGATCGTCTTTTGTTCTGTTTTCCAACCAGTCCTCCCTCCTATACAGTTGGGAGTCACACAAAACGAGCCCCTAGCATCTTCGTGTTAAAATTTCTATTTTCTACCGAGAAGTCAGCACCTCTCTCATCACCTCCCCAACTTTCCTAATTTCTTCCATAATAGATCTCCCCATTTCCAGGATCTTTTTCTAAATGGCATCCAAAACAAAAATAGAGTCTGGAAGAAGCAGAGGTCATGGGCTTTCCCAAGTCAACTCCTAAACCTCCTATTCTGGCTGCATAAAAGTCCTGAGTCTTAGGGCTTTTTGGTGAGGCCATAAGCCTAACCTGTTCCAACAGGGTCAGTTCTCTTCACCACATACTTCACCAGGGAGAGTAGGCCAGGAGATGGGAAGGGGGACAACATCTCCTAGTCAGAGTGAAGAGCCTGTGTGAAGCCTCAGAGGCTAAGGAGACCTGAAAAGGGTGCAGAGTGGATGTTGTATGACCAGGGCTGGAGAGACGATTCAAATTGAGTTAAATGAGAGGATTTGGTGGAAGCAACTGCCTATCACACTATTTTCATTCCCTGTATGCTCTCTCTCCCTCCCAAGGGATGGTAACCTCTTTGAGTGCAGAGAGAAGTTTTAATTTATTTTTAATATATAATCTCCCTCCTCCCAGCCCCCAAGCCCCTACTTCAACAGTTGCCATATTTTCCTTGCTGCCCAGCTTCGCTTCAAACTGGGCCCATAGAACCGAGCAGTGTCAACAATGATGTCACACAAGGGCTATGGAAGTCTTGGTGCTCGCTCAGATGTCAACTGCTCTTTGGAGAGGGTGCCGATCTGAGGTCTCCTGCAGGAGAGTGTCTTTAGATAGCAAATCCAGGAAATTCAGGACTACGTCAGAGTCTCCAAGTCATGAAAGATTCAGATATCATCAGTAACTGGGAGGAGGAATAGAGATCCTTCAGAATACCATTATTTTTGGATGTCTTCACCCAGACAGGATGAATCAGTGATAAACGAAGAAGAGGCCTTTCTCTAAGACTCTAAATAAGGGTGGGAGGAAAAATCTCCCAGATGGGTGAGAGCTAGGGAACTAGGGGATCTGATTTCCACAGAAATCAGGGCTATGACAGGAGAAGATGAAGGATTTGAGGTGAACAGATAGGGTCATAAGGAGGATTGACCTAAGAAAGCATTTCCTGTCATTTGGTAGATAATTCACCAAAGTTTGTAATGTCAATGGGAAATGCAGGAATAAATCAATGATCAAACTTAGGATTCTGAGAAATTTCTGGAATAAGTGCAGAAATAATACTCAATTGTTCTGGCCTTTAAACCTGATGGAAAGGAAGGAAGCCAGTGTACAACTGGGACAGAGAATGTAGGACTGAGGAAAGGGTGGTTAGGGAAAAGTGTACTGCATTATTATATTTTCTAATGAGATGGAATGAACATACTATGTGAAGAACTAAGAAAATTTTCACGAGGTTCTAGGAGTGGGTGGTGTGAAGAAGTACAGGGCCCACATCATTGTCAACCATGCAGCCCCAGCCTGTTAGGGCAGAAGAAGGTCTTTCAGACTCCTTCCCTAGACCCAGGAACTCATCTTCTCCTCCTATGTCTCCTCCCTACCTCTCCCCCAGGGCCTAAATCCCTCACAGCAAAGATAGCTACAGGATAGAATTTTTTACATTCCTACTTGACTTAACCTGAGCTTCATCTAGGATTACTAATTTCCCACTGTATCACAGGCCAGTTTTGTTGCTCTCCCCACTACCATTATCTCTGATGCCCCCTAGCCTATGCTGCCCTCCCCTGGCCGTGCTTCCTGCTCCTTCCTGGTTTTCTGACACCCTCTTGACAAGTCCCCCATCCCATCTTCTGTCTGTCCCTGGAGCTTTCACTCCCCTCCCAAACTGCTTCCATTCATTTCTTCGTTAACTCACCAATCCTTCCTTCATATTCAGAAATGTACACAGACCCTTAGGCTGACATTACAGCACACCCAGCCACACTCAGGTGAGGTTCTTGTATGTTGCCCACCTGAGGTTTGTGGCATCAAAACTCTCAGAAATGGACATCTGTTTCTGCCTCACCCTGAAGGAGTGCTTCTCATAGCAACATGGTAAGGGCCTTCTGTTCAGAAAAGGGCAATTTTAACCTTCTACCCTGGGTTGGTTAAGGATACAAGGAGAAGCTTTATATGCATATAAAATACAAATTTTTCTAAGTATGCTTCCTCCTATAAATACCCTTCCCTTAAAAGAAGGCTGAAAAGAGTTTAAAAAGTGATGACAATTTCTCCTGTTTCACTGTTTACACTCTAAATCTGTTATGAAAATCACTTTCATAGAAAATGTCTCTCAGAGAAGTCATGTGTGATTATGAAAGTTCAGACAAATGAGGTCATTTTCAAGTTCCAAAGGAACAATTTCATTTGGCATTCAACAAATGCCAAAAAAATTAATGTGGAGACCCTCTCTTTGCAATAGAAATTATCAGTGTATTATAGTCCTTTGAAAGACTATAGACTTCTGTTATGAAGTGCTAATATCACAAAAGATTTTCCAGAGGAGACTTGGTCTCCCACAGTGATGTTCCCCAAAGATGGAAGGTCCCCAGGGAAAAAGGAAGAACCCACAGGTCCTGCAGAGGTGGAGGACAGTGATGATGGAGAGGCTCCCAGGGACACCTGAAACCAGGGTCTTGGGTCACAGTTGAGAACTCAGTGCCCAGAGGGTTCATGTAAGTTAACTCTTTATTATCAGAAGTCTCAACCCAAGAGGAAAGTGCCACTCAAGCCAGAATATCGGAAGCAAAAAACGTAAGCTTCAGGTCCAGGAAGACTCCTTAAGAATCAGAGAGATCTTCTTTCTCAGCTTCCTCTGAACAGATATCTCACTCATCAAGCTACTCCAGAGAAGCAATGAGCCAAGTATGTGTATTTCACCCAAGTGTGTACAGTTAAGGGGGTAGCCGTGGTCTGGCAGACCAAAACATCCCATGCCTCCGTAGGCAAGATGCCCCCAGTCTTGAGGCCAAGTTCTCAAAGACAGCCCCATCGGCTCTGCTTCCAGTCTACACAATACCTAAGCCTCGGTCAGCATCCTGGAGTCCTGGCAAGAAGAGCCGGGCACCTTCAGGAGCATCTAGAGGAGCAGAGACAGGGGCTGGAGAGGCTACAGCACCTACTGGTGCTGCTGCAGATGTGGGAGACCTGGCTACAGAGGGTACAGGCATGGCCTTAAAGTGTGGGCCCTTCTGGAAAGACATCCTTTCAGGCTCCTTTCACCCACTACACCTGTAAAATCCTCACATGTGCCTTCCTCCCCACCCCACTCCATCCCCTTAACTGCATGGAGAGCTCCAGCCGGAGGGGGAACTGGATGGAAGAAGCATCAGGACAGCTGATCATAGACACCAGGTCTGCTCAGAGGCTCTCTTGGAGAGGAAACGACAGGCCTCATCTGGATGGTGAGCTCTTGAGGCCTTGAGGATGAGCACAGCATTAGTAGGGAAAGTGAAATGGGATTTCAGTGGGACTTGGGAGACTGAGAGGGAGCCTCTGTAATGACAGCTCTAAGGGAAGTGTGATGGTGAAGGGGGCATCACCACGTTATTTGTGACAGAAGGAGCCAATGAGACAGTAGGCTGTGGGGAAACCTGCCTGCAGGTGAGCAGTGGGCATAAAGCCCTAAACCAATGACAGTCAATTCCTTTCCCAGCAGCCTCCACACATAATCAATGACACTTGTTTCATCTTTCTCTTTTCTGTGGTCTAGCCTGAACTGCCCTGAGATCAGAGAACTGGAAGAGAAAAGCCTGACTGAGATGAAAGGAGCAAAAGAGAAGGCAAGGCCTCCTAAACCTGGTAAAGACAGCCAGAGTACAGATAACCAAAGGTTGAGGGTAGGAAGGGGCAGCTTGAGGCCCAGGCTCTGCAGGCCCAGAAAAGCCCAAGTCCCATCCTTAATATCAAGCTCCAGGGCCTGGGAAGCCCTGGAAGTGCCAGAAGTATGTCCACCCTGGGAAATGAAACCCCAGTTGGCACAGGGAAGCCCTCAGGGGTAAGGAAGGATAGACAGGGCCTCCAGGTCAGGCACCTCCACCTGCAGGCTGTCCTACTTTTATTTCTCAGAGTGGAAGTGAGGGGTCCTATATGGGACTGGTTGGGGTTGATGGCAGCAAGCGTTCTGAAGTGGGTAAATTCTGCAGTCTCCTGATAAAGAAACAGAAAGACTGAAATGCTCAGAGATACTGAGTGAGAGGGGTCTTGCATTCCCATCCTATGCAGAGGCTGCCTGGGAGGTCCACCTGTCTAAAGACCTTGTGGACAAAATCTTCTTTATCTTTAAAAGATGTATCTTTCCAGTTAACTTCCTCTATGTTGAGTCCTGAAAAATGGCCTACAATGTATACCATGGGTTTTCCAGTAGATCAACAAGGGGAGGAACGGGGTAGTGGGACATCAGAGAAAAAACTGTCTAATGGTCCACTTGTTACTTAATGAATTGCACATGGTGTCCAGCATTCTTCCTTACCCCGAAGACATGTACACGCAGTAGATGTTTGAACAATGACTACATTAATCCTGACAGAACTCTTTTTGGCCATTTCCAGGTATAGAGACCAGAAGAGGTCATTAGCTCCAAGAACAAGCAAGAAATTTGCTGAGACTTTTGTTCCATCTCTGAGTTTGCTCTTCATCCAGTGGTGAAAGTCTCTGAATCCAGTATTGATGACAGTGTTTTGCCTATATAAAATAACAGCCAATAAAACTGTTTTAAATATATACATATATATATTTCTATGATTTTTTTTTTACTTTGAAAACTTTTGTATTCTTATTATAACACATTTAACAACACAGATCTTTATAAGAATTATAATAAGAGCCATCCCCACATGTGTAAATTTTACCTGCTTCTCCAAGGTGTCCGTGTTCAAAGACACATGTGTACCTCTTCACACATTCCTGTTTGCTGGAACACATATGCATAGTCACAGGTACACACGTAGCTTTATGGTTTGTTTGCTCTTCTGGAGATTAGGTCACACTCTACCCACATGTTTCTCTGCACCATTCTTCACTTGACAATTTATCTTGTTTCCCATAAGTCAGTAGACATCGCAGTAACACTATCTTTTTGGTTCTTCTAATTTTTAACTCATATATAAACGGGAACATACCAAAAAAACAAAAAACCCGAACTCACTGCCAGCAAGTTGATTCCGACTCATAGCAACCCTATAGAACAGAGTAGAGCTGCCCATTGGGTTTCTAAGGAGCAGCTGGTGGATTTGAACCACTAATCTTTTGGTTAGCAAGCGAGCTTTTAGCCACTGTGCCACCAGGGCAGTACACACTGTCAACAGTCACATACAACTCTACAGAAATGAAAAGACATATCATCAATGCTTTTGAAGCATACTGTTTCTATATGTTTTAACTCTCCTCTGCCTGTCTTTTCCGACAAGTGAATCCAAGGGAATTCACACTAAGAATCTGTTAAGTTTATCTCATTATCCTTGCTTAAACCGTTAAACAGTTATAAAACTCTGCAGATTCCCTATTTAAATTACACGTTCATGAAGAAACGTGCATTTTCTTCCTGAAATAATATGATAAATTCACATTACCAAGGTTGAGCAAATCCGTGTTGTTTCCATGTCCCAGTGGTAGACATTAATTCAGCAGTCAATTAACAAAAAATGTTTTAACAGAATTATTTAAACTGTGAATTCCTCTGAGATTGAAAATATACCAAGTATAAATGCAACACTTTGCACTGGGTTTTCTCCTGGAAATGAACACATTTTTCTTTCAAGTTTATTTTTCATGTCCTTTGGTACTAAGTACTTCTCTTTAAGACCTCAACTAGAAGCTGGGAAGGCTTATCTCCTGAGAAGGAACCAAAGAGATCTCACTTACTGACAGAAAGATGGGGCCAAACCAGATCTCAGGGATGACAATCCCTTTTGTAATGGGCCCAAGAACTCACATGCATTATATTTGATTTCTCTGAGATCCAGGTCAGTCATGGTGCTTCCCAAACTTCACTGTGCACCCAGATCACCTAAGGATCGTGTTAAAATGATGAGTCTGAGTCAGGAGGTCTGGGTTGAGGCCCAAGAGTCTACATTTCCATCAAGGTTCCAGGTGCTACCAGTGCTGCTGGTCCCTGGATCCCAGCCTGAGGAGAGAGGTCCTAGAATCCAAATGAAGAATTCAGATTCAAGAAGATTCAGGGAATAAAGAAGAAACATCTACATCAATTCAACTGGCCATACCTCTGAGAAGGGTGGGGGTCAAAAGTGCCTAGAGCAACCATCCTTCATTCCCAAACCCAACCGGGATATCAGAGCAGTAGCCAGAGCCATGGCTGGGTTCCTGTGCTCAGCCCACCAAGGTACAAAGAAGAGTAATACGGATTGGTGAAGTCAGAAGTGGCCGAGTCTACTTCTATCATAAGCACGGGTGTGAGTGTTGACCTCAATACATGCAGGCCCAACTTGTGACTCCCTCCTTCTAGACCTGGTGAGGCTCCATGACCTGTGGTCAGCTCAGAATTCTTCCATAAGAGACACCTCTGAGACAAATTTGATGAGAAGATCTGTGGCCTTGGGATTTTCTGATGGGCTTGGTGTCTGTTTTGGGGCGCAGATTTGACACGGGGGGGCCTTTCTTTCTTTCCATGGGGCTCTCTGACCCTTGCTGACATCGCAAGATCAGATGCAGCGAGTGCCCAAAAGAGCAAAAAAGAGGGGATGTTGGTTGGGCCTGGGTGAGGGGTGTCAACTTGAATCTCAGTGGTGGGAGGGGGACATGGAGCATTTCACGTGCATGTCTCCAGCATAAAGAGTAGTTAGGAAATCCCAGTCTATAGCTTTGGCTGCAAATGAGAGGCATGGAAAGCCCTGGAATCACCAGAGATATGACAGTTGTGCCTCCATCATTGGGAGAAGAGATAGCAGAGAATTTCCCTATTCGAGCTGTCTTTCTTTGGATTCATGCATCCATTCCACAAATATTGAACTACCTAAAACATACTACACTAGGAAGTGTTCTATCTATGATCGGGGGATATATATCAATGCATAAAGCACACAAAAATTCCTGTCCTCACTAAGCTTATAGTCCAGTGGAGAGACAATAGATAATAAATGTAATAAACTAGGAAATATTTATTATGTTAAAGGTGATAAGTGCTAGTAATAAAATAGGGCACAATTAGTGAAGGTGACAAAGACTTCCTCCAAAACTGATAGAGAAAGCCTTCCCCTGGAGCTGACACCGTGAATTTGGATCACCAGCCTATTAGACTGTGAGAAAATAAATTTGTCTTTGTTAAAGCCATCCTCTTGTGGTATTTCTGTTGTAGCAGCACTAGATGACTAAGACAGAATTTGGTACTGAGAGAATGGGGTGCTGCTCTAACAGATACTTAAAATGTGGAAGTGGTTTTGAAACTGTAAATGGACAGACTCAGAAGGAAGTGAGGAGAACTGGTAACACCGGAGAAGGTACCGATGGTGAGAAACAGCAGCAGAGGACCAGCAGCAGCAGGGAGCCAGGAGCAGCACACCCAGGAAACCAGGGCCAGGCAGTGCTGAAGTCAACCCAAGAAGCGAGAGAGCTGAGTGCCTGTGTGCTGGAGGATTCCTGGCAGAGTGGAGTGCCTCCAGGCACTTATCGGGGGAGCTACTGAGCTTTGGAACACTTGCCCCAATAGGACAGATGTGGGCATAAGGCCAGAGGGCCAAGAAGCCAAAAAGCAGAGGTTAAAAGAGACAAGGAACACTGTAAGCTGAGCTGCCTTAGTCTCAAAAGGTATAGCCTTGACCTCTGGGATTTCAAAGTGGAGCCATGACTTCTGGTGTTTCTAAGGGTGGAGTCGCCACTCAGATGGACCAGGAGAATGGTATGACTAAAGTCGAGGGAGCAGAGTTGCCATCAAAGTGGGTCAGGAAGGCAGAGCTGAACCCCAGGGCTCTGGGGCCTCCGCTCAGAATCTGGAGAGTGTGGCCAATACCTAGAGTCTAGAGGGCTGGGCCATTGTGTAAATGGTCTCAGAGAACAGAGGATTATTTGCAAAGCCTTTAGGGATAATGTAATGTGTTCTGTTAACTTGCTTGGTGCTTGTTATCCCTTCTATTCTTCTAGTTTCTCCATTTGTAATGGAAACGTACAGCTTGCACTTGTCCTGCCACTGCATTTGAAAACAGAAAACTTATATTCTAGATTTCACAGATGAAGAGGAATGTTTGGATTTTAGACTAGGAGTTGATTTAAGACTTTTGCTGTCATATGATGGGGTAAATACATCTTACATGTAGCAAGGACATGAATTTGGTTGGGGGGCAAAGGGTGGAATGTCATGGATCAAACTGTGTCTTCCCAAAATATGAGTCAACTTGGTTAGGCCATAATTCCTAGTATTGTGTGCTTGCCCTTCATTTTGTGATTGTAATTTTATGTTAAAGAGGATTAGGGTGGGATTGTAACCCCCTTACTAAGGTCACATCCCTGATCCAATGTAAAGGGAGTTTCTCCGGGGTATGGCCTACACCACCTTTTCTTTTCAAGAGATAAAATGAAAGAGAAGTAAGCAGAGAGTTGGAGATCTCATAACACCAAGAAAGCAGTGCTGGGGTTCCTGCACAGAGAAGCTCCTAGTCCAGGGGTAGATTGGTAACAAGGACCTTCCTCCAGAGATGACAGAGAGAGAAAGACTTCCACTGGAGCTGGTGCTCTGATTTTGGACTTTTAGCCTACTAGGGTATGAGAAAATAAATTTCTCTTTGTTAAAGCCATCAGCTTGTGGTATTTCTGTTACAGCAGCACTAGATGACTAAGACAGTTAAAGGTGATAAGTGCTAGTAATAAAAAAGGGCAGGGCTAGGGAGCATGTGAGTGTGAATGGGAGGGAAGAGTTTCCCTGGTTGCAATTTTAAATGGGTGGTCAGGGTAACCCTTAATGAGGAAATGGATTTTGAGCAATGAATTTTAAATGGTGAGCTAATTAGTCACATCTAAATCCTAGATTCTGGGGGCCAGAGGTGGTGCTGGAATGGGCCAGGACATGGGCAGAGCTGTGAGCTCATCTCAGGGAACCATGGAGATTTCCCTCTCGATATGGCTATGCTGTGCCACCTTGAAATAGGCTATAGGATTTCAGGGCTGGCCCCAGGAAAATAGGTCATCTCCCCATCTGCGCACTGCATGGGTTTTCCCTCTGATTTTCTCCTCTTGGGCAGCAGACACCCGTTTTGAGAAGCTGGGCTAAGGGAAATGCTCTCCAAACCCCTCTATAAGGTCACCTGGTTTTTTTACTTAACCAGAAGCAGAACCTAGGTATTCTGGTCAAAGGCATGTAGGATGCCGAGTGGGCCCCAGTGGTGGTATAGACGGACTGATCCTCTTTTCTCAGTGATAGCTTCATAACACGTTCATTCAGGGGCCTGGCCCTGGACTGCTCCCTGTGTGGGAAGGACTATTCTGTGTGGTCTCTGTGATGATCCCTGATTACTTCTGAGGAGCTCGGGTTTATAGGCCATTTTAGGTGCCTCTGCTATAATCTGCCTTCTGGTGACTCTTCTCCATTGGGTTTTTGCTTTTTCTCTATTCACTGAGAGAGATCTTAACATATTCTGAATGCCTATCCTTAGGTAGTTATGTTCATTGCAAATATCCCCACCCACCCCCCCCCCCGAGTTTGTGGCATTTTTTCCCCTTTTTCAGTAAGAATGAAAACTTCATTGGTTTGAAAAATACTGAATTTAAAAAGTGCCTTTCTTGCAGGATTTTCTAAGAATTCCCATATTGTCTCTTAGTCACACTCACAGCAGAGGCCTTGGCAATGAGACATTGGGCAATATCATTCTGGACCCCAAATGAGCAGTGTTAACAGAAAAACGGGACTGAATTCCCATGTGGCCAGGAACCAGGCCTGAAGGCCTTCCCCAGGGAGGCATTTCAAAGATGTCTGGAGCAACGGGTGTGCCTCCCAGGGAATCGTGAATGAACCTCTCCACAGGCCTGCTTTGAGGGGTCCCCACTCACTTATGTACCAAGCTTAGTGCTTAAAATGTCATCATTCTGCTTACAGTCTAGGTAAGAATTAGAATGCTTCCCTGAGGGGAAAATTCTTCATATGTGCTCCATAATCAAAGCACCTCAGGACAAAGTTTAAAAGAAAAGCAAGGCACTTCCCACCAGTCCTTAACTGAGAGGGTCTTTGTGAGAATTTCGTGAGACTCACGGAAAAGGACACAGTAAATGCCGCCTTCTTTTCTCCTCAAGAAAAAAAAAAAAACTGGCGCTAAGATGTCAGGCATTCCACAATCTCCTCTTCTCGTCCCGTATCTAAGTTTTCTAATAAAACTAGGAACCAAGCGATCAGCTGCTGTGAGAAGAGAACCCAGGAGTATTTCCAGTCTATGTCATGTTTGAGCTTCAGTGAAACCCTGTTTCAAGTCATTAGATCGGTGGAGGAGCTGGAAGGCTGAAACTACTGGCCCTCGGACTTGCGGGAAGGACGGAGTGTGGTTGACAGGGCCTCCTGGGCTATTCTTTGCCCCAAGAGGCTTTGGAGGCTCCTTCGTGTTAAAGCAAAGGCCTTTCAGGCCTAGCCAATAAGAGCAGCGAAAGACTTTGAAAAGACTTTGAAAGAAGAAACGGACTCAGGAGGGGCAGGTTTGAAGCTTTTCGTCTTCAGTCAGCTTTCTGGCTTCAGGTCACCCTGGCCCCTGGCTGCCTGCAGAACCGGGCCTTTCTAACTCATCCACCTCTCTCTCCCTCCCAGCTTTCCCTCAGCACCATGGGCGGTGGCTTCTGCCAGTTATGATGGTGTCCTTTCAGTAGCTCCTTGCACCTTTCAGAGGGGGCAGGTGCTCAGGGTATAGAGCACAAACCCACAGTGTCCTTCAAAACCCAAACCTACTGCCATCAAGTCGATTCCAACTCATAGAGACCCTGTACAACACAGTAGAACTGCCCCACAGGGTTTCCAAGGCTGTAAATCTTCACAGAAGCAGACTGCCACCTCTTCTCCTGTGGAGTGGCTGGCAGGTTTGAACCACCAAACTTTTGGCTAGCCGCTGAGCACTTTAACCACTGTGCCACCAGGGCTCCTTACAGTACCCTTTGTTGTCCTTTAGCAGAAACACTGCTGAGAGGACATGAGGCCTGACTGATCCTGAGGCTCAGATGGGGAGAACCCGAGGAGTGGGTGGGAGTATTGACTTCAGAAAATCTCAGCTTCCTCAGGGTCAGGTCCCTGGGATCAAGCCCGAGTGTTGGAAAACTGAAGTGGTTCTGAACCTCAGTGTGTTGAATGTCTAGTACACAGGCCTGGGCAGTCCCTGGAGGATTCTCAGACCTTATTCTGGCCAGCACTGGGGAAACCCTCACGGGGCGACGAAAGCAGCAATATTCCTGGGGATCTTTATTCCAGGATCTGAACTCAGTTTGTACAGTCTTGGGAGGTGGAAGATGAGAAAGTTAGGGACCAGGCAGAGTGTCAAAAGAGGAGGCTCATTTCACGTCCTTTGGATTCTTGTTTCATTCCCCCCCTCCCGCCTTTTTTTTAGCAACTAGGGCTCCAAACAGGCATTTATTGTTTCGAGCTCATTTTGTTAACTCTGTCTGAGCAGAGAACAGTCTGCTCACAGCTAGTGATGAGAATGGGGGAAACAAATACCCTAGCCCACTCCAGGGCAGGCTTTGCTGCAGGAAATCCTTGCAGCTTAGCTCTGCTATCTTCTTCTGTCTCCCCTAGACTGAGCAAAGCAGAGGGGTGTGCGGGAAACCTGCCACAGCCATTCTCAGTAGGGGCCTGCTCACAGCTGACCTCTAAAATAAAGCCTTCCATTGTATCAGGACCAGAATTGCCTGAAGAGCTTCTTAGAAGTGTAGATCCCTAGATACCCCCTCCCCAAATTGCTGAGCAGCTAGGGGCCCATGAACCACTCTCTAGCACCTTCCATGGGGGTCTTCCAGGGTGGGGTCTACAGTGGCAGAGTCATGGGAGGGTGGGGGCAAAAGAACTGATAGATGTCACAGGAGCCAACAAAATGGAGGTGGGAGGAAAAGAAGAAAGAACTAGATAGGGCTGAGAAGAAAATCTAGGAAAACATGTCATTGGAAAGAAACCACCCAACTAAAATCATGGGACCTCGTCCTGGGAGTGCACAGGCTCAGGACCTCAGTGCAAAGCAGCTTCATGAGGCAACTCTCCCTGCAGCTTCTGTTGCGGAATGCCAGGCTGGTGGAAAAACAGTGCAAGAAATTCAGGCTGACAAAGGGGTCACATGCAAGAGGAACTGCTGCCAGGGCTTGGCCTGTAAGCACCACTTCACCCTCCCCGTGCGGTGCTGCAGCTCTGGGAGCCTGGGGATCCCCACAGTCTGATCGTGGCCTTCAATCTAGGGGTGAGCCCTTGGGAGGACTCTTCCCAGTGCGGTGCAGGTGGTGAGTCCTGACTGGAGAGAGGGTCCACCTGACAGTGTGGCCTCTTTGGCCTGGCCTTTTCCTCCTGGAAGTGCACCCCCCGGGGTTTCCTATGGATGGATTTAGAAACCCATGTGTGATCGCAACTCACTCACCCGTGCCTAGCGTCCTAGGGATACCCGACAGCTGACTGATTCGCAGCGGAAGTGCTGCGGGCCCGGCGGTGCACGCGGAGCTCCTGAAGTCCAGGTTCTGGGCCACCCCCTCCGTGGCATTGGCCTCCCCCTAAATTTTAGTGGTAGCAATGAGGAGACTGGTGGGGGAGACCCAGAGGGATGAGGGCAGGGGCTGAAGCCTGGCTGGCAGGCAGGTATGAGGGGAGCTGGCCCTTCGCCAGAGGCACCGGACCCAGGCTCAGGTCCTCTGCCAGCCCTGCTGGGCGCAGGACTCCGTGACGCCCTGGAGTGCTCCTCTCCCCGCGCGCAGCACCCACTGTGGTTGGCCCAACCGCCCCAACTGCCTCTCCCTGCCTTTTAGTTTCACAATGTGCGTGTGTGTGTGTGTGTATAACATTTTTGTGCTTTAGGTGAAAATTTACATAGTAAATTAGTTTGCCATTCAGCAATTCATACACAAATTGTTCCTCGACATTGGTTGCAATCCCGGCAATGTGTCAGCACCCTCCCCATCCCCACCCTCCTGAAAAATGTGTCCTTTTGATGCCCACATGCAGCTGGACACCACAACATACCACACACAAAGGGAATCTCAGCTGGGTTTCAGACCCAGACATAAAAGCACAACTTTAAAACAATTACGATACGGTATGAAAAAGAAATTAAGTAAAGACAAAAATAGAAAATAAAAGAATATTTGAAGACAGTATCCTCCCTATTTTGGACTCAGGAGCCTGTGGGCACGACACTGCTTGGGTGGCACACTGTTCATTTCTTTTCAGAAAATACAAAGTCTGAGAGGAGGGAACTGGTACCAGGAGTGGATGCAGGAAAGGACCTTTGTGGAAATGGGGAGAATCTGGGATTGATCAATGGGTTTGGATAAGGCTGAAAAGAGTGAATATCCACATAATCTTTAAAGATGGGTTTCTAGCAGCCTAGAGCACACATTGGAAACTTCTCTAATAAATTATTGCCAGAAGATTCCATGAAGCAAAATGGATTGTTGTTGTCGCTACTTGCCGTTGAGTCGAAAATGGATTAGAGTTAAAAATCTTCCTGCAAAGAAAATTACAGGCCTGGTTGGCTCTCAGATTTCATGAAGCATGCAAACAGTTAATTTTGGTCTTAGACAGGATCCATCAAAGAATAGATGAAGATGAAACTCTCCCCAACTTGCCCACGAAGCTAAATGCAATCATGGTCGGCAAGGTCAATGTGTTTGTTATCTACTGGTGCGCAACGAATTATCCCAAAACTTAACAAATGTGGGATAGACTACAAAACAGTCCATTCATTTTGATAAAATTCACAACTAAACAAAGATAGCTATAATTACTTCTATCCCAGAATATAGTTTTGACGGTGAATGAATAAGCCAGAAATTTTAAATAACGAGGGTAACTATTAAAAGATTTTAAAACTTTTTTAATGCTGATATAATTGCAAACCTAGAAGACGAATATAAAATTGCTGATAAAGTGGCAGGATATAGGACATATATACCAAAATCAGTGCTATATTTTCGACCAGAAATAAGCACGCGAAAAAATGGAAATGGGAAGGATAGACCATTCTTTTTTCTCTGCTATTTGATTGTACCAAATAGTGTCAAAAACAATAAGATACTTAGGGAAATGTTTTGATAGAAACGGTAAGGAACCTATATGAAGAAAATAATCTACTGAAGTAAATAAAACAAAACCCGAATGAACGCAAAGAAATATGCCTGTTCTCCCAAACGTGAAGACTTGTAAAATAAGTCAAGTGTTTCAAAACTAAGATATATATATAATGTGATTCCCATTAGAATATCAAAATAGTTGTCTGTTGAACTGAACACAGAGTAGAACTGCCACTTAGGGTTTTTTCTGAGGGGGAAGGAAGGGGGCTGTAATTTTTCCAGAAGCAGATTCCCAGGTCTTTCTCCTGTAGAGCTGCTGGGTGCGTTCGACCCGCCAACCTCTCGGTTAGCAGCCAAGTGCTTAACCATTGCACCGCCAGGGCTCCTTATACCAAAGAACAGACAATTGAAATATGAAAAAGGATAGTAAGTGCAGCCTTCTTTCATTGAATAATAGAACATATTAATACATTATACTAAACCAAAAAACCAAACCCATGCTGTCGAGTCGATTCTGACTCATAGTGACCCTATAGGACAGGGTAGAACTACCCCATAGTTTCCAAGGAGCGCCTGGTGGACTTGAACTGCCAACCTTTTGGTTAGCAGCCATAGCTCTTAACCACTGCGCCACCAGGGTTTATACTAGGAACTGAGAAATACACCAATGGAACAAAATAGAAAATTCATAAGGAGATCCTAATAACCACGAAGACAGAGTTGATATTTCAACTAGGCAAAATTATGATTTACATAATAAATGGTGCTGACTCAACTGATTGTCCTTATAGAAAAGTGTGCCAAAATACCACATGGATTTACAAATTTAATGTATAAATCAACAACAATCTTAACAGAAAATTACGAAGTTACATGTAAGATTTTCTTAACCTATATAGGAAATCCAGAAATTCTAAGAGAAAAGGTAGATGTAATTGAGCATAAAACATTTCAATTATTGAAGAGAGGAAAATATCACTCGCAAAAAAAAAAAAAAAGAAAAGATAAACAAGCAAAAGATTTAAAAATTTGAAACGTAGATGACAAAGGACTAATAACTATTCCTACTTTAGATGAAGGAGACACAAAAATTTGGCATTTGGAAAATGAGCAATGATTTTTTTTAATAATATTTTATTATGTTTTTGGTGAAACTTTACGCAGCAAATTAGGTTCCTGTCTGACAATTTCTACAAAAATCATTCAGATCTTTCACAGCGTGTCAACAGTGTCTTTAATTGTGTTCTGGTTGTTCCATTTCCAGTACTCTAGTTTCCCTGCCCCCTTATCATCTCGTCTTTGCTTTAGAGTAATGGTTGACATTTTGGCTGCATATAATGGCTTTTTAATGGAGTGCCGTACTGATGGATAATACCCTTTATTTTGTGTGCCAGTCTGCTATTTCGCTAAAAGATGAACTCAGGGAATAGTTTCAGTACAAGGTTTAAAGAGTATCTCAGGGTGATAATCTCAGGGAGTCCTCTAGTCTCAACTGGTCCAGTAAGTCTGGACTTTTTAATAACCTGAGTTCTGTTCTTCATTTTTCTCCCACTTTTTCAGCATCTATGTATCGTGGCCCTCATCAGCACTGTTGGTAATGAGCAATTACCGACCATTCAGAAAATATCCAAATCCCCAATAAAAATAATCAAAGTTTCAAAAACACTGATAGTTAAGAAAATGTCAATCAAAATCCCAGTGAAACTGGCACAATTTAAAAATCAACACCACTTATGGCTGGGTGGGCTGTGGGAAGAAGGATGCCCTCAGACATGGCTGGAAAGGTGCTGTCATGGATGGAATTATGTCCCCTCCAAAAGGTATATATCAATTTGTCTGGGCCATGATTCCCAGTATCGTGTAATTGTCCTCCACTTTTGATTGTAATTTTACGTTAAAGAGGATTAGGGTGGGATTTTAACACCCTTACTATGATCCAGTGTAAATGGAGTTTCCCTGGGGTGTGGCCTGCTCCACTTTTTACCTTACAAGAGATAAAAGGAAAGGGAAGCAATTGACCTGAGATTCCCACACTGAGAAGCTCCCAGACCAAGGAAAGAGTGATGACAAGGACCTTTCTCCAGAGCTAGCAGAGATAGAAAGCCACCCTGCATTTGGATTTGCAGCCTACTAGACAGTGAGAGAATAAATTTCTCTTTGTTGAAGCTATCCACTTGTGGTATTTTTGTTAAAGCAGCACTAGATGACAAAGACAGGTGCGTTACTACAGGCTCATAGGGGAAAGACATAGACATGGCTCTATACTTTTTAAAACATTCTTTGAACTGGAAATGTCACTCATTAGAATCTACCCCACAGATACAAATCCTAGAGTATATAGTAACCCTACAGGACACAGTAGAACTGCCTCATACAGTTTCCAGGGAGCAGCTGGTGGATTCGAACTGCCAACCTTTTGGTTAGCAGCTGGGCTCTTAACCACTGTGCCACCAAGGCTCCATGTAGTATATGCAAAGGATGGTTATTGTTAAAGACAAAAAAGGAAAAATAAAATTATTGCCCATTGATGATGTGATATTATGATAAAATTTTAATACATAATATTCAAATATTCCAGTAATATTAGAATAATAATATAATAACCATATCATATAATAATATATGGTAGTCATTAGAATGAAACAGAGCTATAGAAGATTAGTAAGTGAAATCACTGTGAAGTATCATTGAAGAAAAAAAAGCAAGACAGAGAGAAGTATATATATAAAGTGAGCCCCTATGGGTAAAACAATAACAAATAACCAAATGTATTTACATAAGCATATAAAAAAATTTTTTTATATGTATATATATATATGTCCATAAATGAGTAGATGTGGTTATTTGCATGTATGAGTATGATAGTTAAGCAAGAATAATAAGATAGAACACTTACCTGATTGTTGATATGAACTATCTTAGATTCAGTTATGGGAAGGGACAAGGGGTGGGGAGCTAGAACATACTGAAAAGACTATGCTTAATCGACTCAATGGCAGCAGATTTTTTTAAAGATCATAGCTGCTATGTGTTTTCATTTCTGTAGAATTATATGAAAGTGTATAGGTTGCACATTGTCATTGTTCCCATTTATTTACATTCTTTGTGTATAAATACGAGTTAAAAAATTAGAAGAACCAAACAGCATTAGTTCCATATCTACTGACTTACAGGGGGCCATGATCAAATGTCAAGTGAAAAAAGGGGCAAGGAGCAATGTGGGTAGACTGTGTTGAAGGTTCTGTAACAGCAAACATGCAAATAGATCTACATGGATACGTACAACTGTAACATGTGTCCCAGAAAAGAGAAATGTAAGGAAGGACACACATGTGTCTTTGAACACTGGACACCTTGGGAGAGCAGGAGCATCATACATATGTAGGGATGGCTTGTATTATAACTTCTTTACAAATTTGTACTGTTACGTATGTCATAATAAGATTATAAGATATTTGCAAGTCGTAAAATATGACATATATGTTTTTAAAACTATTTTTTTTATGTTGTTGTTGTTGTTAGGTGCCATCAAGTTGGTTCCGACTCATAATGACCTTATGTACAACAGTAGGAAATACTACCCCATCCTGCACCATCCTCACACCTGTTGCTGTTTGATCCCATTGTTGCAGCCACTGTGTTAATCCATCTTGTTGAGGGTCTTCCTCTTTTTCTTGTAGGAAAAAAAACAATCTTTAATGTCAGATCAGAGATTTTAATCCCTGGATAGAGAACACAAACACAGACTGTACAAAAGTCAGACTCTGCAGATTTCATGTTTGGTATATGGAGCCAGTGACCTCTTCTGATCTCTATCCCTAGAAAGGACCAAAAAGAATTCTGCGAGGCTCAATACAGTAACTCTTAATGCATGTACACGTGTATACGCAAAGATGAGGGCTGAACACCATGTGCAATTGAGTAGGTAACGCAAGGCACAAAGAAGAGTCTCCTTGTCAGGTATGCTATTACCATCTTCCTCCCCTCATTGCTCTACTGGAAAACCCACCCTTGAGCACTCCAGGCCTTTTATCAGGACTCAGTGGCAATGGGTTTGGCTTTGGTTTAAACTTAGAGGAAGTTAACTGGGAAATTGCTGCTTTTAGGATAATGAAGACTATGGCCATAAGTCTTTAGACAGGTGGACCTCTTCAGACACCTCTGCCCACCTTGTAAACATCAGGCCCCTGGCAGTTCTGTACCTCTGAGAACCGTAGGCTTTCCTTTTTCATCCTCTGGTACTGGCAGAATTAATCCTGTCTCAAAGCTCTCGCTTCTGTCTGCCTCTGACCCCGTCCCTCGCAGGAGCCATTACTGTCACTGAGAAATATACACAGGACAGCCTGTGGATGGAGATGCCTGTCCTGGAGGCCCTGCCCTCCCTTCCTTGCTCCTGAAGGCTTCCCTGTGCCATTTGGGGTCTTATCTCCCAGGAGGGTCAACATGCCCCTGGCACCTGCAGGGCTTCCCAGGGCGTGGGACATGATGATGTGTCTAAGACTTGGGCTTTTTTGTTCATTATACAGTCTGGGCCTGAATCTGCCCCTTGCTGGCCTCACCTCTAACCATCTGTGTTCTCCCAGGGTTAAGAGGCCTCGTCTGCCTTTGTTCCTATACTTCCAGCCCAGTCTTTTTCTTCCGGTTCTCTGACCTCAGGATTGGCCAAATTATACCACAGAAAAAAAGAAAGAACAAGCTAGTGTCATTGATATGTGCAAAATCAAACAGAAAAATCTTTTTTAAAAGAAAAAAAAAAGTTCCCTTACATCCTAGGAACTCATCCTTTGCATGAGTTATGCAGACACTACTAGATCAACTGTTACGCAGAAAAGGGTGACACCCAGGAGAGTTTTTCTAAACCATCTCCCAGTCCAGTCCAAAGAGGCCCAGTACCCAGTGCCGCCAAGTCGATTCCGACTCATAGTGACCCTATAGGACAGAGTAGAACTGCCCCATAGAGTTTCCAATGAGTACCTGGTGGATTCGAACTGCCGACGCTTTGGTTAGCAGCCCTGGCACTTAACCAATACACCATGAGGGTTTCCTCCAAAGAGGCAACACTAAATCACAGCAATAAACCCAAATCCCCCCAGCGAGGGCAGTAGACTTGAATGCGGTGAGCTCTTTATTTCACCACCTCCTCCTCTTTGCCCAACCAGGACCTCTTCCTTTCTATGCTTGGAGGATGATGAGAAGTGACCCAGAGTCCTTGGTTAGGGCCTTATGCCCACTGCTCACCTACAGGCAGGTCTCCCCACAGCCTACTCTCTCTCTGGTTCCTTCTATGCAAAAAACTCAGTGACACCCCGTTCACCAGCACACTTCCCTTGGAGCTGTCTTTCCAAGGTCCCCCTCAGCCTCCCAAGTCCCACTGAAATCCCATTTCTCCTCCCCCTCCTTATGCTGTGCTCATTCTCAGGGTTCTGAGACCTCACCATCCAGATCAGGCCTGTCCTCTCCTCTCCTAGGCTAGGGGAACCTCTGAGCAGACCTGGTGTCTGCAGTCAGGTGTCCTGGGGCTCCTTCCATCCAGGTTCCCCTAGGATTGCAGCTCTCCATGCACTTGGAGTAGTTGGGTTGGGGCACAGGCTGGGAGGAGAGGTTCTTACAGGGCAGGTGGGTTAAAGGAGCCTGAACAGAGGCCTTAACAGAACAAAAACCTACTGTCTTGTTGATTTCAATGCATGGTGAACCCAGGTGTTTCAGAGTAGAACTGCACTGCACAGAGTTTTCAACGACTGTGATAGTACAGAAGTAGATTGCCAGGCCTTTCTTCCGTGGGCCACATATCTTTTGGGTAGCAGCTGATGAGACAACCCACATTTCCCGGCACAAATGCCCTGCTCCTCCCAGTCCCAAGTTGCTAGCAGGTCTTCAGGCTCTTCCTCTTCTGCTGTGTCCCCACCCTCTGTAGCCTGGCCTCCTCCCTCTGCAACCTCACCAGCTGGTGCCTCAACCTCCTCAGCTGCTCTCTCTGCTTCTCCAGCTGCCCCTCCAACTCCTGCAGATGGCACTCCTCTCCCACACCTTCCTCTTCTTGGAGGCCATCAAGTGGCCTTGGCCAGCTGGTGGCCGCCTCTGGGCTCGCGTGGGGGTGAGGGTGGCAGTTCCTTTTCCAGCAGCTCTTCACACAGGACCTGGCAGCTGAAGTCCTGGCGTAGTCCATGCTCCACGTGAGCCACCAGGGCCTCCTGGGACTTGAACACAAGGCAGCAGGCCAAGCAGTGGAAGCTGCGCTCATGGGTCACTAGCCACTCCGGGGTGGCTGCGTGGGGGCTTTCCCCATGCTCCTCTCCTTAGATGCTGGGCTCGGTGGTGCGGGCCTGGGGCCCCTCCTTCCAAGGCCCCAGGGTGCTCACCAGGGACTCAGTGTTGGCCAGACTGGGGGCACAGCGACGGTGCTCTACTCAGAGAGCTCGGCCTCAAAGACTTGGGGCATCTGTCCCACGGGGGCAAAGGAGGTTTTGGTCTGCCAGGCCACAGCCACCCACTTGACCGTGCGCACCTGGGTGAAATATGCACACCTTACCCATCGCTTCTCTGGGGTAGCCCCTTAGCTGGATGAATGAGATGTCTGCTCAGCGGAAGCTGAGGGAAAAGGCCTCTCTGATGGTAGTGGAGTCTTCCTGGCCCTAGAGCTTGGGTTTTTTGCTTGAGATGTTGTGGATTCTTGGGCATTTTCCTTTTGGATAGAGACCTCTGAGAATAGTTAATTTATATGAGCTCTCATGGCCCTGATCTTCATATAGGAGCCCAAGGCTCTGGTCTCAGGAATCCCTGGAGGCCTCTCCATCACCAGCATCTTCCACCTCTGCAGACCTCGTCCCTTCTCTCTTTCCACAGAAGCTACCATATTTTTGGGGGCATTGCTGTGAGCAATAAAATCTCTGCAAAATGGTACCAATGATAATAGCCATTTCCAAGCAGTGGATTCTGACTCATGGCTATACCATGTGTTACAGAGTAAAGCTGCACTCCATAGAGTATTCTTGGCTGTAATCATTATGACAGCAGAAGCAAGGCCTCTCTTTCAGGACGCACCTGTGTGAGTTGGAACCACTAACCCTTCGTTTATCTGTAGAGCACAAACGGTTTGTGCCACCAAAGGTCCCCTTCTAGTGATAGTAGTGCCTTGTAACAAAAGTTCACGCCCTTTGAAAATAGTATTGTGGGGTTTCATATTTGTAAACAAAGAATCTTCAAGTTAATTTTTTCGTGGCATTGATATGTTGAATGCCAAGTGAATTCCCTCCTTTGGAACATGTAAATGTCCTCATTTCCCTGAACCTTTTTAACAGTCTGAAACTTCTCCTAAAGATTTCTTCTACACCGGTGATTTTCTTACCATATTTAACAAGTAAACATTCAAACAGGAGAAATGCTCATCTCTTTTAACTCTCTTTGAAGGGAGGACTTTTATAGAGGCGCCGTACCTAAAGAGAAAGAAAAATTTGTATACTTTGTTAAAAACCTTACAGGTATACCTCTTCCTTGTACCCTTCCTAAACAAGCAACAGAGGGTTAAACTCATCTTTCTGTAAACAGAAGTCCCCTCTACAGGTCCATCTTAGATGAACTCTTTCAAGGTCCTCAGGCAGAAAACAGATGACTGTATGTATCTGAGAGTCTTGATTCCACAGACGTCAGTGGTCAAATAAAACTACCTCACCTGGGTGTGTCTGGGTGGGTTGTCCATGTCAGCCTAAAGGTCTGTAGGTTTTTCTGTATCTGAGGGAAGGACTGGAGAGCTCAGAGAGAAGAAGGAGATGGAGGTAGGTTGTGTGAGTTGGATGGACAGAAAACTCCAAGGTGAGATACAGGATAGAGAGGAGGGACCTCCCAGGAGTATGTTAGAGAGATACAGAGACCAAGGAGGGAGCAGAAAGCAGGGCTCAGCCACTGTGGGGCAATACAGGAGAAAAGCAGAGAAGAAAAAGGGGTGGGTGGTGGAAGAGGTTATAGTATCAGGGTGTGCCACCAGGATTTACAGCATAAGCTCAGGTTCAGTGTGGTAAAATTTTAAAACTTCAAGTCTAAATAGAACTTTAGAACTTGGAGGAAAAGGGCAAGTCCCTGGAGCTCAGGCAGCAAGTCATGCCCAGACCTTCTGCTGCCTGAGTCCAGGCTGGGAACTGTTAGGGCTCACAGTGACCGGCAACTCTGGGTCAGCGTGGGGTACTGTGTTCTCTCACACCACCCACTCCCAAAACTCCTCAAATACCTTTATTTCTTTTAGTTCATCACATGACTTATCAATTCGATCTCATTAGAACATATTAAAAATAAGTACAAGTCTCCATAACTACCCTTCTTCCTGGTCCTTCACCCACTGCCCTAGGTGACCACTTGCCTCCTTCAATCCCAGAGATAGAAGCATATGCCTAAAATATTGAGTGTCTTCTCCTCCCTACTCTGAAAAACCCTCAGGTTACAGTAGAATTTTATGATTAACGCATTTATTCCTTCACATTACCTACTTTGCTTAATCGTCTACTAAATGGCAGGAAGTACTTTCCCAACAAAAACCTTAGTGAGCCCGGTCATCCCACATCAAAGGCTTCATCTTCTCTCCTTGTGGCCTTCTTTTTCAGGGAAATACAACCCCTCACTGCCAGCTCTAATTGATTGGGAAGAATTTTCCTCCCACCTCAATTCTTAGAGAAAGCCCTCTTCGTTGCATTCCGCTGCTCCATCCCTGGGTGAAGATGAGCCAAAAAGGGTGGTTTTCTGAAGGAGGTTTCTCCCTCCTCCCAGTTAGAGAAGATATCCCAAACTCTCACTAGCTGGACGACTCTGACTTAGGAAACACTCTCTGGCAACTGGTAGCTTAAGTCGCTCTCCCACAGAAGACCTCAGATCAACAACCTCTCCAAAGAGCCGTTGGGATCTGAGTGAACACCATGGCTTCCCGTAACTCTTGTGTGACATCATTGTTGACATATCTCAGTTCCAAGGGCCCATTGTGAATCCATACACGGCAACAAGAAAAATGTGGCAACTCTTCTGGCAGGGGTTAGGAAGTTATTTTAAGGGAAATAATATAGAAAGAATGAATTGAACCTTTCCCCTGCCCTTAAACAGGTTAATATCCACTGGGGTGACTTGAGAGTCCAGGGAATGATAACAGTATAAGGGCTGTTGTTCCCCAAGCCACTCCTCTGACACTGTTTGAACCACTTTGCTCCAGTCCTAGAAACACATGTGCACTCTGAAGCCCTCTCAGGCCTCCTTTGCAGCTGAGGCTTCACATAGGCTGTTCCCTTCGGATGGAAGATGTTCTCTCCCCTCCCTTCTTCTCCGTGGTGAACCATGATGGTGAAGACAGCAGGCCCCAGCCAAACTCCTGGGCTTGAGTCCCAGTGTCTCCATATACCTGCCATATGACCTTGGATGAGGCATTTAACCTCTCTATGCCTCACTTCCATCACCTGTCAGATTAAGAGAACTCTTTTTTTTTTTTTATCCTTCTCATAGGGTTGTTGAGAAGATGCCACCTTTAACAACAGTGACTGCTACAGACTAAGATTGTGTGAATGCTCACTGTTAGAGGAGCCATGGTGGTGCAATTGTTAAGTGTTGGCTACTAAGGAAAAAGGTGTCAGTTCAAACCCACTTAGTGGCTTTTGGGGAGAAAGAGCTGGCTATCTGCTCTCGTAAAGATTACAGCCTTGGAAACCTCATGGGGCTATTCTACTCTGTCACGTGGGGTCAGTAGGAGTTGGAATCGAGTTGATAGAACATAGCAACAACAACAACATTGTTATACTTCATGTCACAGCTTGCTGAGTCTGCCTAAACTACTTGATATTCCTGCTCTAAGTATATCAGATCACTCTATAATCCCTACATGATAACACTCCCCCTCCCCACCCCACTCAACTGTTCACGTGAAATCCTCATTTAAAAATCTATCTCCTTTAGAAGGATTATAAGCAACTTAGGGGCAAACACAAGGTCTGCCTTATACGTGTAGTCCTAGAAAGTAGGATAGTACCTGACACATAGTAGATACTTGACATATATTAGTTGGATCAATGAATGATGAATAATGAGTCCCCCAAAAGACCCATCCTTTGTAGAAAATCAGCGCAGAATAGAACTCTTCGATGTGGTGCCTAAAAGCACCATCACTCATGGGTAGGCTGTTGACCCAAATTCATTGATCTTCCTGGCTCTGAGCCCCAGAATATGGTACACTTACCCCCTTCCCATGCTTTCTCTTGGGCCTTCTGGAAAAGGGTTAGCATTATGGCCTCACAGAAAAGTAATGAGTATAAGGACCTCCATGGTCAACCCACATGGGAGGCCTAGCAGAGCCCTCAGGAAAAAGCCCACTGTTCTCTGCTTTGCTGCACATTTGATTTTGTTCTAGAGCGCTGTTTAGAAAAGCAACCAGTAAAATTGTTGAAACCATTTGAGAAGGGGTTTTAGAAAGTTTTGTTGGTGAACAGAAGGGAATCTGATAACTTGGAGGAAAACGGAAGGTCTCAGATGAGGAGGAGAGGAGGATTGTTTTGTGTGACTGCAAAGGGTAGAACCGGGACAAGCATCTCTAAACACAAAAGGACAAAAGAAGAACTTTCTTGCTCAGAAATGCAGCAAAAATGCCCCAATAGCTTCACCCTGTCTCCTCAGAATTTTTACGTTCATGATACCCATGCACTTGCACTGTGGCCTCAGGAGAATACTTGGGGTTTCCTGAATATATTGGGCCATTTCCTACTTTTTAACCAGCTACTGATATTTCCACATTTGGCTCAGCATCACTTCCTGGTAAACCCTTCTCTGACCCTACTGCTGGTATAACTCGTCACTCCCTGCTGTGTACTCCATTGTGTTTTAGAAACAATTTGCCATAGCTCAGAACACACTTGATTGTATTTGCTTCTTGTGATTGATGGTAAAAGTGGCCACTCATTCTTGCTATCTCTGTACCTGTGCCCTTTTAATGTTTCAAGCATCACTTCTTGGTTGAAGCCTTTCTTGACACTATTCCTGGTAGCACATCCTACTCCCTGTTGCTGTTGTCTTTAGGTGCCATTGAGTCAATTCCGACTCATAGTGACCCTATGTACAACAGAACTATGTCCCACTCCGGGAGATTCTTGTACTCAAGAAATTCCTTACCATAGTTCAGAAAACACTCAAGTGCTTTTATTTATTGTACCTGAATACAGTATGGCCATATATTTTTCCTGTTTGTTTTCCATGCCTTTGGAAAATGACCTGGAAGCTGCTTTCATCAAAAGCAGAAGTCTGTTAACCTCTTGAATTGCGACTGAACTTATGACAGCTTTGGCCATTGGCCAATACCAAACCTGATAGAAGTAGAGAACTGAAAGGACTTGGGCTTTGGGGCTTGCTCTATAGCTGCTCTTCAAACCCTGGAAACTCATGGGTTTGAGCCAAGGCCAGTGTGCTGCATGATTTATGTCTTTCATCAAATTTGGATAGTGTCCGGCTGTTATTTTTGCTTCTGCACCTTTCTCTCTATCCTCTACTTTTGGGATGACCATGATGTGTTGCCGGGAGAAAAATATGGCAGTCTGCTCCCATAAAGATTTACAGCCTTGGAAACCCTATGAGGCTGGTTCTACTTTGTCCTACAAGGTTGCTATGAGTTGGGATCGACTCAACAGCAATGGGTTTGGTTTTGGTGTGATATGTTTACTGGCGTGTTTGATGTCCCACGGGAAATGCAGGTTCTGTTTGTTTTTCTTATTCTTTTTTCCCCCTTCAGACTGGATAATTCCAAATACCTTGTCTTCAAATTTGCTGACTCTGTGTTCTGCCTGTTCAAATCTGTCATTGAGCCACTCTAGTGAATTTTTATTTCAGCTGTTGTGTTTTCAGCTTCATAATTTCCATTTGGTTCATTTTTATAGTTTCAATTCCTTTATTATAGAAACTATGTCATCATGAGTGAGACTATATCATAGAAACTATAAAAATGAACCAAATGGAAATCATGAAGATGAAAAGCACAACAGCTGAAAAAAAAAAAGTTTCTGTATCTTTATTAGAGCTCTGCTGGTGCAGTGGTTAAGAGTTTGGCAGCTAGAATCCACCAGCTTCTCCTTGGACACCATATGGGGCAGTTCTCCTCTGTCCTATAGGGTCACAATGAGTCAGGTTCAACTGAATAGCAACCGGTTTGATTTATACCACTGTGGACATTTTCTATTTGTTCATACATTGTTCTTGTGATTTACCTCTTTATTCATGGCTTTCTTTATTTCATTGAGCATATTTAAGATATTTGATTTAATGTCTTTGACTACTACTTCCAATGTCTAGGCTCCCTCAGAGATTGTTTCTGTCAGATATTTTTCTTTACTTTATATGAGCCATATTTTTCTGGTTTTTTGTATGCTCTGGAATTTTTTGTTGCATAGAGAGATAGTATTCTATTAAAATGTGGCAGTTCTGGAAATTATATTCTCTCCCTCATCATGGTTACTGCTGTTGTTTTTTGAGGGCTTCAGCCATCCATTTGCAAAGTGGATTTTTAAATTATGTATGTAATGTCTTTATTTCACCTGTGAGTGGTCAGTCAAGCATCTGTTCCATTATCTCTGTGGTCAGTTTGTGACCTTACAGATATTTCCTTAAATATGGAGATTTTTTTAAAGGTGTGTATATCTCTTTAGAAACCCTGTTAGCACCGTGGTTAAGAGCTCGGCTGCTAATCAAAAGGTTGGCAGTTCAAATCCAACAGCTGCTCCTTGGGAATCCTATGAGGCAGTTTTATTCTGTCCTATAGGGTTGCTGTTGGTTGGAAATGACTCTATGGCAACAAGTTTTTTTTTGTTTGTTTGTATCTCTTTCAGCCACTGGATCCTGAAGGGGCTAAAACAGGGCAAAAATATCCTCAGTGTTCCCTCAAGTAACCCCCTGACCCACCAAAATGTACAACTCCAAATATTTGGAGGACAAGGTTCTTATAGTCCATGCTGGCATCAGTTAGCCACTCTAAGAATAAAAGCCACTGCCCGTATGTCTGTGGTCATGCTGAGGAATGGGTGCTGGTAGCTCGTTCCCCCATGTTGCTCTCTTACTAAAGCTCAGCAGCCACTCTCTTCATCAAGTAGTTCTCTGGTTGCCCTAAGTATCTGATTAGGTTGCAGAGCACTGCAATAGATGATTCTGACTTTTTTTTTCAAGCTTAGTGCTGTTTTGCTGGAGAGACCAATACTTGGTGCTTTCTACTCTGCCATTTTCCATTACATTAAGTTTTTTCAACTATATTGTTTTTCGCATCACATTCACTGTCACTTCAAAAGTAGGATGAGGTGTCATTATTTGCTGAGCCTTTTTGGGTATTTACACTACAAATCAGGTCTCATGCCCTACTGACAGCTCAGGAATCAATGTTCTTGGTTGCCTCTCCCAGTCTGATACTTGCATATTAATTCCTTTAAAAATGATTTTTCTATGGCTATTTTTTATTTTAGTGGACTTTAAGGAATTAAAGGAGGTAAGTATGCGTATTCAATCTTCTGTCTTAAAGTGGAATCATTGACCTTGCCCATTTATTAATTGGGGATTTTATAGTAACCCCTATTGATGTATTGCTTCTGTTTATTTAAGTTTGCCTTTATGAGTGATACATTTTTATTTTGCTTTAGGTGAAAGTTTACAGCACAAATTATTTTCTCATTCAAAAATTTATACACAAATTGTTTTGTTGCCGTTGGTTGCAATCCCCACTATCTATTAGCATGCTCCCACTTTCCCTTTACACCTCAGGTTTCCTGTGTCCATTCCTCCAGTTGTCCTGAACAGATGATGCCCATTTGGTGTCATACACTTCATTGAATTAAGAAGCATGTTCTTCACGTGTGTTATTGTTTGTTTTATAAGCCTGTCTAATCTTTGGCTGAAAGGTAGACTTTGGGAGTGTCTTCAGTTCTGGGTTAGCAGGTGTCTGTGGGCCATAATCTCTAATCTCTGGCTGAAGGGCACACCTCAGGAGTGACTTCATTACTGAGCTAAAAGGATGCCTGGGGACCATACTCTTGCAGTTTCTCCAGTCTCTGTCAGGCCAGTAAGTCTGGTCTTTTTTTGTGAGTTAGAATTTTTTCCTACATTTTTCTCCAGCTCTGTCTGGGGCCCTCTATTGTGATCCTTGTCAGAGCAGTCAGTGGTGGTAGCCTGGCACCATCTAGTTGTGCTGGACTCAGTCTGGTGGAGGCCATGGTAGTTGTGATCCATTAGTCCCTTGGACTAATCTTCCCCTCGTGTCTTTGGTTTTCTTCATTCCCCCTTGCTCCTGAGGGGTGAGACCAGTGGAGTATCTTAGATGGCTGTTCACAGGCTTTTAAGACCCCAGATGATACTCGCCAAAGTAGAATGTAGAATATTTTCTTTATAAACTATGTTATGCCAGTTGAGCTGGATGTTCCCTGAGACCATGGTCCCCAGGTCCCTCAGCCCAGTAATTTGGTCCCTCAGCCCAGTAATTTGGTCCCTCAGGGAGTTTGGATGTGTTTATGGAGCTACCATGACCCTGAGTTATACAGTTCTGCTGGTTTCCCCAGTATTGTGTACTCTTTTATCCTTTGCCAAAGTTACTACTTCTCTATTTGGTTATATTTTCTTACACCTAACTTATCACCTTTCTATTTTATGACTTTGAGTATTTTAGAATGCACTTCCTCCTTATCAGTTAAAAAATTAAGCAAAAATGCCATAGTTTCTTAAAATTTTTTTATTTTTTGTATTTTAAATTTAAATATGTGATCTAACTGGAAATAAGCAGGTGTAAGCAGCAAGTCAATGGATCAAAATGTTTATTTTTAGAGGTTATTGTTTAGGTAGTTACCAAATTGCCCAGAAAACTACTTCTTGAATAAACCGTCTCTTTCCTCTGCTCCCCACCATCAAACAAATTGAAAAGCATTTTCAGAAAAAGGAAGCCCACCATTCTCACCATTTCATTTTAAATATATTGCTTTGGTGCAAAATATACCCTTTCTCTTTTTTTTTTTTTATTTATCCATCTGTGATCTTTTCTCTATTAAACTCACAAAAATTTTGAGGTGTGCGGGATTTTTGCAAAACTAACAAGCAAGGGTGATTTCATAACTGGGTCTATGTGTTCCAGCCTCAAAGCAGGAGAGGTGTAAATAGAAACCACAAGGATGTCTTAAGCCATGAGAACATGATTCTCTGGGATTTGCTATTTTGTTCTACAAAGGGCTCTAGATTTTTTCCATATGAAGATGAATCTGTATATCAACTTTACTATCCACAGGGAATAACACCCTAAGCCATAGGCATTTATAAGGAATATATTCATGCCTTGGAGGATATTTACAAGTATATGTATTTTGGTGAACATATATTTTCATTTTTGATGGGTATTTGTCTAGAAGTAAATTTGCTGAATTATAAATTATAGATAGGTTCAAATAATTGTTTAAAATGGTTATACCAGTTTACACTCTCCCTTGCAGTAGATTAGAGTTCCAGTTCCTCCATTCTACTCAAAATTTGGTATTTAGTATCTTTTTTATTTTACCCATCCTGGTTGGTATGGGGTAGTATAATATTGTTGCTTTATATTTGCATTTGCATGATGACCAAAGATGTCTAGCCCCTTTTCTTGTGTTTATTGCTCACTAGGCAGGCCAAAGTGGGAGGTGAGAGTGAGGGCTGGGGTAAAAAAAGGAGTCAGAAATAATGTGCCATTTTTCCTTGTAGATCATATACTTCTGTCTGCTTTCCTAACTGGTAGCAGCTAAGCCCTGTATTAGAAATACTCCCACCACCATTCTGCTTGACTCTTTTAATGATGTTCTATTTTCTTTTTCCATACATATCTCCTGAGCCCTGGTGGTGCAAAGGTTAAGAGCTCCCTGCGAACTGAAAGGTTGGCAGTTCAAACCTACAAGGCACCTCCATGGGAGAAAGACCTGGCAATCTGCTTCCATAAAGATTACAGCCTAGAAAAACCTATGGAGCAGTTCTGTTCGGTCATATCAGGTCACTATGAGTCAAAAATGACTGGATGGCACCTAACAACAACAACTTCCTCAGTTTCTGACTAAATAATAGTAGTCAATTGATGAGATTTCCCCTTTAAGTATACTTTTCTCTAGTTTCTCGTTTGTTTCAATAAACACTCATTACTGTTAAGTCAGAGAAAATAAAACTTTTGCAATGTTAAAAGTGAATAATAATACCTATCTCACACACTGTATCAATCTAAGGGTTAAATGAGGAATGACATGTGAACATAGCAGAGGGCCAAGCCTCCTACGTCACTCAGGGAATGTGTTCTTCTCTCCTCTGGCTCTCTCTCTTTTCCTTATTGCTCTACTAAGAACTTGAGGGCTACATATGGCTACAGGGTTCATGACTTCGCAATTCTGTTTTCCATACCAGTGCACCGTAATCTTGGGCTCATGGGCAGCCTCTCCACAGATGTAGTGCTTCCATTTCTATTCACTTATTTATTAAGTCAAGGTTCCACCTCCAGCCATTTCAACTCCTCCTGGGTCCAGACTTATACTCAAATGTCAGCATAAATCTCTGTATCGACCTCTTCATGTATAAAATGTGCATTATAATGATACATTCCTCATACAGCTATCATGCAGAACAAATATCGTAAGAAAGGAGAAGCCCTCACAAGGGTCCTGGCACCACCAGTGCATGTACTCAATACGTGTTAGCTGTTAGTATCATTACCTGACATCTCCAGGTGGACGTCTAACAGTTATCACATGTTATCAAGGCCATGAAATAATTCTTGGTCCCAAGCCCTATTCTACTTTTATTAATGCATTTCTCCAGACTTCCATAATGGTAGTATGTGTTTTCTTCCACACAATGGATATGTTTAGGAAAGTTTGGCCGGGTCTTACCTAATGAATTGCTCAGACATTTGAATGGGCAAACTTTGCTACGAGCTTTAGCCAACTAATGTAGCAAACAATTAGAATCATCCTCAGCTGCTCCTGCTAGGACTCTCAATCCAGAATATCTGGTAAGACTATTGTTATGGACTGAATTGTGTCCCACAAAAATGTGTGTTGAAATTCTAACTCCCGCAATTGTAAATATGACCCAGCTTGAAAATAGGGGGCTCCCTTTGTTATGTTAATGAGGCCATAACAGTGTACGGTGGGTCCTAAACCTATTCACTTCTGAGCTATGAAAATGTGTGGAATAGACACAGAAATACACACGGGGCAGAGGAAGGCAGATGGTGGAGGGTGGAGACAAATGCCTCTACAGTGCAGGAACTCTAAGGATTGCTGGCAGTTTCTAGAAGCTGAAATAGAGGAGGAAGGACCCTCCCCTGGAGCTATGCTCTGAATTCAGACTTCTGGCCTCCTGAACTGTGAGGAAATATATTTCTCTTTTAAAGCCACCCAATAGTCACTTTGTTTTTGTTGTTGTTATTGTAACTCCTACAGGTACCAAGATGATAAATTTAGCCCAAAGTAAAGTAATGTTCTTTCCTCCTTGGTATTCGTTGTTGGTGTTAGCTGCTCTTTACTCAGCCCCTGACTAATGGTGATGCTATGCAAAGCGAGATGGGACTGTTTTGATTCGTAGTGTGTTCACTGGCTGATTTTCAAAAATAGATTGCCACCTCTTTCTTCTTCATTCCTCTTAGTCTGGAAGCTCTGCTGAAACCTGTTCAGCCTCACAGCAACAAGCAAGCTTCCTCTGACAGATGGTGGTAACCGTGCGTGCGGTGCACGGGCCGGGAATTGATTGGGGTCCCCTGCATGGAAGGCAAGGATTCAACCACTGAACCACCCTGCCCCCTTCCTCCTCGGTGCGGCCCACCAGAATCCTGCTCTTTCCCTCTCAGTGTCCTCTGCTCTCACCCGAGAGCCTTGGCAGGGTCAGCTTCGTGCTGATGGATAGAAATTTGATTGATTAATTTTTAATTGTGGTGAAAATACATATTCTTATTTTATATTTATGATTACCTACTGCTTTCCAGTCAATTCCAACTCGTAGTCACCCTGTAGGACAGAGTAGAAGTGCTCCATATGGTTTCCAAGGCTGTACATTTTTACGGAAGCCGACTGCCACATCTTCCTCCTGAAGAGGCTGGTGGGTTGGAACCGCCCATCCTTCACTGAGCAGCCGAACACAGAACTACTGTGCCACGAGGGTTCCTCATATGTATGATTAATTTTTATTAATTACAATACTTTCTATAGTTTTGAATTTTTTTCTATGGAGACTGCTCTGTAATCTACATATGATAAAAGTTATGCCTTTTCTTTCTTTTTTGTTTTGTGTCTTATTGTATGAGTTTGATCTCCATTTTAAATGTTTAATAAAAATAATACAAAGCATTCTTATTTTATTGCTAATTTTAAATGAAATGTCCAACATTTCCAGTTAATACCATATTAATTATAGTTTTCCAGGTCAGGCAACTCCTTTCCTGTTTCATGTTTGCTCAGAGTTCTTATCTCTCACAGTGACTGGATTTTATCAACTGCTTTATCCCATCTCTTCAGGTGACCCTGTCTTTTCTTCTTTCACCTATACATGTGGTGAATTAAATTATTAAATCTTTAATGTTCTCTCAAACCTGCGTGCCTACAATAAACCATCTTGATCATGGCATATTATATGTTTTATTCTGTGCCAGATTTCCTTTGCCAGCACTTCACGTAGGTTTTTGCATCTCAGTTATTTAGTGTGCTTGTCCTGTAACTCTTCTTCTACCATCCTTCTGTAATTGGTTATCCTTATTAAACTAGCCTTAAGATCCAGTTGGAGGAGTGTCTCATGGTTTTCTATTCTTTGTTGCCTATGTACAAGTTTAAAATTATCTGTTTCTTGCATGTTTGATGGTAACCTGACTGAAAATTATCTAGGCCCATTATTTTCTTTGTACAGAGATCTTGAACTATTGATCCATGTTGTTTAGTGATTAAAGGCCTCTTCTGGTAGTAATTAGAAAAATTTCTGCTGCCTGTTCTAGGCTACTAGAATTCTATCTTAAATATTATCTTGATTTTCATGGTTTTCAGCCTCATTCAGACCAACTAATCAATGCCAAATTTTCCCCCTTTTCCCAAAGTCAGCCTCTGCAACTATTCCTGGCACCAATCCCCGTATCTAAGTCTTATTTCCAAAGAAAGATATCACAGTATGCTATCCAAGCAGTTTTGTGTGCACAGGCTCCGTGAATCCATAATGTGAGCATATAATCTTCTAATACTTATTTTTCTAATTGTTCTTTTGCTAAAACTTTTTTTCTTTACTTTCTTTTTTCATCCCTTCCCTCCTCCTCCATCTGGTAGTATTAAAGTTGTGGGTTTTATGTTCAAGTCTTCAACTCAGGTGGGATTGACTCTGTGTGCAGTGCAGTGCCCAGTTGCATCTATGCAGCGAGAGAACACACTTCTAGAACCAGAAGGCGGGGAGGGCGCCGGTTGGGCAGTTGGGGGGGGGGCGGGGCTGCGCGGAGAGGGGCGCGAGGGTGGCGCGAGGCCCGGGGCAGCCCCATCGCAAACCCGTGGGGCTGCTGGACAGAGCCCGGCCTGCTGTGCCTTCTGGGACAGGCCCAGCCAGTCCAGCACCTCAAGGCCCCAGACCCCCGCCAGGCTACAGGTCCCACCAAAACTCGGGGAAGCCTAAGGCCACGGAGGGCAAGGCCCAGGGTCTGGCCCTGAGGACTTTTTCTGCCCCGCTTGATCACAATGCTTATACTGGGAAGGAGGGAAGAAGGCCTATCAGGACATGGGTCCAGAGGAGGACAGGAGGCAGGGCAGTGAGTTGTGGTCACCCATGGAGTCAGGGTCCTCCCATGGGAAGCCCACAGGGTGCCCTTCCAGGAGGAGAAATCAAAGCCACAGAGGCCACACAGCCTGGCCGCAGCCCCAGGCTGGACTCACTGCCTGCCCTGCTGCCCTGGGAAAGGCTCCCCAGGGGCGTCACCCCTAGTACAGGAAACAGCAGAGCCTGCTCTGGCTAAGGAATTTGTTTCCTCCCCTCTCATCACTGGCTGTGAGCAGTCTCTTCTCTGTGCAGACAGAAGAGGAATTATCAAAATGAGCTACATACTCCAGATTTAAGTTAAGGATCATAAGTTAACACAGAGAAATATGATTTTAGCAACAAATGCCTGCTTGGAGTCTGAGATGCATTAAAAAAAAAAAAAGAAGAGGGAAGAAGCGGGGAGAAAGGGAGGGATGGAGGGAAGGAAGGAAAGAAGCGACAGAGGGAGGGAGGGAGGAAGGGAAGGGAGGAAAAGCAAGAGAAAGGAAGGAAGGGGGAGGGTGTGAGGAAGGAAGGGAGGAAGGAAGAAAGGACTACTCAAGACCGCAGAGGGAGTGATAGGAGTCTCCTTCTTTTGCCACCCTCCCATGGTCCCAAGCTTTCTCATCTCCCACCTCTTAAGACTATATCAGCTGCTTTGAGAACTTTAGAATAAAGATCCTCAGGAATATCACTGCTCTCCCCCCTTAGGGTTTGCCCAGTGCTGGGTGAAACTAGGACTGAGAATCTTCCACAGGCTTCCCCCACCTGTGTATTGGGCAGTCAACACACTGAAGTTTGGAGCCACTTAAAGGAAGCTGAGACTTCTGGACAATGACCCCCCGCCCAAAGTTCTGCCCATCTGGGTCTAAGGATCAGTCAGGCCATCGTGTACCCTCAGCAATGTTCCTACTGAAGGACACTTAAGGGCACTGTGGGTTTGCTCCCTCAGCGGAGAGCAAGGAGCTACTGAAAGGACACCATTGAAACCCGCAGAAGCCACAGCCCAGGGTGCTGGGGGAATTTGGGAGGGAGAGATGAGGATGAGTTCAAAAGGCAGGTTGTGAAGGTGGCCAGGGGCCAGTGACCTGAAGCCACAAAGCTGACTTAAAGAGAAAAGCCTCACACCTGCCCCTCCTGGGCCCTTTGCTCCTTCAAAGGAGAAAGTCTTTTTCCGCAGTTATGCAACTGGGCAGTAATAGTCCTTGAGTTATGACATGAACGAGTCTCTAAAACCTCTTGGGGAGAATGATGGTCAAGGAGGTTCTGACAACCCCACCCTGTCCTTCTCTCAGGTCAGAGGACCAGAGCTCCTCCACTGGTCTAGCGATTTGAAACAGGATTTCACTGGAAGGCAAACCTGTCACAGACTGGAAATACTCCTTGGGTTCATCTTCTTATAGCTCATTGTCTGGTGCTATTACACAACTTAGATACGGGACCAGGAGAGGAGTTTGGAGCTTGACCCCTGACATCTTAGCACCAGTTCCTGTTTCTTGAGGAGGGAAGAGGTGAAAGAAGACAGAGTTTACTCTGTTCTTTTTTCTGAGCCGCTGGAAATCCTTACAAAGACCCTCTCAGGTAAAGACTGATGGGAAATGCCTTGGTTTACTATAACTTTGTCTTTGAGGCACTTGTTTATGTCATTTGTATAAAATGCTTTCCTCTCAAGGAGGCATTGTAATTCTTAGCTAGACTGTCTACAGAATGACTATATGTTAACCACTAAGCTTGGTACTTAAGCAAGTGGTTACCCTTCAGAGAAGGCCAGAGGAGAGGTATATAGCCTTCATTCCCTGATGCTGCCATTGCTCCAGATGTATTTGAAATGCCTCCCTGGGGAAGGCCTTCAGAGCTGGCTCATGGGCACATGGGAATTCAGACTCATTTTGTTTGTTTGTTTGCTACCATCTTTCATTTGGTGTCCAAAATGTTATTATCCAGTTTTTCACCAGATGTGGCTACAGACATCTCTCATATTTTCAAAGTAAATTTCATTCTCTAGTACTGATACGCCACCAAGAGTGTATTCCAAAGTGTTTGCACCAAGCTGTAAAGACTTTCCAAAGAGGGCAGTCCTGCGCCATGTTGTGTAGTGACAGCAGGGTTGGCATAGAGTGTTCACCCAGATACTTAGCACTGTGCTGCTTTCTATAATTCCTGAAATTCCGAGTCTGCCACCTGAAGAACTTCCTTTAGTGCTTAAACTAAGTCTGGTGGTTATGAATTCTCTTTAGAGTTCCTTCAGCTGAGAATGTCATTATTTTCCTTTATTCCTGATGGATATTTTCACTGGATATAGAATTCTGAGTTAACGATTCTTTTCTTTCAGCACTGAAAAAATGTTGTTGCAGTCTTTTGACCTCCATGGTTTTGGATGAGAACTGTAGAGTAATTGAAAATTTTCTTCCCCTTTGTGAAATGTGTTGTTTTCTCTCTAACTTCTTCCAAGGCATTTCATTGTCTTTGGTATTCTATAGTTGATTATAACTTATTTGGGCATAAAGTTCTTTGAATTTAATTTGTTGGCATGTCCTGAGCTTCTTAAATTCGTAAGTTTGTCTTTCACCAAAATTGGGAACTGTTCAGCCCAGATTTTTTCAAATACTTTAACACCTACACAGAATACCATCTACATTCTGCTATTGAGCCCATCAAGTGAATTTTTAATTTCTAAAAAAAATTTTTTTTATTAGTGTATTCATACCTAAATTTTTCTCACATCAAAAATTGTCATTTGTAAATACCTTCTTTTTCTTTAGTGATAATATTTACATTGCCATTTGTTTAAAAAAAAAAAAAAAACTCTTCCTGTTACTTCTTAGAGCACGGTTACAATACCTTTTTACAGTTTTTCTGTTATGCCAGTGCTGTGAGTCCTGCTTTAACCTTATGGAAATTGTCATTTTTTTTGTTTGCTTGTTTTAGCAAGAAATAGACCCAGTTATGTTCAGGCTGCAAGTTCTGTCTCATCTCCTGTATGCTGTGGCTCAAATGTCTTTTGAATTTTCAAAGCTTAAGAGGACGAAAATATTTTGAGGACTTATCTATGTGAGTGCCACTCAGTCTGGGACCTAGATGGTGTTCTAACCCATAATACAGTGCTCAAAGGTTTACAATGCTTCTTAGGATCAGATCTATGCATGTGCAACTTACCCATTGCCGTCGAGTCAACTTAGAGGTGACTTTATGTGCGACTTTATGAAATCCCTGTCTTGAGCTGCTTCCTCTCTATATCTGCCTTCTGAGGGGCTACCTTTCCGGTCCACTGGCAAGAATGTTGGGGCTTTAATCTCTTCATTCTGCCACACGGTTAAGTGAGTGGGTCTGTCTATGGGGCGAAATAATGGTATGATAGAGACAGAAAATGTAACAGACATTCCTCTACACTCTTTGGACTTAGAGTATTAGGTGTTTGCCCCCCTGCCTGCCTGCCCATCTCTCTCCTTTACAGACCGTCTACCCCCCACATGAGAGAAAGAAGGATTGTCTTGGACCTATTTCTATCCACAACCTGAGTGTAGTTATGAGATTTGGGCTCATTTAATTTCAGCCTCTGGAATATTCATACTTTATGTTCTGGTTTCCTCCCCCAGCCACCTTCAACCACTTCCTTTGCAGAGTCCTGAGATAGCATCCCATGCATTTGTCCAGATACTTAGTTGTCAGATACCAGCATAGCCACCGGGGAAGTGTTGGTTGTGGTTGCGGGGAGGGACTGTACACTGAAGGAGCTGCAAGACCTGGCTGCCTTGTGTGAGCAGGACCGGGGTGTGCTGAGGGACGAGTGCTGAAGGTGCTGAGTCAAGGGGAGTTTAACGTAAAGTTGGGTCAAGAAGAGTTTGTTGATATGGGGGAACTCTCTCCTAAAAAGGATTTATTGCCATTGTTGGGGTTCTGGAAATGGGTTTAATATGCTACAGGGATTGCGCTTGGAAGCTTGGAAAAGGCAATGGTCCACATTCTATGAAATCAAAATGCCGTTACTGCTGTGTCAGATGTTGAAAAATGGGGGAAAGTCTCTAATACATGGACATCCAGAGTGAGTTTTCTTAAGACCATTTTTGAGAAGTCCTGAAGGACACTCCTCTCATCAGAACAATAAGGAAGGCACGGTGGAGGGGAGCGGCAGCAAAGTGAAACTTAGCGATGTCTGTCCTCTGGAGGCTTAGGTTGTGGGTAGGAGACAGCTGCCTAGTAGCAATGGGAATAATGGGGTCCCAGAGCAGCAGAAGCCAGGTGGAAGCACTTAAGTATCAGAAACAAGGTGTATGTCATTACTGTAATGGTCAACAGGTCAATATATTATCTACTGGGGCATAAAAAATTATCATAAAACATAGTAGATATTAGATAAATGGAAAAATACTCCATTCATGCTAATAAAATTTCAAAGTAGACAAATATACTGTTATTACTTTTATGACCCAACATACTTTTCTAGGTGAATTAATGAGCTAGAAAAGTTAAGGAATGAATTAAATATTAAAACAGATTTTCTTCTTTTTATGATGATAATATAATTGCATACCTAGAAAATGAGGATAAAAATTTTGGTAAACTGACAAGCCAAATATACCAAAATCAATGACTTCTCTCCAATCTAGACACAGTGCCCAAAATTGGAAGTTTCAGCGTGGGAGGAATAAAGACAATTTTCTTTGCTACATGATTGCATCAAATTGTGTCCAAAACCATGAACTACTTAGGAAAACGTTGTTTTGACTGGAACAGAAAAGAACCTATTTGAAGTAGAGGAGGAAATAAAATTAAACCTTAATAATGCAAAAAATATGTTTTATCAAATGGGAAGTCTTGTTTAATCAATGACAGTCCCCCAAAATCAACATACAAATGTATTGCAATTCCCATTAGAATATTTACCTAGTTATTTGTTGAACTGTATACAGTAATCTTAAGATGCAAATAGTATAACAGATACAAAAGAACAGACAACAAAAACATGAAAAAGAAGGAGGCTGCTTCATCAACTAATGGAACAAATATTACATAGCATAGGAACTGAAAGCTAGACCAAGGAAACGAAGTAGCAAATCCACAAAGATTATCATAATAACCGTTAATACAGAGGTGGTATTTCAACTCAGGAAAATTATGGTTTATCTTATAAATGCTGCTGACTCAACTGATCATTCTGGGCAAAAAAAAAAAAAAAAACTTCTAAGAATGTGATACATCAGCGATGGATTTGGGAAATTATGGGAAATGTCGATGATAAGGATTAACAACTATTTCCATTTTATACAAGGAAGACAAAAATTGAGGACTTGCAAAATGAGCAATGAATTCAAAAGACCGTTCAGAGCAAATACGAATGGCTAATAAGCATAATCAAAGTTGTTCAAAAACACTGGCAGTGAAGAAAATATCAAAGTCCCAGTGAAACTGGCACAATTTAAAAATCTACACCACCTATGGCTGGGGCCGGGGGGTGCTGTGGGGAGAAGGGTGCCTCAGACATGGCTGGAAAGGGGCATTATGACAGCCTTTAGGGGAAAGACACGGACATGGCTCTGTAATTTTGAAACATTCTTTGACCTAGAAATCTCACCCTTTGGAATCTATCCCATGGAAGCAAATCCTCTAGTATACAAAGGACGGTTATTGTTAATAATGGCAAAATCGACTGCCATGGATGGTGGAAAGATAATTTATGGTAGAGCTAAATCAATAAAATTTAGGAGTCATTAGAATGAAAAAGAACTCTGGTAGTTAAATAGGAGAAATCTCTGTGAAGTATTATTGAAGGAGAAAATCAAGGTGCAGAGAAGTCTGTATAAAATGAGCACATTAGGGTAAAGCAATAGCAATTGTTTGAGTATGCTTGAATACCTGTTTGTGTTTATGTGAGTGTGTAAATGAGCAGACGAAGATACATGTATGTCTGTGTGTGCTCGTATAAGCAAGGGTAAGAGAGACTACTTACCACATTGTTAACCTGAAGCACCTTGGATTCACTTCTGGAAAAGGACTGGCGGGGGCGGGGGAGTTAGAACATGCAGGAAGAGCGGACTTAGAAAGCACGGGTGATATGTGTTTCCACTGTAGTAGTGCTATGTATGAGTCTAGATAGTGTATACAGTAATGGTTCTCATCTATTTAAATGCTTTATGTGTAAATATGAGTTCAATAAAAAAAAAATTTTTTTTAGTGCTATGTATGAGTCTAGATAGTGTATACAGTAATTGTTCTCATCTATTTAAACGCTTTATGTGTAAATATGAGTTCAATAAAAAAATTTTTTTTTAGTGCTATGTATGAGTCTAGATAGTGTATACAGTAATTGTTCTCATCTATTTAAATGCTTTATATGTAAATATGAGTTCAATCTTAAAAAAAACCCAAAAAGGCAGTGTTAGTGCCATACCTAATGACCTTCAGGGAATCAGCAATTTACAGAGCACCGTGGGTAGTGTATGACCCAATTTCCATTAAAGCAAACAAACCAGGGAATCTACTTGCGAACCTGTGACTGTGTGTATGTGTCCCAGCTGAGAAACGTAGGGAAAGATACACATGTGTCTGTTAACATTGGATGCCTTGGGGGTGCAGGACCAAATTACATATGAGGGTGGGACCATGACTGTAACTTTTTCCTTATACAAATCTGTACCCTTAGAGGTGTTATACAAAAGACTTTCAGAGCTTTGAAAGTTGATAAACATCATCATAGATACATTATTTTAAAAACATTTTGTTGGATTTTTTTTTTTGAACAGGGGGAAAATATCTTTAACAACAGATACAAAGATTTTAATCACTGGAAGAAGAGCACACCACAGACTGCTCAACAGTCAGACCCAGCAGATTTCTTGCTTGTTCTTAGAGACAATGAGCTCTTCTGGTCTCTACACCCGGAAATGACCAGCAAGAATTTTGTAAGGGTCCATGAAGTTACTCCTCAAATGTTTCTTGCAAGTACATGTCTACAGATAAAGGAAGAAGGCTGGACACCACATGCAGTTCACTAGGTAACTCATAGATGACTAGAAGATTCTCTTTCCCTGATATGCCACTATCACTTCCTTCCACTTGTTGCTCTGCTGGAAAACGTACCCTTTGCATGCTATACCTTTTCCTGGACTGAACATAGAGGAAGTTAACTGGAAAGATGCAGCTTTTAAGGAAAAATATTTCGACCAATAGCTCCAGGGACAGTAGGACCCCCTCAGCCAGCCTATGGCCACTGTGGGAATGCCGGCCCCCTCACTCTCTTGTACCTCTGAGCATCCAGGGCTTTCTGTTTGATCATCAGAGACTGCAGAATTCACCTCGCCTGAAAGCCCTCGCTTCCTCCGCCTCTGACCCTGTCCCTCGCAGGAGAGTCTGTCACTCTGAGAAGTACAAACAGGGCAGCCTGTGGTTGGAAATGCCCCTCCTGGAGGCCCTGCCCTCCCTTCCTTGCCCCTGAGGGCTTCCCTGTGCCACTTGGGGTCTCATCACCGAGGGAAGGACATACCCCTGGCACCTCCAGGGTTTCCCAGCTCCTAGTGCTTGCTGTTGTGGCTGAAACTTGGCCTTTTCTGCTCATTATCGAGTCTGGGTCTTGGGAAGACTCATCTATGAGCCCAAGGATTTGGTCTTAGGGATCCCTGGGGCCTGTCCATCACCACCATCCTCCCATCAATTCTCCCTCTGTCCTGGGACCCCTCACTCCTCTTGGGGGCGCTGCTGTGGGAGACAGAATCCCCTGGGCACAATGACACTAATGATAGTAGTACCTTATAACAAAAATGTTTACTCTGAAAACACTATAACATGTCTTGGGATTTTATATTTGTAAATAGAAGATCATCCAATGTGCTCCCTCCCCCCTTTATTTGCTGAATGTTCAGGGAATTTGCTCCTTTGGAACATGGGAATGACCTCATTTTCTTGAACTTTTATAATATTTTGTGACTTCTCCAAAAGGAGTTTCCTATGAAAGTGATTTTCTTAGTAAATTTAAACACGCAAATGGGAGAAATTTTCACCTCTTTTTTAAAAATTTTTTTTCACCTCTTTTTAAGGGAAGCCTTTCATAGAAGGAATTATACCTAAAAGTTAGAGAATAATTTGTATATTTAGTTAAGACCCTGACAGGTATACCTCCTCCTTGTACCCTTCTTAACCAAGCCACAGTAATAGGTTAAAATTGTTTCCTCTTGAAAACAATTGAACAGAAGCCCCTTACCATGTCCTTATTAGATGAGTGACTTCAGAGTGATGCAGATAACATATGTTTGACTGAAAGCCTTGATGCCACAAACCTGAGAGGCTAAGACACAACCACCTCACCTGTGTGTGTCTAGGAGGGTTGTGTGTGTCAACATAAGGTCTATCTATGTACACTTCTGAACATGAGGGAAGGATTCAAGGCCTCAGGATGAAGAGAGAAAACAGACGGAGCCAGGTTGGGTGTGGGGTGGAAAGTAGCGAAAGCTCTCAGAAGCAAGTTAGCGGCCAGGCAGAGGACCAAGGAGGAAACAGGAAACGGGGCTGGGGAGGTCCAGGGCAGCATGGGCAAGCAGCTGAAAAGATGAAGGAGGACAGACACTGGCTGATGAAAGTGTGCACAATTAGGAACCACAGAAGCTCAGGTTCAGTTTGTTGTTGTCAGTTGCCATGAAGTCGATTCTGACTTGTGGCGACCCCATGTGTTTCACAGTAGAACTGCTCCATTGGGTTTTCTTGACTGTAATCTTAACAGAAGCAGATCGCCAGGACTTTTCTCCCCAGTACTCCTACTTTTAGGTGAGCTGTTGAGCACAAACTGCATCATCTAGGCACTTTTACCTCCTTAACCTATACTTCAAGCTAAGTAGAGTAGGAATTTAAAATGCTATCCTGAAGTGAGGCTTTGCTGTGACTGGGTGTTAAGCCTTGGAAGAGGAGAAGGGGATTCCCTGGATCTAGGGGGATGGGTTCTTCCGCCCAAGCCCAGGCTGGGGACAGCATAGCTCACAGTGGTACAGACACAGTGCTTCCTCACGCCACCCACTTTCATAAGCTCCTGAGAAATTTTACTTCTTTCGTTATTCCTGACATGACATATTAATTCAATCTTATTTGAAAATATGATACAAATGAATAACTGATCTCCCTAAACACCCTTCACCCCCGTCCCAGTTGCCCAGTGGCTTCCTCAACATAGGAGGTTCCCAAGCCTGAACAATTGAGTAGCTAGTCTGTGCCTACTCAGAAAGGCCCTTAGAGTTACAGTAGTGTTCTTTGGTTCACTCGCTCATTCCTTTATTCATATCACTGTTTTGTTGTCTACTAAATGACAGCAAGTACTTTCTCTGGGAGAGCCACTTCATCTCCTCACTCAAAATCCATATCTTGTCTCCAAATCTTGTCTGGTGAAATCAGACTCTTTGCCACACACCTCCTGTCAATCAGGAAGAATTTTTCTCCCACCCCTGCCTCGAGTCTTAGAGGTTTCTCCTTCCCATATTGCCATTTCATCCTGACTGGGTGAAGGTAAACCAAAAAAAAAAAAAAGGTCCCCCAAAGGATGTTCACCCCTCTGTTCCAAGCTCTCACGAGTTGGGAACTCCAACTGAGGAATCACTCTCTGTGAACTGGTAGCTTAAGTTGCTCTCCCACAGGAGACCTCAGATCAACAACCTCTCCAAAGAGCAGTTGGATCTGAGTGAGCACCAAGGCTTCCATAACACTTGTGTGACATCATTGCTGACATTGTTCAGTTTCGAGGGCCCAGTGTGAACCTAAACAAGACAAACATGGCAGCTTTTGGAGGTGTTGGGAGGATTGGGGGAAACTTAATAATAAGTATGTAATAAAAATGAATTGAAAGTTTTCCCTGCCTTCAAAGAGGTTACCATTCTATTGGGAAGAGAAATGTGAGTTCAGGGAATGATAATGGAGTGTGATGGGCTGTGGTTTCTCCCAAACCTCTTATCTCTGAATTTTAGATGGCGGCTTACTAGCTGGGAAGACCCCAGATGCCATTCACCAAAACTGGATGCAGAACATTTTCTTAATAAACTTCCTTATGCCAATTACCTACACGTCCCCCGAATCCATGGTCCCCAGACCACTGCCCCTGCTCTCCTGTCCCTCAAAGTATTTGGTTGTGATCAGGAAACTTCTTAGCTTTTAGTTTAGTCCAGTTGTGCTGACTTCCCCTGTATTGTGTGATGTCCTTCCCTTCACCTAAGATGATATTTGTCTACAGTTACTGTTAAAAAACTGTCTTTGGAATTGGAATTGGGATTGCATTGTATCTGTAGATGGTTTTGGGTAGAACTGACATTTTCACAATGTTAGTGAATTTTCCTCTCCCTCACTCCCCACACTCTTAACCATCAAAGAATGTTTTCTGCTGCGTTTAAACTTTTTCATGAGTTCTTACAATAGTGGTCTCATACAGTATTTGTCGTTTTGCAACAGACTAATTTCACTCAGCATAATGCCTTCCAGATTCCACCCTCAGTCCCCTGTAGGCCCGAATGCTGCCGCCAGGTGGGCAGACGCTGCCTGATGGTCGCCAAGAAGAGGGAGGTGAGGGAGAAGAGTGTGGTCTGCAGGCACCTGGAGGAGCAGCTGGAGAAGCAGAGAGAGGAGCTAAAGAGGCTGAGGGACCAGCTGGAGAGGCTGCAGAGGCAGAAGTTCAGGCTACAGAGGGTGCAGGTGCAGCACCAAGGCCAGAGCGGGAAGCACCAGAAGACCCTCTAGGACCCCCGGACTAGGAGGAGTAGGGCCTTTGGGCTGGAAGTGTGGGCCCTTCAGGAGAGACCTCCATTCAGTTTTGTTTAACCCAGCTCCCCTGGAAGATCCCCACCCTCCCACCCCGAGTACACAGAGAGCTCCAGCCCTAGGAGGATCTGGATGGAGGAAGCCCCAGATAGCTGACCGCAGACACCAGGTCCCCTCAGAGGCTCCACTGGCCCAGAAGAGGAGAGGACAGGCCTCACCTGGATGATGAGGTCTCAGAACTCTGAGGATGAGCATAGCATAAGTAGGGAAAGGGAAATGGGATTTCAGTGGGACTTGGGAGGTTGAGGGGTCCCTGCAAGGACAGCTCTAAGGGAGGTGTGACGGTCATGGGGTATCACTGAGTTCTTTGCAGGAGAAGGAATCAGAGAAGCCGCAGACTGTGCAGAACCTGCCTGCAGGTGAGCAGTGAACATAAAGCCCTAAACCAAGGCCTCTGGGTCCCTTCCCAGCAGCCTGCAGGCAGAGAAAGAAGCAGGGCTTGGGAGGAGGACAGGAGGGCGGGGTGGAGGAAAAGGAGCTCACCCCAGTCATGTCTTCTGTCCTCACAGGATGAATTTGGGTTTACAATTAGGATTAGGGGAGGGGAAGGGGGAGCTGGTGTAGCAAAATCCTCCTGGGTGTTTTCCATTTCTGGATAAGAGTTGATCCAGTGCTTGCAGGATATTTTCTGTATAGCATGTCCTAAAGTAAGGAGTAGAGCTTTGGAACTTTTTCCTCTCCAATAAATCAAGCTATTCTTTCAGGTTTTCCACATGTTAATGAAACTTGCTAATATTTTTTCTTCTTTCTGTGGTCTAACCTGACATGTCCTGAGGTCAAAGAACTGAAGAAAAAGGTTGACTCAGATGAAAGAAGCAGAGGGCAGGCTTGTAAACCCAGAGAGAACAGCAAGAACACAGGTGATCAGAGGTGAGGGTGGGAAGGGGCAGATTCAGGCCCAGACTAAGCAGTGGACAGAAAAGCCCAAATCTCAGCCGTAGCATCAGGTCCCATGTCTGGACATGACAGGGGCGTAGCCATCTCCCTGGAAGATGAGACCTCTACTGTCACAGGGAAGCCTTCGGGAGCACAGGAAGGGAGGGCAGGACCTCCAGAATGAGCACCTCCAACCACAGGCTGTCCTGTGTGGATTTCTCAGAGTGACAGAGACAGCTCCTGCATGGAACAGCGTCAGAGCTAGAGGGCAGTGAAGGCTTTCAGGACAGGTGAATTCAGCAGTCTCCTAAGGATCCAAACGGAAAATCAGAGATTCTCAGAGGTATCAGAGTGGGAGAGGTTGGCATTCCCAGGTTGGGGAGAGGCTGGTTGGGGAGGTACTGCTTTCTGAAATTTTTTCATCAAACCCTCTTCTCTTCATCAACTATCTTCTCAGTTGACGTCATCTATGCTCAGTCCTGAAAAGGGCCTAGAATGCACAAGGGTGGGTTATTCGGTGTGGCAAGGTGGGGAGGAGGTAGTGGCAGCATATCTGGGAAAGAGAATCTTCTAGAGGCACATGAGTTACCTAGTGAATTGCACATGGTGTCCATTCTCCTTCATTTAGCTGTGGACGTGTGTTTGCAAGAGGTGATTGACTTCCCCAAATTATTTTTGGTCATTTCTAGTTACAGACACCAGAAGAGCACATTGGCTCCAAGAACACGCAAGAAATCCACTGATCGTGATTATTACTGTCTGTGGTATGCTCTCCTTTCAGTGATTAAAACCTTTGTCTGTCATAGAGAATTTTCACCTATTTAAAAATATATGTCTATGTCATTTACTAATTTCCAAAAATTTCCAAAGCTATGAAATTCTTTTTTATTACATATCTAAGAATACAAATTTGTATAATGAAAAAGTTAACATGCAGAGTCCCACCCTCATATTTTGCTCCTGCTCCCCCAAGGTATCCAAAGTTAATAGACACATGTGTACCCTTCCCTAGGTTTCTCTGCTGTGACATGTATACACAGTCACAGGTACACAAGTAGATCTGATGGGGTGTTTGCTTTTATGGAAACTTGGTCATACTCTACCCACATTGCTCTTGCCCCTTCTTTCACCTGACATTCTATCTTGACTCTCTGTAAGTCATTAGATATAGCATTAACTATATTTTTATGTCTTCTAAGTTACACACATAATTTAAATAGATAATAACAGTTTTAGTACACTTTATCTAGACTTAGACATGTTGTTAGGTGCTATCGAGTTGGCTCTGACTCACAGCGACCCTATGCACAACACAACAAAACACTGCCTGGTCCTGGGCAACCCTCATAATGGTTGCTATATTTGAGCCCACTGTTGTAGCCACTGTGTCAGTCAATCTCATAGAGGGTCTTCCTCTTTTTCGCTGGACCTCTGCTTTACCAAGCATGGTGTCCTTCTCCAGGGACTGGTCCCTTCTGATAACATGTCTAAAGCCATCCTTGCTTCTAAGGAACATTCCAGCTTCTTTCAAGACAGATTTGTTTGTCTCATACATAACACTAGTGAAATGGAAACACGTTATCACCCATGCTTTTTCAGTCCACTCTTCCTGCATGTTCTAGGTTTCCACCCCCTGTTCTTTCCCACAAGTGAATCCAAGGTAATTCACTTCGACCATATGGTAAGTAGTCTATCTTATCCTTGCTTAAACAAGCACACGCACACATACATGTACCATCATCTGTTCATTTATACACACACATACATGTAAACAGGTATTCAAATATGTTCAATTGTTATTGTTCTACCCAAATGTGCTCATTTTATATATACTTTTCTGCACCTTGATTTTTTCAGTAAACTTCCATAATACTTCACAGAGATTTCTCCTACTTAACTACTACAACTCTTTTTCATTCTAATGACTTCCTATGTTATTGATGATGTAGCTCTACCATATATTCTCTATCATTTCACCACCAATGGACAGTCAATGTATTGTCAGCATCAATAATAAACATCCTTTGTATAGTACAGGATTCGCTTATGTGGAGTAGACTCCACAGAGTGAGATTTCCAGTTCAAAGAATGTTAAAAGTACAGAGCCATGGCCATGTCTTTCCCCTATAGGCTGTCCTAAAGCACCTTTCCAGCCATGTCTCAGGGTTTCCTTCTCCCCACAGCCCAGCCAGCTATAGATGGTGTTGATTTTTAAATTGTGCCAGTTTCACTGGGACTTTGATATTTTCTTAACTACCAGTGTTTTTGAGCAACTTGGACTATGTTTATTGGGCATGTGGATTTGCTGTGAACGATCTGTTTGAATTCACTGCTCATTTTTCAAGTGCTTAACTTTTATCCTTCTGTGTAAAATATAAACTGTTATTAATCCTGGTCATCTACATTTCACATAATTTTCCAAATCTATGATTTGTGTATCACATTTTTGCAAGCTTTGTCCCCCAGAACAATCAGTTGAGTCAGCACCATTTATTAAATAAATATGATTTTCACACCACCTTTTTTTTTTTTTTATGAATAGTTACTGTGATTTCCTAGTAGGTTTTCTATTTCAGTTGTCTGTCAGTTTGTATGCTATGTAATATTGATTTGTTCTGTTACTTGATGAGGTAGACACCTGTTACTATCCTGTTATTTCAGGTTTTTCTTGTCTATTCTTTGGTAATGCAGCCCTGGTGTTGCAATGGTTAAGTGCTTGACTGCTAATTGAAAGAAAGGCTGCCAGGTCGCACCCACCCAGTGGCTCTGAGGGAGAAAGGCCTGGCGGTCTGCTCCCATAAAGATTACGGCCTATAAAGGCCTACTGGGCAGTCAGACGGGACGGCTGTGAGTCAAACATCTTGTCCAAGGCTCCAGCAACAACATTCTTTGTTATCTATTGTACTACTTGTAGCTTATGATTAATGTATACAATTAAAAAACAACTACCCGAATATTCTAATTGGAAATGCAATCCATTTATGTGTTAGTTTTGGGAACCTCCATTTGATTAACAAGGCTTCCCACTTGGAAATATGGCATATTTTTTTGCACATATTCAGGTTTTGTTTTATTTACGTTAATACATTAGTTTTCTTTATATATGTCCTTCGCTGCTCCGGTCAGAACAATGTTCCCCTAAATATTTTATAGTTTTGGACACAGTTTGCTACAGTCAAGTAATAGGCGAAAGAGAACGACCAGCCTTTCCCACCCTTGCTAATTTTAGTCTCTTATGTCCACATGGGACAGAAACCCTTGATTTTGATGTATTTGTCTTTTATTCGGGTATGCAATTATATCATTATTTTGAAAATCTGTTTTTATACTTATACCAGTTATTTAAATTTTCTAGTTTAACCCTTCACCTTAAAAGTATGTTGAGTCTTACCAAAATCTTTGTCTAGTTCCAAATTTATCAGCATGAATTGAATATTTTTCCATTTATCTCTCATCTGCTAAGTTTGGGGATAATCTATTATGCCCCAATAGGTAACTAATACTCTGACCTGCTGACCGTTGTTGTAATCACACACAACTTGTTTCTGACAGTTAAGTACTTCTGCCTGGCCTCTGTTGGGCTGGGATCCCATTACTTATATTGGTATGAGGTAGCCCAGCTCCCATGAACAATCTCAGCCAATAGAGAATTGTTGTCGTTTGTTGTTGTCGTTTGTTGCTGTCAAGTCATTTCCAACTGATGACAACCCCATGTGTGCAGCGTACAACTGCTTAATAGGGTTTCCAAGGCTGTGACCCTTTAGAAGGAGATCACCAGGCCTGTCTTCTGAGGCACCCCTCGGTGGGTTCAAACTGCCAACCTTTCAGCTGGTAGTTGAGCACTGAACTGTTTGTGGCACCCAGGGACCCCCTAGAGAAGACAGATATCAGTAAGTTCAGTGTTGTTGCTGCTCCCCTCATCTCTGCATTCCTTATTATTTTGATGAAATGGGCGTCCTTCAGGACCGCCAAGAAATGGTCTTATAGAAACTAACTCTGCCACGGCCACATATTGGAGACTTTTGCCTCATCTTCCCACATCTGACACAGCAGGTCTGGCATTTCTATTTCGTAGATAGTGGGCCATTGCCTTTTCCAAGCATCGAAGAACAATGCCACAGCTTACGAGACCCATTTCTAGAGCCCTTGCTATGGCGATAAATCCTTGTTAGGAGAGAGTTCCCCCATATCAACAAACTGTCCTTGACCCAACTTTATATTAAACTCCCCTTGACTCAGCACCTTCAGCACCCATCCTCAGCACACCCCCGTCCTGCTCACACAAGGCAGCCAGATCTTGCAGCTCCTTCAGTGTACAGTCCCTCCCCCCCTTACCACAACCAACACTTCCCCCAGTGGCTATACTGGTATGTGACAACTAAGTATCTGGACAAATGCATGGGCTGCTATCTCAGGACTCTGCAAAGGAAGTGGTTGGCAGTGGTAGGAAACCAGAACATAAAGTATAAACATTCCAGAGGCTGAAATTAAATGAGTCCAAATCATGTAACTGCATACCAGCTGTGCACAGAAACAGCTCCAAGAGAAGCCCTCTCTCATATCAAATGGGATAGAGGGTCCATAAAGGAGAGAGGTGGGCAAGTCGGCAGGTGGGAAGAAACTTAAAACTCTGGAAGAACAGATTCCTTCTCTCTGACCAGAGTATGTAAGGGCCCAAGAGTGTGGAGGAAGCTCCATTAAGTTTTCTCTCTCCCTGTCTGCTGTTGGCATTTAGTCAGTTCTGCCTCAAAGGGTGTGACTTTTCGAAAGCAGATCACCAGGCTAGTCTTCTGAGACGCTTCTTGACAGACTCATGCTGCCAACCTTTGGGCCGGTTGTGGAGTATTTTGGCCCCATAGGCAGAACCAGTCGCTTATGTGCACGACAGAATGAGGAGATTAAAGCCACAGGATTCCTACCAGTGGGCCAAGAAAGCACTCCTTCAGAGCTCAGAGAGCATCAGAGAAATAGAGAGAGGAAGCGGCACAAGAAAGAGATTCTTCAAACTTGCTATGAACTCCTGGTTCACCACCCATCCCCCCAGATGCATATGCCTTGCCCTGACCCTAAGAAGCACTATCAAATCCTTTAAGAGCCTCACTAGGGGTTACAACGCCATCAAGATTCCAGTCTGGGTGGCACTCATGTAGATTAGACCCGAGTATCACCGCAAAGGCTTCAAAAATTGAACGAAGATGTGAGCCACAGAATACAAAAACAGGACAGAACTTGCAGCATGAACATATCTGGGTCAATTGAATGCTAAAAAAAACAAAATTAACATTTTGTTTTTCCATAACATTTAAGCAAGACTTACAGTTTTGAAATCTTAAGACACGTATTTTAAAATGCTATTCTAATCATGCTCCAAGAAATAACAGGGACATTTTTTAAATACGTGGAAAGATAGTGGCTATTTGCAAAGGAAAATTTTACATGCTAAAAATGCAATGCTAGCAATGAAAAATTCATTTGATAGTTTCAAAAGCAGAATGGTGATGACAGAGAAAAAAACTGAGTTGGAAGTAGATCAATAGAAAATATTTATTCTGAAAACAGAGAAAAAATACAGAAAAAGATGAGCAGAGCCTCAAAAACTAGACCAAAACCCTATTTCTTTATTGGAACTCCAGAAGACATGGAGAAAATGTGTGGTGCAGAAAAAAGTATTAGGAGAAATACTAACACTTTCCAAATTTGGTGAAAGACATGAACTTACAGATTCAAGAAGCTCAGCAAACCCCAATGAGTTAAATTTAAGGAATTATATACCGCAATAACATATTATTATGAAAATATTTTAAGCACACTATACGAATTCTTTTACAGTGACATGTGAAAAAGAAAACGGCGTACTGTGCTTATGACAATACCTGGGAGGGGGAAAATGCAGTTGACAAAAAAAGAAAAAATATATATAAAACATGCATTATTTGCATAAAAATATGATATATCATAATCAATGGCAGAATAACAAAGACCAAGAAAATACTCAGGAAGAAGTTAGACAGAAAACAACACATTTCAAATGGGAAAAATAATTCAAATAACTCTATAGTCATTATCAGAAGCCATGGAAGCCAAAAGATTGTGAAACAACATTTTTTCAACACAAAGAGGGAAATATTAATCTATATAGATATATAATTCTATACCCAGTCATACCTTTGGGAGTAAAGCAAAAGTAATGCCATTCTCAGGGGATGGAAAACTGAGAGAATTCATCACCACCAGACTTCTGCTAAATGAAACACTGAGAAAAGTGGTTCAGGTGGTAGACTTGGAATTTCATTCATATTTCAGGAAAGCAGAAAACGTAGGAACTATGTGGGTAAATATACTATGTCAACACTGTAGTCACTGCACAACATGGCGCTGGACATGCCTCTTTGGAAAGGTTTTCCAGTCTCTTGGAAATGCTTGGGAATACACTCTTGGTGGCAAATCATTATTAGAGAAAGGAATTAATTTTGACAATATCTGAGAGCTGGCTGTATTCAAGTCTGGTGAATAAACTGGAAAATAAATTTTTGGACCCAAAATAAGTCGTGGAAACAAAAAAATGAGTCTCAATTCCCATGTGGCCATGAGCCAGCTCTGAAGGCCTTCCCCAGAGAGGCATTTCAAGCACATCGGGAGCAATGTCTTCCTGTTGTTTTTGCTAGGTGCCATCGAGGGGATTTCTGAGTCACCGTGGCCCGGTGTGAAAGGAGAATTGTCCCCATAGGGTTTACTGGTGTGTAATCTTAACGGGAGGAGGTTGCCAGATCTTTATTCCTTAGAGCCTCTGGGTAGGTTCAAACAATTAACATTTCGGTTAGCAGCCGAGCACTTAACTTTTGTACCACCAGGGCTCCTTGGAGCAATATCAGTACCACAGAAGTTGGTATGAACCTTCCCATGGACCTTCTCTGAGAGATAATCCCTTGCTTAAGAACCAACTTTAGTTTTCATATATACTCATTCTGCATCAAGTCTAGGTAAGAATTAGAGTGCATCCTTGAGAGGACAATATTTTATATGTGGTCATCAACAAAATATGCCTCAAGGGCAAAGTTTAAGAATAAACCAAGGGATTTCCCACCAGTCCTTGGGACCTGAGAGGGTCTTCAGGAGGATTTTCTGAGACTCATGGAAAAGGAAGTAGTAGATGCTGCCTTCTTTTTACCACTTCCCTCCCAAACAAACAGGAACCACTGCTAAGATGTCAGGTGTCAAACCCAAACTCCTCTTCGCATCCTCTATGAAACTTGTATAGTAAGACCAGGAACCAGGTGTTCAGCTGTGTGAAGAGAAAAAAAAAATTTTTTTTTTTTTTTAGTATTTCCCATCTTCCAAAGTTTCGAGTTCCAGTGGAATCCTGTTATAAGTCACTAGATCAGCCCAGGACCTGGAAGACTGAAATTCCTGGTGCTCTGACAAGTGGGGGTGGGGGGGGCACTGGGCAGAGCCTCCTTGACATCACTTGCCCCAAGAGGCTCTGGAGGCTGCTTCATGTTAAAAGTCAAAGGCCCTTCCGGCCCAGCAGAGTAAGAGCAGGGAAAGACTTTCTCCATTGAAAGAAGAGATGGGCTCAGGAGCTGCAGGTGTGAGACCATTCAGCTTTTTGGCTTCAGGGCATCCCGGCCCCAGTTCACCTTTACAACTGGGCCTTTATAGCCTCTCCACTTCTCTCTCCCTCCCAGCTTTCTTCCAGCACCATGGGCTGTGGCTTCTGCTAGTTTCAATGTTTCAGTAGCACCTCACCCCACTCAGAGGAGGCAGGTTTGCAGGGTGGGGGGCACAAACCCATAGTGCCGCTTAGGTGTCCTTCAACAGAAACTCTCTGGAGGGGACAAGTTGGCCTGACTGATCCTGAGACCCAGACAGAGGGAAACCCAGGGGGAGGGTCATTGGTTGAGGAAGTGTCAGCACCCTCAGGGTCATGTCCCTGGGGTCATGCCCAATTGCAGGAAAAAGGAATTAGCTCTGCAGCTTGGTGTGTTGACCGTCCAGTATGAAGGCCCCGGAAGCCTCTGGAGAATTCTCAGAATTTAGTCTAATCCAGCACTGGGGAAATCCTTACTGAATGAGAGCAGCCATATTCCTGGGGATCTTTATTCTAAAACTCTCAAAGCAGTTGATACAGTCTTAGGAGGTGGGAGATAAGAAAGCTTGGGGCCACAGAGGGACTGTGGCAAAAGAGGGAGGTTCCTATCACTCCCTCTGGGGTCTTGTTCAGGATTTTTTTTTTTTTTAATGCAACTTGGGCTCCAAACAGGCATTTATCACTGAAGTTGTATTTATGATCCTTAACTCAAATCTGGAGTTTTGAGCTTATTTTGATGATTTCTTCTTTAGTCTATGGAGAAAGGAGTCTACTATAAGCCAGTGGTGAAAGTGCAGGAAATAAAGTCCCTAGTCCTGACCGGGGTCGGCTCTGCTGCACCCCAAACTAGGGGTGACCTCCCTGGGGAGCCCTTCTGAGGGAGAAAGGGGGTGCAGTGTGTGTACCTACAGTGTGGCCTCTGGGGCTTTGCCTTCTCCTCCCAGAAGTGCAACCTCGGGCCTCCACGTGCGGACCCAGAGTTAGAGGGTGACCTCAACTCTCCCACCTTTCCTGGGTCATCCTCTGGACCCAAGTCCCCATATGCCTCCTCTGCTCTCCTATCCCAGCATAAGCGCTGTGATCAGGCTCAGGTGCGTGCACTGGGTCTCGCTCTCTGTGGCCTCAGGCTTCCCCTATTCTGGTGCGACCTGTGAGCCTGGTGGGTGAGTTCAGGGCAGGGCTGGGTGGGCTGGGACTGTCGCAAAAGGCTCCTGAAGCCAGCTTCATCCTGCTGCCCGCGAGCTTGCGGTGGGGCAGCCCTGGGCATCGCGCATCCCCCAGGGCGCCCCTCTCTGTGCAGCCCTGCCCCGCCCCCACCCCCCAACCACCCACCCTCCGCCTCAGGCCTCCTAGTTCTAGAGGCGCCTTTTCTTGATGCCCAGATGCAACTGGGCACCGCACCGCCCCGCAGAGTCAATCCAGCTAATGACCTCAACCTGAAATGCACAACTTTAAAACTGCTAGATAGGTGGGAAATGAAAAAAAAAAAAGTAAATGTGAAACACTTAAAAAGAACAATTACAAAGATGTCACATTATATGGGACTGACTGTATTCTCACATCATAGACTCAAAGGAGGCTTGGTTGTATGTTTCTTTGCAAATAAGTCTTAGATAAGGGAACTGGTACCAGGAGTAGATACGCAGCGTGACTTCCGGAAAATGGAAAATCTGGGATTGATTAATTGGCCTGGATGAGGCTGAAAACAGTGATAACTGCGTAATATTTAATGATGACATCCTAGCAGTCTACAACATGCAGTGAAAATTTTTCTAAGTAAATTGGCACCAGAAATGGCCTTTAATCACTATACAAAATGGGTCAGTAGTTCAAGATCTCCCTAAGAAGAAGGAATCAACTCGATGGCCAAATGGTTTCAGGTTTGGGAGACCACTTTCAGGCAAGTTCCAGCAAACATGCAAAAAACAGATCATCTTAATCTTGTACATAGTCACCAAAGAAGAGAAAAATATGAGATGCTCTCCAACTTGATCCTTAAGGCTACTTTAATATTGATACCGAATTAGAAAAGAAAGGTATAGGTAATTGAGATGCAAAACCCTACATAAAATGCTGGCAAAGAACTCCAGACAAGTGTAAACCATGTAATACGCCACGATCAAGGGGGTTTATTGTCAGCATGCAATCGAGTGAACATTAAACATTTAATAACTTAATTCACCACATGTGTAGGTTAAGGAAGAAAAGACAAGGCTCACATAAAGAGATGGCGAAAAGTAGTGATAAAATCCAATCACACTGAGACATAAGAACTCTGAGCAAACTAGGAACAAAAAAAGGAGTTCCCAAACTTGGAAAACTACAACTAGCATGATAGTTCATGGCGAAATGTGGGACATTCTCTTTAAAATTAATTAGCAATAAAACAAGGATGCTTTCTCTTATTATTTCTATGAAATATTTAACAATGGAGGTCGAAGCTAGAACGAAATGACAAGAAAAAGTATAACTGTTATTATTCATAGATTATACGAATGTCTTCACAGGAAATTTTTAAAAGCCATAGAAAACATTAGAATTAATACTAATCATAAATACAAAGTAAAAAATAGAGTGAATTTCTATGCATCAGCATCAAGCCGGCTCTTTTGTAGCTTAGTGAAAGCAGAGGACACTGATAGGGAAACAGCAGGATCCAGGTGGGCTAGACAAGGAAGGGAGAGCACTATTTTACCCTAGGCTGGATTTATAAGCACAGATATGTGTGTTAGTTACCTAGTGCCGCCATAAGAAAAAAATAACACAACTGAGTGGCTTTAAAGAACAGAAATTTATTTTCTTACAGTTCAGGAGAGGCTCGAAGTCTGAATTCAGGGCATGGCTCATGTCTACTTCAGCTTCTAGCAGCTTCCAGCCACCCTTTGTGTTCCTGGCCTTGTAGATGCATCTGCTCCTGTCTGTGTCTATTCTGCTGTTTTTATAACTCAGAAGGGACTAGGTCTAGGACCCACCCTACACTGGTATGGCCTTATTAACATAATTTTAAAAATCCCCTATTTCTAAATTAGGTCACATTTACAGGTACAGTGGTTAGGATTTCAACATACCTTTTGGGGTTATACAATTCAGTCCATAATAGTGCCCTCACCAGATATTCTGGACTGAGAGTCCAAGCATGAGCTGCTGAGAGTGGTTCTGTTTTTTTTCTATATTAGTTGACTGTAACTTGTATCAATGGTCACCCATATGAACTTTGGAGCAACTTATTATGAAGGACCTGGTCAACCTTTTTAACCATGTCCATTATGTGGAAAAACACACAGACTCCCATCACTGTAGCATTGAGAAATTGATGCGGGTGGAATGGGTTTGGGACCAAGACTTACTTCATGGCCTTGATAACATGGCATAGCTGTCAGACGTCCACGTGGAGATGTCAGGTAATAATACTAACAGCTAACACTTACTGAGCACATGCACTGGTGTCAGGGGCTCTTGTAAAAGCTTCTCCTTAAGAGTTTTGCTCTGCATGATAGTCCTATGAGGAATGTGCCATTATAATGCCCATTTTACAAAAGAGGTCGATACAGAGAGTTAGGCTGACATTTGAATATACGAGTCTGCACCCAGGAGGAATTTGACTAGAGCTACAAAGCTGGCATCTTTAGCTACAGATAGACAGCAGTGGACTCACTGAGTCATCCTAGACAGAGGGTGTCAATAGAGAGAACTAAGCACCGAGCCCTAGGGCACCCTGACGCCTACAAGCTGGCCAGGTGAACCACAGCCAACAAAGCTCTCTGAAGGCCAGTGCGGTTCCTGGAAGGTGGCCTGTCCTTTCTCTAGGCCGAATTTCCCCACTGCCCCTCCCACCCGCACTGGCTTGTCCCCTTCCTAATGGCAGGGACAGTGTGTAACTTTCACCACTGCCCAAGATCCCAAGGTTACAATAACACTGGTATGGAAAGCAGAATGATGGAGTCAGGAAGCCTGGTGGTCACATGCAGCCAGCTGGAAAGAGAAAAGAGCAAATAAACAAGGGGAGAAGACCGTGAGCCAGAGGAGTGGGAGAAATGAAATATTTCCCGAGTGCCAAGTAAGGCTGGGCGACTGCTAGTGGCATGTAGTTCCTCATTTAAGCTTCAGAGGGACACAATGGGTGAGATAGACATTGTTACCACTTTCATCATGCAAACGCTTTATTATCTTTGATTTTAACAGTCACATGTTAACAAACCAGAAAACTGAGAAAAGTATAATAAAAGAATACATCTCATCAATTACAGACTATAGTGTTGCCTCAGAAGCTGCTCATTTTTGTTGCTGCTGTAAATATTGCACACAACCTTTGCCAAGTGAACAAGTTGTACAGGTGTACAAGCTATTGACAGCAATTACATTAATCAGCTGTGCAAACTTACCCTTATCAATGGGATTTTTCCATCACCATAAACTGAAACTCCGTGCTCTGTATGCAATAACACTGCTTTATTTCCTCCCTCCTGCCCCTGTTAACCCCTAATAAACTTTCGTTACTAACCATTTGCCTGTTCTTATAAAAGGCAGGTTTCTGAATCTGAAAGCTCTTGACAAGCCACAAGGGTGAATTCGTATGGTAGCAGAAGTTATTTGCAATACCTATGTCCTACTATGGACTTGGTTCTAGAATATATAAAGAACCGTTTATAAAGCAAAAACAAAAAAAAAGTCCAATAGATGAGGAAATACTTGAAAAGATTTCTATATGGCCAACATACATTCATTAGTTATCAGAGAAACTCTTAACAAAATGTCACAATGTGATACTATCCCCCACACACCAGAATGGCTAAAATGAAAAAGATGGAAAATACCAACTACTAGGTAGAGCATGGAGCAAAGGGATCTCTAATTTACTGCTAGTGAAAGTGTAATTTGGTACAACCACTTTAAAAATGCTTTGGCCATATCTACTAAAGCTGTGAACACACATGTATCCTACGACCCAGCAATTCTACTTCTAGATACATACCCAATAGAAATGCGTAGATATGTTCAACAAAGCACATACTTCTAAGGAATGAACACTCTCATTCTGAAAGCCTAACTTTTTAAATTTTTCTTTAGATGAAGGTTTACAGAACAAACTAGCTTCTTACTAAACAGCTAGTACATATATTGTTTTATAACAACGGTTACCAACCCCATGACATGTCGACACTCTCTCTTCTTCAACTTAGGTTCCCTATTACCAGCTTTCCTGTCCTCTTCTACCTTCTAGTCCTTGTTCCTGGGCTAGTATGCTGCTGGAGCCTCATTTCGTTTTATGGGCCTGTCTAATCTTTGGCTGAAGGGTGAACCTCATGAGCGACTTCATTATTGATCTCAAAGGATATCTGGGGTCCATACACTCAGGGTTTCTCCAATCCCTGTCAAGTTAGTAAGTCTGGTGTTTTTTTTTGTGAGTTAGAAGATTGTTCTACATTTTTCTCCAGTTCTGTCCTGAATGCTTCACATTCAAAGCATTATTCTCTGTCTGTTCTAAGGTGATGGCCATATATAATATGTTTATATAGAAAAGTCTAGAGCTTTCTCTGAAATTCAAGAGCAAATCTCTAGAGGCTCATGTGCTTATAGCTTCTGTTCCCTCTGGAGCTACTGCTTCTGTCTGTCCTTCTGCTGGGCTGCACCACATGGAACCAGTTATAAAATTCAACCTCATCTTATAAATTCACAGGAGTCCTACTCACACAAAATTTTTATTGGCTATGACAACAGGTGTATAGATAAGGTATAGAAGGGATTTCTATTGCAGCAAAGCAAAACCTTAAAATGAAATGGCTGGGAATGGCGGGCCTCCTTCTGTAAAAATGCTTTTCTATATGGAATATGGGAAAATGCAGTTAAGATATGGCTTATGCAAAAAGGCAAAAAGGAATGTTTGCAGCAATTTGGTAATCATTTAGATCACCTGTAAAAATATTTTCATCCTTTTTCTCATAGCTTGCAGGAAAAAAAATTCCAAAAGGATCACATATTTAAAAGTAAAATATGCCACCATAAAAATTTCAGAAGAAACTATGAGAGATTTTGTTTTGCTTTTTATTGGTAAAAGAGAAAGATTTTCTAAAAATCCCAAAGCTGTGAAGGCTAAAACTGGTAAGATATAGATACAGATCTTTGGCATAGCAAAAACTATATGAAGAAAGCAAAAATACAGGCAAAAAGCTGAAAAAAAAAATTGCAGGCTAAGGATTTGACTAGACATTTCTCCAAAGAAGATATATAAATGGTCAATAATCACATGAAAAGAAGCTCAACCTCATTAGTCATTAGGGAAATGCAAATCAAAACCAAAACGCACTATTATTTCAAAACCACTAAGATGGCTCAAATCAATAGGATGGACAACATATGTGGTGAGGATGTGGAGAAACTGGAACCCTCATACATTGCTGGTGGACATGTGACACGATCCAATCAGTTTGGAAAACAGTTAAGTACTTGCTCAGAAAGTTAAACATAGAGTTACCATGCATAGCAATTCCACTCCTAGGTATGTACCCAGGAGAGCTGAAGCATGTTCACATAACAACTTACAAAAGAATTTTCATAGCAGAATTATTCATAAATACCCAAAATATGGAGAGAATCCAAATGTCATGAACTGATAGACAAGCTGTGGTATATTCGTAGACTGGAATATTAGTCATTAAAATACATGCAACAATATGGACAAACTTTGAGAACGTTATGCTAAGTGAAAGAAGCCAAACAGAAATGACCACATGGTGTGTGACTCCATTTATATGAGATGTCCAGAACAGACAAACCAACACAGACAGAAAGTAGATTAGTGGTTGCTACGTCTTGGACGAAAGGAATAATGAGGATGACTACTAATATGTAGGGCATTTATTTACAGGGCACTGAAAATATCGTGAAGCTAGACAGTGGTGATTGTTGCACAACTCTGTCCATATACTAACAACCACAGAATTGTGCACATTTCAAAGGGCAATGTTATGGCGGGTGAATTATCTCTCAATAGAAATATTTCTGACTCCTAAAAGACTAACTTTTCAATTCAATATATAGAACTTATAAATCAGTAGGGGAAAAACAACCCAACTTTACCATGTCTCTTTCCAACCAAAGCGAAGGGGGTACATTCAGTTAGTACACTTTATTTTTGTCTCTCTCTTCATTATAGAAGTTCTGTTCTCATTTTATATAACTTTAAGTTATACAAGTACTAGTCTCCATTTCCTTATCCCTGTTTTCACTATTGTAACTACATAAAGAGAGCAGTACCATGGTTTTTATAAAAACCCACCCACTCATTCATTCACTCAAATCAGTTTTGAGTGCTTCTTAGGTGCTAGGAACCAGGATACTCTTGCAACACAGCAGAGAAGCTCCTGCCCTTATGGGCCTTCTATTTGTGTGGAGCAGTCAGATGATAAACCAGCCAAACAGCATGGAATGTTACCTAACATCAGGGAGGAGTCGTGTGATTTTGGAGGTGTCCCAAGCTGTGTCTCTCTCGTGAAGAGTTCTCTCTTTCCTCTAAACCCAGTGAAAAGTACACACTTCGAAGGAACTGTGGGGTTGATAAGTGTGAAAAAGAGATTTCATTTCAGTTTCATTGTGTTGGTTTCACCTGCTACGCTGTCAGCATTTTTTTAAACATTATTCTGCAGCTAATATCAACCCCTCTCCAAAAAAAACACTCTTGCCATGCAGTTGATTCCGACTCACAGCGACCCTATAGGACAGGGTAGGGCTTCCAAGGAGTGGCTCATCTTAGGACACAAATAACTCCTGCTTATGAGAATCCGAAAGCTGTTCAGTGTGGATGTGTGAGGGACTCAGCAACACTTACGGTGATTTCCCAGTAGGTGGGGTGCAATAGTGTGAGCATCAGGAGTAACGAACCCCATGTGCACTTTGCATCCTTCCACAGATTATGACACAACAAACATTCCCTCCTCATCGTCCTGCATCTTGTAAGAGAACAGAGGGAACCGTCAGGCAGGACCCTTTGAAAACGCAGGGCAAGAAATTTTATTGAAACATTAAATTCAACATAAAATCTTTCTGCATTTTCCTTCCTTCCCTACCTCATTTCAGAGAGGTAGTTGGACTCACAGAGTTGAATCCCTGAAGCCTGGAGACTCTGAAGAGTCTATGGTAAAAGCCTCAGCTCACTGGATTAATCACAGTGAGTGAACTGGAACCCAGGGGAAGAGTGGGAGTCAGACAGCAGAGTCCTAGACATTAGGAAGGGGTGAGGTCTGCTTCTTGATAAAGCCCTGGGGTAAGTGGCAGCACCTCAAAGGGTGATGCAGGCACGTAAGTAGACAGACTCCCTTATGGCGTTCCCAGCCCTGCCAACGTTCTCATGCTCCAGCTGGGAAAGGAAGCCGCAGAGGCAATGCTTCTAGAGAGATCACCCACATAGACTGGGGCAATGAGTGTGTTAAAGCTCTTCTCCAAACCTTGGTCCTTCATTAGACTCCAGGAATTACTGCATATCTGGGTGAGGGGCACCCTAAAAATAAACCAACACGGAAAAAAAAAACAAAGCCCTAAAAATAAGTAAGGTTAAAATTTCACCCCAATTTTGTAAGCCAAGAGCTCTGAGTTGGAATTCAGTTGATTGAAAGAAATATCATGTTTTCTTGCACACATGAATTTGTGCAGATTCACAGTTACGGTTCATATTATTCATTCATCCATGAAGCCACCAAAGATTTACTATACAATAGCTACATGTGAGACCCTATGGCAGTTGCTCTTGATGATGAAATGACTCAGAGAATTTCCCTCAATGCCTGGTGAGAGAAACAGCCAAGTTAACAGTTGTATCAGTCATGTATTGCTCTGTAACAAATGACCCCAAATTGTAGTGTCTTAAAACAACAACAATTTACCAGCTCACAATTTTTCAAGTTGTCAGTTTGGAGCTCTTCTGATCTGGGCCAGGCACAGTGGCTCACAACATGGCTTCCTCATGTGTCCACAATTTGCTTCCAGGTAGCTGGGAGCCAGTTCATAACATCAAGTCAGTGAAACCGCTAGATCCTCCCTCCATTGGTCTTCCATCATCTAGCAGGCTGGCATGAGGATGTTCCCATGAGTTCTCAGGGTTTAAGAGCAACAAAAGGGAAGTCTCAGTGTAAAGTCTTTCAACTCTCTCATTTTATCAGATTTTCTACCATCCCAATGTCCAAAACAATAATGTCAGCCCCAACTAAGGGATGGAGAAAGACTCCTACTGCTAATGAAAGGCGCTCCAGAGTCTCATAGAAGGCATGGGCACAGACAGCGGATAAATGTGTAGACATTTCTTACATCAACCACAACAGGTAAATGCAATTGTGTTTTATACTGTGGTAAAGGGTTTTGCAGGTACAATGGAGTAAGGAGCAAGAAGTGAACAAATCTACCAGGAGGATATTTAGGGAAGAGCACAACCAGGAATTGATGCCTGAACCAAGTTGGGAATATGATTGGATAGTTAAGGGGTGACAAAAGGCCCAGGTCCAGGAAGCCCCATGTCTTCTCCAGAGAGAAGTCTGAGGAGACAGGCTGAAGCCACTGAGGCATTTGGTACATTTGTGACCAGATGCAGATCATCTTTTGTTCTACTGTTTTCCAACCACTCGTCCCTATTTATAGTTTGGAGTCATACAAGAGTAGACCCTAGCATTTCCCTGTTGAAACTTTTATTTTCCTCTGAGAAGTCATCACCACCCCAACGTTCTTAATTGCTTCCTCAAATGCTGTCTCCATTTACCAGCTCCTTTTCTATATGGGCTCCAGAGTGAAAGCAGAGCCTGGAAGATGCAGAGGTCATGGACTTTCCCCAACTCAACTCCTAAACCTCCCATTCTGGCTGACCACAAATTCCTGAGTCTTAGCATTTTATGGTGAGCTCATAAGCCCAATCTGTTCCAATGGGGTCAGTTCTCTTAACCACCATGCTTCACCAGAGAGTAGGCCATAAGATGGGATGGGAGAGAAAATCTTCTAGTCACGGGGAAGAGCCTGTGTGAAGCCTCAGAGGCTAAGGAGACCTGAGAGGTGTTCAGAGTGGACATTGTATGACCAGGGCTGGAGAGACATGATTCCAAGAGAGTCAAATGAGAAGTTTTGGGCAAATCAACTCCTGATCACACTGTAACGATTCCCTGTACTCTCTCTCTCCCCACCAAGGGATAGTAACGACATGGAGTGCAGAGAAAAGTTGCAATTCCTTTTTTATATCTAAGCCCCCTTTTCCCAGTCTGGGACTGGCAGTATTCAAGCTCCTACTTGAACTGTTTCATATTTTTGTTTTTGCTGTGTTTCTATTTAAAGTGGGCCCATGGAACTGAGCAATGTCAGGAATGATGTCACACAGGGTTATGGAAGTTCACGCTGATCTCACCTACTCTTTTGGAGAGGGTGTCGATCTGAGATCCTGTGCGAGAGCACCTGGAACTACTCTATCACGGAAATTCCGGACTAAACCGGGGTCCCCAAGTCACCAAACGGTCATGCATCGTGAAGAACTGGGAAAAGGGATAAAGATCCTTCAGAACATCATTATGATTGAACTTCTTCACCCAGAGAGGAGGAAACAGTGATACACAAGGAAGAGGCCTTTCTCTAAGACTCTAGATAAGGGTGAGAGGAAAAATTGTCCCAGACTGATGTGTGTTACGGAACAAAGGGTCTGGTTTCCACCAGAAAAGAGAGCCATGATAGGACAAGATGAAGGAATTGGGAATGGATAAGGTCATAAGAAGGAGGGTCCTGAGAAAGCATTTCCTGTCATTTGGTGGGCAATTAACCAAATTCTTATATCAATAAGAAATGTAGGAATAAGTGAGGGATCAAGCTACAGAATTCATTGGGAGTTCGAGAGCTTTCCAGGCACTCTGTTGTTTAGGATCTGTACCTGATGGAAAGGAAGGAAGCCAGTGGACAACTAGGGCAGAGAGTATAGATGGGGGAAAGGGTGGTTAGAGAGAAGCGTACTTATTATATTTTCTAATGACATGATATTAATGTACTATGTGAAGAATTAAGAAAATATTTCAGGAGGTTCTGGGAGTGAGAAGTTGAAGGAGCCCAGAGCCCACATCATTGAGGGCAGAAGATGGCTTGCAGACTCCTCCCCTAGATTCAGGAACTCCCCTTCTCCTCCTATGTCTTCTCCCCACATCTCTCGAAGGGCCTAAAAAACTCTCACAGCAAAGAAAGCTATAGGATAGAATTTTTTTACATTCCTACTTTTCTTAACCTGAATTTTGTCTAGGATCTTTAATTTGCCACTCCTTTCAGGGCAGTTTTGTTGCCCTCTCCACTACCATTATTTTTGCTACCCCCCACCACTACTGTAGTGCTGCCCTCCACTGGCCCTATTTCCTTTTGCTTCCTAGGTTTCTAACTGGCCTCTAAAACCCTCTTGAGAGATCCCCTGCTGCAACTTCTGTCACGGAGTTTGCACTCCACTCCCAAGATGCTTCCATCTCTTTCTTCCTTAACTCGCCAATCCTACCTTCATACTCAGGAAAATACAGACCCTTATGTTCCCTTATACAACCCACCCACACACACAGTTGATGTGGTTGTGTCTTGGCTACTGAGATTTGTACCATCGGACTCTCAAATATGGACATCTCTTTCTGCCTCACACTGAAAGAGTATTTCTCATAATGACATGGTGAGAGCTTTCTGTTCAGGGAAAGGCAATCTTAAAGGAGAAGCTTTAAATTATACATAAATATACAAATTTTGCTCTAAGTATAATTCTTTGAATAAAAGGTCTTCCCTTAATGGCCACATAAACCAGAGACGCCATCAGCCTGAAACCAGAAGAACTAGGTGGTGTGCAGCTACAGTCAATAACTGCCCTGACAGAGGATACTTGCAAGTTATAAAAATGATGGTACCCTCTAATACAGCCCTTATACTGAAAGAAAAGACCAATATGAATGTCAGAGATACTCTGAAACTTGCTCTTGAACGTAAAGTAGCTAAAGGAAATGAAAGAAATGAGGAAGTAGAAGAGCTGAAGAGAAGATTTCAAAGGGCGGCTCGAGAAGACAAAGTATGATAATGACATGTGCAAAGACTTGGCGTTAGAAAAACAAAAGGGAAGAACATGCTTGGCATCTCTCAAGCTAAAGGAACTGAAGAAAAAATCCAAGCCTCGAGATGCAATAGTGAAGGATTATACAGGCAAAATCTTGAACAACACAGGAAGCATCAAAATAAGATGGAAAGAATACACAGGGTCACTGCACAGACACACACACACACACACACACACACACACAAGCATGGGTCGATGTTCATCCATTTCAGGAGGTAGCATGTCATCAAGAACTGATGGTATTGAAGGAAGAAGTCCACACTTCACTGAAGGCATTGGCAAAAAACAAGACTCCAAGAACTGACAGGTACCAATTGAGATGTTTCAACAAACAGATGCAGCACTGGCCGAATAATCTAGCCATCCGATTGGAAGAGATCCATGTTTGTGCACATTCCAAAGAAAGTGATTCAACAAAATTCAGAAACTATCAAACAATATCATTAATATCAAAACTCAGTAAAATTTTGCTGAAGATCATTAAAAAGAAGTTGCAACAGAAATTCAAGTCAGATTCAGAAGAGGATATGGAATGAGGAATATCATTACTGATGTCTGATGGATCTGGGCTGAAAGCAGAGAATACCAGAATACCAGAAAGATGTTTCCATGCGTTTTATTGACTATGAAATGGCATTATACTGTGTGAATCATAAAAAATTATGGATAACACTTCAAAGAACGGAAATTCTAGAACACTTAATATTGCTCATTTGAAACCTGTACATAGACCACGAGGCAGTTTTTCAGAGAGAACAAAGGGCACTATGTGGTTTAAAATCAGGAATAGTTTGTGTCAGGGTTCTATCCTTTCATCACATTTATTCAATCTGTATGCTGAGCAAATAATCCAAAAAGCTGCACTCTATGAAGACAAACGTGGCATTAGGTTTAGAGGAAGATTCATTAACAACCTACGATATGCAGATAACACAAACTTGGTGAAAGTGAAGAGGACCTGAAGCACTTAGTGGTGAATATCAAAGACTACAACCTTCAGCATGGGTTGCACCTCAACATAAAGAAAACAAAAATCTTCACAACTGGACCAATAAGCAACATCATGATAAACAGAGAAAAAATTGAAGTTATCAAGCATCTCATTTTATTCAGTTCCCCAGTCCACGCTCATGGAAGCAGCAATCAAGGAATCAAATGACGTATTGCAAATCTGCTGCAAAAGAACTCTTTAAGCTGGTGACAAGCACAGATGTCACTCTGAAGGCTAAGGTGTGCCTGACACAAGCCATGACATTTTCAAACGCCTCATACGCATGTGAAAGCTGGACAATGAATAAGGGAAACTGATGAAGAAAGGCTGCCTTTGAATTATGGTGTTGGTGAACGATATTGAATATACCATAGACTGCCAGAAGAACAAACAAATCTGTCTTGGAAGAAGTACAGCCAGAATATTCCTTACAAGCACAGATGGTGAGTGTTTGTATCACATACTTTGGACATGTTATCAGGGGAGACCAGGCCCTGGAGAAGGACATTATGCTTGGTAAAGTAGAAAGTGAAAAAGAGGAAGACCCTCAGTGAGATGGATTGACACGGTGGCTGCAACAATGGGCTCTAGCATAATAACAAGTGTGAGGATGGCACAAGACTGGCCAGTGTTTTGTTCTGCTGTATATAGGGTCACTATAAATTAGAACTGACCTGATGACACCTAACAACAACAATATGCTGTTCAGCTCGCTGCCTGTCTTAGTTTGCTGTACGGTGGTGGTTTGGATGTTGCTATGATGCTGGAAGCTAGGCCACCAGTATTTTAAATACCAACAGGGTTATCCATGGTGGACAGGTTTCAGTGGAGCTTCAAGACTAAGACACACTAGGAAGAAAGACCTGGAGATTTACTTCTGAAAATTAGACAATTAAACCCTTACAGATCACAAGAGAATACTGTCCAATTCACTTGCTTTGGACATGTCATCAGGAGAGATTAATCAGTCCTAGAGGAGAATATCATGGTTGGTGAAGGAGAAGGCCAACAAGGCTGTAGGAGACCCTTGGTGACATGGACTGGCACATTAGCCATAATGATGGAATCTAAATTGCTGGCACTTGTGAGGATGACACAGGACCTGGCAACCTTTAGTTCTGTGTTACCTAAGTTCACCATTAGTCGGAGTCACCTCAATGGCAGCTAGCAAAAAATTACTGTTTGAGAGGAGAACTGAGATATGAACTTGATACAATATACCACATATTAAAATGTTCAAAGATCTCATGTTTGCCATGAATGAATAGGAATTGAAAATACGACTTTCAAATAGCTAGAAGGAAAAAGAAAGTAAGAGAAATTTCATCATTCCAATAAAAAAAGAAACAGGAAAGGCAGAAAAAAAAGAACAGTGAATATGAAGTATAATATTGGAATTATGTCTAAATGTATGAGTAATAGCAAGAAAAAGGGATTAATACCTAAGGAAAAAACATGTACACTCAGCTTAGACTTGCAAATCCAGCCATATCTTATTTATAAAAGAAAGTTAAAACATAATGATAGAAACTTTTAAATTATGCAAATGAAGAAATTTCTACTGTCTAATGACTACAGGAACAACCCTCTGCCAGATACTGTTGATACAGAAATGATTAAGATTCCTTGCAGTCTGGTGAGAGAAACAGCCCAGTTAATGAATCAGTTATCAATTGCTGTATAACAAATGACCCAAAAATGAAGTGCCTTAAAAGAACAAGCAGTTACTTCGCTCACAGGTTTCCGGGTTGGCAGTTTGGGGTTCTTCTGGTCTGGGCCAGACTCAGCCGCTCTCGGCTGGGCTCCCTCATGTATCTGGAATCAGCCACCATGTCAGCTGGCGGGCAGAGGGCCTGAAGTCTTCTCAGCTGGATTCTCTCTCTAATGGTCTCTTGTCATTTATTAGGGTGGCCTGGGCTGTTCCCATGGGTTCTCAGTGTTTGAAGAGCAGCAAGAAGGCAAGGAGGAGCCCTGGTGGTGCAGTGGTTAAGGGCTCAGTTGCTAAAGGAAAGGTAATCAGTTTGTACCCACCAGCTGCTCTGTGGAAGAAAGACATGGCACTCTCCTTCTGTAAAGATGACAGCCTTGGAAATCCTATGGGGCAGTTCTACTCTGTCCTTCAGGGTCACTATGAGTTAGAATATACTTGAGAGTGATGGGTTTCGTTTTTGGTAAGAGAGCAAGTCACGATGTGTCTAATTATGTTCGGTCTCTGCTTCTATTGGTCTTTGTACTGTTCCAAAGGCCAAAGCAATCATAGATCAGTCCAAATTCAAGGAGTGGAGGAAGAATCTTGCTCTTGAGAAAGGGAGATATAAGTCATATAATATGTATGGATACATACATATTAGAACATGTGGCCATTTTTGCTATCCATCACAACATGTAAATGCAACCAAGTTTGTCCCTAGTTGTGGCAGAAGCGTTTCTTAAATACAATAGAGTGTGGAGCAGGGTGGGAAATTCTACCAGGTGTAGGGTCGGAAAGGCTTCCACCAGGAAGTGATGCTTGACCTAAATTTTGAAATACGAGTGGATGGTTAGGAGATTTTCTTTTTTTATATATTTCCAACCACTTGCCCACATTCTACCATCTGTCGTCACACAAAGCGAGCCCTCTGCTCCCACGTTGACATCTTTATTTTTTTCCTTCAAATCCTCAGGCTCTCCTCTACCTACCAAGCACAACTTCCCAAACCCTGCCTTAAAATGTTTCAACAATTTGCTTGTTCCTTTTCTAATTGCCCCTTGGACAAACAAGGAGATCAAGCAGAGGACAGTGGACCTTTCCCCGAGGGCTCTCCTAAGCCTCCCAGGCAGGTTAACCATAGACGTCCGGAGTCTCAGTGCTTTTCTGTGATGATGTAATCCTACCCTTTTTAGTGGCTCCAAGGGAGAAGCGTGTGGACAGGCCAAGAGGCTTCACAGGGTTTAGAGTCAGGAGGTCAAGAGAGAGTGGCCTAGACACCACCACTGAGTGATGGTACCTCCAGGCAACAGACCAAAAACTCCATTCTGCACGGATAGCTACGAAGGGTGAGTCTTTTGGAAGAGTTTTCTTTTATTTAATCAATAGATATATATTGGGTATCTCCTATGGGTGGGGTTCTGTCTCACTTTCTGGGACTACCAAATATGAGGCAGACCTTGTCTTTGTCCCCAAGTTATTTACAACACATTTGGAAGACACAAATTGGAAATTGAGCATCTCCTATGACTCAGTGCTATGATGGAGGATTACTAAAAGATTACTAGGTCCTCTGAATACATAAACCAGAAGCACAGACTGGGTACCTTGGAGGAGGAACCAGTCAACAGGAAGGGAGAGAATGTCTACTAGTCAGAGGGAACAGCCTGTGTGAAGCCTAAGTGGCAAAGGAGGCCTGAGAGGTGTTCAGAGTGGACATTGTGTTTCTAGGGCTGGAGAGATTTGATTCAGGGCCAGAGAAGAGGTTTGGGAGAAATAGCGACTCATTATACTCTTCTATTTCCTCAACTCACAGTTTCCTTCCTCTTAGATGTTGACTTCTTTAAGTGAACATTTCAATTCATTTTTAAGATATAATTTCCCTCCTCCCAGCCTCCTAGCCTCTCCCACAACAGTTGCCATATTTTTTCCTAGTGCGCTGTTTAGATTCAAACTGGGCCCTTGGAACTGAGCGATGTCAGCGATGATGTCACACAAGAGTTACTGGAAACCTTGGTGCTCACTCAGATCCCAACTGCTCTTTGTGGGTCTGAGGTCTCCTGTGGGAGAGCGACTTTGGATACCAAATTACAAACGGTTCTGCCTAAATCAAGGTCCCCAACTTGTGAGAGTTTGGGACATCATCTCTACGTGGGAGGAGGAGAAACATCTTGCCGGTGACCATCCTTCGTGGTTCATCTTCACCCAGCCAGAATGGAGCGGCAATACATGAGGAAGAGGCCTTTCTCTAAGGCCCGAGGTAAGGGCGGGAGGAAAATTCAGTCTGTGCGATGGGTGCTGGGCAGCAAGGGGTTTGATTCACCCTGGAAACAAGGACCACAAGGGATCACCGAGGCTTTCACCTGAAAAAACTTCCTGTCAATTAGTAAACAGTAAGAAATTATAGTGTGAATAAATAAACGAAGGAATAAATATGTAAGTGAAGTATAGAATTCTACTGTCATCTGAGGGGCTTTCCATAACAGTAGCAGACAAGTCAGATTGGTGAACTCTCCTGCTTTGTTAGTGGAAAGAACGCAGGTGGGCAACTGGGGCAGTGGGTATAGAACCAGGGAGAAGGGTGGTTACAGAGACTTGTACTTAATTTTTTCATGAGAATGAATTAATATATCATGCGAATTAAAAAAATATATCAAATTTATCAGGAGGTTTTGGGAGTGGGTGGTGTGATGGAGCACAGTACGACACGTTCATTCAGAGTTCCCAGTCAATGTAAGCTGCCACAGTCCTCAGCCTGGACTCAAGCAGAAGAAGGTCCAGGAAGGCCCTGCCCCTCTAGCTCTAGGGATTTCCCTTCTCCTCCAAGGTCTCCTGACCATCTTTACCGAAGGGTTTAACATTTCTTCTAGGTAAAGACAGCTATAGTATAGATCGTTTTTTTTTCTCTTGTAATTGCAAAGTTTTATTTTTTTTAATTGTGTTCAAAATATACATAAAACATAACTGAATAATTGCTAATGTATGAGTCAGTGATACTCATTACATTCTTCAAGTCATATAACCATTCTCAATATCCTTCTCCAAACTTTTCTACAACCATTAACATAACCTCAATGCCCCAGTGGAAAAACTTCCCCTTCCCCCTGCCCACAACTGGCAACGACCAATAATCCTTGCTTTCTATATATTTGCTTATTTCATATAAGTCAGATCGTACAGTATTTGCCCTATACTTAGGGCAAATACTAACTTATTCCATTTAGCATGATGTTTTCAAAGTCTAGCAGGAAAGAATTTTAAAATTCCAACTATAGCTAACCTCAGCTTCTGCTATCATTCTTAGTTATCCATTCTTTCTCCGACTAGTCTGCCCCCGCCTTGTCTTCTTTGTTGCTGCCCCATTCTGCCCTTCAGTGGCTGAGCCCTGCTTTCTGCTCCCTCCTTGATCTCTGTATCCTTCTAACCAACTGCTGGCATGTTCCATCTCTGAATCTTGTCTCTCTCTCAAGCTTTCCCTCCATCCAACGCACCTGACCTAGCTCCATCTCTTTCTGCATCCTGAACTCTGCAGTCGTTCCCAAAGATTCAGAAACATACAGAGGCCTTTAGGTTGACATAGACAACCCACTGAGACATACACAGCGGAGGAGGCTGTGTGTTCTCCATCTGAAGTTCTCGCATCAAGGTTCTCAGATACGGCCATCTCTTTCTGCCTCACTTCATCTACTAAGGACTGGGCTTCTATTCCGAGAAAAACAATTTTCATCTTCTACTGTGGCTGGGTTAAGAAGGGTGCAAGGAAGAGGTATACGTGTAAGAATCATAACTAAATATACACATTCTTCTCTTTACGTATAACTCCTCTATAAAAAGCCTTTCAGTAAAAAGAGGATGAAAAGAGGTGACCATTGCTCTGGAGTGTTTACCCTCCAAATTTACTAAGAATATCACCCGCATACAAAACATCAAGTCACACATTTATTATGAAGCTTCATGGGAATGAGGTCATTTCTAAGTTCCAAAGGAACAAATTCATTGGAATTCAATAAATGTGGAATTAAAGAAAAATAACTTCTTAAAAAATGAACTACCATAAACAGTGCCACTTTACAATGGAGACTTTGTCTTCCACAGCAGTGCCCCCAAAAGGTGGTGGGTCTCTGGGGAAGAAGAAAGAAAGCATGGGGTCTGCAGAGGTGGAGGATGTGGTGATGGAGAGGCCTCCAGGGGTCCCTATGACCAAAGCTTTGGGGTCACAGGTGAGAATAAGGACCCTGAAAGCTCAACTAAATTAACTCTCTATTCTCAGAGGTCTCTATCCAAGAGGAAAATGTGCAACAGTCAACAACGTCCCATGAAAAAAGTCGAAGCTCCAGGCCCAGGAAGATTCCAAAACAATCCGAGAACGCTTCTCCTTCCTCTTCCACCGAGCAGACCTCTCACTCCTCCAGCTACGGGGCTGCCCCAGGAAAGCCATGGGTCAGGTGCGCATATTTCACCAAGGTGCGCACGGTCAAGGGGGTGGCGGTCTCCTGGCAGACCAAAACCTCCTTTGCCCCCGTGGGCAAGATGCCCCAGGTCTTTGAAGCCGAGCTCTCTGAGGAGAGCACCATCGGCTCTGCCCCAAGTCTGGCCAACACTGAGTCCCTGGTCAGCACCCTGGAGCCCTGGCAGGAGGGGCCCCAGACCTGTACCCAGGAGCCCACTGACCAACGGGAGGAGCATGCTGAGAGACCCCGTGCAACCACCCCGGAGTGGCTGGTGACCCGTGAGCGCGGCTTCCGCTGCGTGGCCTGCTACCGCGTGTTCGAGTCCCGGGAGGCCCTGGTTGCGCACGCGGCGCGTGGTGTGACTCAGGGCTTCAGCTGCCGGGTCTTCTTTGAAGAGCTGCTGGAGAGGCGGCTGCCACGCTCAGTGCAGCGCAGGCCCAGACGCTGCCACCAGCTGGCCAGGCGTTGCCTGATGGCTGCCAAGAAGAGGGAGGTGAGGGAGAAGAGAGCGGTCTGCAGACGCCTGGAGGAGCAGCTGGAGAAGCAGAGAGAAGAACTGAAGAGGCTGAGGCACCAGCTGGACAGGCTGAAGAGGCAGGAGACCAGGCTGCAGAAGGAGCAGGCACACCACCGAGGCCAGAGGGGGAAGCGCCTGAAGACGTGCTAGAACCCCGGGACTAGGAGGAGCAAGGCCTTTGGGCTGGAAACGTGGGCCCTTCAGGAGAGACCTCCATTCAGGTTCGTTTCACCCAGCTCCCCTGGAAGATCCTACCCTCCTTCCCCTGTGACCCCAAACCTCCCAACCCAAGTGCACAGAGAGCTCCAGCCCTAAGGGGGATCTGGATGGAAGAAGCCCCAGATAGCTGACCGCAGACACCAGGTCCCCTCAGAGGCTCCCCTGGCCCAGGAGAGGATAGGACAGGCCTCATCTGGATGGTGAGATCTTGGGACCCTAAGGATGAGCGCAGCATAAATAGGGAAAGGGAAATGGGATTTCAGTGGGACTTGGGAGGATTGGGGGGGGCCCTGCTGAGGTGTGATGGTGAAGGGGGTGTCACTGAGTTCTTTGGAGAAGAAGGAATCAGAGAGATGGCAGGCTGTTGGGAAACATGTCTGCAGGTGAGCAGTGGACATAAAGCCCTAAACAAACAACTCTGGGTCCCTTCCCAGCAGTATAGAGGCAGAGAAAGAGGCAGGGCTTGGTAGGAGGAGAGGAGGGCAGGTTGAAGGAAAATGAACTCACCCAAGCCATGTCTTCTGGGCTCCTAGGGTGAATTTGGGTTTATGATTGGGATGCATCCTTTTTGCCACATTAGGGGAATGTAAGTGGGAGGTGGTGTAGAAAAATCCCCCTGGGTGTTAACCATTTGTGGATAAGAGTTGATCCAGGGCTTGCAGGATATTTCCTGTAGAGCATGTCCTAGGGTAAGGGGTAGAGCTTTGGAACTTTTTCTTCTCCTTAAAATCAAGCTGTACATTCCGGTTCTTGACATGTCAAACAAACTTGCTAATTTTTTTTTGTTTTCCTGTGGTCAAATCCGACCTGTCGCGAGGTCAAAGAACTGGAAGAAAAAGGCCCTCTGAGGTGAAAGAACCAAAAGAGAGGACAGGCTTCAAACCCAGGGAGAACAGCAAGAACACAGGTGATCAGAGGTAATGGTGGGAAGGGGCAGATTCAGGCCCAGACTCAACAGTGGACAACAAAGCCCCAGTCTCAGTCGCGACATCAAATCCCAAGTCTGGGGAAGCCCTGGACATGACAGGGGTGTATCCATCTCTCTAGGAAATGAGACCACAAGTATCACAGGGAACCCCCCAGGGGCAGAGAAATGGAGGGCAGGGCCTCTAGGATGGGCACCTCCGTCCACAGTCTGTCCTGTGTGTATTCCTCAGAGTGACAGGGACGGCTCCTGCGAGGCAGAGGGTCACAGGCAGAAAAGAACCAAGGTGTTCAGACCTGGTAAATTCTGCAGTCTCCTAAGAATCCAAACCGAAAACTCAGAGATTCTCAGAGGTATCAGGGTGGGAGGGGTTGGCATTCCCAGGCTGGGGAGAGGCTGGCTGGGGAGGTGCTGGTTTCTGAAATCTTTTCATCAACGTCTTTCTTCTTAAAAGCTACCTTCCCAGTTGATGTCCTCTATGATCTAGGCTCAGACCTGAATGGGGCCTACAATGCACAAAGGTGGGTTATCCAGTGGGGCTAGGCAGGGAGGAGGTGGAAGCAGCATATTCAGGAAAGAGAATCTTCTAGAGGCGCATGAGTTACCTAGTGGATTGCACGTGGTGTCCAGCCTTCTACATTTAGCTGTAGACGTGTACTTGCAGGACGTATCTGAGGGGTAACTCTACTGACTTCCCAAAGTTATTTTTGGTCATTTCCAGTTATAGAGACCAGAAGAACTCACTGGCTCCAAGAACAACAAGAAATCCACTGGATCTGATTATTACTTTCTGCGGTGTGCTCTCCTGCCAGTGATTCAAATCTTTTGTCTGTCATTCTGGAGAATTTTCACCTATTTTAAATATCTAACAAAACACGTTAAAATATACATATATCTATGATGTTTATGAATTTCCAAAGCTCTGAAATTGTTTTTTATCACATTTGCAAGATCACAGATTTGTGTGACAAAAAAATTTATGTCAGGGTCCCACCCTCATATGTAATTTGGTCCTGCTCCCCCAAGGTATCCAATGTTAATAGACACACGTGTATCCTTCCCTACACCTCTCTGCAGGGACACATATACACAGTCACAGGTACACAAGTACATCTGCTGGGGTGTTTACTTTTATGAAAGCCTGGTCACACTCCACCCACATTGCTCTCGCCCCTTATTTCACTTGATATTCTACCTTGATTCTCTGTAAGTCATTAGATATGGCACTGCCACTATATTTTTTGATCTTTTAACTTACATGAATAATTTAAATAGATGATATCAATTCAGTACACTTTATCTGGACTTCTACATGTTCTTGTCAGAAGCTATCAAGTCAGTTCTGACTCACAGTGGCCCTTTGCACCACAGAACAAAACACCACCCGGTCACGTGCAATCCTAATAATCTTTGCTCTATTTGAGCACACTGTTGCAGCCACTGTATCAATCTCATTGAGGGTCTTCCTCTTTTTCACTGGACCTCTGCTTTACCAAGCATGATGTCCTTTTCCAGGGACTGGTCCCTCCCTCTTGATAACATGGCCAAAGCCATCCTTGCTTCTAAGGAATATTCTGGCTTTCTCCCTTTAAGACAGATTTATTCGTCCATACGTAACACTACTAAAATGGAAACATTATCATCCATGCTTTTTAAGTCCACTCTTCCTGCGTGTTCTAGCTCTCCTCCCCCTGTTCTTTCCCGCAAGTGAATCCAAGATAATTCAGGTTAACAGTGTGGTAAGTAGTCTCTCTTATCCTTGCTTAAACAAGCACACGGACTTATACACACTCATAAACATAAACAGGTATTCAAGCATATTCAAACAATTGATATTGTTTAACCCAGAAATGCTCATTTTATATACACTTCTCTGCATGCACCTAGATTTTTTCAGTAATAAATAATACTTCACAGATATTTTTCCCACTCAACTACTACAACTCATTTATTGATGATGTAGCTTTACCATAAGTTATCTATCATTCAACTATCAATGTACAGTCAATGTTTGGTCAACACTAATGATAACTATCCGTTGTGTACTACAGGATCTGTTTCTGTGGAATAGACTCCATAGAGTGAGATTTCCAGCTCAAAGTATGTTTTAAAAGTACAGAGCCATGGCCGTGTCTTTCCCCTAGAGGCTGTCCTAAAGCACCTTTCCAGCCATGTCTCAGGGTATCCTTCTCCCCACAGCCCAGCCAGCCATAGATGGTGTTGATTTTTAAATTGTGCCAGTTTCACTGGGACTTTGATATTTTCTTAACTAGCAGTGTTTTTGAGCAACTTGGACTATGTTTATTGGGCATGTGGATTTGCTGTGAACGATCTTTTTGAATTCACTGCTCATTTTTCAAGTGCTTAACTTTTATCCTTCTGTGTAAAATGGAAATTGTTATTAAGTCTTATCATCTCCATTTCACATGATTTTCCAAATCTATCATTTGTGTATCACATTTTCTCAAGCTTTGTCCCCCAGAACGATCACTTGAGTCAGCACCGTTTATTAAATAAATATAATTTTCTCAAAATAGCGCCTTTGTATCAATGGTTATTGTGACTTCTTAGCAGATTTTGTTTCATTGGTCGACTTGTCAGTTTCTATGCTATGTAATATCAATTTTTTCTGTTACCTGAGGAGGTAGACACCTGTCAGTATCCTGCTTTTTCATGTTTTTCTTCTCTATACCTTTTAAAGCAGCCGTGGTGTTGCAGTGATTAAGTGCTCATCTGCTAATCCAAAGAAGGTTTGGCAGGTCGAACCCACCAGGGGGCACTGAGGGGAAAGACCTATTGTTCTCCTCCCATAATGATCACAGCCTAGAAAACCCTATGGGGCAGTGAAATGGGATCACTATGAGTCAGAAATGGACTCCAAGTCTCCTAACACCAGCAACATCCTCTGCTATCTACTGTACTATTTGTAGCATATGATCACTGTATACAATTCAAAAACAACTATCTTAATATTCTGACTGGAAATACATTCCACTTATATATTAGTTTTAGGGACCTCCATTTGATTGACAAGACTTCTCATTTGAAAATATGGCATTTTTTTGCATATATTCAGGTTTCATTTTATGTATTTTAGTACATTAGTTTTCGTCATAGAAGTCCTTTGCTGCTCTGGTCAAAACAATGTTTTCCTAAATATTTTACAGTTTTGAACACAGTTTGATCCAGTCAAGTAGTAGGGGAAAGAGAACGGTCTGCCCTTCTCACCCTTGCCAATTTGAGACCCTCATGTCTATGCTGGAGACAAACTATTGATTTTGATGTATTTGTCTTTTATTCAGGTATGCAATTATATCATCATTATTTGAAAAATCTCTTATTATACTTATACTAGTTATTTAAATTTTCCAGTTTATTCCTTCACCTGAAAACTATGTTGAGTGATACCAAAATTTTTGTCTAGTTCCAAATTTATCAGAATGAGTTGAATATTAATTTTCCATTTAACTCACACCTGCTAAGTTTGGGGAGAATCTATTATGCCCCAATAGATAACTACTACTCTGACCTGCTGACCATTATTGGAATCACACACAACTTGTTTCTGACAGTTAAGTACTTCCACCTGGCCTCTGTGGAGCTGGGATCCCATGATTTGCATTGCTACTAGGCAGCCCAGCTCCCACTAACAACCTGAGCCTATAGACGATTGTTGCTGTTAGTTGTCATCAAGTCATTTCTGACTCATGACCACCCCATGTGGGCATAGTAGAACTAACTGTTCAATAGTGTTTTTAAGGCTTTCATCCTTTAGTAGCAGATGGCCAGGACTGTCTTCCAAGGACCCTCTGAGTACGTTCAAACTGCCAAACTGCCAGACTTTCGGATAATAGTCAAGCACTTAACTGTTTGTGGTGTCCAGGGACTCCCTACAAAGTATACATATTGGAAAGCTCTGTGTTGCTGGTGCTCCCCTCATCTCCGCATTCCTTATTCTTCTGATGAAATGGGTATCCTTCAGGACCTCCAAGAAATGGTCTTATAGAAGACTAACTCAGACGTGCCCACATATTGGAGGCTTTTAATCCCTCTTCCAACATCTGACACAGCAGGTCTGGCATTTCGATTTCAGAGAATGTGGGCCATTGCCTTTTCTAAGCTTCCAAAAGCAATCCCACAGCATATTAAACCCATTTCCAGAACCCTTGCTACGGCAATAAATCCTTGTCAACAAACTCTCCTTGACCCAACTTTATATTAAACGCCCCTTGACTCAGCACCTTCAGCACCCACTCCTCAGCACACCCCCGTCCTGCTCACACAAGGCAGCCAGGTCTTGCAGCTCCTTCAGTGTACAGTCCCTCCCCGCAACCACAACCAACACTTCCCCGGTGGCTATGCTGGTATCTGACAACTAAGTATCTGGACAAATGCATGGGACACTATCTCAGGACTCTGCAAAGGAAAGTGTTGAAGGTGGATGGGGGCGGGGCGGAGCCAGAACATAAAGTATGAACATTCCAGAGGCTGAAATTAAATGAGCCCAAATCTCACAGCTGCACACCCGTTGTGGACAGAAACAGCCCCGAGAGAAGCCCTCTCTCATATAAATGGGATAGAAGGTCCACAAAGGAGAGAGACAGGCAGCTGGGCAGGTGGGCAGACACCTGAAACTCTGGCAGAGGAGAATCCTTCTCTCTGACCAGAGTATGGAAGAACCAAATATTGTAGAGAAAGCTCCATTACATTTTCTCTCTCTCTGCTGTTAACTGACACCTAGTCAATTCTACCTCAAAGGGTGAGACTTTTCAAAAGCTGATCGCCAGGCTTGTCTTCTGAGGCGCTTCTTGACAGGTTCAAACTGCCAGCCTTTTGGCTGGTTGTCCAGTGCTTTGGCCCCATAGGCAGAACCAGTCACTGATGTGCACAACAGAATGAGGAGATTAAAGCCCCAGCATTCCCACCAGTGGGCCAGGAAAGCACTCCTTCTGAACTCAGAGAGCAGAAGAGAAAGAGAAAGAGGAGGCTGTGCAAGAAAGAGATTCTGCAGACTTGCTATGAACTCCTGGTTCACCCCTCAGGTGCGTATCCATTGCCCTGACCCAAAGAAGCATTATCAAATCCTTTAAGACCCGCACTATGGGTTAGAATGCCATCAAGGTTCCATACTGAGTGGCGCTCACATAGATTAGACTTTAATACAGCTGCAAAGCCTTCAAAAATTGAACTAACATTTCAACCATAGAATACAGAAGATGGGACAGAACTTGGAGCCTGAACATAACTGGGTCAATCGACTGCTAAAAACAAAAAAATTCTCCATAAAATTTAAGCAGGACTTGTACTCTCAAAATCATAAGAAACAGATTTTAAAATGCTATTCTAATCCAAGAAATAACAGGGACACTTTTTAAATAAATGGAAAGATAATAGGTGCTATTTGCAAATGAAAATTTTACATGTTAAAAGTACAATCGTAGAAATCAAAAATTCAGTTGATATTTTCACAATAGCAGAATGGTGATGACAGAGAAAAAAACTAAATACTTGAAATAGATCAGTAGAAAATATCCATTCTGCAAACTGAGAGGAAAATATGGAAAAAAATGGACAGTGCCTCAAGAACTAGACAAAAAGCTTATTTATTGGAACTCCAGAAGAAGTGGACAAAACGTGTGGTGAAGAAAATAGTATTTGAAAAAATACTGGCTGAACACTTTCCAAATGTGGTGAAAGACATAAACTTACAGATTCAAGAAGTTCAGCAAACCACAGCAAGTTAAAGAATTCCATGCCCCAATACCGAATTTGCACAAAAATATTCTGCGGGTTATGGGTTTTTTGCCAACCCAGTGGGCCTTACGCCACATCCCAAGTATATTTGTAAGTACATTACTAATATATATATATATTTTTTAACAGCAGCATGTAAAAAGAAAAAAACAGTGTACTGAACTTACAGACATACCCGGGAGGGGAAAAACAGTTGACACACACATATATATATAAATCAACTGCAGAATAACAAAGGTCAAGAAAATACTCAGGAAGGAGGTAGAGAGAAAACAACACATTTCACCTGAGAAAAATAATTTGAATGACTCTGTATTCACTATCAGAAGCCATGGAAGCCAAAAAAAAAAAGATTGTGAAACAACATTTTTTCAACCCTGAAAGATGGAAATATTAACCCAGAATTCTATGTATCATGTATCTATGTATCATTACCTTCAGGAGTAAAGCTCAAATAATGCCATTCTTAGGGGAAAGAAAACTGAGAGAATTCATCACCACCAGACTTCTAAGTGAAACACTACGGGAAGTACTTCAGGTGGTAGACTTGGAATTTCAGTTGTTATTTAAGGAAAGCAGAAAACGTGGAAACTATGTGGTTAATATACTACGTCAACACTGTAGTTACTGCACAACATGGCGCTGGACAAGCCTCTTTGGAAAGTTTTTCCAGTCTCTTGGAAATGCTTGGAAATACATCCTGGCAAATCATTAGTAGAGAATGGAATTAATTTTGACAATACCTGAGAGATGTCTGTAGTCAAGTCTCGTCAATAAACTGGAAAATAAATTTACTGACTGAAACTAAGGTGTGGCAACAAAACATGAGTCTCAGTTCCCGTGTGGCCATGAGCTGGCTGTGAAGGCCAGCCTTCCCCAGAGAGGCACTTCAAGCACATTGGGGGCAACAGCTTCCTGTTGTTATTGCTAGGTGCCATCGAGTGGGTTTCTGAGTCATTGCGGCCCAGTGTAAAAGGAGAACTGCCCTGATAGGGTTTCCTGGTTTGTAATCTTAATGGAAGCAGTTCGCCAGGTCTTTACTCCTTAGAGCCTTTTGGTGGGTTCAAAAAACTAACCTTCAGTTAACAGCCGAGTGCTCAAACTTGGCACCACCTGGGCTCCTTGGAGCAATGGCAGCACCACAGAATTTGGTAGAAACCTTCCCATAGGCCTTCTCTGAGAGGTAACCCGTTGCTTAAGGACCAAGTTTAGGTTTTATATATACTCATTCTACATAAAGTCTAGATAAGAATTACAGTGCTTCCTTGAGCGGACAATATTGTATATGCCCTCCATAAACAAAATGTGTCAAGGCAAAGTTTAATATTAAACCAAGGCATTTCCCATCAGTCCTTACCTGAGAGGGTCTTCGTGAGAATTTCCTGAGACTCTTGGAAAAGGACTTAGTAGACACTGCTTTCTTTTTACCTCTTCACTCCTGAACAGAAACCGCTGCTAAGAGGTCATGCGTAAAGCTCCAAACGCCTCTTCTTATCCTGAATGTAAGCCGTGTAATAAGACCAGGAACTAGGCATTCAGCTGGGTGAAGAAACCCAGGAGTACTTCCTGTCTTCAACACCTTCCAGTTCCAGTGAAATCCTGTTACGAGTCACTAGATCAGCCCAGGAGCTGGAAGACTGAAATTCCTGGTCCTCTGACAACTGGGAAGGGCAGGGTGGGGTTAGGCAGAGCCTCCTTGACCATCACTTGCCCCAAGAGGCTCTGGAGGCTGCTTCATGTTCTAAGTCAAAGGCCCTTCCAGCCCAGGCACATAAGAGCAGGGGAAGACTTTGTCCATTGAAAGAAGAGATGGGCACAGGAGTGGCAGGTTTTAGGGCACTCAGCATTGGTCAGCTTTGCGACTTCAGGACATCCTGGCCCATGGTCGCCTTCACACCTGGGCCTTTATAGCCTCTTCACCTCTCCGTCCTTCCCAGTTTTCTCCCAGCACCATGAGCTGTGGCTTCTGCTAGTTTCAATGATTTCAGTATTTCAGTAGCTCCTCACCCCACTCAGGGGAGGCAGTTTTGCAGACTGCAGGACACAAATCCACAGTGCTGTTTACGTGTCCTTCAGCAGAAACACTTCCGAGGGTACAAGTTGGCCTCAGAGATTCTGAGACCCAGGCAGAGAGAAGCCCAGGGGGAGGGTCACTGGCTTCAGGAAGTGTCAGCACTCTCAGGGTCATGTCCCTGGGGTCATGCCCAACTGCAGGAAAAATGAAGTGGGCTCTGAGGCTCTGTGTGTTGACCGTCCAGTACACTGGCCCTGGAAGCCTTGGAAGGATTCTGTCTTAGTCTAACCCAGCACTGGGGAAATCCTCACAGGGTAACAGCAGTGATACGCCTGGGGATCTTTATTCTAAAAGTCTCAAAGCAGTTGATACAGTCTTGTGAGGTGGGAGATGAGAAAGCTTGGGACCACCGAGAGAGGATGGCAAAAGAAGGAAGCCTTTATCACTCCCTCTGTTCAAGTTTTTTTTTTTTTAATTCCAACTGGGGCTCCAAACAGGTCTTTGTTGTTAAAGTTGTATTTCTCTGTGTTAATTTATGATCCTTAACTCAAATCTAGAGTTTCGAGCTCATTTTGATAATTCCTCTTTAGTCTGTGGAGACAGGAGTCTGCCGTCAGCCAGTGGTGAGAGTGGAAGAAATAAAGTCCCTAGTCCAGACTGGGGCAGGCTCTGCTGCTCCGCAAACTAGGGGTGTGGTCCCTGAAGAGCCCTTCTGAGGACAGCACAGGAGGGGCGTCCCGCCTGGAGAAAGGGCAGAGGGGGGTGGGGGATTGTTTGTGTGAGCAGTGTGGGCTCTGTGGCTTTGCCTTCTCCTCCTGGAAGTGCAACCTGGGGCCCTTCACGTGCAGAGCCAGAGTCCTAGGGTGACCACAACTCTCCCACCCTTTCTGGGTCACCCTCTGGACCCAAGTCCCCATACGCCTCCTCTGCCCTCCTATCCCAGCATAAGCACTGTGACTGGGCTCAGGGGTGTACCCTGGGACTTGACCTCGGTAGACTCAGGCTTCCCCTAGTTCTGGTGGGACCTGTGAGCCTAGCGGGTCTGAGTTCAGGGAAAGCCTGGCGAAAGGCTCCTGCAGCCAGCTCCTTCCTGATGCACGTGAGATTGTGGTGGGGCAGCCTCCGACCTGGCACCTCCCCTGGGCGCCCCTCTCCACACAGCCCTGCCCAGTTCCCTCCCCCGCCCCCGCAACCGCCCAACCACATCCTCCTGCCTCCTAGTTCTAGAGGAGTGCTCTTTGGATGCCCATTTGCAACTGGCACCCCATGGCCCTGCACGGAGTCAATCCAGCTAATGACCTCAACCTGAAGTGCACAACTTTGAAACTGCTAGATACGTGGGAAATGAACAAAAAAAAAAAAAAGAGGAGAAACACTTAACAAGAAAAACAGTTACAAAAAAAGTTATATGGGACTGTATTCTCACATCATGGACTCAAAGAGGCTGGGTTGTATTTTTGTTTGCAAACAAGTCTTAGATAAGGGAATTGGTACCAGGAATAGATGTAGAGTTTGACTTTGGAAAAATGAGGGAAAATCTGGGATTGATTAATTGACGTGGATGAGACTGAAAATAGTGATAACAACATAACATTCAAAGATGAAATCCTAGCAGCCTAGAACATGCAGTGGAAATTTTTCTAAGTAGCACCAGAAAAGACCTTTAATCACTACACAAAATGGGTCAGTAGTTCAAGATCTCCCTAAGAAAATAGGAGGCCGAGACCACTTTCATTCAGGTTGCAGCAAACAGGCAAGAAACAGAGCATTTTAGTCTTGTGCAAAGTCAGAAAAGAAGAGAAAAAGATGAGATGCTCCTCTACTTCATCCCTAAGGCTAGTTTAATATTGACACCAAATTAGACAAGGATCGTAGAAGAAGAGTTACAGGGCAAGCACACTAAGTAACTGAGATGCAAAAACCTACATAAAATACTGGCAAAGGAAATCCAGCAAAGTATAAACCAGGTAATACGCCATCATCAAGGGGGTTTATCATCAGCATGCAAGCTTGAGTGAACATTAAAGATTTAATAATTTAATTCACCATAAGCACAGATGGAAGAAGAAAAGACATGTTCACCTCAAGAGATGGGGACAAAGCAGTTGATAAAATCCAATCACACTGAGAGATAAGGACTCTGAGCAATCATGGACCAGAAAAGGAGTTCCTTAAGTTGGAAAAATACAACTGGCATGATAGTTCATGGTGAAATGTGGGACATTCTCTTTAAAATTAATTAGCATTAAAATAAGGATGCTTTCCCAATTTGAAGACTGGCGTCTGGCGTCTTAAACATTAGAAAGCAGCCATCTAAGGTTCATCCATTGGTCTCAACTCACCTGGATCAAAGGAGAATGAAGAACACCAAGGACACGAGGTGATTACGAGCCCAGGAGACAGAAAGGGCCACGTGAATCAGTTACTACATCATCCTGAGACCAGAAGAACTAGATGGTGCCCGGCTACAACCAATGACTGCCCTGACAGGGAACACAACAGAGAAACCCTGAGGGAGCAGGAGAACAGTGGGATGCAGACCCCAAATTCTCATAAGATCATACTTAATGGTCTTACTGAGACTGGAAGGATCCCAGTGGTCATGACCCCCAGACCTTCCGTTGCCCCAGGACAGGAACCATTCCCGAAGCCAACTCTTCAGACATGGATTGGACTGGACAATGGGTTGGAGAGGGATGCTGGTGAGGAGTGAGCTTCTTGAATCAGGTGGACACTTGAGACTATGTTGGCATCTCCTGCCTGGAAGGGAGATGAGAGGGTGGAGGGGGTTTAGAAGCTGGCGAAAAGGACACGAAAAGAGAGAGTGGAGGGAGAGAGCAGGCTGTCTCATTAGGGGGAGAGTAATTGGGAGTGTGTAGCAAGGTGCATACGCGTTTTTGTGTGAGAGACTGACTTGATTTGAAAACTTTCACTTAAAGCACACAAAAAAATTCTTTAAAAAAATAAGGATGCTTTCTATCATTATTTATATTAAATATTTAACACTGGAGGCCCAAGCTAGAACAAAGCGACAACAAAAAGAAGGAAAAGCTGCAACTGCTATTACTCATAGATTACAGAAATGCCTCCACAGAAAAATTAACAAACCATTGAAATTAATGCTAGTCAATCATAAATATAAACTAAAAAATAAACTGCATTTCTATGCATCAGCATCAAGCCGACTCTGTTGTAGCTCTTAGTGAAGGCAGAGGACACTGATAAGGAAATAGCAGGATTCGGGTGGGCTAGACAAGGAGGGGAGAACACTATTTTACACCAGGCTTCATGGATAACCATGGGTATGTGTTAGTCATCTAGGGCTGCCATAAGAAAAAAATAACACTATTGGGTGGCTTTAAAGAACAGATATTTATTTTCTCACAGTTCGGGAGGCTAGAAGTAGGAATTCAGGGCATGGCTCATGTCTACTTCAGCTTCTAGCAGCTTCCAGCCACCCTTTGCGTTCCTGGCCTTGTAGATTATCTTCCCCTTTGTCTGTCTCCCTCTTCCCCTGTTTGTGTCTGTGTCTATTCTGTTCTTTTTGTAACTCACAAGGGATTAGGTTTAGGACCCACCCTACACTGGTATGGCCTCATTAAAATAATTTTAAAAATCCCCTATATCCAAATCAGGTCACATTTATAGGTACAGTAGTTAGGATTTCAACGTACCTTTGGGGTTACACAATTCAGTCCATATAGTACCCTCACCAGATATTCTAGGCTGAGAGTACAAATATGAGCAGCTGAGAGTTCTATTTTTTGTCTATATTAGTTGGCTATCACTTGTCTGAGTCCACCCATATAAACTTTGGAGCAACTTATTATGAAGGACCAGGCCAACCTTTATTAGCCATGTCCATTATGTGGGAAAACGCACACATTCCCATCACTGAAGCCCTGAGAAATTCATCGATAAGGGTGGAATGGGGTTGGGACCAAGAATTGTTTCATGGCGTTGATAACATGGCATAGCTGTTAGACATCTACGTGGAGATGGCAGGTAATAATACTGACAGCTAACACTTACTGGTGCCAGGACTCTTGTGAGGGTTTCTCCTTTCTTAAGATACTTGCTCTGCATGATACCCATGTGAGGAATGTATCATTATAAGGCACATTTTACAGATGAAGAACTCAGTACAGAGAGTTACGCTGACATTTGAATAGAAGCCATGAACCAGGAGGAGTTGAAATGGATGGAGGTGTAAACATCACATCCTCAGCTACAGACAGCCACCGACTCACTGAGACATCCTAGAGAGAGGGTGTCTATATAGAGAGAGAGGACTAAGCACTGAGCCTGAGGGCACTCTGACATCTAGAAGCCGGACAGATGAACGGCAGCCAACAAAGCTCTCTGAAGTCCAGTGTGGTTCCTGGAGCATGGTCTGTCCTTTCTCTGGACTGCATTTTACCAGTCCCCCTCCCACCCGCACTGGGTGTCCCCTTCACAATGGCAGGGACAATGTGTACCTTTCACCACTGCGTCCACATGATGTAGACTATTCCTGGCACATGGAATCTTTCTAAATATTGATTGAATGAAAAAATGAAAATGATGAATGAAATCATAGTTTGCTACCCCCACGTGTCTGACAGTTTGTCATATTGTGGGGGCTTGTGTGTTGCTGTGATGCTGGAAGCTATGCCACCGGTATTCAGATACCAGCAGGGTAACCCATGGAGGACAGGTTTCAGCTGAGCTTCCAGACAAGAGAGCCTAGGAAGAAGGACCCGGAAATCTACTTCTGGAAAGCATTAGCCAGTGAAAACCTTAGGAACAGCAACGGAACACTGTCTGATATATGGCCGGAAGATGACCCCCCCAGGTTGGAAGGCACTCAAAACATGACTGGGGAAGAGCTGCCTCTTCAAAGTAGAGTCAACCTTAATGACATGGATGGAGTAAAGCTTTCAGGACCTTCATCTGCTGATATGGCACTTCTCAAAATGAGAAGAAATAGCTGCAAACATCCATTAATAATTGGAACCTGGAATGTACGAATTATGAATCTTGGAAAATTGGAAATCATCAAAAATGAAATGGAATGCACAAACATCAATATCCTAGGCATTCGTGAGCTGAAATGGGCTGGTACTGGCCATTTTGAATCAGACAATCATATAGTCTTCTACGCTGGGAATGACAACTCGAGGAGGAATGATGTTGCATTCATCGTCAAAAAGAACATTTCAAGATCTATCGTGAAATACAACGCTGTCAATGATAGGATAATATCCACACTCCTACAAGAAAGACCAGTTAACACAACTATTATTCAAGTTTACACACCAACCACCAGGGCCAAAGATGAAGAAATAGGAGATTTTTTTCGGCTGCTGCAGTCTGAAATTGATCGAACATGCTATCAAGATGCATTGATAATTACTGGCTATTGGAATGCAAAAGCTGGAAATAAAGAAGGATCAGTAGTTGGAAAATACGGCCTTGGTGATAGAAACAATGCCGGAGATCAAATGATAGAATTTTGCAAGACCAATGACTTCTTCATTGCAAATACCTTCTTTCACCAGCATAAACGGTGACTATACACATGGACCTCGCCAGATGGAACACACAGAAATCAAATTGACTACATCTGTGGAAAGAGACGATGGAAAAGCTCAATATCATCAGTCACAAAACGGCCAGGGGCTGACTGTGGAACAGACCATCAATTGCTCATATTCAAGTTCAAGCTGAAATTGAGGAAAATCAGAGCAAGTCCATGACAGCAAAAATATCCCACCTGAATTTAGAGACCATCTCAAGAATAAATTTGACACATTGAACACTAGTTACCGAAGACAAGACAAGTTTTTGAATGACATCAAGGACATCATCCATGAAGAAAGCAAGAGGTCACTGAAAAGATAGGAAAGAAAGAAAAGACCAAGATGGGTGTCAGAGGAGACTCTGAAACTTGCTCTCGAACCTCGAGCAGCTAAAGCAAAAGGAAGAATTGATGAAATAAAAGAACTGAAGATTTCAAAGGGCCTCTCAAAAAGACAAAGTAAAGTATTATAATGACATGTGCAAAGAGCTGGAGATGGAAAACCAAAAGGGAAGAACATGCTCGGTGTTTCTCAAGCTAAAAGAACTGAAGAAAAAATTCAAGCCTCGAGTTGCGAAAGTGAAGGATTCCATGGGGAAAATATTAAACGACGCAGGAAGCATCAAAAGAAGATGGAAGGAATACACAGAATTATTATACCAAAAAGAATTGGTCACTATTCAACCATTTCAAGAGGTGGCCTATGATCAGGAACCAATGGTACTGAAGGAAGAAAAGTCAAAGCTGTTCTGAAGGCATTGGCGAAAAACAAGGCTCCAGGAATTGATGGAATATCAATAGAGATGTTTCAGCAAACAGATGCAGCGCTGGAGATGCTCACTCGTCTATGCCAGGAAATATGGAAGACAGCGTCCTGGCCAACTGATTGGAAAAAAAAAAAAAAAGAAATATATATATATATATATTTTTTGGAAGAGATCCATATTTATGCCTATTCCCAAGAAAGGTGACCCAAACGAATGTGGAAATTATAGAACCATATGATTAATATCACACACAAGCAAAATTTTGCTGTAGATCTTTCAAAAACGGCTGCAGCAGTATATCGACAGGGTACTGCCAGAAATTCAGGCCAGTTTCAGAAGAGGACGTGGAACCAGGGATATCCTTGCTGATGTTGGATGGATCCTGGCTGAAAGCAGAGACTACCAGAAGGATGTTTACCTGTGTTTTATTGACTATGCAAAGGCATTCAACTGTGTGGATCATAACAAACTATGGATAACACTGGGAAGAATGGGAATTCCAGAATACTTAATTGTGCTCATGAGGAACCTTTACATAGATTAAGAGGCAGTTGTTCAGACAGAACAAGGGGATACTGATTGGTTTAAAGTCAGGAAAGGTGTGCGTCAGGGTTGTATTCTTTCACCATACCTATTTAATCTGTATGCTGAACAAATAATACGAGAATCTGGACTATATGAAAAAGAACGGGGCATCAGGATTGGAGGAAGACTCATTAACAACCTTCATTATGCAGATGACACAACCCTGCTTGCTGAAAGTGAAGAGGACTTGAAGCACTTACTAATGAACATCAAAGACCACAGCCTCCAGTATGGATTACACTGCAACATAAAGAAAACAAAAATCCTCACAACTGGACCAATGTGCAACATCATGAGAAATGGAGAAAAGATTGAAGTTGTCAAGGATTTCATTTGACTTGGATCCACAATCAACAGCCATGGAAGCAGCAGTCAAGAAATCAAAAGACACATTGCATTGGGCAAATCTGCTGCAAAGGACCTCTTCAAAGTGTTGAAGAGCAAAGATGTCACCCTGAAGACTAAGGTGCGCCTGACGCAAGCCATGCTATTTTCAATCACATCATATACATGTGAAAGCTGGAAAATGAATAAGGAAGACCGAAGAAGAGTTGACGCCTTTGAATTGTGGTGTTGGTGAAGAATATTGAATATACCATGGACTGCCAAAAGAACGAACAAATCTGTTTGGGAAAAAGTGCGGCCAGAATGCTCCTTAGAGGCAAGGATGGCGAGACTGCGTCTTATATACTTTGGATATGTTGTCAGGAGAGATCAGTCCCTGGAGAAGGACGTCACGCTTGGCAGAGTACAGGGTCAGCGGAAAAGAGGGTGACCCTCAATGAGGGGGATTGACACAGTGGCTGCAACAATGAGCTCAAGCATAACAATGATTGTAAGGATGGCGCAGGACCAGGCAGTGTTCCGTTCTGTTGTGCATAGGGTCCCTATGAGTCAGAACCAACCCGACGGCACCTAACAACAACAACGACAATCTTTGAATACTTTAAGGGCCTTCGTGTGTAAGAGGGAGAAAATATGATCTGAGTTGATCCTGAGACTATCTCCTAGTGTTAAAGAATGCTGAATAACAAATAAAAAAAAAGGTTCAATAGCAAAGATTTTTGTTAAAAGATTTAAGTATAGGTTGAAGATTACCAGAAACATGCACATTTAATATTTCAACTATACTCAAATTGCTAAAATTATATACTCCTTGCACACAGCAGAATATAATAAAACAATTTGATGTTGTCTGTAAAATAAACAAAACTTTATCATGGAAATATAATATTGAGTGAAAGGAGCAGGATATAATATTTAAGTGAATATACATAAATGTGTGCGACACACATATAAAACCCATTGCCGTGGAGTCTATTCTTACTCATGGTGTTCCCATGTGTGTTGGGGTAGTCTCCAAATTTTCAATGACTAGAATATACTTCTACAAGCAGGACAAAATTAAACGAATATATTTAAACAATAAATGAACAGAAGTGAAAGAATTAAACCTGTGGAGAGGCTGCCCAGGAACCCAAGACTACAATAACATTGGTATGGAAAGCAGAATGATGGTGTCGGGAAGCCTGGTGGTCACATGCTTCCAGCTCGAAAGAGAAGAGCAAATAAACCAGGGGAGAAGACAGTGAGCCAGAAGAGTGGGAGAAATCAAGTATTTATCGAGTGCCAACCAAGGCTGAGCCTCTGCTGATGGCATGTAGTCCCTCATTTAAACCTTAGAAGGATGTAATGGGTGGGATAGACCTTGTTATCCACTTTCATCATGCAAACATTTTATAAATTTGAACAGTAGCATGTTACAAAAACAAATTAGAAAATAGAGAAAAGTATAATAAAAGAATACGCCTCATCCGTTGAGTACTATTATGTTGCCCCAGCAGCTGCTCATCGTTGTTGTTGTAAACATACCACACAACCTTTGGTGACTGAACAACTGACAGTAATTACCATTAATTGGCTGTGCAACCCTGCCCTTAATCAATGTGACTTTCCTACCACTGTTAACCAGAACTCAGTCTCCATATGCAGGAACACCACTTTATTTCCTCCTTCCTGCCCCTGGTAACCCCTAATAAACTTTTATGTCTACACATTTGCTTGTTTTTGTAAAAGACGGGTGTTTGCATCTGAAAGTTCACGACAAGCCACAAGGGTGAATTCATGTGGTAGCAGAAGTTATTTGCAATACATATATCCTAATACTGACTTGGTTCTGGAATACATAAAGAACAATCCAAAAAGGAAAAAGGAAGCGGACAGTTCAATAGAAAAATGAGCGAATACTTGTACACTGTATAAAAGATTTCTATATGGCCAAGAAACATATGAAAAGTGACAAAACTTCACTGGTTATCAGAGAAATTCTAATAAAAAGCCATAATGTGATACTATCCCCTACACGCCAGAATGGCTAAAATGGAAAGGATGGAAAATACCAACTATTGGGTATAACGTGGAGTAAATGGAGCTCTAATCTACCGCTACTGGAAGTGTAATTTGATACAACCAGTTTAAAAATGTTTTGTCTGTATTTACAAGAGCTGTGAACATACATATATCCTAGGACCCAGCAATGCTACTTCTAGATACATACCCAGTAGAAATGGGTACATATCTTCACCAAAACACATACACTTCTCAGCATCTGCTAAGGAATGAACACCTTCCTTAGGAATGTCTAACTTTTAAAGCATTATTCTCTGTCTGTTCTAAGGTGATGTCCATATATGATGATAAGTTTACACAGAAAAGTCTAGAGCTTTATGTGAAATTCCACAGCAAATCTCTAGAGGCTCCTGTTCTCATAGCTTCTGTCTCCTCTGCAGCCCCTGCTTCTGTCTGTCCGTCTGCTGGGCTGCACCACACGGAACCAGTTATGAAATTCAAGCCCATCTTACACTCGCCAAGGTCCTACTCACACAAAATTTGTATTAGCTTAAAAGAAAAGGTGTGTAGATAAGATACACAAGGGATTTAATTGCAGAAAACAAACCTTAAAATGAAATGGCTGGGAATGGTGGCCTCCCTTTGTAAAAAGGCTTCTCTGTACGGACTACGGGAAAATGCAGTCAAGATATGGGTCATGGGAAAAGGAGCGTTTGTAGCAATTTGGTAATCACTCAGACCACCTGTAAAAATGTTTTCATCCTTTTTCTCATACCTTACACAAAACAACCTTACACAAAACAAAATTCCAGATGGATCGAATATTTAAAACTAAAATATGCAACCATAAAAATTTTAGAAGTTTTTATTTTCTTTTTATTGATAAAAGAGAAAGACTTTTTAAAAATCCCAAAATATGAAGGCTAAAACTGTTAAGATCTATAGATCTTTGGCATATCAAAAAGTATATGAAGAGAGTAAAAATACAGGCAAAAAGCTGAAAAAAAGTTTGCAGGCTAAGGATTTGAATAGAGAGTTCTCAAAAGCAGATACAGAAACTGTCAACAAGCACAGGAAAAGAAGCGTAACCTCATTAGTCATCAGGGAAATTCAAATCTAAACTAAAGTGCACTATTATTTCAAAACCACTAAGATGGCTAAACTCAACAGGATGGACAACAAGTGTCGGCGACGATGTGGAGAAGCTGGAATACCGCTGGTGGAAATGTAAAATGATCCAATTGTTTTGGAAAACGGTTTGGCAATTCTGCAGAAAGTTAAACAGAGAATTACCACACAACACTGCAATTGCACTCCTAGGTCTGTACCCCGGAGAATCAAAAGCATGTTCACATACAAACTTACACAGAGTATTCCTAGTAGTGTTATTCATAACAGCCAAACTGTGGAGAGAACCCACATGTCATGACCTGATAGACAGGATGTGGTATATTCATAGACTGGAATATTACTCAGCCACAAAAAGGCACCAAGTACTGATACATGCCACAACATGGACGAACCTTGAGAACATTACGCTAAATGAAAGAAGCCAAACACAAATGACCGCATCCTGCATGATTCCATTTACGTGAAATGTCCAGAACAAACCAACACAGACAGAAGTAGATTAGTCGTTGCTACGGCTTGGAGGAAAGGAGTAATGAGGGTGACTGTTAATACGCCTTCATTAACAAGGGCCTTTATTTACGGGGCACTGAAAATATTCTGAAGATAGACAGTGGTGACTGTTGTGCCAAGTCTGCCCATATACTAAAAGCCACGGTATTGTGCATATTTTCAAAGGCAGTGTTACGGCAGGTGAATTGTATCTCAATAGAAATATTTGTGATTCCTAAAAGACTAACTTTTCAATTAACATATAGAACCTATAAATCAGTAGGGAAAAAAACAATCCAATTTTAAAACGTCTCCCTCCAAAGCAAAGGGAAGGGGGTACATTCCATCCGTACAGCTTATTTTTTTATCTCTTCATTATTCAACTTCTATTCTCATCTTATGTAACTCTAAATTATACAAATAATTGTCTCCATTTTCCTTATCCCTGTTTTCACTATTTAACTAAATAAAGACAGCAACACAGTGTTTTTTATAAAAACCCACCCACATTCGCTCAAATCATTTTTTAGCACTTCTTAGGTGCCATGTACCAGGATACTCGGACAAACACAACAGACAAGTTCCTGCCTGCATGGGCCTTCTATTTTTGTGAAGCAGGCAGATGATAAACCAGCCAACCAGCTCTTAATGTAACCTAACATTAAGGAGGGAAACGTAATTTTGGAGCTATCTCAAGCTGTTGTCTCTCTCACAAAGATTTCTCCGAATCTAGTGAAAAGTAAACACCTCGAAGGAACTCTGTGGGGCCAATAAATGTGAAAAAGCCATTACATTTCAGTTTTGTTTTGTTACTTTCACCTGGTACCCTGTCATTATTTTTTAATAACATGATTATGGAGCTGACATCAAACTCTCACCACTTGGCTGAAAGAAAAAACCAAACCTGTAGCCATCTAGTCAATTCTGACTCAGAGACCCTATACGAGAGTAGAACTGCCCCATAGGGTTTCTAGGGAGCAGCTGGTGTTGGGACACAATTCCCTCTTATAAGAATCTGAAAGCTGTTCACTGTGGATGTGAGAGGGACTCAGTAACACTTGCAGAGATTTCCACATGGGTGGGGTGCTCTAGTGTGAGCATCGGGGGAATGGACCCCATGTGCACTTTGCAGCCTTCTGCAGATTATGACACAACAAACATTCACTCTTCATCGTCCTACATCTTGGAAGAGAACAGAGGGAATTGTTAGGCAGGACCCTTCAAAAATGCAGGGCAGGAAATTTTATTGCAACATTAAATGGAAAATAAAATCTTCCTACATTTTTCCTCCTTCCCTACCTCATTTCAAGGAGATAGCTGGACTCACAGTGTTGAAGCCCTGAAACTTCAAGACTCTGAAGAGTCTGTGGTAAAAGCCTCAGCTCACTGAGGTGATCACACTGAGGGAACTGGAGCCCAGGGGAAGAGTGACAGTCAGATAGTAGGGTCCTAGACATTGGGAAGGGGTAGGACCTCCTTCTTGATAGTGCCCTGGAGTAGGTTACAGCACTTCAAAGGCTGATGCAGGCACATAAGTAGACAAACCCTGTTATGCTGTTGACAGCCCCACCAAGGTTCTCATGATCCAGCTGAGAATGGAAACAGCAGAACGAATGCTTCTAGAGAGATCACCCACATAGGCTGAGGCAATGGGTGTGTTGAAGGTCTTCTCCAAGCACTGGTCCAGACCCTGGGAATTATTGCATATCTGGAGGAGGGAGTACCCTAAAAGTAAGTGAGGTTAAAAACTCCCCTCAATTTTGTAAGCAGGTAGTTCTGAGCCTCAATTCATTTTATTTTTTAAAAAATCATGCTTTTATTCATACATGATTTTGTGCAGACTCGCACATAAAATTCGTATTACTCATTCGTGCATTAAGTCAACAAAGATTTCCTGTATAAACAGCTACATGTCAGACCCTAGGCCAGATGCTCTTGGTGATGAAATGACTTAGAGAAGTTGCCTCACTGCCTGGTGAGAGAAACGGCCAAGTTAACAGGTGTATCAGTCACGTATTGCTGTGTAACAGATGACTCCAAAAGGTAGTGTCTTAAAAAAACAACCATTTACTAAGCTCACAATTTTTCAGGTTGTCAATTTGGGGTTCTTCTGATCTGGGCCAGCCACAGTCGCTCACAGCAGGGCTTACTCATGTGTCTACAATTTGATTCCAGGTCACCTGCGAGTCAGTTTCATAAAATCAACTCAGGGAAACCGCTGGATCCTCTTTCCAATGGTCCCTCATCATTCAGCAGGCTGGCCTGGGGTCACTCCCACAGGTTCTCAGGGTTTAAGAGCAACAAAAGGGCAAGACTCAATGTAAAATCTTTTCAATTCTCTCCTTGTATCATCTCTGCTACTATTTCAATGGCTGAAGCAACCATTAGAAGAAGACTCCTACTGCTAATGAAAGGTGCTCTGGAGTCTCATAGAAGGCGTGGGCACAGAGAGAGGAAGAATGTGTAGTAAATGCAATTGTGTTTTATGCGGCAGTAAAGGGTTTCCTGGGTACAATGGAGTACAGAGCAAGAAGTGGACTCATCTACCAGGAGAAGATTCAGGGAAGACTACAACCAGGAAGTGATGCCTGAACCAAGTTGGGAATATGACTGAATAGTTAAGGGGTGAAAAAAGGCCGAGCATCCAGGAAGCCCCAGGTATTTTCCAGAGGCTTCAGTAAAAGGGGAGGGATGGCTTGATGAGAAAAGTCTGAGGAAATAGGCTGAAAACACTGGGGCATTTGTTACATTTGTGAACAGGCACAGATTATCTTTTGTTCTATTGTTTCCCTACCATTCCTGCCTCTTCTGTCCTTTGGGGTCACACAAAACAAGCCCCTACCATCCCCATGTTGAAACTTTTATTTTCCTTGGAGAAGTCTCCTCCTTCCTCATCACCACCCCAACCTTCTTAATTTCCTCCTCAAATGGTCTCCCCATTTGCTGCCTTCTCTTCTAAATGGCCTCCTAAACAAAAGCAGAGTCTGTCATGGGCTTTCCCCAAGTCAACTCCCAAACTTCCCATTCTGACTGACCACAAAACTCCTGAGTCTTAGGGCTTCTTGGTGAAGTCATGAGCCTAATCTTTCCAATGGGGTCAGTTTTCTTCACCTTCACGCTTCACCAGGGAGAGTAGGCCAGCAGACGGGAAGGGAGAGAACATCTCCTAGTCAGAGAGCAGAGCCTGTGTGAAGCCTCAGAGGCTAAGGAGACCTAAGAGGGGCTCAGAGTGGACATTTTATAACCAGAGCTGGAGAGACATGATTCCAACAGAGTCAAATGAGAGGACTGGGAGAAAGCAGCTGCCCATTATACTGTTATCATTCCCTGTGCTCTCTTTACCCACCAGGGGATAGTAACCCCTTACACGGCATGGAAAATTTCAATTCATTTTTAGTATCTAATCTCCTTCTTCCTACATTGGCACTAGCACTTCTCAAGTGTCTACCTGACAGTTTCATGTTTTTCTGGTTGCCCTGTTTAGCTTCAAACTGGGCCCATGGAACTCAGCACTGTCAGCAATGATGTCACACAGGATCACGGAAGCCTTGGTGCTAACTCAGATCTCAGCTGCTTTTTGAAAAGGGTGCCGATCTCAGGTCTTGTGGGAGAGAAACCGTAGCTACTGAATCAAGGAAATTCAGGAGCAAGCCAGAGTCCCCAGGTTATTAAAGGGTCCTGCTGGGAGAAGGGATAAAGGTCCTTCAGAGACCATTATGTTTGGACATCTTCACCCAGGCAGGATGAAACAGTGATACACGAGGAAAAGGCCTTTCTCTAAGACTCTAGATAAAGATAAGGAAAAATCGACCCAGATTGATGAGTGCTACAGAACAAAAGGTCTGACTTCCACCAGAAAAGAGAGCCATGGTAGGACAAGATGAAGGATTTGGGATGAATGGATAAGGTCATAAGGAAGATTCTCCTGAGAAAGCACTTTCTGTCATTTAGTAGATAATTAACCAAAGTTTATTTTGTCAATAAGAAATGTAGGAATAAATGAGGGATGAAACGAAAGAATTCAATTGTAAGTTTGAGAGCTTTCCAGAATAGCTGCTGACAAGGCACTCTTTTCTTCTGGATCTGAACATGATGGAAGGGAAGGAAGCCAGTGGGCAACTGGGGCAGAGAATATAGGATGGTGGAAAGGGTGGGTAGGAAGAAGCGTACTTAATTATTATATTTTCTAATGAGATGGAATTAATATACCATGTGAAGAACTAAGGAAATTACTCAGGAGGTTCTGGGAGTAGTAGGTTGAAGAGCCCAGAACCCACATCATTGAGGGCAGAAGAAGGGCTGTAGACTCCTCCCTAGATCCAGGAACTCCCGTTACCCTCCTGTGTCTCCTACCCACCTCCTTCAAGAGCCTAACAACTCCTAACCACAAACATGGCTACAGGATAGAATTTTTTATTTTCCTACTTTTCTCAACCTGAGCTTCATCTAGGATCAGTCATGTATCACTCTTTTCAGGCCAGTTTTGTTACCCTCCCCACTACTATTACCTCTGCTGTGCTCCTCCACCCAGTGCTGCCCTCCACTGGCCCTGCTTCCTGCTGCTTCCTGGTTTTCTGACTGGCCTCTAATACCCTTTGAGAGATCCCCCACCCCATCTTCTGTCTGTCACTGGAGCTTACACTCTCCTCCCAAAATCCTTCTCTTTCTTCCTTAACTGGCCAATCATTCCCTCATACTTAGAAAAATACTGACCCTTATGCTGACATATTCAAGCCTGCCCCCCGCCCCCCCCCGCCCACAGGAGGCATGGTTGTGATTTGGCTACTAAGGTTTGTGCCATCAGACTCTCATATATGGACATCTGTTTCTGCCTCACCCTGAAGGACATGGTAATGGGCTTCTGTTCAGAGAAAGGCAATTTTAATCTCCTGGTGTAGGCTAGTTATGGGTATGAGGAGAAGTTTTAAATTATACAGAAAAGTACAAATTATGCTGTCTCTTTAAGTATAATTCCTTCTATGAAAATCCTTCCCTTAAAAGGAGGATGAAAACAAGTTACAAAGAGGAGACCGATTCTCCTGTTTCAATGTTTACACTCTAAATTTACTAAAAAAAATAACTTTCATAGAAAACAGCTTTTAGAGAAACCATGTATTATCATGAAAGTGCAGAGAATGAGGTAATTTCCATATTCCACAGGAGCAAGTTCACTTCCATCCAACAAATGCAAAAAAAAAAAAAAAAATGTTTTTTAATGTGCTGTCCTCTGTTTATATTATAAACTATCACTGGATAAACCTTTGGCTGCTACCTAAAATGTTGGCAGTTGGAATCCACCAGCCGCTCCTTGGAAACCCTGTGGGGAGTCCTACTCTGTCCTATAGGGTTGCTAAGAATTGGAATCTACTAAAAGAAAACTGGGAGTTTTTTTTTTTTTTTAAATCAATGTATTATAATTTTTTGAAAAACGATAGACTTTTGCTATAAGGTAGTACCATCACTGAAATTTTCAGGAGGAGACTTTATTGCCCAGAGTAAATTCCGTAAACTATGGTCGGTGTCTGGGGAAGAAGAAAGAAACCATGGGGACTGTGGAAGTGGAGGATGGTGGTGATGGAGAGGCCTCCAGGGATCCCTGAGACCAGAGACTTAGGTCACAGTTGAGAAACCAGAGCCCAGAGGGCTCATGTAAATTAACTCTCCATTATTGCAAGTCTCAACCCAAGAGGAAAGTGTCACTCAGGGTAGAACATGAGAACAAAAAGCCCAAGTTCCAAGCCCAGGAAGATTCCCCAAGTTATCAGCGAGGCCTTTTGCATCAGCTTCCACCAGGCAGAATTCTCACTCATCAAATTACTCCAGAGATCAATAGGTCAAGTATGAGTATTTTACCCAAGTGTGTAAAGTCAAGGGGTTAGCCATGGTCTGACAGACCAGACCAAAACATCTCACACCCCTGTCGGCAAAAGGCCCCTGGTCTTGGGGCTGAGTTTTTGAAGAGAGTGAGTGCCATCAGGTCTGCCCTCAGTCTAACCAACACTGAGTCCCTGGTCAGCATCCTGGAGTCCTGGCAAGAAGAGCCAGGCACCTCCAGGAGCATCTGGAGGAGAAGACAGGGGCTGAAGAGGCTACCACACCTACTGGTGCTGCTACACATTTGGGAGATCTGGCTGCAGAGGGTGCAGGCATGGCCTCAAGGTCAAAGGAGAAAGCACCTGAAGATGTGCTAGGACTCTTAGACTGAGAGGAGCAGGATGTCTGGACTGCAAAATATGCACCTTTCAGGGAAGAACTTCATTCAGCCTTTTTGTAGGGGTTTTGGAATATACAATTAAAATAAATGTAAACAATTATTAGAAAAAAATCTCTGAAAATAAAATTTAATTTTTTTAAATCACTGCTCCATACACCACATGTAAATGGCTTGATATAAAGCACTGGTCTTTTGTGATTCACAAAAAGGAGGTGTCAATTCCTGAACAAGAACTGAAGTGACAGGAGAAACTCCCCATGCTGTTAGAGCCCTGAGTATGGGCCCTAATCCAATAATCTGTCCTCATTAATTCCTTTTCATTTCATCTCAGCAAAAGAGGGGAGGGAGGAGGTGACAGAGGGTTACATGTGCCTATTCTGTTCTTTAGCATCTAGTTCACTGCCAGGAACAAGTATTCATAAGAGTCTAAAAAACGTTAAAGTACAAATAAGGAGGAAAACCTCCTAGTATATATATGTATTAGGTGGCACAAAGAGTTAAGTGCTCAGCTACTAACTGAAAGGTAGGCAGTTTAAATCCACTCAGAGTTGTCTTGGAAGAAAGGCCTGGCAATCTACCTCCAAATGGTCACAGCTATTGAAAACCGTATGGACGGCAGTCCTACTCTGAAAACTCACGGGGTCGTCATGAGTGAAAATCTACTCAACGGCAACTGGATTGGTAATCTATATATGGCATAAATGTTGGGAAAATTAGTTCCTGAACATATACACGGCATGTAGAATACACTGTACGTTAGTATTATGTGCCAAAACCCACTGTCATCAAGTCGATTCTAACTCATACTGACCCCAAAGGACAGAGTAAAACTACCCCATAGGGTTTCCAAGGCTGTAAGTCTTCACTGAAGCAGACTGCCACATCTGTCTCCTACAGAGAGGCTGGTGGGTTCGAACCACTGACCTTTCAGTTAGCAGCCAAGTTCTTTAACCACAGAGCCACTAGGGCTCACTGCTGTCATCTACAGTGATTACATAAGCAAATTCTGAAACAAACTCCCTGGGTTTAAATCCTAACTCAGTTTATCAGCTGGGTGATCTGGGCACGTTACTTTACCTCTCACTGCCTCAGTTTCCCATTTCTAAAATGGGTCTTATTCAAAAGGTTGTTACGCAGGTTAAATAAAACACACAAAGCACTTAGAAAAAGGCCTTACACACAGAATGAACACAATAAATGTTAGTTTTCATAATTATTAAGGGAATACAAACAAACGGCTAGGTTGAAGGAACTTCCATTGAGAAAGAGTTGAGTTCCAAAATTCATGTGTAAAGTCATTTACATCAACTGTTAAAGTTGTATGTTTAGATTCAAGTGATTACTGAGGTGTGTTATGATCTTGAACAGAGCTCTGGGGACTATACAGGCAGACTCTGCATGCCCTTCTCCTGCACATCCATTCCATCTCCCTTGGAGCCCAGACATGATGTTATCAATTAAACCCCTCCCACACTGGTGGTGTACTGTTTAAGAGCTATGGCTGCTAACCAAAAGGTCATCAGTTCAAATCCACCAGGTGCTCCTTGGAAAGTCTATGGCACAGTTCTGCTCTGCCCTATTAGGCCGCTATGAGTTGGAATAGACTCAGTGGCAATGGGTTTTTAATGGGTATGAGGTAACTGTTCAGTGCTTAAAGACATACCAAAAGCAACCACTAACACAAAAGTTCTTATTTCAGAGTAGCAAAACCTTTTTCTAACACAGTGGTGAATTAGGGTGGACTGTGGATCAAGAAGAGCCCTGGTGGCATAGTGGTTAAGAGCTCAGCTGCTAACCAAAAGGTGAGCAGTTCGAATCCAACAACTAGTCCTTGGAAACTCTATTGGGTAGTTCTACTCTATGCTATAGGGTCTCTACGAGTTCGAATCAACTAGGGTCTCTATGAGTTGGAATCAACTTGATGGTGACAAGTTTGGTTTGGTGGGTGTCATGGATTGAATTATAACCCGAAAAAAACCTGTGTTTCAACTTGGTTAGGCCATGATTCCCACTATTGTGTAGTTGTCCTCCATTTTTTGATTGTAATTTTACTTTAAGAGGATTAGGGTGGGATTGTAACACCACCCTCACTCAGGTCACCTTTCCCTGGGGTGTGGCCTGCACCACCTTTTATCTCTCCAGAGATAAAACGAAAGGGAAGCAAGCGGAGAGTTGGGGGCCTCATACTATCAAGAAAGCAGCACCAGGAGCAGAGCATGTCCTTTGGACCCAGGGTCCCTGCACCTGAGAAGCTCCTTGACCATGCGAAGGCTAAGGACAAGGACCTTCTTCCAGAGCCTAAAGAGAGAGAAAGCTTTCCCCTAGAGCTGATGCCTTGAATTTGGACTATCAGCCTACTTTAATGTGAGGTATTAAATTTCTCTCGGTTAAAGCCATCCACTCATGGTATTTCTGTTATGGCAGCACTAGATGATGAAGACAGTGGGTCAAGGTGGAAGGGGTGGATGAAGGACAAAAAAAGAAAAATGGACAACAAGAGAAATATAAGAATTTAGAGAACTGTGAAAATTTAATTCCTGAATATACTTTCTTTCTCCTCCCTTTAACTGTAAGGACTTTTCTCATATACAGCATATATAAATAAATCCTTGCAATATTTAAAACACTTAGATTTTTGTAAAACTCATTCTCTGAAAACTCATGGTGGCCCCATTAATTTGTGGCTTAAAAACAACTCAGAACTAAAAAGAAGCATAAATAAACAAATAAATAAAGGCACTGCTGTCATTTGCGGGTGATGTTCTTTTCCTGCTATCCACAACCCACACACTCGGGTTAATTTTCCAGGGTCAGTGTTCACAGACCATCCTCTTTCTCTTACCACCACCCCACCACCCTTAATTATTTAGAAAAGGCAGGGCCAGTCAGTGCTCCAAACATCAAGTTTTCTCTCCAAAATGCCAACTGGCACTTGGGGAGCAGGCTACATTCTCAGCTGTCAGCACTTCCACTAGCCCCTGCAGATAAGGAACGTGTCTCCACTGAACTGTTCACTGTAATAAATAATAATAATAAAAAAAAATTGTAAAACACTGTTTCTTAAAAACAAACAAAAAAAACCCCAGGCATTTCCCTATTACCCACCCACCCCACTCTCCCACACCCAGTGCTCCCCCGACCACACACACACTCAAATATTTCCTACCAACGGTGTGTCCCAAGCACGGGGTCTGGCTCCGCTCTTCTTTTACACCCCTTGGAGGCCTCTGGAGAAACCATACCTTTGGTTGGCAATTCCCTGAACCCTGCCTATTCAAGCTGGCACTTATTCAAAAAGGCAGGTGAGTCTTCAAGTCAGGTTTTTAAAAGGAGTTTAAGAGGAGCCAGGTGATATGCCTACTCACCCTCAAGTTTCTCAAAGGTAATAATCTCTTGAGATGTTTACAATGTCTCAACTATGGGTTAATTAAATCCCTTAGGATGGTGGGCATAGGAAAATCCTCCATCTCAATGTCCACCATTTTGAAAAAAAGGAGGGGGAATCTCCAAAATTACAAATTTGAATTTCTACATACTTGATTGAACTAAGGAGTAAGTTCCTCACGTGTGTTATTCTTGGTCTGAGCCCTGGTGGTGCAGTGGTTAAGAGCTCAGCTGCTAACCAAAAGGTCTGCTGTTTGAATCCATGAGCTGCTCCTTAGAAACCCTGTGGGGTAGTTCTACTCCGTCCTATAGGGTTGCTAAGAGTCAGAATCCACTGGATGGTAATTGGTTTGTTTGTTTTTCAATCTTTGGCTGAAAGGTGGACTTTGTTATCAATTTATTAAATCAACTGGTAATTTGCTGGATATTTCTTATATAGGAACTTATGCTGTCTTCAAATCCAGCCAATCAGGTTTAGGGAGAGAGAAACTTCTCTACCTTAGCCTCCCTGCCACTCCCACACCTTTTTCATTGATTTCCATGCCCTGTTTAAGTAACATCACTCATCACTTCTCACTGTCTAGGTTATCTGAGCCAATTCATGGCAGTCAATTCCACCTGAGCCCTAGGATACCCTCATTTACATACTCTGCGCTGTTGTTCCTTCACTAATGGCTGACTTCGCATCGCCCCTTGAATGTCTACTAGGCATCTCAAACTTAATGTGGTTCAAATAAAATTCTTGCTCCAAGTGTCTTATTTACCTGCCAGTCTTCCTTATCTCAGCAAATGTTCTCACTATCCTCTGAGTTGTTCAGGACAAAAACCTAGAAATCATCCTTGATTTCTCTCCTTTATTCAAATCTTGCATCCAATCCATTGACACATATTCTGGACTCTTGGCGCTACCTTAAGATAAATCCTGACTCTATCCACTTCTCACTACCTCCACCTTACAGCCACCATCATCTCTTGGTTAAAACTGGACTCCATGCCACTGATCTTCCCTCTTACAGTCTACATAACAGCATCATTTCAGTGGCTTCTCATGGCGATTAGGAAAAATTCCCAAACCCTTCCCATGGTCTTTCATGATGCAGGGCTTGCCCACCATACTAACCTCATTTCCTAACAGTCTTCCCTCGGTTCACTCCACACTAGCCATGACTTATTTCCTGAGCTTCCTCAAACATGCCAAAACACTTGGTTATTTAAGGGCCTCAGAAACAACTCTTGCCTTTATTGGCAATATCCTCCCTTCAGAACTTCATACAGCTATTATCTCATTTGATATAGGTCAGTTATCTTCTTAAATATCCTGCTCCCATAAGCCTTTACTGACTATTAATCTAAAACAGCTCACCCCACTCATTCCCTCACATGCAACTCTGTCTTATTTTCAAAATATTTAGCTCTCCTTGACATTTTTCGTTATTACCTGTAAATTTATTTTTTGTGGTGGAGAATATATGTAGCAAAACATACACCAACTCAGCAGTTTCTACCTGTACAATTTAATGACATCGGTTACATTCAAGTTGTGCAACCATTCTTACCCTCCTTTTCTGAGTTGTTCCTCTGTCATTAACATAAACCCACTGCTCCTTAAGGTTCCTATCTAATCTTTTCAGTAGCTGTTGTCAATCTGATGCCATGTAGACAGTTCTTCAAAGAGCATATGCTCAAGGTAGACCACTTTTATTAGTTAAGTAAGCTAATGTTCTGGAGCCCTCGTGGCACAGTGGTTAAGTGATACGGTAGCCAAGCAAAAGAAGAGCAGTTTGAATCCACCACCTGCACCTTGGAAACCCTGTGGGGCAGTGCTATTCTACAGGGTCTCTGAGTCAGAATCAACTCAACAGCAACAGTCTGGTTTTTTCTTTTTTATGCTTCGGTTTTAACATGATTCAAGGGAATGCTTTTGGTGTAACGTTTAAAGATTATCTCACGGCAATAGTTTCAGGAGTTCATTCACCCTCAACGGCTCCACAAAGTCTAGGGTTCATGAGAATGTGAAATTCTGTTCTGCACTTTCCCCCTTTTGATCAGGGCTTTTCTATGGACTCTTTGATCAAAATGTTCAGCGACAGTAGCCGGGAACCTTCTGGTTCTTCTGGTCTCATGGCATGCTAGATGTTCTTTTAAAAAACATGAGTGGATGCTGAAGGTTATCAAATACTTATTTTATTACACCTATTAATGTAATCACATTTATTTTTCCTGTACATATGGTAAATTATACTGATTCATTTTTGAATGTTAAACTAACCTTGAATTCTTGGGATAGACCCAACTTGGTCATAATATATTCTTCTTTATAGTATTGCTGGATTTGTTTTGCCTATTTATTTTTATATTTTGCATCTATGTTCATCAGTGACATTGGCCTGTATTTTTCCCATCTTGTGCTGCTCTTGTCAGGTTTTGGTATCAATATTCATTCTACAAGCTTTATAAAATAAGTTTGGGTATATATTTCATTTTATATTGAAGAATTTGTCAAATATTTCTTGAATATTTGGCAGAATTTGCAGGAAAAGCCATCTGACATGAAGTTTTCTTTTTGAGAATAGTTTGAGCTCTAATTCAATTCTATTAACAGTTGTGGAATTACTTTTACTTCCTGTTTCTTCTTGAATCGTTGTTATTAACTTACATGGTATGATACGTTTGCCTACTTTACCTAAATTTGCAAATTTATTGGCTAATATGGTTCATGACATTCTCACATTACCTTTAAGTTCTGCAAGATCTGTAGTCATTTTCTTTCTAATTCCTGATATTCGTTATTTATACCTTCATTCTTTTTCACTTGATCAATCTTGCCTAGAGTTTCTCAATTTTACTAGCATTTTCTAAGAATCAACTTTAGTCTTCGTTGATCGTCTGTTGCATGTATTCAATCATTAATAGAAACAAAAATTCCTATGAATGTTTGTTTCTGGTTTTTTCCCAACATTTTGAATGGATGTTTAACTCACTTATTTTTCAAGATTTGTTATTTCCAATTATATTTTTAAGGCTATTAGTTTCCTATATTATATTGTCTGTACTGCACAAATTTTTATATGCACTATGTTCATAACTGTTCACTTCAAAATGTATTCTAATTTTCATCACGATGTCTTTTTTGACTCATAGTATTTGAAAATATTCAAGCACGTGGAGATTTTGTATTTTCTTTTTCTAAGATGGTTTTTTTTTTTGAATTATGGTGTACTTACATAGTATCCTCTATATTATTGCAGACTCTTGAAATTTGTTGAGACTTGCTTTATAACACAGTATACAGTCAATTTTTATAAACACTATGTTTTTATGTGCATGAGATGAATGTACATTCTTTAGTGGTTGAATAATGCATGCAGATATACATATATCAATTTGGTATTATTTTTATACATGTTAAATCTTCTGTATCCTTGATAATTTATGGACTTCTATGTTTCTGAGGGGTGTGTTAAAAATCTGTTATGATGCATGATGTCAAAAGGAGCCCCAGTAAGCAGTGGTTAAGCACCCAGCTCTTAAACTTTTTGATTTGATCCACCAACTACTCCACAGGAGAAAGATATGACCGTTTCCTTCCATAAAGATTACAGCCTTAGAAACCCTTTGGAGAAGTTCTACTCCATCCTATAGTCACTATGAGTCAGAATTGACTCAACAGCACACAAGAAAAAATGTATGATGTGATGGAAACTCAGGAGTACGAAGCTCAAAGAATTGGTCCTACCTCCAGGGTCAAAGGATGAAGGACAGAGTAAACAGCAGAGACATCCAAAAAGCTTGGAAAAAAGGGGGCTGAAAGGAAGATGGTTGGTGGTTTAAGGGCTTTGAAGGGCCACCACATATACTGAGGAATCTGGAGTGCAATGTTCTTGCCTAAGGATGAAGACATGCTCATAAAGATCCTGACAAAGCTTTAGGCTTGCACCTCTGGCTGATCTTTGGGCTCCATGGAGGCAGGAAGTGAAGGCTAAGGCAGAGTTTTAGGCGCTCTTGCTTAGCATTGAAAGAATGCCCCAGTTCAGAGCCAATCTGCAAAGACTGGGATAATGTTACTTTTTCTTTTTGGCTACAAGCATTTAAAGAAAGCACTGTCAGGTCATGAACTGACTGCTGACATAACAGAACAGAACTTCAGTGTCCACACATGAGAAGACATACAATCTTTGCAGAAATAGTTTGGGAACATCACTAAGCAAATGGATGACTGGCCCTCAACAATTAAAAATAAAAAAGCAAACCCTAATGACTGGAGGGAATCTGATTTCCAGAGTTACATTATAATATTTAAGATATCCAGTTTGCAACACACTATTTTAAGTCATAAAAAGAAAAAAGAAAAGGATGGTTCATTTGTTAAGAAGAAAGAAAGAAGAGAAATGAACTGAAAGCATCCCTAAGGAAACACAGATATTGGGATTACTAGACAAAGAATTTAAACCAATTGTCTTAAATTTCCTCAAAGAGCTAAAGAAACCATAGACACACACACAAAAAAAGGAAATCAGGAGAAGAATGTATGAACAAGTAGAAAATATTAATAAAGAAATATTATACAAAAGAACCAAATAGAAATTATAGAGCTGAAAAGCAGAATAGCTGAAATAAAATTTTCATCAGAGGAGCTCAACAGCAGATTTGAGCAAGAAAGCAGGAAAATGTAAACTTGAAAAAGCACAACTGAAATTGTTCTAACTGAGGAGCATAAAGGAAAAAGAATGAAGAGAACGAACAGAGCCTAAGGGACCTGCGGGACAACATCAAGCATACCAATATACTCATTAAGGGAGTCCCAGAAAGGAAAGAAAGATGAAAGGACAGAAAGAATATTTGAAAGCGTAATGACTGGAAGTTTCCCAAATGTCATCTGGATATCCAAGAAGCTCAATAAACTCAAAGGACGATAAATACATAGATATCCACAGACAGACACAATCAAAATGTCAAAAGATGAAGACAGAAACTTGAAAGCAGAAAGAGATAAGTGACTCCTAAGGTACAAGAGAGTCTCAACAAGTTTAACTGTTGATTTTTCATCAGAAACCATTGAGACAAGAAAATAGTGGGATGATGTAGTTAAGATACTGGAAAAAAAATACAGAAACAAAACTATGAACCAAGATTTCAATATCTAGCAAAACTATCTTTCAAAAATGAAGGCGAAATTAAGACATGCCCAGATACACAAAACCTGAGGGAGTGTGTTAGCAGCAGAACTGCCTTATGAGAAATGCTACAGGGAATCATTCTGGCTGGCATGGAAGGACACTAGACAGTAACTGGAAGCCATAAAAAGAAACAAAGACTCTGTAAAGGTAACTACTTAGATAAAACAAAGTCAGTAATATTTTTATATCACGCCTCTCTTTTTTTCATATATGATTTAAAGCATGAATGCATAAAAATGATTACACATCTCTCTTAATGGACACACAATGTATAAAGATGCAATTCTTGTACCAGCAACATAAGTAGGGGTGGTAACTGAGCTGAATAAAAGCAGAATTTTCTATACTGTTGAAGCTAAATTTGTATTAATTAAAAGAAGATTGTTATAAATATAAAATATTAATTGTAATCCTCATGGTCACCACTAAGAAGCTAAAAAATATCAGGAAAGGAAAAAAGGAGAGGATCAAAATTGTACACTTGAAAAAAATCAGTCAAACACAAAAGTGGACAGTAGTCAAGAAAATGAGAAACAAAATACATATAACACCTACTACAAAAGTAGAAGATATAAGTCCTTCCTTATCATTAATCGCTTTAAATATAAATAGATTAAATTCACAATTGGGATCATTAAAGTTGTGTGTCAACTTTGTCGGACCATGATTTTCAGTGCTTTGGCAGTTATCTTGTAGTTTAGCAGTCGTATAACGATGCAATCATTTCCATGATGAGATGTGACATAATGTGATTACCTCCATGATGGGATCTGCTGTGAGTAGCCAATCAGATGTAAGGGAGTTTCCTCAGGGGTGTGGACTGCATCCAATATAGGTGGACTTTCTGGCAAGGCTCTTGAGCTTTTGCTCACTCTGAATCCTGCAGCTGGCTCCTCTTCATCTGATCTCAAGTTTTTGGGACTTGAACTCTCAGCTTACCTTCCAATTTTGGGATTCATCAGCCTCCGCAGTCTGTGAGCCACGACCTGCCAGCTTACCTGCCGATCTTGAGATTTGTCAGCCTTTGCAGCCTGTGAGCCACAGACCTGTTGTATGACCTGCAGATCTTGAGTTCTGCAGTCCCTGCATCTGTGTGAGTCAGGAGAAGCTACCAGCCTGACCCATGGACTTGAGACTTACCAGCCTCTACAGCCTCGTGAGCCATTTCCTTGATATAAATCTATTTACATATAAATATATATGTATATATATATCTCACTGGTTTTGCTTCTCTAGAGAACCCAGCCTAAGATACCAATTAAAGGGCAAACATTGGCAGAATGAAAAAAAAAAATCATTCGATTGCTATCAAGCTGATCTGACTCATGGTAACCCCTCCCCCCATGAGTCAGAGTAGTAGTGACACACAAGTGTGTCAGTTCAGTGACTAATTTTTCAAAAGTAGATCACCAAGCCTTTCTTCTGAAGTCCCTCTGAGTGGACTCAAACCTCCAACATTTTGGTTAGCAGCTGAATGCATTAACCGTTTGCACCTCCCAAGGACTACAACATCTCTATTTATTTCTGTATTACTTGTCATTATACTATATACATACATACACACATACACACACATAGACATCACACAGATGCTTTGGACTTCAACCAGCAGGGCTCTATTAATTATTGATAGAAAAGTACTGATATCAATTATAAATGCGTATTTGTCCATTTCCCCTTTCAGATTTATCAGTTTTTGTATTTTGGAGCCCTGTTGTTAAATACATACACATTTAGGATTGTTGTATCTTTTTGGAGAATTGAACCTTTATTATGTTATGTCCCTACTTATTCCCAATAATACTCCTTTTTCTGAAGTATAATTTATCTGATATTAATATAGTTACTGCAGTAGAACTGGATAATTTTCAACCATTTCAAGAGGTAGCATAAGATCAAGAACTGATGGTATAAAAGGAAGAAATCGAAGCTGCATTGAAGGCATTGGTGAAAAAACTATCCTCTCTCCACCATCTTCACTACTATGACACCAACTGTCCCTCACACAGCACTTCTCTGCTGGGTTCAATAACTCATTACAATGGCCACACAGAACTCATAGTCCATATTCACGATTATGGGGTTTATTAGGGAAGTAACAGTTATAGCTCAGGCTCAAAGACACTCAGAATACAGTTCTTCTATATCAGGACAGCCTCTTCCCTCCTGTGCTCATAGGTGTGACTCTGCCTGGCCTTGGGCCTCTCTCCGAAGGCACTCAGCTTTCCTTCTCCCTGGGCCATCATCTCCTATAGCCGGGTCCCTGTTGCTTGGTCTCTCCTGCCATGGCATCTTACCGTCTTCAGGGTTACAGCTTCCTCTCTCTATCTCAGTCTCCTGCTTCTAGGAGCTTCTCAGTGCAGGGATCTCAGGTCTATAATATACGCTCAGCTCCTGGCTGTTCTTCCTTGATGGGAGTTGAATCCTCCTCTTTGCTCTGGAACTGGTGCTCTTTGAAGGGAAAACTAAACAATCCCCTTGGTGAGCCACAATTACCCTATCACACAGTCCTGCCCAAGCACCAGGGTGGATGTTATAAGACCATGGCTAGAAAGGCCACACAAAGTAAACAATCACAACAGAGTACCATGGACTCATTTTTCAAGTGAAGTACCAAAAATCCCATAGGAACAGATTAGTAAAGAATATAATCAATAGCAAGAACATTTTCATAATTATGTTTTCTGTATTTGGAAGAAATCTATAGCGCTATTCTTATTTTGCCAATTCACAGGGATCACAGAGATTAGTGGTAGATATTGCAGTACCAGAAAACTCTCTGGTGAAACAGTCTGTGAGCGGTCTTACAAACATGGATATTCCACCAGAGTCAAAAGAATGACGTTACATTAATCATCAAAGAGAACATTTCAAGATCTAGCCTGAAGTACAATGTTGTCACTGATAGCTAATATCCATACACTTACAAGGAAGACCAGTTTATATGACTCTTCAAATTTATGCACCAACCATTAATGCCAAAGACAAAGAAATTGAAGATTTTAAACAACTTCTGCAGCCTGAAATTGATCAAACATGCAATCAAGATGCATTGATAATTACCGGTCATTAGAATGTTAAAGTTGGAAACAAAGAAGGAAAAGTAGTTGGAAAACACAGCATTGCTGATAGAAATGATGCCAGAAATCTCATGAAAGAATTTTGCAAGACCAGTGACTCATCCACTGCAAATATTTTTTTCCACCAACATAAACGGGAGCTATACACGTGGACTTTACCAGATGGAATACACGGGAATCAAACTGACTACATCTGTGGAAAGAGAAGATGGGAAAACTCATATCATCAGTCAGAACAAGGCCAGGGATCGATTGTGAAACAGACTGTCAATTGCTCACATGGGAGTTCAAGTTGAAACTGAAGAAAATTAGAATAAGTCAAAAAGGGCCAAAGTACGACCTTGAGTATATCTCACCTGTATTTAGAGACCACCTCAAGAATACATTTTACGTGTTCAACGCTAATGACTGAAGACCAGACGAGTTGTGGAATGACATCAAGGACATCACACATGAAGAAAGCAAGAGGTCCTTTAAAAGACAGGAAAGAGAAAAGACCAAAACGGATGTCAGAAGAGACTCTGAACCTTGCTCTTGAATGTCAGGTAGCTGAAGTGAACGGAAGAAATGATGAAGTAATAGAGCTGAACAGAAGATTTCAAAGGGTGGCTTGAGAAGAAAAAGTATTATAATGACATGTGTAAAGATCTGGAGATGGATAACCAAAAGGGAAGAACACACTCAGCATTTCTCAAGCTGAGAGAACTGACAAAAAAATTCAACTCTTGAGTTGCAATACTGAAGGATTCTACAGGTATAATATTAAATGACGCAGGAAGCATCAAAAGAAGATGAAAGTAATACCCACAGTCACTATACCAAAAAGAATTGGTCGGTCTTCAACCATTTCAGGAAGTAGCATATGATCAGCAACCAATGGTACTGAAGGAAGAAGTCCGTGCTGCACTGAAGGAATTGGTGAGAAAAAAAAGCCTCCAAGAATTGATGGAATACCAACTGAGACGTTTCACCAAATGGATGCAGCACTGGAATCGCTCGCTTGTCTAATCCCAAGAAATATGGAATACAGCTACCTGGCCTACGAACTGGAAAGGATCCATATTTACGCCTATTCCTAAGAAAGGTGATCCAACCAAATGTGGAAATTATCAAACAATATCATTAATATCACATGCAAGTAATATTCTGCTAAAAATCATTCAAAAGCAGCTGCAGCAGTACATTGACAGGGAACTGCCAGAAATTTAAGCAGGATTCAGAAGAGGACATGGAAGGAGGGATATCATAGCTGAAACCATATCGATTCTGGCTGAAAGCAGAGAATACCAGAAAGATGTTTACCTGTGTATTATTGACTATGCAAAGACATTCGACTGTGTGGATCATAACAAACTATGGATAACACTGGGAAGAATGGGAATTCCAGGACACTTAATTGTGCTCATGAGGAACCTTTACATAGATTAAGAGGCAGTTGTTCAGACAGAACAAGGGGATACTGATTGGTTTAAAGTCAGGAAAGGTGTGCGTCAGGGTTGTATTCTTTCAGCATACCGATTTAATCTGTATGCTGAGCAAATAATACGAGAATCTGGACTATATGAAGAAGAACGGGGCATCAGGATTGCAGGAAGGCTCATTAACAACCTTCATTATGCAGATGGCACAACCCTGTTTGCTGAAAGTGAAGAGGACTTGAAGCACTTACTAATGAACATCAAAGACCACAGCCTCCAGTATGGATTACGCCTCAACATAAAGAAAACAAAAATCCTCACAACTGGACCAACGTGCAACATCATGAGAAATGGAGAAAAGACTGACGTTGTCAAGGATTTCATTTTACTTGGATCCACAATCAACAGCCATGGAAGCAGCAGTCAAGAAATCAAAAGACACATTGCATTGGGCAAATCTGCTGCAAAGGACCTCTTCAAAGTGTTGAAGAGCAAAGATGTCACCCTGAAGACTAAGGTGCGCCTGACGCAAGCCATGCTATTTTCAATCACATCATATACATGTGAAAGCTGGAAAATGAATAAGGAAGACCGAAGAAGAGTTGACGCCTTTGAATTGTGGTGTTGGTGAAGAATATTGAATATACCATGGACTGCCAAAAGAACGAACAAATCTGTTTGGGAAAAAGTGCGGCCAGAATGCTCCTTAGAGGCAAGGATGGCGAGACTGCATCTTATATACTTTGGATATGTTGTCAGGAGGGATCAGTCCCTGGAGTAGGACGTCATGCTTGGCAGAGTACAGGGTCAGCGGAAAAGAGGGTGACCCTCAATGAGGGGGATTGACACAGTGGAACACTTATACACTGCTGGTGGGAATGTAAAATGGTATACAACTACTTTGGAAATCAATTTGGCGCTTCCTTAAAAAGCTAGAAATAGAACTACCATACAACCCAGCAATCTCACCCCTCAGAATATATCCTAGAGAAATAAGAGCTGTTACACAAACAGATACATGCACATCTATGTTTATTGCAGCAGTGTTTACAAGAGCAAAAAGATGGAACCAACCAAGGTGCCCATCAATGGATGAATGGATAAATAAATTATGGTATATTCACACAATGGAATACTACACATCAATAAAGAACAGTGATGAATCTGTGAAACATTTCATAACATGGAGAAACCTGGAAGGCATTATGCTGAGTGAAATTAGTTGCAAAAGGTCAAATATTGTATAAGACCACTATTATAAGATCTTGAGAAATAGTTTAAACTGATAAGAACATATTCCTTTGTTGTTACGAGAGGGGGGAGGGAGGGAGGGTAGGAGAGGGGTATTTACTAAAGAGATAGACAAGAACTACTTTGGGTGAATGGAAGGACAACACTCAACACAGTGGAGGTCAGCACAACTGGACTAAACCCAAAGCAAAGCAGTTTCCTGAATAAACTGAATGCTTCAAAGGTCAGCAAAGCAGGGGCAGGGGTTTGGGGACCACGGTTTCAAGGGACATCTAAGTCAACTGGCATAATAAAATCTATTCAGAAAACATTCTGCATCCCACTTTGAAGAGTGGCATCTGGGATATTAAATGCTAGCAAGCAGCCATCTCAGATGCATCAATGATTCTCAACCCACCTGGATCAAGGGAGAATGGAGAACACCAAGAACATAAGATAATAATGAGCCCAACAGACAGAAAGGACTACATGAACTAGAGACTACATCATCCTGAGACCAGAAGAACTAGATAGTGCCGAGCCACAACCAATCACTGTCCTGACAGGGAACATAACAGAGATCCCTTGAGGGAGCAGGAGAACAGTGGGATGCAGACCCCAGATTCTCATAAAAAGACCAGACTTAATGGTCTGACTGAGACTGGAAGGAGCCCAGTGATCATGGCCCCCACAACTTCCGTTTACCCACTACGGGAACCATCCCCAAAGCCAGTTCATCAGACGTGGATTGGACTAGACAATGGGTTGGAGAGGGATGCTGGTGAGGCATGAGCTACTTGGTTTGGGTGGACACTTGAGACAATGTTGGCATCTCCTGCCTGGAAAGGAGATGGGTGGGTAGAGGGGCTTAGAAACTGGCAAAATGCTCACGAAAAGAAAGAGTGGAAGGAGGGAGTGGGCTGTCCCATTGGGGGGAAAGTAATTGGGAATATGTAACAAGTTGTGTATAAGTTTTTATGTGAGAGACTGGCTTGATTTGTAAACTTTCATTTAAAACACAATAAAAATTATTAAAATAATAAAAAAAAGAAGCTCACCCATGATTGCTTCAACAAGCACTCAGAACAAAGACTCAAGGAATCTTCTGGATGAAGGTGCAATCCTGGAATTACCAGACGCAGAATACAAAAGATTAATATACAGAACTCTTAAAGACATCAGGAAGGAAATGAGGCAAAATGCAGAACAAGCCAAGGAACACAAAGATAAAGCAGCTGAAGAAATTAAAAAGGTTACTCAAGAACATAATTAAAAATTTAATAAGCTGCAAGAAACCACAGAGAGACTGCAAGCAGAAATTCAGAAGATTAAAAATAAAATTACAGAGTTAGAAAACTCAATAGAAACTAAGAAGAGCACAATTGAAGAACTGGAAGGCAGAATTACTGAGATTGAAGATAAATCTCTTGGGACTAATATATTTCAAGAGAAAGCAGATAAAAGAATTTTAAATGAAGAAATCCAAAGAATCATGTGGGACTTTATCAAGAGAAATAACTATGAGTGATTGGAGTACCAGAACAGGGAGGGCTAACAGAAAATACAGAGGGAACTGTTGAAGATTTTTTGGCAGAAAACTTCCCTGATATCATGAAAGATGCTCATCGAATTCCACATAAGGTAGATCTCAAAAGAAAGTGACCGAGACATATAATAATCAAACTTGCCAAAATCAAATATAAAGAGAACTTAAAGAGAGGCTAGGGATAAAGGAAGTCACCAACAAAGGAGAGTAAATAATAATAAACTTGGACTACTCAGCAGAAATCATGGAGGCAAGAAGGCAATGGGATGACTTATACAAAATATTGAAGGAAAAAAATTGCCAGCCAGGAATCAAACCATACCCCTGGCCCTCTGGCCTTCTGGCCCTCTGGCCTTAGCCCTCTAACTCTAGCCCCTAAGCCATGAGCCCCAAAGCCCCTAAGACCCTAAGCCCTTAGGTCCTAACCTCCAAGGCCCTAAACTCTAACCCTAACCCAAACCCTAACCCCTATACCCTAAACCCTACAACCTAAACACCTACACCCCAAAACACTACACACCAAAACCCTACACTCTAAACCCTATACTCTAAGCCCCAAACCCTAAACCCAAACCTCAAACCCCAAAGCCCAAACCCTAAGCCTAACCATAAACCCTAAACCCTAACACCTAACCCTAACCCCTAGCCTCTCTAACCCTAACAACCCTAACACTAACCCTCGAACCCTAACCCTCTAATGCTAACCTGAAACCCTAACCCAGAACCCTAACCCTCTAAACCTAATCCTCTAACCCTAGCCCTAAACCTAACCCCAACCCCCAAACCCAGCTCCAAACTCTAAACCTCAAATCCCTAGCCCTAAACCTAACAATGAGCCTAAGCCTAACCCTATCACTTAACCATAAACCCTAAACCATAACACTTAAAACCCTAACACCCTTAGCCCTAACACATTTAAACCTAACACCCTAAACGTCAAAACCCTATACACTAACACCCTTAACCCCAACCACTAACCCCTAAACTTAAACGCTTAACTATCTAACCCTCTAACCCTAATACCCTAACCCTAAACTCTAACCCCAGCCCCCAGCCCTCACTCTGAGCCTTAAACTCTAAATCTTAAGCCCTAAATCCTAGGCTCTAAGCCGTAAGCCCTAAAAGCTAAGTCCTAAAACCCTAAACTCTAAGCCCTAAGCCCTAAACCTAACCCTCTAACCCTAACCCTAACACCTTACCCCAAACCCATCCCAAACCCCTAAACCTGAATCCCTAAACCCTAGCCCTAACCCCTAACCCTAAACCTCTAAACCATACCCCTAATCCTCTAACCCTAAACCTCTAACCCTAAACCTCTAACCCTAACCACAACACCAACCCCAACCTCTGAACCCTGAAACCCTAACCCCCTAACCCTAAGCCTCTGAACCCTAAGCCTAAACCCTCTAGCCCTAAACCCTAACATTCACCTCCTCACACCCTCACCTTCTCACTCCCTCACTCTATAATCTTCTCAACCTCTAACCCCTCACCCTCTAACCCCTCACCCTCTAACTCCTTCAATCTCTAACCCCCAACCCTCTAAACCCCAACCCTCTAACACCCACCCTCTAACCTCAAACCACATATCCTAAACAAACCCAACACCAAACCCAACCCTAAACCTAAACCCTAAACCCTAAAACCTAACCCAAACCCTAATGACTAAACCCCAAAACCCTAAACTGCAACCCCTAACACCTAACCTGTAACTTCAAACTCTAACCTCAAACCCTAAACCTAACCCTAACACATAACCCCAACCCAAAAACCCTAACCGAAAAACCCTAACCCTAAACTCTAACCCCAAACCCTAAGGACCCTAACTCTAACAACCCTAACCCTAATATCCCTAACCCCAAACCCTAACCCTTTTTGTTAGCAGCAGTAGCACTTAACCACTAGCCACCAGGGTTTCCATGAGCAGTCACAGGAATAGACATATGCACACCCGTGTTCACTGCAACATTATTCACAGTAACAAAAAGATGGAAACAACCTAAGTGCTCATCCATGGAGGAACGGATAAACAAACTACGGTACATACACACAGTGGAACACTACACGACAATAAAGACCAATGATGAATCTCCGCAACATCTCACACCATGGATGAATCTGGGGCGCATCATACTGACTAAGTCAATCACAAAACGACATATACAGTGAGAGACCACTATCATAAAAATTCATGAAAACATTTACGCACAGAAACAATCCTTGATGTTCACCAAGGAGACGGAGTGGGTAGAGAAAAGCTAACTAAACAATAACCAAAACAACGAAACCCACTGCCGTCGAGTAGATTCCAGCTCATAGAGACCCTATAGAACAGATTGGAACTGCCCCATAGAGTTTCCAAGGAGTGCCTGGTGGATTCGAACTGCAGACCTTTGGTTAGCACCGGTGGCTCTTAACCACTACGCCATCAGGGTTTCCAACCAAACAACAGATATGTGGTAACTCTGGTGAAGGAAGAGACGGTACACAAGACTGGGGAATCAACCTCAGCCTCACTCCAACCCTAACCATAACCCTAAACCACTTGTGCCCGAGCCTAGTAACCCCAGCTCTAACCCAACCCCCAACCACCTAAAACCTATACCCCTAAACCTAACTCCCAAACCTCTAACCCCCAAACCTGGACCCCTAACACCAAACCCTAACCCCTAACCCTAATCCTCTAACCCTTCTGCATCTCTGGGCCTCTCGAGTCTCCGTCTATTTTCTCCCTCCAAATCCTACTAACACTCGGTGGAATTTTGAAGTTTCCGCTGTGCTTTGCTTCTTGTTGTCTCCACCGGTCCCATCAAGGCACTGCATCATTTGCTCTGCTTCACTATTGAGTTCCAGAACCATGGCTTAGAATCGCCTGACACTGAACTTCAGCGATTCGGCGCAAGGGCGCGAGAGGGCGCGCGCACCGCCGGTTCTGTTCTGCCCACCAGGCCCTCCGTGCATGGGAACCTCCTGGACCTAAGCCGGGACGACCTGGGTACCGCTCCAGTGGGGATAGCAGAAGCTTTTCTTCCCGAGGGACCCAACGCCCCAGGGCGCTCTCTCAATACTCCCATTAATGCTATGATTATCCTAACCCACTCCTTCTGCAAGACCTAGTGGGTCCTCGACCAGGCCCAGCCTTCACGACCCGCAACCCCCCCGCCGTGCTCACGTAGAGGAACCTGCAGGGCCGTGCCCTCCCCGCCCAAGCTCTGCCCCTCCATACCCTGATGCCCTGCAGGCCTCTACTAGGTCCCCGCCCAGGGGAGAGTTGTCGCCCCACACGGGGTGGGGGGACACCAGGGAACATTCGGAAACCACTCCCCAGGCACGAAGCCCACTGCCCGACTGCCCGTATTGAGACCATGTGAGCAGGGCTGCCCCGCCGACTGGAGCCTGCAGGGCAATCACTCACGTTTGTCAGCTTCTCACCGCCCTCTGGGCTCGGGGTCCCAGAGCAGCCAATCCCCCCGGGGCGGGGGAGGCGGTCCGTCCGCAGGGGCTGGAAGATCGGGTTGGTGCCCATGGCCGGAGCACTTAAAACCCTTATAAACCCTCATAAACGGCCAGCTCCAGACCTTCAAATGTCAGCCCGAGAGACACCTAATCTCCAACCTAAAAAAAAAAAAAAAACCACACCTGTGGCCATCGAGTCAATTCTGACTCATAGCGACCCTATAGGACAGAGTAGAACTGCCCCACAGAGTTTCCAAGGAGCGCCTGGTGGATTCAAACTGCCAACCTTTTGGCTAGCAGCCTTAGCACTTAACCACTAGCCACCAGGGTAACCCACTAAACCCACTGCCACCAGGGTAGAGGCTCCAAATCCCGCCAGTGTGAGGAACCCTCAAATCCCCTCAGCACCAGAGATCGCGTCCACAGCGACCGGTACACAGCGCCGCACAAACGTTTAAGTTAACAAACAACATGGTTGCTCAAGACCCCTTCCTGCTACCCCCACCCCCGCCACCCAGAGGGGGAGCGGGACCGGCATCCACACTGTTAACACACACTGAATCGCTGCTTCCACAAGGAGTAGGGTCCCCACGCTGCTCCAGAGATTCCCAAGACCCCTTCCTTTCCAGGTGCGGCCGGGGCCGCGCCGACGCCCCAGCCCCGAGAGTAGACCAGCTGGGCGCGGGCGAGGGCGCGGGGTGCCTCAGCCTCCCAGGCACAGCGCCCAAAACAGTAAGGGGCAGCGGGGCCTTGGGCGGGGGATCGCTCTCTCCCCGTCCCTGGCACCCTACGGAGTCTGGTGGGGGTGGGACGACGAACGGGGGCGAGTGCCCCCTCCTCAGTCTGGAATCTCACCGCCCCCGGGTGAACTCTGGGCCTTGGTTTCTCCCCTGGCACAGGGAGCAGGTAGGGGGCGGAGGGGGCAGGAGCCCATCACCCAGCTTGGCCCGCAAACCCGCCCCGGGCAGAGTAGGGACCTGGGCGCAGCCCTGGACACGGCCTTTCTCCCCAAGCCCTTCAAGCCCCCAGGCCCGAGGGCACTCCGCAGCTGGACCCCGCGGCTGGACCCCCACCCCCGCCCCCCGCAAATCCATGGGGATGCAAATTTCGCAGACCAGCTGCGTCTCCCGGGCCAGAGGCTCCCTCTCGCAGCCCATAGAGTGGCTGCGTCCGCCCGCCCCCGCGCCGCATCCGCCCCTGGGGATCACTCGGGTCGGGGTACGCCGGAGGGGGCGATGCCAGCTGCTAAACCAACTTCCGGACTCTCCAACCTCTGGAGCCCACGGGGTGCTGGCACTGGAACCTGCCCTCCTGGCGCCTTCCCTCCACACCTTCGAGGGGCCGGGCTTGTTCAGTCTGCGAGCGGGTCCCTCCACCCACCTGCCGGAGTTTCATACCTTTCAGAAAACACGCACGGAAAGCAGCACGAACACCGTCCGCTATAAGGCGCGCCATCCGGCCCGGGCCCCTCACCACCCGTCCGGGCGCTTCTGTGAGTAACTGGCTGGAGGGCGAGGAACATGGCTGCTGGCCCGGCCCAGCGGCCCGGGTGGGGGGCCGGCGTGGGGGGGTTGGGCCTCCAGAGGGGAGGGTGGGGTCTAGAAGCAAGGACAACGCCAAGGTGTGCGGGGTGAGGAGACGGGAGACGTCAGGAGAGGGCCCTCTCGCGTGCAGAGTTAAGTATTGGAGGTGCAACGGTTAAGTGCTTGGCTAACTGAAAGGTGGGCCGTTGGAACCCACCAGCTCAGGGGTTGAAAAGATCTGGAGATGGGCTCCCATAAAGATTCTAACCAAACAAAATCCAAACCAGTTGCTGTTGAATCAATTCAGACTCGTAGTGACCCTATAGGGCAGAGTAGAACTGCCCCATAGGGTTTCTAAGACTATAAGTCTTTACAGAAGCAGACTGCCATGTATTTCCGCCAAGAAGCAACTGGTGGATTTGAACTGTCCACCCTTTGGTTAGCAGCCGAGCTCTTAACCACGGTGCCACCGGGGCTGCACCATAAAAAGCCGCAACCTAGGAAACCTTGTGAAGCAGTTCTAAGTTGTCATACAGGGTTGATATGAGTCAGAATCTCTTGATGGCACACAACCATGATTGTACTAAGAAAAATTCCTCCAAGCAGCTGTCTACATGACCCCTGAAGCAAACATGCATGCACGCTATCAAAGCAGTGCGGCCAAAGACAGGAAATTGGAATAGAGACATTATAGAGTGGACAGTGAAAAGTGATTTCTGAGGGGCATGCAGCTCAAGCGGAGGAGGTAGCATACAACTAAATGCCCTTCTCCTTCTATTGTTCAATGATCTTGAGAAAGAATGTGTCCCAGGAATTAACTGTAGCCCAGGAGAACTTGAAGACAGCAAATACAGAGGACCGGTCAGGATGCTTCTGCAGTGGTCAGGGTGAGGAGTGATGGTGGAAGTGCAGGTGGGAACAGTGGACAGGCTTGAGGTGTACTTTGGAGCTTGAGCTGCCAAGAACTGCTGGTCGATCAGACGTATGGGATGAGGGGAATGGAGAATCAAAGGTGACTTCTGGAATTCAGGCTACCATGAGCGCATGGTCACCAGAGCCATTCTCTACCATGTGGAAAACCATGGAGGAACAAACTTGAGAAAATGACCAAAAGATTTTTTCTGGACATGTTAGATTTGGATGTCTGAGGTCATCCAAGTGTGGAGAACAGTTCCCAGCTGTGGATACCACTCTGAGGTAGAATAGTTTTCCAGGTTCTAAGAATTTGGAGATCATCAGCCTATAGCTGATTTGAAAGCCACTGGTGGTGCAGTGGTTATGCATTTGGCTGCTACCAAAAGGTCTGCAGTTTGAATCTACCAGTCGCTCCTTGGAAACCCTGTGGGGGGGCTCTACTCTGTCCTGTACGGTCCCTATGAGTGAGAATCCACTCGATAGCGACTTCTTTTTGTTTTGTTTTGTTTTAATACTAAGCTCAGAAAAGTTGTGTGTCAGGGTTGTATTTTTTCACAATACTTATTCAAGCAGTTCGAATCTACCAGTCACTCCTTGGAAACCCTATGGGTCAATTCTACTCTGTCCTTTAGGGTTGCTATGAGATAGAATCGACTCAACAGCAATGAACTTAGTCTTAGAGGAGCCCTTTGTCTGTCAAAGCTGAGAGTTTTACTTTATACTTTTTAAAACTGCCATGTCTCATGTTACGTGGCTACCCTTACAGGAGCATTTTTGGTGCTAACTTGACTTGTTCTTGGTGAAGGGCTCTGTATTCATTTTCTAGGGCTGCCATAGTAAATTACCAAAAACTCAGTGTCTTTAAAAAAACATATAATCCATACAGTCCAAGAAGCTGGATCATATGAAGAAGAAGGGGCACCAGGATTGGAGGAAGACTCGTTAACAGCCTAGACATGCAGATGACACAACCTTGCTTACTGAAAGTGAAGAGAACTTGAAGCACTTACTGATGAGGATCAAAGACTTCAGCCTTCAGTATGGATTACACTTCAACATAAAGAAAGCAAAAATCCTCACAACTGGAACAATAAAAAAATCACAATAAACAGAGAAAATACTGAAGTCGTCAAGGATTTCATCTTACTTGGATCCACAATCACCACCCATGGAAGCACACTTTGAGAAATCAAATGACATATTTTATTGGGCAAATCTGCTACAAAAGACCTCTTTAAAGTGTTAAAAATCAAAGATGTCACTTTGAGGACTAAGGTGTGCCTGAACCAAGCCATGATATTTTCAGTCACCTCATATGCATGCTAAAGCTGGACAATGAATAAGGAAGACGAAAGAACTGAAACTTGAATTATGTTGTTGGTGAAGAATAATGAATATACCATGGACTGCTAGAAGAATGAACACACCTGTCTTGGAAGAAGTACAGCCAGAATGCTCCTTAGAAAAGTGGGTGGCAAGACTTGGTCTCACGTACTCTGGACATATTATCAGGAGGAATCAGTCCCTGGAAAAAGACATCGTGCTTGGTAAAGTAGAGGGTCAGTGAAAAAGACAAAGATCCTCAATGAGACAGATTGAGACAGTGGCTGCAACAGTGGGCTCAGACGTAGCAATGAGAAAGGCCCAGGGCTGGGCACTGTTCCGTTCTGTTGTACACAGGGTCGCTATGTGTTGGAACTGACCCAACAGCACCTAACAACAACATCATAAACTCACTAGATCTCCTGGGGATAGAATGTCATATTCAGTGTAGAATAGATAGAGTTTCTTTGTTTGTTTGTTTACCATATTTACTAATACTATGATTTACATTTGATAACTTCCGCAGTCTGTTGGATCGCCTTTCTTTGAATGGACACAAACATGCATCTCTTGCAGTCTGTTGGCCAGGTAGCTAGCTTCCAAATTTCTTTGCATGGTGGAGTGAGCATCTGCAGTGCTGCATCTGTTTGTTGAAACAACTCAGTGGGTGTTCTGTCAGCTCCTGGAGCCTTGTTTTTCGCCAGTGTCTTCAGTGTAGCTTGGACTTCTTGCTTCACTACTACCAGTTCTTCATCATATGCCACCTCATGAAACGACTGAAAGTCGACCATTTCTTTTGGTACTGTGACTCTGTGTATTCTTTCCATCTTTTGTGTGTGTGTGCTTTAAGTGAACCTTTACAAATCAAGTCAGTCTCTCATACAAAAATTTGTATACAGCTTGCTATGTACTCCTAGTTCCTCTCCCACTAATGAGACAGCACACTTCTTCTCTCAGCCCTGAATTCCCTGTGTCCCTTCAGCTACTTTCTGTCCCCCTCTGCCTTCTCATCTCCCCTCCAAACGGGAGCTGCCCACATAGTCTCATGTGTCCACTTGAGACAAGAAGGTCACTCCTCACCACTATCATTTTCTATCCTATAATCCAGGCCAATCCCTGTCTGAAGAGTTGGCTTTGGGAATGGTTCCAGTCTTGGGCCAACAGAAGGTCTGGGGACCATGACCTCCAGGGTTCCTCTAGTCTCAGTCAGATCACTAAGTCTGATTTTTTTTTATGAGACTTTGAGGTCTGCATCTCACTGCTCTCATGCTCCGTCAGGGATGCCCTGTTTCGTTCCCTGTCGGGGCAGTCTTCGGTTGTAGACAGGCACCATCTAGTTCGTCTGGTCTCAGGCTGATATAGTCTTGGATTTATGTGGCCATTTCTGTCTTCTGGACTCATAATTACCTTGTGTCTTTGGTGTTCTGCATTCTCCTTTGCTCCAGGTGGGTTGAGACCAATGGATGCATCTTAGATGGCCGCTTGATAGTGTTTTTAAGACTGCAGACGCCACTCACCAAGTGGGATGCAGAATGTTTTCTTAATAGATTTTATTATGCCAATTGACCTAGATGTCCCCTGAAAACATGGTCCCTCAACTGCTGCCCCTGCTACTCTGGCCTTTGGAGCATTTGGTTTATTCAGGAATCTGCTTTTCATTTAGTCCATTTATGCTGACCTCTCCTTTATTGTATGTTGTCTTTCCCTTCACCTAAAATAGTTCTTGTCTACTATCTAGATTTGCAAATATCCTTCTCCCTCCCTTTCTCCCCACCCTCGTAACTATCAAAGAATATTTTCTTCTCTGTTTAGACTATTTCTTGAGTTCTTATAATAGTGGTCTCATACAATATTTGTCCTTTTGCAACTGACTAATTTCACTCAGCGTAATGCCCTCCAGATTCCTCCAAGCTATGAAATATTTCACGGATTCATCATTGTTCTTGATCTGTGTGAAGTATTCCATCGTGTGAATGCACCACAATTTATTTATCCATTCATCTGTTGATGGGCACCTTGGTTACTTCCATCTTTCTGCTATTGTAAACAGTGCTGCAATGAACATGGTTGTCCATGTATCTGTTCATATAAAGGCTCTTATTTCTCTAAGATATATTCCAAGGAGTGGGATTGCCATATCCTATTGTAGTTGTATTTCTAGCTTTTTAAGGAAGTGCCAGATTGATCTCCAAAGTGGCTGCACCATTTTAAATTCCCACCAGCAGTGAATAAGTGTTCCAGTCTCTCTACAACCTCTCCAACATTTATTATTTTGTGATTTGGCATTAATGGCAGCCTTGCTGGAGTGAGATGGTGTCTCGTTGTAGTTTTGATTTACATTTCTCTAATGGCTAATGATTGTGAGCATTTCCTCATGTATCTGTTACCTGCCTGAATGTCTTCTTCGTTGAAGTGCCTGTTCCTATCCTTTGCCCATCTTTAAAATGGATTATTTGTCTTTTTGTTATTGAGTTTTTGCAATATCATGTAGATTTTAGAGATCAGAGGCTGATCGGAAATGTTATAGCTAAAAATTGTTTCCCACTCTGTAAGTAATCAGTTTACTCTTCTGGTGAAGGCTTGGGCTGAGCGTAAGTGTTCGATTTTTAGGAGTTCTCTTTTCTCTTTGGGTGCTTGCACATTGTTAGCAATGTTTTTTGTACTGTTTATGCTACATATTTTTTTTTTATTAGGGCTCCTAGTGTTGTCCCTGTTTTTTCTTCCATGATTTTTATCATTTTAGATTTCATATTTAGGTCTTTGATCCATTTCAGTTAGTTTTTGTGCATGGTGTGAGGTATGGATCTTGTTTCATTTTTTTGTGGAGGGATATCCAGTTATGCCAGCACCATTTGTTAAAGAGGCTATCTTTCCCCCATTTAACTGACTTTGAGCCTTTATCAAATATCAGCTAATAAGTGAATGGATTTATGTCTGGTTTCTCAGTTCTGTTCCATTGGTCTATGTGTCTGCTGCTGTACCGGTACCAGGCTGTTTTCACTACTATGGCGGTATAATAAGTTCTAAAATCAGGTAACGTGATGCCTCCCACTTTGTTCTTCTTTTTCAGTAATGCTTTATTTATCTGGGGCCTCTTTCCCTTCCATATGAAGTTGGTGATTTGTTTCTCCATCACATTAAAAAATGTCCTTGGAATTGGGATTGGAATTGCAGCATATCTATAGATCGCTTTCAGTAGAAGAGACATTTTTACAATGTTCAGAGTTCCTGTCTATGATCAAGGTATGTTTGTCCACTTACGTAAGTCTCTTTTGGTTTCTTGTAGTAGTGTCTTGTAGTTTTCTTTGTATAGGTCTTTTATGTCTCTGGTTACAATTATTCCTAGTATTTTATCTTCTTGGGGGCTACTGTAAATGGTATTGATTTGGTGATTTCCTCTTCAATGTTCTTTTTGTTGGTGTAGAGGAATCCAACTGATTTTTGTAGGTTTATCTTGTATCCTGATATTCTGCTGAACTCTTCTACTAGTTTCAGTAGTTTTCTTGAGGATTCTTTAGGGTTTTCTCTGTATAAGATCGTGTTATCTGCAAATAGAGATACTTTTATTTCTTCTTTACCAATCTGGATGCCCTTTATTTCTTTATCTGGCCTAATTGCTCTGGCTAGGACCTCCAGCATACTGTTGAATAAGAGTGGTGATAAAGGGCATCCTTGTCTGGTTCCCCATCTCAAGGGAATGCTTTCAGGCTCTCTCCATTAAGGGTGATGTTGGCTGTTGGCTTTATATAAATGCCCTTTATTGTGTTGAGGAATTTTCCTTCAATTCCTATTTTGCTGAGAGTTTTTCTCATGAACGGGTGTTGGACTTTGTCAAATGCCTTTTCTGCATCAGTTGATAAGATCATGTGGTTCTTGTCCTTTGTTTTACCTATATGGTGGATTACTTCGATTGTTCTTCTAATGTTGAACCATCCCTGCATACCTAGTATGAATCCCACGTGGTCCTGGTGAATTATTTTTTTTGACATGTTATTGAATTCTATTGGGTAGAATTTTGTTGAGGATTTTTGCATCTAATTTCGTAAGGAATATAGGTCTGTAATTTGTTTTTTTTTTGTGTGTGTGTGTGTGGTGTCTTTACCTGGTTTTGGTAACAGGGATATGCTGGCTTCATAGAATGAGTTTGGGAGTATTTCATCTTTTTCAATGCTCTAAAATACCTTTACTAGTAGTAGTGTTAACTCTTTCCTGAAAGTTTGGTAGAACTCACCAGGGAAGCTGTCAGGGCCAGGGCTTTTGTTGTTGTTGTTGGGAGATTTTTAATTTTTAAAATTACCTTTTTCAACCTCTTCTTCTGTTATGGGTTTATTTAACTGTTCTACCTCTGTTTCTGTTAGTTTAGGTAGGCAATGTGTTTCTAGAAATTCATCCATTTCTTCTAGGTTTTCAAAGTTGTTAGAGTATGATTTTTCATACTAATCTGATATGATTCTTTTAATTTCAGTTGGGTCTGTTGTGATGTTGGGTAATTTGCTTCTTCTCCTGTTTTTCTTTTGTCCGTTTGGCCAATGTTTTAGCAATTTTGTTAATTTTTTCAAAGAACCAGCTTTTGGTCTTGTTAACTCTTTCAATTTTTTTTTCTGTTCTCTATTTCATTTAATTCTGCTCTACTTTTTATTATTTAATTTCTTCTGATGCCTGAGGGTTTCTTTTGTTGCTCTCTTTCTATTTCTTCAAGTTGTAGGGATAATTCTTTGATTTTGGCCCTTTCTTCTTTTTGGATGTGTGCATGTATTGCTATAAATTGACCTCTGAGCACTGCTTTACCTGTGTCTCAAAGGTTCTGGTAGGAAGTGTTTTCATTCTCATTGGATACTGTAAATTTCTTTATTCCATCCTTAATTTCTTCTATAACCCAGTCGTTTTTGAGCAAGGTATTGCTCAGTTTCTGAGTGTTTGATTTCTTTCCCCTGCTTTTTTTTTTGTTTTGTTTTTGATTTCTACTTTTATAGCTTCATGGTCAGAGAAGATGCTTTGCAATATTTTGATGTTTTGGATTCTTTAAGGTGTGCTTTATTGCCTAATATGTGGTCTCTCCCAGAGAATGTTCCATATGCATTGGAAAAGAAAGTATACTTGGCTGCTGTTGGGTGGAGTGTTCTGTATATGTATGTGAAGTCAAGTTGATTGATTGTGGCATTTAGATCTTCCATGTCTTTACTGAGCTTCTTTCTGAATGTTCTGTTCGTCACCAAAGTGGTATGTTGAAGTCACCTAATATTGTTGTGGAGCTGTCTATCTCACTTTACAATGCTGTTAGAGTTTGTTTTATGTATCTTGAAGCCCTGTCATTGGGTGTGTGAATATTTAATATGGTGATATCCTCCTGGTATATTGTCTGTTTAATCATTTTATAGTGTCCTTCCTTATCCTTTTCGGTGAATTTAACTTTAAAGTCTATTTTGTCAGAAATTAATATTGCCACTCTTGCTCTTTGTTGATTCTTTTTTGCTTGATATATATTTTTTCCATCCTTTGAGTTTTAGTTTGTTTGTGTCTTTAAGGAGTGTCTCTTGTAGGCAGTGTATAGATGGATCGTGTTTTTTAATCCATTCTTTCACTCTCTGTCTCTATTTGTGCATTTAGTCCACTTACAGTCAGTGTAATTCTGGTAGTTATGAGTTTTGTGCTGTCATTTTGATATCTTTTTTTGTATGTTGTCGAGTTTCTTTTTTCTGCTTAATTTTTTGTACTGAGTAGTTTTTCTCTGTATGTGGTCTTTTCCTCTTATTCGTTGTTGATTTTTTTTTTCTGAGTTGTTACGTTTTTCTTGTATTTTATTTTGATGTGTAGGATTGTTAGTCTCCTTTTTGGTTACCTTAATATTTGCCATTATTTTTCTAAGTTTAAATCTAACTTTTATTTCTCTCTACCCCTTGACTATCTCTCTATATGAAAGATCTATGACTACATTTTTCAGTCCCTCTTTATTATTTTAGTATTGTCGTCCTTTACGTAATAACATCACTGTTTCCCTGTTCTGAGCATTTTTTTATCTTGATTTATTTTTGTGATTTCCCTACCTGGGTTGATATCTGGTTGCTCTGTCCTGCATTCTAGTCTTGGGTTGATATCTGATATTGTTGATTTTCTAACCAGAAAACCCTCTTTAGTATTTCTTGTAGGTTTTTTTTTTTTTTTTTTTACAAATTCCCTAATCTTCTGTTTATCTGGAAATGTCCTAATTTCACCTTCATATTTGAGAGACAGTTTTGCTGTGTATATGATTCTTGGCTGGCAAATCTTTTCCTTCATTACTTTATATAACTCATCCCATTGCCTTCTTCCCTGCATGGTTTCTCTCGAGTAGTCTGAGCTTATTCTTATTGAGTCTCTTTTGTAGGCGACTTTTCGTTTATTCCTAGCTGCTCTTAAAATTCTCTCTTTGTCTTTGGTTTTGGCAAGTTTGTTTATAATATGTCTGGGTGACTTTCTTTTGAGATCTACCTTATGTGGGGTTAAATGAGCATTTTGAATAGATATCTGCTGCTCATCTTTCACGGTATCAAGGAAATTTTCTGCCAACAAATCTTCAACAATTCTCTCTGTTTTTTCTGTTAACCCTCCCTAATCTGATACTTCACTCTTAGGTTATTTCTCTTGATAGAGTCCCGCATGATTCTTAGGATTTCTTCATGTTTTTAAAAATAGTTTTATCTGATTTTTCTTCAAATATATTGGTGCCACGTTATTTATCTTCAATCTCACCAATTCTGCTTTCCATTTCCTCAATACTGTTCCTCTGTCCACTGAGTTGTCTAATTCTGTAATTTTATTGTCAATCTTCTGAATTCCTGATTGCTTTCTTTCTATGGATTGTTGCAGCCTATTAAATTTTTCTTTATGTTCTTGGGTAGCCTTTTTAATTTCTTCATCTAGTTTATCTGTGTGTTCTTTGGCTTGTTCTGCACTTTGCCTGATCTCCCTGATCTCTTGAAAGTTCTGTATATTAACCTTTTGTATTCTACGTCTGGTAATTCCAGGAAGACACCTTCATGTGGAAGATTCCTTGATTCTTTGTTTTGAGAGATTGTTGAAGTGATCATGGTCTGCTTCTTTATGTGATTTGATATTGACTGCTGTCTCTGAGCCATCCATAAGTTATTTTATTTTATAATTTTACTTTTGCCTACTGTATCCTAGCTTTTTGCTTTGTTTTGTTTTGATATGCCCAAATAGGGTGCTTGAGTGAGCTCGCTTGATCATTTGCAACTTTCAAGATTTAACGTCCTGTCACCAGATGGCTCGAGCTGTTACCAGGTATATGAGCCTAGGAGTCCATTCACTTTTCTTGTATAGATTCAGCTCAGGTGTCTAGATAGTTGGTCATCAATTGTAGGTCATCAAGTCCTATAGTCTTAGATGGGGAGGGGTGATTGTTGGAGACACAGGTATCTGGTTGCATCAGGGGGTCACACTCTGAACAAAGGCAGGGGGCTGACAACCATCTCCCAAGTGTCTGTGAGGAAAGTGCACCCGTTTTCTATAGTGCACAGGTAGCTGGGTTCTGCATTTATACCACAGGCACCCTATGCTTTTGGTTGTAAGGACTGGGAGGCACCTGTTATCCTTGGACCCCTGTCTTGGGTGTCTAGATGATGTGGGTGGAGCCACCACTCCTCAGGCCACCAATGTAGGTAGGTGAGGACCCTGTTTAATAGGCAGAGCAGTGTCAAACATCAAAAACACACCTCTCCACTGCAAGGTAAAACAGTTGAAGTTGGATACCCAGCACATACACCGTTGCAGTAACAAGGGCCTAATCTCCCGAGATGGGCCTACACAGGTCCATGCAGGGGTGAAAGGTATTTAAAGTCCGTGGACCATTTGTGCCTGGAAAGGAGCTTCTTCTGTCCTGAGCTCCCCAGCTTAGTGGAGCTGGCAGATTATCTTTTCCACCAGTTGTTAATTTATTCCTTCTCCAAGGCCAGGAGAACGGCTCAGGCTGCACAGCAACACCTATCTCAGGTGCAGGGAAATCTACAGCTACTGAAGCCGTCTTGGGGGCTGAGCGCACAGTAAAACGAATGCAAATACTTAGCTTTTGCCAACAACACTGCTCTTCTCTGGTTCCGGAGTTGTGAGTAGACTGTGTGACTTGCTGTCTCCCCCTGAGGAAACTGCATCCTGAATGCTACTGCCAGCCCTGCCAGTGTCCCTCCAGGGGATTGTGTCCAAGGGGTGCCATTTCTCACCACGTCAGGTCCAGCAACTGCTCGCCACTTCTGAACCGTGTCTCCCTCCCCCTGCCACTCAGTCTGATTTCCTAACTTTGCCTTTGATGTTCAGGGCCCTTATCTTGTCATGTATAAAATTGTTGCACTTGTTTTTTCAGGTCTTTGTTTTTTGTTTTTTTTTTTTGGTTTTTGTTGTAAGAGGGATCACTGGAAGTGTCTGACTACTGTGCAATCTTGACTCTGCCTCTCTCTATCTTCTTTTGATACTTTCTGTGTCATTTAATATTTTCCCTGTAGAATCCTTCAATATTGCAACACAAGGCTTGAATTTTTTCTTCAGTTCTTTCAGTTTGACAAATGCTGAGCATGTGCTTCCCTTTTGGTTTTCTAACTCCAGGTCTTTACACATTTCATGATAATATTTTACTTTGTCTTCTTGAGGTGCCCTTTGAAATCTTCTATTCATCTCTTTTACTTCATTATTTTCTTTTTGCTTTAGCTACTCTACATTCAAGAGCAAATTCGGAGTTTTTTCTGACATCCATTTTGGTCTTCTTTTTTTCTTTCCTGGCTTTTTAATGACCTCTTGCTTTCTGTTTTTTCCAACAGATATACATATATATTTTATTTTATATCTTTATTGTCATACTTTAGATGAAGGTTTACAGAACAAACTAGGTTCCCATTAAACAATTAGTACACGTATTGTTTTGTGACACTAATTACCAACCCCACAATATGTCAACACTCTGCCCTTCTTGACCCTGGGTTCCCTATGACCAGCTTTTCTGTCCCCTCCTGCCTTCTAGCCCTTGCCCCTGGGCTTTTGTGCCCCTTTAGTTTTGCTTTATGGGTCTGTCTAATCTTTGTCTGAAGGGTGAACTTCAGGAGTGACTTCATTACTGAGCTAAAAGTGTGTCCGGGGGACATACTCAGCATCTCTCCAGTCTCTGTCAGGTGAGTAATCTGGTCTTTTTTGAGAGTTAGAATTTTGTTCCACATTTTTCTCCAGCTCTCAGACCCTCTATTGTGATCCCTGTCAGAGCAATGACCTCTTACTTTCTTCATGTATAATGTCCTTGATGTCATTCCACAACTCATCTGGCCTTCAAGCATTAGCCTTCAATTTATCAAATCTATTCTTGAGATAGTCTCTAAATTCAGGTGAGATATAATCAAGGTTGTGCTTTGGCTCTCATAGACTTGCATATGAGAAATTGATGGTCTGTTCCACAGTCAGCCCCTGGTCTTGTTCTGACTGATGATATTGAGCTTTTCCATTGTCTCTTTCCACAGATGTAGACATTTGATTCCTGTATATTCCATCTGGTGAAGCCCATGCGTATACTCACCATTTAAGTTGTTGAAAAAAGGTATTTGCAATGAAGAAGTCATTGGTCGTGCAAAATTCTATCATGCTGTCTCCAAGGCCAGATTTTCCAACTACTGTTCCTTCTTCTTTGTTTCCAACTTTCACATTGCACTCATCAGTAATTATCAATGCATCTTGATTGCATGTCTGATCAATTTCAGACTGCAGAAGTTGGTAAAAATCTTCAGTTTCTTCATCTTTGGCATTAGCAGTTGGTGCATAAATTTGAATAATAGTCATATTAAGTGCTTGTCATGGATTGAAATGTGTCCCTAAAAAATATCTGTCAACTTGCCTAGGCCATGATTCCCAGTATTGTATGATTGTCTACCATTTAGTCATCTAATGTGATTTCCCTATGTGGTGTAAATCCTGTCACAATGATGTGATGAGATGGATTAGTCGCAGTTATATTGATGAGATCTATAAGATTAGATAGTGTCTTAAGGCAATACCTTTTGAGATATAAAAGAGACAAGCAAGCAGAGAGATATGGCGACCTCATAACACCAAGAAAGCATCCCCAGTAGCAGAGCATGTCCTTTGGACCCAGGGTCCCTGCACCTGAGAAGCCCCTTGACCAGGGGAAGATTGATGATGGAGACCTTCCCACAGAGCTGACAGAGAAAGTTTCCCCTGGAGCTGACACCCTGAATTTTGAATTCTAGCCTACTAGACTGTGAGAAAATTAATTTCTCTTTGTTAGAGCCACCCACTTGTGGCATTTCTGTTATAGCACCACTATATGACTAAGACACTGGTCTTCCTTGTAGGCATATGGATATCATTCTATCACTGACAGCATTGTACTTCAGGATAGATCTTGAAATGTTGTTTTTGATGATAAACTTAATGCCATTTCTCTTCGATTTGGCATAGTAGTCCATATGATTGTCCGATTCAAAATGGCGAATATCAGTCCATTTCAGCTCACTAATGCCTAAGATATTGATGTTTATGTGTTCCATTTCATTTTTTAATGATTTCTAATTTTCCTAGATTCATACTTCATACATTCTGTGTTTCTATTATTAATGGATGTTTGCAGCCGTTTCTTCTTATTTTGAGTCATGCCACATCAGCAAATGAAGGTCTCGAAAGCTTGATTCCATGCATGTCATTGAGGAGTGTGTGCAGTTTTGTTCTTATGTACTTGTATCTTTTAAAATAAATCTTGTAAAGCTTTTGTTTAATTAAATGGTTTTGAAAATTCATCTAAAATCATTGCTAAGTTTTCTGTTA